>NC_084482.1:8083490-8792490 GCF_030035675.1 Rhineura floridana
GTATGTATATCTCTCTTCATTCAGATGTAGTTAAAGTTACTAGAAACGATGATGGCCGTGTGGCAGCAAACAAATCTTTCCTGTAACGTTGCATTGCTAATCGTGTTCTCTTCATCCCTTGTATGTATATCTCTCTTCATTCAGATGTAGTTAAAGTCACTACAAATGATGATGGCCGTGTAGCAGCAAACAAACCTTTCCTGTAACATTGAATTGCTAATCGTCTTCTCTTCATCCCTTGTATGTATATCTCTCTTCATTCAGATGTAGTTAAAGATTCTAAAAACGATGATTGTCATGTTGCAGCAAACAAACCTTTCCTGTAACCTTGAATTGCTAATCGTGTTCTCTTCATCCCTTGTATGTATATCTCTCTTCATTCAGATGTAGTTAAAGTTACTACAAATGATGATGGCCGTGTAGCAGCAAACAAACCTTTCCTATAACATTGAATTGCTAATCGTGTTCTCTTCATCCCTTGTATGTTTATCTCTCTTCATTCAGATGTAGTTAAAGATTCTAAAAACGATGATGGTCATGTTGCAGCAAACAAACCTTTCCTGTAACGTTGAATGGCTAATCGAGTTCTCTTTATCCCTTGGATGTATATCTCTCTTCATTCAGATGTAGTTAAAGTTACTACAAATGATGATGGCCGTGTGGCAGCAAACAAACCTTTACTATAACATTGAATTGCTAATCGTGTTCTCTTCATCCCTTCTATGTATATCTCTCCTCATTCAAATGTAGTTAAAGCTTCTAGAAACGATGATTGTCAGGTTGCAGCAAACAAACCTTTCCTGTAACCTTGAATGGCTAATCGTGTTCTCTTCATCCCTTGTATGTATATCTCTCTTCATTCAGATGTAGTTAAAGTTACTAGAAACGATGATTGTCATGTTGCAGCAAACAAACCTTTCCTGTAACCTTGATTTGCTCATCGTGTTCTCTTCATCCCTTGTATGTATATCTCTCTTCATTCAGATGTAGTTAAAGTTACTAGAAATGATGATTGTCATGTTGCAGCAAACAAACCTTTCCTGTAATGTTGCATTGCTAATCGTGTTCTCTTCATCCCTTGTATGTATATCTCTCTTCACTCAGATGTAGTTAAAGTTTCTAGAAACGATGATTGTCATGTTGCAGCAAACAAACCTTTCCTGTAACGTTGAATGGCTAATCGTGTTCTCTTCATCCCTTGTATGTATATCTCTCTTCATTCAGATGTAGTTAAAGTTTCTAGAAACAATGATAGTCATGTTGCAGCAAACAAACCTTTCCTGTAACCTTGAATTGCTCATCGTGTTCTCTTCATCCCTTGTATGTATATCTCTCTTCATTCAGATGTAGTTAAAGTTACTAGAAATGATGATTGTCATGTTGCGGCAAACAAACCTTGCCTGTAACGTTGCATTGCTAATCGTATTCTCTTCATCCCTTGTATGTATATCTCTCCTCATTCAGATGTAGTTAAAGATTCTAAAAACGATGATTGTCATGTTGTAGCAAACAAACCTTTCCTGTAAGCTTGAATTGCTAATCGTCTTCTCTTCATCCCTTGTATGTATATCTCTCTTCATTCAGATGTAGTTAAAGTTACTACAAATGATGATGGCCGTGTAGCAGCAAACAAACCTTTCCTATAACATTGAATTGCTAATCGTGTTCTCTTCATCCCTTGTAAGTATATCTCTCTTCATTCAGATGTAGTTAAAGATTCTAAAAACGATGATGGTCATGTTGCAGCAAACAAACCTTTCCTGTAACGTTGAATGGCTAATCGAGTTCTCTTCATCCCTTGGATGTATATCTCTCTTCATTCAGATGTAGTTAATGTTGCTAGAAACGATGATGGCCGTGTTGCAGCAAACACCATTCCCGTAATGTTGAATTGCTAACTGTGTTCTCTTCATCCCTGGTATGTATATTTCTCTTCATTCAGATGTAGTTAAAAATTCTAAAAACGATGATTGTCATGTTGTAGCAAGCAAACCTTTCCTGTAACCCTGAATTGCTAATCGTCTTCTCTTCATCCCTTGTATGTATATCTCTCTTCATTCAGATGTAGTTAAAGTCACTACAAATGATGATGGCCGTGTAGCAGCAAACAAACCTTTCCTGTAACATTGAATTGCTAATCGTCTTCTCTTCATCCCTTGTATGTATATCTCTCTTCATTCAGATGTAGTTAAAGATTCTAAAAACGATGATTGTCATGTTGCAGCAAACAAACCTTTCCTGTAACCTTGAATGGCTAATCGTGTTCTCTTCATCCCTTGTATGTATATCTCTCTTCATTCAGATGTAGTTAAAGTTACTACAGATGATGATGGCCGTGTAGCAGCAAACAAACCTTTCCTATAACATTGAATTGCTAATCGTGTTCTCTTCATCCCTTGTATGTTTATCTCTCTTCATTCAGATGTAGTTAAAGATTCTAAAAACGATGATGGTCATGTTGCAGCAAACAAACCTTTGCTGTAACGTTGAATGGCTAATCGAGTTCTCTTTATCCCTTGGATGTATATCTCTCTTCATTCAGATGTAGTTAAAGTTACTACAAATGATGATGGCCGTGTGGCAGCAAACAAACCTTTACTATAACATTGAATTGCTAATCGTGTTCTCTTCATCCCTTCTATGTATATCTCTCTTCATTCAGATGTAGTTAAAGCTTCTAGAATCGATGATTGTCATGTTGCAGCAAACAAACCTTTCCTGTAACCTTGAATGGCTAATCGTGTTCTCTTCATCCCTTGTATGTATATCTCTCTTCATTCAGATGTAGTTAAAGTTACTAGAAACGATGATTGTCATGTTGCAGCAAACAAACCTTTCCTGTAACCTTGATTTGCTCATCGTGTTCTCTTCATCCCTTGTATGTATATCTCTCTTCATTCAGATGTAGTTAAAGTTACGAGAAATGATGATTGTCATGTTGCAGCAAACAAACCTTTCCTGTAATGTTGCATTGCTAATCGTGTTCTCTTCATCCCTTGTATGTATATCTCTCTTCATTCAAATGTAGTTAAAGTTTCTAGAAACGATGATTGTTATGTTGCAGCAAACAAACCTTTCCTGTAACGTTGAATGGCTAATTGTGTTCTCTTCATCCTTTGTATGTATATCTCTCTTCATTCAGATGTAGTTAAAGTTACTAGAAACGATGATGGTCAAGTTGCAGCAAACAAACCTTTCCTGGAACGTTGAATTGCTCATCGTGTTCTCTTCATCCCTTGTATGTATATCTCTCTTCATTCAGATGTAGTTAAAATTACTAGGAACGATGATGGCCGTGTGGCAGCAAACAAACCTTTCCTGTAACGTTGAAAGGCTCATCGTGTTCTCTTCATCCCTTGGATGTATATCTCTCTCCATTCAGATGTAGTTAATGTTGCTAGAAACGATGATTATCATGTTGCAGCAAAGAAACCTTTCCTGTAACGTTAAATGGCTCATCGTGTTCTCTTCATCCCTTGTATGTATATCTCTCTTCATTCAGATGTAGTTAAAGTTACAAGAAACGATGATGGTCATGTTGCAGCGAACAAACCTTTCCTGTGACGTTGAATTGCTAATCGTGTTCTCTTGATCCCTTGGATGTATATCTCTCTTCATTCAGATGTAGTTAATGTTGCTAGAAACGATGATGGCCGTGTTGCAGCAAACACCTTTCCCGTAATGTTGAATTGCTAACTGTGTTCTCTTCATCCCTTGTATGTATATCTCTCTTCATTCAGATGTAGTTAAAGTTTCTAGAAACGAAGATTGCCATGTTGCAGCAAGCAAACCTTTCCTGTAACGTTGAATGG
Source organism: Rhineura floridana (assembly GCF_030035675.1). Taxonomy (NCBI): domain Eukaryota; kingdom Metazoa; phylum Chordata; class Lepidosauria; order Squamata; family Rhineuridae; genus Rhineura; species Rhineura floridana. Next base: position 8,087,303 of record NC_084482.1, read on the forward strand.
CTAATCGTGTTCTCTTCATCCCTTGTATGTATATCTCTCTTCATTCAGATGTAGTTAAAGTTACTAGAAACGATGATTGTCATGTTGCAGAAAACAAACCTTTCCTGTAACATTGCATTGCTAATCGTGTTCTCTACATCCCTTGTATGTATATCTCTCTTCATTCAGATGTAGTTAAAGTTTCTAGAAACGATGATTGTCATGTTGCAGCAAACAAACCTTTCCTGTAACGTTGAATGGCTCATCGTGTTCTCTTCATCCCTTGTATGTATATCTCTCTTCATTCAGATGTAGTTAAAGTTACTAGAAATGATGATTGTCATGTTGCGGCAAACAAACCTTTCCTGTAACGTTGCATTGCTAATCGTATTCTCTTCATCCCTTGTATGTATATCTCTCCTCATTCAGATGTAGTTAAAGATTCTAAAAACGATGATTGTCATGTTGTAGCAAGCAAACCTTTCCTGTAACCCTGAATTGCTAATCGTCTTCTCTTCATCCCTTGTATGTATATCTCTCTTCATTCAGATGTAGTTAAAGTCACTACAAATGATGATGGCCGTGTAGCAGCAAACAAACCTTTCCTGTAACATTGAATTGCTAATCGTCTTCTCTTCATCCCTTGTATGTATATCTCTCTTCATTCAGATGTAGTTAAAGATTCTAAAAACGATGATTGTCATGTTGCAGCAAACAAACCTTTCCTGTAACCTTGAATTGCTAATCGTGTTCTCTTCATCCCTTGTATGTATATCTCTCTTCATTCAGATGTAGTTAAAGTTACTACAGATGATGATGGCCGTGTAGCAGCAAACAAACCTTTCCTATAACATTGAATTGCTAATCGTGTTCTCTTCATCCCTTGTATGTTTATCTCTCTTCATTCAGATGTAGTTAAAGATTCTAAAAACGATGATGGTCATGTTGCAGCAAACAAACCTTTGCTGTAACGTTGAATGGCTAATCGAGTTCTCTTTATCCCTTGGATGTATATCTCTCTTCATTCAGATGTAGTTAAAGTTACTACAAATGATGATGGCCGTGTGGCAGCAAACAAACCTTTACTATAACATTGAATTGCTAATCGTGTTCTCTTCATCCCTTCTATGTATATCTCTCTTCATTCAGATGTAGTTAAAGCTTCTAGAATCGATGATTGTCATGTTGCAGCAAACAAACCTTTCCTGTAACCTTGAATGGCTAATCGTGTTCTCTTCATCCCTTGTATGTATATCTCTCTTCATTCAGATGTAGTTAAAGTTACTAGAAACGATGATGGTCATGTTGCAGCAAACAAACCTTTCCTGTAACCTTGATTTGCTCATCGTGTTCTCTTCATCCCTTGTATGTATATCTCTCTTCATTCAGATGTAGTTAAAGTTACGAGAAATGATGATTGTCATGTTGCAGCAAACAAAACTTTCCTGTAATGTTGCATTGCTAATCGTGTTCTCTTCATCCCTTGTATGTATATCTCTCTTCATTCAGATGTAGTTAAAGTTTCTAGAAACGATGATTGTTATGTTGCAGCAAACAAACCTTTCCTGTAACGTTGAATGGCTAATTGTGTTCTCTTCATCCTTTGTATGTATATCTCTCTTCATTCAGATGTAGTTAAAGTTACTAGAAACGATGATGGTCAAGTTGCAGCAAACAAACCTTTCCTGGAACGTTGAATTGCTCATCGTGTTCTCTTCATCCCTTGTATGTATATCTCTCTTCATTCAGATGTAGTTAAAATTACTAGGAACGATGATGGCCGTGTGGCAGCAAACAAACCTTTCCTGTAACGTTGAATGGCTCATCGTGTTCTCTTCATCCCTTGGATGTATATCTCTCTCCATTCAGATGTAGTTAATGTTGCTAGAAACGATGATTATCATGTTGCAGCAAAGAAACCTTTCCTGTAACGTTAAATGGCTCATCGTGTTCTCTTCATCCCTTGTATGTATATCTCTCTTCATTCAGATGTAGTTAAAGTTACAAGAAACGATGATGGTCATGTTGCAGCGAACAAACCTTTCCTGTGACGTTGAATTGCTAATCGTGTTCTCTTCATCCCTTGGATGTATATCTCTCTTCATTCAGATGTAGTTAATGTTGCTAGAAACGATGATGGCCGTGTTGCAGCAAACACCTTTCCCGTAATGTTGAATTGCTAACTGTGTTCTCTTCATCCCTTGTATGTATATCTCTCTTCTTTCAGATGTAGTTAAAGTTTCTAGAAACGAAGATTGCCATGTTGCAGCAAGCAAACCTTTCCTGTAACGTTGAATGGCTAATCGTGTTCTCTTCATCCCTTGTATGTATATCTCTCTTCATTCAGATGTAGTTAAAGTTACTAGAAACGATGATTGTCATGTTGCAGAAAACAAACCTTTCCTGTAATATTGCATTGCTAATCGTGTTCTCTACATCCCTTGTATGTATATCTCTCTTCATTCAGATGTAGTTAAAGTTTCTAGAAACGATGATTGTCATGTTGCAGCAAACAAACCTTTCCTGTAACGTTGAATGGCTCATCGTGTTCTCTTCATCCCTTGTATGTATATCTCTCTTCATTCAGATGTAGTTAAAGTTACTAGAAATGATGATTGTCATGTTGCGGCAAACAAACCTTTCCTGTAACGTTGCATTGCTAATCGTATTCTCTTCATCCCTTGTATGTATATCTCTCCTCATTCAGATGTAGTTAAAGATTCTAAAAACGATGATTGTCATGTTGTAGCAAGCAAACCTTTCCTGTAACCCTGAATTGCTAATCGTCTTCTCTTCATCCCTTGTATGTATATCTCTCTTCATTCAGATGTAGTTAAAGTCACTACAAATGATGATGGCCGTGTAGCAGCAAACAAACCTTTCCTGTAACATTGAATTGCTAATCGTCTTCTCTTCATCCCTTGTATGTATATCTCTCTTCATTCAGATGTAGTTAAAGATTCTAAAAACGATGATTGTCATGTTGCAGCAAACAAACCTTTCCTGTAACCTTGAATTGCTAATCGTGTTCTCTTCATCCCTTGTATGTATATCTCTCTTCATTCAGATGTAGTTAAAGTTACTACAGATGATGATGGCCGTGTAGCAGCAAACAAACCTTTCCTATAACATTGAATTGCTAATCGTGTTCTCTTCATCCCTTGTATGTTTATCTCTCTTCATTCAGATGTAGTTAAAGATTCTAAAAACGATGATGGTCATGTTGCAGCAAACAAACCTTTGCTGTAACGTTGAATGGCTAATCGAGTTCTCTTTATCCCTTGGATGTATATCTCTCTTCATTCAGATGTAGTTAAAGTTACTACAAATGATGATGGCCGTGTGGCAGCAAACAAACCTTTACTATAACATTGAATTGCTAATCGTGTTCTCTTCATCCCTTCTATGTATATCTCTCTTCATTCAGATGTAGTTAAAGCTTCTAGAATCGATGATTGTCATGTTGCAGCAAACAAACCTTTCCTGTAACCTTGAATGGCTAATCGTGTTCTCTTCATCCCTTGTATGTATATCTCTCTTCATTCAGATGTAGTTAAAGTTACTAGAAACGATGATGGTCATGTTGCAGCAAACAAACCTTTCCTGTAACCTTGATTTGCTCATCGTGTTCTCTTCATCCCTTGTATGTATATCTCTCTTCATTCAGATGTAGTTAAAGTTACGAGAAATGATGATTGTCATGTTGCAGCAAACAAAACTTTCCTGTAATGTTGCATTGCTAATCGTGTTCTCTTCATCCCTTGTATGTATATCTCTCTTCATTCAGATGTAGTTAAAGTTTCTAGAAACGATGATTGTTATGTTGCAGCAAACAAACCTTTCCTGTAACGTTGAATGGCTAATTGTGTTCTCTTCATCCTTTGTATGTATATCTCTCTTCATTCAGATGTAGTTAAAGTTACTAGAAACGATGATGGTCAAGTTGCAGCAAACAAACCTTTCCTGGAACGTTGAATTGCTCATCGTGTTCTCTTCATCCCTTGTATGTATATCTCTCTTCATTCAGATGTAGTTAAAATTACTAGGAACGATGATGGCCGTGTGGCAGCAAACAAACCTTTCCTGTAACGTTGAATGGCTCATCGTGTTCTCTTCATCCCTTGGATGTATATCTCTCTCCATTCAGATGTAGTTAATGTTGCTAGAAACGATGATTATCATGTTGCAGCAAAGAAACCTTTCCTGTAACGTTAAATGGCTCATCGTGTTCTCTTCATCCCTTGTATGTATATCTCTCTTCATTCAGATGTAGTTAAAGTTACAAGAAACGATGATGGTCATGTTGCAGCGAACAAACCTTTCCTGTGACGTTGAATTGCTAATCGTGTTCTCTTCATCCCTTGGATGTATATCTCTCTTCATTCAGATGTAGTTAATGTTGCTAGAAACGATGATGGCCGTGTTGCAGCAAACACCTTTCCCGTAATGTTGAATTGCTAACTGTGTTCTCTTCATCCCTTGTATGTATATCTCTCTTCTTTCAGATGTAGTTAAAGTTTCTAGAAACGAAGATTGCCATGTTGCAGCAAGCAAACCTTTCCTGTAACGTTGAATGGCTAATCGTGTTCTCTTCATCCCTTGTATGTATATCTCTCTTCATTCAGATGTAGTTAAAGTTACTAGAAACGATGATTGTCATGTTGCAGAAAACAAACCTTTCCTGTAACATTGCATTGCTAATCGTGTTCTCTACATCCCTTGTATGTATATCTCTCTTCATTCAGATGTAGTTAAAGTTTCTAGAAACGATGATTGTCATGTTGCAGCAAACAAACCTTTCCTGTAACGTTGAATGGCTCATCGTGTTCTCTTCATCCCTTGTATGTATATCTCTCTTCATTCAGATGTAGTTAAAGTTACTAGAAATGATTATTGTCATGTTGCGGCAAACAAACCTTTCCTGTAACGTTGCATTGCTAATCGTATTCTCTTCATCCCTTGTATGTATATCTCCCCTCATTCAGATGTAGTTAAAGATTCTAAAAACGATGATTGTCATGTTGTAGCAAGCAAACCTTTCCTGTAACCCTGAATTGCTAATCGTCTTCTCTTCATCCCTTGTATGTATATCTCTCTTCATTCAGATGTAGTTAAAGTCACTACAAATGATGATGGCCGTGTAGCAGCAAACAAACCTTTCCTGTAACATTGAATTGCTAATCGTCTTCTCTTCATCCCTTGTATGTATATCTCTCTTCATTCAGATGTAGTTAAAGATTCTAAAAACGATGATTGTCATGTTGCAGCAAACAAACCTTTCCTGTAACCTTGAATTGCTAATCGTGTTCTCTTCATCCCTTGTATGTATATCTCTCTTCATTCAGATGTAGTTAAAGTTACTACAGATGATGATGGCCGTGTAGCAGCAAACAAACCTTTCCTATAACATTGAATTGCTAATCGTGTTCTCTTCATCCCTTGTATGTTTATCTCTCTTCATTCAGATGTAGTTAAAGATTCTAAAAACGATGATGGTCATGTTGCAGCAAACAAACCTTTGCTGTAACGTTGAATGGCTAATCGAGTTCTCTTTATCCCTTGGATGTATATCTCTCTTCATTCAGATGTAGTTAAAGTTACTACAAATGATGATGGCCGTGTGGCAGCAAACAAACCTTTACTATAACATTGAATTGCTAATCGTGTTCTCTTCATCCCTTCTATGTATATCTCTCTTCATTCAGATGTAGTTAAAGCTTCTAGAATCGATGATTGTCATGTTGCAGCAAACAAACCTTTCCTGTAACCTTGAATGGCTAATCGTGTTCTCTTCATCCCTTGTATGTATATCTCTCTTCATTCAGATGTAGTTAAAGTTACTAGAAACGATGATTGTCATGTTGCAGCAAACAAACCTTTCCTGTAACATTGATTTGCTCATCGTGTTCTCTTCATCCCTTGTATGTATATCTCTCTTCATTCAGATGTAGTTAAAGTTACGAGAAATGATGATTGTCATGTTGCAGCAAACAAAACTTTCCTGTAATGTTGCATTGCTAATCGTGTTCTCTTCATCCCTTGTATGTATATCTCTCTTCATTCAGATGTAGTTAAAGTTTCTAGAAACGATGATTGTTATGTTGCAGCAAACAAACCTTTCCTGTAACGTTGAATGGCTAATTGTGTTCTCTTCATCCTTTGTATGTATATCTCTCTTCATTCAGATGTAGTTAAAGTTACTAGAAACGATGATGGTCAAGTTGCAGCAAACAAACCTTTCCTGGAACGTTGAATTGCTCATCGTGTTCTCTTCATCCCTTGTATGTATATCTCTCTTCATTCAGATGTAGTTAAAATTACTAGGAACGATGATGGCCGTGTGGCAGCAAACAAACCTTTCCTGTAACGTTGAATGGCTCATCGTGTTCTCTTCATCCCTTTGATGTATATCTCTCTCCATTCAGATGTAGTTAATGTTGCTAGAAACGATGATTATCATGTTGCAGCAAAGAAACCTTTCCTGTAACGTTAAATGGCTCATCGTGTTCTCTTCATCCCTTGTATGTATATCTCTCTTCATTCAGATGTAGTTAAAGTTACAAGAAACGATGATGGTCATGTTGCAGCAAACAAACCTTTCCTGTGACGTTGAATTGCTAATCGTGTTCTCTTCATCCCTTGGATGTATATCTCTCTTCATTCAGATGTAGTTAATGTTGCTAGAAACGATGATGACCGTGTTGCAGCAAACACCTTTCCCGTAATGTTGAATTGCTAACTGTGTTCTCTTCATCCCTTGTATGTATATCTCTCTTCATTCAGATGTAGTTAAAGTTTCTAGAAACGAAGATTGCCATGTTGCAGCAAGCAAACCTTTCCTGTAACGTTGAATGGCTAATCGTGTTCTCTTCATCCCTTGTATGTATATCTCTCTTCATTCAGATGTAGTTAAAGTTACTAGAAACGATGATTGTCATGTTGCAGAAAACAAACCTTTCCTGTAACATTGCATTGCTAATCGTGTTCTCTACATCCCGTGTGTGTATATCTCTCTTCATTCAGATGTAGTTAAAGTTTCTAGAAACGATGATTGTCATGTTGAAGCAAACAAACCTTTCCTGTAACGTTGAATGGCTCATCGTGTTCTCTTCATCCCTTGTATGTATATCTCTCTTCATTCAGATGTAGTTAAAGTTACTAGAAATGATGATTGTCATGTTGCGGCAAACAAACCTTTCCTGTAACGTTGTATTGCTAATCGTATTCTCTTCATCCCTTGTATGTATATCTCTCCTCATTCAGATGTAGTTAAAGATTCTAAAAACGATGATTGTCATGTTGCAGCAAACAAACCTTTCCTGTAACCTTGAATTGCTAATCGTGTTCTCTCCATCCCTTGTATGTATATCTCTCTTCATTCAGATGTAGTTAAACTTACTACAAATGATGATGGCCGTGTAGCAGCAAACAAACCTTTCCTATAACATTGAATTGCTAATCGTGTTCTCTTCATCCCTTGTATGTTTATCTCTCTTCATTCAGATGTAGTTAAAGATTCTAAAAACGATGATGGTCATGTTGCAGCAAACAAACCTTTGCTGTAACGTTGAATGGCTAATCGAGTTCTCTTTATCCCTTGGATGTATATCTCTCTTCATTCAGATGTAGTTAAAGTTACTACAAATGATGATGGCCGTGTGGTAGCAAACAAACCTTTACTATAACATTGAATTGCTAATCGTGTTCTCTTCATCCCTTCTATGTATATCTCTCTTCATTCAGACGTAGTTAAAGCTTCTAGAATCGATGATTGTCATGTTGCAGCAAACAAACCTTTCCTGTAACCTTGAATGGCTAATCGTGTTCTCTTCATCCCTTGTATGTATATCTCTCTTCATTCAGATGTAGTTAAAGTTACTAGAAACGATGATTGTCATGTTGCAGCAAACAAACCTTTCCTGTAACCTTGATTTGCTCATCGTGTTCTCTTCATCCCTTGTATGTATATCTCTCTTCATTCAGATGTAGTTAAAGTTACGAGAAATGATGATTGTCATGTTGCAGCAAACAAACCTTTCCTGTAATGTTGCATTGCTAATCGTGTTCTCTTCATCCCTTGTATGTATATCTCTCTTCATTCAGATGTAGTTAAAGTTTCTAGAAACGATGATAGTCATGTTGCAGCAAACAAACCTTTCCTGTAACGTTGAATGGCTAATCGTGTTCTCTTCATCCCTTGTATGTATATCTCTCTTCATTCAGATGTAGTTAAAGTTTCTAGAAACAATGATAGTCATGTTGCAGCAAACAAACCTTTCCTGTAACCTTGAATTGCTCATAGTGTTCTCGTCATCCCTTGTATGTATATCTCTCTTCATTCAGATGTAGTTAAAGTTACTAGAAATGATGATTGTCATGTTGCGGCAAACAAACCTTTCCTGTAACGTTGCATTGCTAATCGTATTCTCTTCATCCCTTGTATGTATATCTCTCCTCATTCAGATGTAGTTAAAGATTCTAAAAACGATGATTGTCATGTTGTAGCAAACAAACCTTTCCTGTAACCTTGAATTGCTAATCGTCTTCTCTTCATCCCTTGTATGTATATCTCTCTTCATTCAGATGTAGTTAAAGTTACTACAAATGATGATGGCCGTGTAGCAGCAAACAAACCTTTCCTGTAACCTTGAATTGCTAATCGTGTTCTCTTCATCCCTTGTATGTATATCTCTCTTCATTCAGATGTAGTTAAAGTTACTACAAATGATGATGGCCGTGTAGCAGCAAACAAACCTTTCCTATAACATTGAATTGCTAATCGTGTTCTCTTCATCCCTTGTAAGTATATCTCTCTTCATTCAGATGTAGTCAAAGATTCTAAAAACGATGATGGTCATGTTGCAGCAAACAAACCTTTCCTGTAACGTTGAATGGCTAATCGAGTTCTCTTCATCCCTTGGATGTATATCTCTCTTCATTCAGATGTAGTTAATGTTGCTAGAAACGATGATGGCCGTGTTGCAGCAAACACCTTTCTCGTAATGTTGAATTGCTAACTGTGTTCTCTTCATCCCTGGTATGTATATTTCTCTTCATTCAGATGTAGTTAAAAATTCTAAAAACGATGATTGTCATGTTGTAGCAAGCAAACCTTTCCTGTAACCCTGAATTGCTAATCGTCTTCTCTTCATCCCTTGTATGTATATCTCTCTTCATTCAGATGTAGTTAAAGTCACTACAAATGATGATGGCCGTGTAGCAGCAAACAAACCTTTCCTGTAACATTGAATTGCTAATCGTCTTCTCTTCATCCCTTGTATGTATATCTCTCTTCATTCAGATGTAGTTAAAGATTCTAAAAACGATGATTGTCATGTTGCAGCAAACAAACCTTTCCTGTAACCTTGAATTGCTAATCGTGTTCTCTTCATCCCTTGTATGTATATCTCTCTTCATTCAGATGTAGTTAAAGTTACTACAAATGATGATGGCCGTGTAGCAGCAAACAAACCTTTCCTATAACATTGAATTGCTAATCGTGTTCTCTTCATCCCTTGTATGTTTATCTCTCTTCATTCAGATGTAGTTAAAGATTCTAAAAACGATGATGGTCATGTTGCAGCAAACAAACCTTTCCTGTAACGTTGAATGGCTAATCGAGTTCTCTTTATCCCTTGGATGTATATCTCTCTTCATTCAGATGTAGTTAAAGTTACTACAAATGATGATGGCCGTGTGGCAGCAAACAAACCTTTACTATAACATTGAATTGCTAATCGTGTTCTCTTCATCCCTTGTATGTATATCTCTCTTCATTCAGATGCAGTTAAAGCTTCTAGAATCGATGATTGTCATGTTGCAGCAAACAAACCTTTCCTGTAACCTTGAATGGCTAATCGTGTTCTCTTCATCCCTTGTATGTATATCTCTCTTCATTCAGATGTAGTTAAAGTTACTAGAAACGATGATTGTCATGTTGCAGCAAACAAACCTTTCCTGTAACCTTGAATTGCTCATCGTGTTCTCTTCATCCCTTGTATGTATATCTCTCTTCATTCAGATGTAGTTAAAGTTACGAGAAATGATGATTGTCATGTTGCAGCAAACAAACCTTTCCTGTAATGTTGCATTGCTAATCGTGTTCTCTTCATCCCTTGTATGTGTATCTCTCTTCATTCAGATGTAGTTAAAGTTTCTAGAAACGATGATAGTCATGTTGCAGCAAACAAACCTTTCCTGTAACGTTGAATGGCTAATCGTGTTCTCTTCATCCCTTGTATGTATATCTCTCTTCATTCAGATGTAGTTAAAGTTACTAGAAATAATGATTGTCATGTTGCAGCAAACAAACCTTTCCTGTAACGTTGCATTCCTAATCGTATTCTCTTCATCCCTTGTATGTATATCTCTCCTCATTCAGATGTAGTTAAAGATTCTAAAAACGATGATTGTCATGTTGTAGCAAACAAACCTTTCCTGTAACCTTGAATTGCTAATCGTCTTCTCTTCATCCCTTGTATGTATATCTCTCTTCATTCAGATGTAGTTAAAGTTACTACAAATGATGATGGCCGTGTAGCAGCAAACAAACCTTTCCTGTAACCTTGAATTGCTAATCGTGTTCTCTTCATCCCTTGAATGTATATCTCTCTTCATTCAGATGTAGTTAAAGTTACTACAAATGATGATGGCCGTGTAGCAGCAAACAAACCTTTCCTATAACATTGAATTGCTAATCGTGTTCTCTTCATCCCTTGTAAGTATATCTCTCTTCATTCAGATGTAGTTAAAGATTCTAAAAACGATGATGGTCATGTTGCAGCAAACAAACCTTTCCTGTAACGTTGAATGGCTAATCGAGTTCTCTTCATCCCTTGGATGTATATCTCTCTTCATTCAGATGTAGTTAATGTTGCTAGAAACGATGATGGCCGTGTTGCAGCAAACACCTTTCTCGTAATGTTGAATTGCTAACTGTGTTCTCTTCATCCCTGGTATGTATATTTCTCTTCATTCAGATGTAGTTAAAAATTCTAAAAACGATGATTGTCATGTTGCAGCAAACAAACCTTTCCTGTTACGTTGCATTGCTAATCGTGTTCTCTTCATCCCTTGTATGTATATCTCTCTTCATTCAGATGTAGTTAAAGTTACTAGAAACGATGATTGTCATGTTGCAGCAAACAAACCTTTCCTTAACGTTGCATTGCTAATCGTGTTCTCTTCATCCCTTGTATGTATATCTCTCCTCATTCAGATGTAGTTAAAGATTCTAAAAACGATGATTGTCATGTTGTAGCAAACAAACCTTTCCTGTAACCTTGAATTGCTAATCGTCTTCTCTTCATCCCTTGTATGTATATCTCTCTTCATTCAGATGTAGTTAAAGTTACTACAAATGATGATGACCGTGTAGCAGCAAACAAACCTTTCCTGTAACCTTGAATTGCTAATCGTGTTCTCTTCATCCCTTGTATGTATATCTCTCTTCATTCAGATGTAGTTAAAGTTACTACAAATGATGATGGCCGTGTAGCAGCAAACAAACCTTTCCTATAACATTGAATTGCTAATCGTGTTCTCTTCATCCCTTGTAAGTATATCTCTCTTCATTCAGATGTAGTTAAAGATTCTAAAAACGATGATGGTCATGTTGCAGCAAACAAACCTTTCCTGTAACGTTGAATGGCTAATCGAGTTCTCTTCATCCCTTGGATGTATATCTCTCTTCATTCAGATGTAGTTAATGTTGCTAGAAACGATGATGGCCGTGTTGCACCAAACACCTTTCTCGTAATGTTGAATTGCTAACTGTGTTCTCTTCATCCCTGGTATGTATATTTCTCTTCATTCAGATGTAGTTAAAAATTCTAAAAACGATGATTGTCATGTTGCAGCAAACAAACCTTTCCTGTTACGTTGCATTGCTAATCGTGTTCTCTTCATCCCTTGTATGTATATCTCTCTTCATTCAGATGTAGTTAAAGTTACTAGAAACGATGATTGTCATGTTGCAGCAAACAAACCTTTCCTTAACGTTGCATTGCTAATCGTGTTCTCTTCATCCCTTGTATGTATATCTCTCTTCATTCAGAAGTAGTTAAAGTTGCTAGAAACAATGATTGTCATGTTGCAGCAAACAAACCTTTCCGGTAACATTGAATTGCTAATCGTGTTCTCTTCATCCCTTGTATGTTTATCTCTCTTCATTCAGATGTAGTTAAAGATTCTAAAAACGATGATGGTCATGTTGCAGCAAACAAACCTTTGCTGTAACGTTGAATGGCTAATCGAGTTCTCTTTATCCCTTGGATGTATATCTCTCTTCATTCAGATGTAGTTAAAGTTACTACAAATGATGATGGCCGTGTGGTAGCAAACAAACCTTTACTATAACATTGAATTGCTAATCGTGTTCTCTTCATCCCTTCTATGTATATCTCTCTTCATTCAGATGTAGTTAAAGCTTCTAGAATCGATGATTGTCATGTTGCAGCAAACAAACCTTTCCTGTAACCTTGAATGGCTAATCGTGTTCTCTTCATCCCTTGTATGTATATCTCTCTTCATTCAGATGTAGTTAAAGTTACTAGAAACGATGATTGTCATGTTGCAGCAAACAAACCTTTCCTGTAACCTTGATTTGCTCATCGTGTTCTCTTCATCCCTTGTATGTATATCTCTCTTCATTCAGATGTAGTTAAAGTTACGAGAAATGATGATTGTCATGTTGCAGCAAACAAACCTTTCCTGTAATGTTGCATTGCTAATCGTGTTCTCTTCATCCCTTGTATGTATATCTCTCTTCATTCAGATGTAGTTAAAGTTTCTAGAAACGATGATAGTCATGTTGCAGCAAACAAACCTTTCCTGTAATGTTGAATGGCTAATCGTGTTCTCTTCATCCCTTGTATGTATATCTCTCTTCATTCAGATGTAGTTAAAGTTTCTAGAAACAATGATAGTCATGTTGCAGCAAACAAACCTTTCCTGTAACCTTGAATTGCTCATCGTGTTCTCTTCATCCCTTGTATGTATATCTCTCTTCATTCAGATGTAGTTAAAGTTACTAGAAATGATGATTGTCATGTTGCGGCAAACAAACCTTTCCTGTAACGTTGCATTGCTAATCGTATTCTCTTCATCCCTTGTATGTATATCTCTCCTCATTCAGATGTAGTTAAAGATTCTAAAAACGATGATTGTCATGTTGTAGCAAACAAACCTTTCCTGTAACCTTAAATTGCTAATCGTCTTCTCTTCATCCCTTGTATGTATATCTCTCTTCATTCAGATGTAGTTAAAGTTACTACAAATGATGATGGCCGTGTAGCAGCAAACAAACCTTTCCTGTAACCTTGAATTGCTAATCGTGTTCTCTTCATCCCTTGTATGTACATCTTCATCTTCATTCAGATGTAGTTAAAGTTACTACAAATGATGATGGCCGTGTAGCAGCAAACAAACCTTTCCTATAACATTGAATTGCTAATCGTGTTCTCTTCATCCCTTGTAAGTATATCTCTCTTCACTCAGATGTAGTTAAAGATTCTAAAAACGAGGATGGTCATGTTGCAGCAAACAAACCTTTCCTGTAACGTTGAATGGCTAATCGAGTTCTCTTCATCCCTTGGATGTATATCTCTCTTCATTCAGATGTAGTTAATGTTGCTAGAAACGATGATGGCCGTGTTGCAGCAAACACCTTTCCCGTAATGTTGAATTGCTAACTGTGTTCTCTTCATCCCTTGTATGTATATTTCTCTTCATTCAGATGTAGTTAAAAATTCTAAAAACGATGATTGTCATGTTGTAGCAAGCAAACCTTTCCTGTAACCCTGAATTGCTAATCGTCTTCTCTTCATCCCTTGTATGTATATCTCTCTTCATTCAGATGTAGTTAAAGTCACTACAAATGATGATGTCCGTGTAGCAGCAAACAAACCTTTCCTGTAACATTGAATTGCTAATCGTGTTCTCTTCATCCCTTGTATGTATATCTCTCTTCATTCAGATGTAGTTAAAGATTCTAAAAACGATGATTGTCATGTTGCAGCAAACAAACCTTTCCTGTAACCTTGAATGGCTAATCGTGTTCTCTTCATCCCTTGTATGTATATCTCTCTTCATTCAGATGTAGTTAAAGTTACTACAAATGATGATGGCCGTGTAGCAGCAAACAAACCTTTCCTATAACATTGAATTGCTAATTGTGTTCTCTTCATCCCTTGTATGTTTATCTCTCTTCATTCAGATGTAGTTAAAGATTCTAAAAACGATGATGGTCATGTTGCAGCAAACAAACCTTTGCTGTAACGTTGAATGGCTAATCGAGTTCTCTTTATCCCTTGGATGTATATCTCTCTTCATTCAGATGTAGTTAAAGTTACTACAAATGATGATGGCCGTGTGGCAGCAAACAAACCTTTACTATAACATTGAATTGCTAATCGTGTTCTCTTCATCCCTTCTATGTATATCTCTCTTCATTCAGATGTAGTTAAAGCTTCTAGAATCGATGATTGTCATGTTGCAGCAAACAAACCTTTCCTGTAACCTTGAATGGCTAATCGTGTTCTCTTCATCCCTTGTATGTATATCTCTCTTCATTCAGATGTAGTTAAAGTTACTAGAAACGATGATTGTCATGTTGCAGCAAACAAACCTTTCCTGTAACCTTGATTTGCTCATCGTGTTCTCTTCATCCCTTGTATGTATATCTCTCTTCATTCAGATGTAGTTAAAGTTACGAGAAATGATGATTGTCATGTTGCAGCAAACAAACCTTTCCTGTAATGTTGCATTGCTAATCGTGTTCTCTTCATCATTTGTATGTATATCTCTCTTCATTCAGATGTAGTTAAAGTTTCTAGAAACGATGATAGTCATGTTGCAGCAAACAAACCTTTCCTGTAACGTTGAATGGCTAATCGTGTTCTCTTCATCCCTTGTATGTATATCTCTCTTCATTCAGATGTAGTTAAAGTTTCTAGAAACAATGATAGTCATGTTGCAGCAAACAAACCTTTCCTGTAACCTTGAATTGCTCATCGTGTTCTCTTCATCCCTTGTATGTATATCTCTCTTCATTCAGATGTAGTTAAAGTTACTAGAAATGATGATTGTCATGTTGCGGCAAACAAACCTTTCCTGTAACGTTGCATTGCTAATCGTATTCTCTTCATCCCTTGTATGTATATCTCTCCTCATTCAGATGTAGTTAAAGATTCTAAAAACGATGATTGTCATGTTGTAGCAAACAAACCTTTCCTGTAACCTTAAATTGCTAATCGTCTTCTCTTCATCCCTTGTATGTATATCTCTCTTCATTCAGATGTAGTTAAAGTTACTACAAATGATGATGGCCGTGTAGCAGCAAACAAACCTTTCCTGTAACCTTGAATTGCTAATCGTGTTCTCTTCATCCCTTGTATGTACATCTTCATCTTCATTCAGATGTAGTTAAAGTTACTACAAATGATGATGGCCGTGTAGCAGCAAACAAACCTTTCCTATAACATTGAATTGCTAATCGTGTTCTCTTCATCCCTTGTAAGTATATCTCTCTTCATTCAGATGTAGTTAAAGATTCTAAAAACGATGATGGTCATGTTGCAGCAAACAAACCTTTCCTGTAACGTTGAATGGCTAATCGAGTTCTCTTCATCCCTTGGATGTATATCTCTCCTCATTCAGATGTAGTTAAAGATTCTAAAAACGATGATTGTCATGTTGTAGCAAACAAACCTTTCCTGTAACCTTGAATTGCTAATCGTCTTCTCTTCATCCCTTGTATGTATATCTCTCTTCATTCAGATGTAGTTAAAGTTACTACAAATGATGATGACCGTGTAGCAGCAAACAAACCTTTCCTGTAACCTTGAATTGCTAATCGTGTTCTCTTCATCCCTTGTATGTATATCTCTCTTCATTCAGATGTAGTTAAAGTTACTACAAATGATGATGGCCGTGTAGCAGCAAACAAACCTTTCCTATAACATTGAATTGCTAATCGTGTTCTCTTCATCCCTTGTAAGTATATCTCTCTTCATTCAGATGTAGTTAAAGATTCTAAAAACGATGATGGTCATGTTGCAGCAAACAAACCTTTCCTGTAACGTTGAATGGCTAATCGAGTTCTCTTCATCCCTTGGATGTATATCTCTCTTCATTCAGATGTAGTTAATGTTGCTAGAAACGATGATGGCCGTGTTGCAGCAAACACCTTTCTCGTAATGTTGAATTGCTAACTGTGTTCTCTTCATCCCTGGTATGTATATTTCTCTTCATTCAGATGTAGTTAAAAATTCTAAAAACGATGATTGTCATGTTGCAGCAAACAAACCTTTCCTGTTACGTTGCATTGCTAATCGTGTTCTCTTCATCCCTTGCATGTATATCTCTCTTCATTCAGATGTAGTTAAAGTTACTAGAAACGATGATTGTCATGTTGCAGCAAACAAACCTTTCCTTAACGTTGCATTGCTAATCGTGTTCTCTTCATCCCTTGTATGTATATCTCTCTTCATTCAGAAGTAGTTAAAGTTGCTAGAAACAATGATTGTCATGTTGCAGCAAACAAACTTTTCCGGTAACATTGAATTGCTCATCGTGTTCTCTTCATCCCTTGTATGTATATCTCTCTTCATTCAGATGTAGTTCAAGTTACTAGAAACGATGATGGCCGTGTGGCAGCAAACAAACCTTTCCTATAATATTGAATTGCTAATCGTCTTCTCTTCATCCCTTGTATGTATATCTCTCTTCATTCAGATGTAGTTAAAGTTTCTAGAAACGATGATTGTCATGTTGCAGCAAACAAACCTTTCCTGTAACGTTGAATGGTTAATCGTGTTCTCTTCATCCCTTGTATGTATATCTCTCTTCATTCAGATGTAGTTAAAGTTACTAGAAACGATGATTGTCATGTTGCAGCAAACAAACCTTTCCTGTAACCTTGAATTGCTCATCGTGTTCTCTTCATCCCTTGTATGTATATCTCTCTTCATTCAGATGTAGTTAAAGTTACTACAAATGACGATGGCCGTGTAGCAGCAAACAAACCTTTCCTATAACATTGAATTGCTAATCGTCTTCTCTTCATCCCTGCTATGTATATCTCTCTTCATTCAGATGTAGTTAAACTTTCTAGAAACGATGATTGTCATGTTGCAGCAAACAAACCTTTCCTGTAACGTTGAATGGCTAATCGTGTTCTCTTCATCCCTTGTATGTATATCTCTCTTCATTCCGATGTAGTTAAAGTTGCTAGAAACTTTGATGGCCGTGTTGCAGGAAACAAACCTTTCCTGTAACGTTGAATGGCTCATCGTGTTCTCTTCATCCCTTGTATGTATATCTCTCTTCATTCAGATATAGTTAAAGTTAGTAGAAATGATGATTCTCATGTTGCAGCAAACAAACCTTTCCTGTAACCTTGAATGGCTCATCGTGTTCTCTTCATCCCTTGTATGTATATCTCTCTTCATTCAGATGTAGTTAAAGTTACTACAAATGATGATGGCCGTGTAGCAGCAAACAAACCTTTCCTATAACATTGAATTGCTCATCGTCTTCTCTTCATCCCTTGTATGTATATCTCTCTTCATTCAGATGTAGTTAAAGTTTCTAGAAACGATGATTGTCATGTTGCAGCAAACAAACCTTTCCTGTAACGTTGAATGGCTAATCGTGTTCTCTTCATCCCTTGTATGTATATCTCTCTTCATTCAGATGTAGTTAAAGTTTCTAGAGACAATGATGGCCGTGTTGCAGGAAACAAACCTTTCCTTTAACGTTGAATGGCTCATCGTGTTCTCTTCATCCCTTGTATGTATATCTCTCTTCATTCAGATGTAGTAAAGTTTCTAGAAACGATGATTGTCACGTTGCAGCAAACAAACCTTTCCTGTAACATTGCATTGCTAATCGTGTTCTCTTCATCCCTTGTATGTATGTCTCTCTTCATTCAGATGTAGTTAAAGTTGCTAGAAATGATGATTGTCATGTTGCAGCAAACAAACCTTTCCTGTAACGTTGCATTGCTAATCGTGTTCTCTTCATCCCTTGTATGTATATCTCTTTTCATTCAGATGTAGTTAAAGTTTCTAGAAATGAAGATTGTCATGTTGCAGCAAACAAACCTTTCCTGTTACGTTGCATTGCTAATCGTGTTCTCTTCTTCCCATCTATGTATATCTCTCTTCATTCAGATGTAGGTAATGTTGCTAGAAACAATGATGGCCGTGTTGCAGCAAACAAACCTTTCTTGTAACGTTGCATTCCTAATCGTGCTCTCATCATCCCTTGTATGTATATCTCTCTTCATTCAGATGTAGTTAAAGTTTCTAGAAACGATGATAGTCATGTTGCAGCAAACAAACCTTTCCTGTAACGTTGAATGGCTAATCGTGTTCTCTTCATCTCTTGTATATATATCTCTCTTCATTCAGATGTAGTTAAAGTTTCTAGAAACAATGATAGTCATGTTGCAGCAAACAAACCTTTCCTGTAACGTTGAATTGCTCATCGTGTTCTCTTCATCCCTTGTATGTATATCTCTCTTCATTCAGATGTAGTTAATTACTAGAAACGATGATGGCCGTGTGGCAGCAAACAAACCTTTCCTAGAACATTGAATTGCTAATTGTGTTCTCTTCATCCCTTGTATGTTTATCTCTCTTCATTCAGATGTAGTTAAAGATTCTAAAAACGATGATGGTCATGTTGCAGCAAACAAACCTTTGCTGTAACGTTGAATGGCTAATCGAGTTCTCTTTATCCCTTGGATGTATATCTCTCTTCATTCAGATGTAGTTAAAGTTACTACAAATGATGATGGCCGTGTGGCAGCAAACAAACCTTTACTATAACATTGAATTGCTAATCGTGTTCTCTTCATCCCTTCTATGTATATCTCTCTTCATTCAGATGTAGTTAAAGCTTCTAGAATCGATGATTGTCATGTTGCAGCAAACAAACCTTTCCTGTAACCTTGAATGGCTAATCGTGTTCTCTTCATCCCTTGTATGTATATCTCTCTTCATTCAGATGTAGTTAAAGTTACTAGAAACGATGATTGTCATGTTGCAGCAAACAAACCTTTCCTGTAACCTTGATTTGCTCATCGTGTTCTCTTCATCCCTTGTATGTATATCTCTCTTCATTCAGATGTAGTTAAAGTTACGAGAAATGATGATTGTCATGTTGCAGCAAACAAACCTTTCCTGTAATGTTGCATTGCTAATCGTGTTCTCTTCATCATTTGTATGTATATCTCTCTTCATTCAGATGTAGTTAAAGTTTCTAGAAACGATGATAGTCATGTTGCAGCAAACAAACCTTTCCTGTAACGTTGAATGGCTAATCGTGTTCTCTTCATCCCTTGTATGTATATCTCTCTTCATTCAGATGTAGTTAAAGTTTCTAGAAACAATGATAGTCATGTTGCAGCAAACAAACCTTTCCTGTAACCTTGAATTGCTCATCGTGTTCTCTTCATCCCTTGTATGTATATCTCTCTTCATTCAGATGTAGTTAAAGTTACTAGAAATGATGATTGTCATGTTGCGGCAAACAAACCTTTCCTGTAACGTTGCATTGCTAATCGTATTCTCTTCATCCCTTGTATGTATATCTCTCCTCATTCAGATGTAGTTAAAGATTCTAAAAACGATGATTGTCATGTTGTAGCAAACAAACCTTTCCTGTAACCTTAAATTGCTAATCGTCTTCTCTTCATCCCTTGTATGTATATCTCTCTTCATTCAGATGTAGTTAAAGTTACTACAAATGATGATGGCCGTGTAGCAGCAAACAAACCTTTCCTGTAACCTTGAATTGCTAATCGTGTTCTCTTCATCCCTTGTATGTACATCTTCATCTTCATTCAGATGTAGTTAAAGTTACTACAAATGATGATGGCCGTGTAGCAGCAAACAAACCTTTCCTATAACATTGAATTGCTAATCGTGTTCTCTTCATCCCTTGTAAGTATATCTCTCTTCATTCAGATGTAGTTAAAGATTCTAAAAACGATGATGGTCATGTTGCAGCAAACAAACCTTTCCTGTAACGTTGAATGGCTAATCGAGTTCTCTTCATCCCTTGGATGTATATCTCTCCTCATTCAGATGTAGTTAAAGATTCTAAAAACGATGATTGTCATGTTGTAGCAAACAAACCTTTCCTGTAACCTTGAATTGCTAATCGTCTTCTCTTCATCCCTTGTATCTATATCTCTCTTCATTCAGATGTAGTTAAAGTTACTACAAATGATGATGACCGTGTAGCAGCAAACAAACCTTTCCTGTAACCTTGAATTGCTAATCGTGTTCTCTTCATCCCTTGTATGTATATCTCTCTTCATTCAGATGTAGTTAAAGTTACTACAAATGATGATGGCCGTGTAGCAGCAAACAAACCTTTCCTATAACATTGAATTGCTAATCGTGTTCTCTTCATCCCTTGTAAGTATATCTCTCTTCATTCAGATGTAGTTAAAGATTCTAAAAACGATGATGGTCATGTTGCAGCAAACAAACCTTTCCTGTAACGTTGAATGGCTAATCGAGTTCTCTTCATCCCTTGGATGTATATCTCTCTTCATTCAGATGTAGTTAATGTTGCTAGAAACGATGATGGCCGTGTTGCAGCAAACACCTTTCTCGTAATGTTGAATTGCTAACTGTGTTCTCTTCATCCCTGGTATGTATATTTCTCTTCATTCAGATGTAGTTAAAAATTCTAAAAACGATGATTGTCATGTTGCAGCAAACAAACCTTTCCTGTTACGTTGCATTGCTAATCGTGTTCTCTTCATCCCTTGCATGTATATCTCTCTTCATTCAGATGTAGTTAAAGTTACTAGAAACGATGATTGTCATGTTGCAGCAAACAAACCTTTCCTTAACGTTGCATTGCTAATCGTGTTCTCTTCATCCCTTGTATGTATATCTCTCTTCATTCAGAAGTAGTTAAAGTTGCTAGAAACAATGATTGTCATGTTGCAGCAAACAAACTTTTCCGGTAACATTGAATTGCTCATCGTGTTCTCTTCATCCCTTGTATGTATATCTCTCTTCATTCAGATGTAGTTCAAGTTACTAGAAACGATGATGGCCGTGTGGCAGCAAACAAACCTTTCCTATAATATTGAATTGCTAATCGTCTTCTCTTCATCCCTTGTATGTATATCTCTCTTCATTCAGATGTAGTTAAA
The DNA here is from genome assembly GCF_030035675.1 of Rhineura floridana. Taxonomy (NCBI): domain Eukaryota; kingdom Metazoa; phylum Chordata; class Lepidosauria; order Squamata; family Rhineuridae; genus Rhineura; species Rhineura floridana. The sequence continues at coordinate 8,108,463 of NC_084482.1, forward strand.
GTTTCTAGAAACGATGATTGTCATGTTGCAGCAAACAAACCTTTCCTGTAACGTTGAATGGTTAATCGTGTTCTCTTCATCCCTTGTATGTATATCTCTCTTCATTCAGATGTAGTTAAAGTTACTAGAAACGATGATTGTCATGTTGCAGCAAACAAACCTTTCCTGTAACCTTGAATTGCTCATCGTGTTCTCTTCATCCCTTGTATGTATATCTCTCTTCATTCAGATGTAGTTAAAGTTACTACAAATGACGATGGCCGTGTAGCAGCAAACAAACCTTTCCTATAACATTGAATTGCTAATCGTCTTCTCTTCATCCCTGCTATGTATATCTCTCTTCATTCAGATGTAGTTAAACTTTCTAGAAACGATGATTGTCATGTTGCAGCAAACAAACCTTTCCTGTAACGTTGAATGGCTAATCGTGTTCTCTTCATCCCTTGTATGTATATCTCTCTTCATTCCGATGTAGTTAAAGTTGCTAGAAACTTTGATGGCCGTGTTGCAGGAAACAAACCTTTCCTGTAACGTTGAATGGCTCATCGTGTTCTCTTCATCCCTTGTATGTATATCTCTCTTCATTCAGATATAGTTAAAGTTAGTAGAAATGATGATTCTCATGTTGCAGCAAACAAACCTTTCCTGTAACCTTGAATGGCTCATCGTGTTCTCTTCATCCCTTGTATGTATATCTCTCTTCATTCAGATGTAGTTAAAGTTACTACAAATGATGATGGCCGTGTAGCAGCAAACAAACCTTTCCTATAACATTGAATTGCTCATCGTCTTCTCTTCATCCCTTGTATGTATATCTCTCTTCATTCAGATGTAGTTAAAGTTTCTAGAAACGATGATTGTCATGTTGCAGCAAACAAACCTTTCCTGTAACGTTGAATGGCTAATCGTGTTCTCTTCATCCCTTGTATGTATATCTCTCTTCATTCAGATGTAGTTAAAGTTACTAGAGACAATGATGGCCGTGTTGCAGGAAACAAACCTTTCCTTTAACGTTGAATGGCTCATCGTGTTCTCTTCATCCCTTGTATGTATATCTCTCTTCATTCAGATGTAGTAAAGTTTCTAGAAACGATGATTGTCACGTTGCAGCAAACAAACCTTTCCTGTAACATTGCATTGCTAATCGTGTTCTCTTCATCCCTTGTATGTATGTCTCTCTTCATTCAGATGTAGTTAAAGTTGCTAGAAATGATGATTGTCATGTTGCAGCAAACAAACCTTTCCTGTAACGTTGCATTGCTAATCGTGTTCTCTTCATCCCTTGTATGTATATCTCTTTTCATTCAGATGTAGTTAAAGTTTCTAGAAATGAAGATTGTCATGTTGCAGCAAACAAACCTTTCCTGTTACGTTGCATTGCTAATCGTGTTCTCTTCTTCCCATCTATGTATATCTCTCTTCATTCAGATGTAGGTAATGTTGCTAGAAACAATGATGGCCGTGTTGCAGCAAACAAACCTTTCTTGTAACGTTGCATTCCTAATCGTGCTCTCATCATCCCTTGTATGTATATCTCTCTTCATTCAGATGTAGTTAAAGTTTCTAGAAACGATGATAGTCATGTTGCAGCAAACAAACCTTTCCTGTAACGTTGAATGGCTAATCGTGTTCTCTTCATCTCTTGTATATATATCTCTCTTCATTCAGATGTAGTTAAAGTTTCTAGAAACAATGATAGTCATGTTGCAGCAAACAAACCTTTCCTGTAACGTTGAATTGCTCATCGTGTTCTCTTCATCCCTTGTATGTATATCTCTCTTCATTCAGATGTAGTTAATTACTAGAAACGATGATGGCCGTGTGGCAGCAAACAAACCTTTCCTAGAACATTGAATTGCTAATCGTCTTCTCTTCATCCCTTGTATGTATATCTCTCTTCATTCAGATGTAGTTAAAGTTTCTAGAAACGAAGATTGCCATGTTGCAGCAAACAAACCTTTCCTGTAACGTTGAATGGCTAATCGTGTTCTCTTCATCCCTTGTATGTATATCTCTCTTCATTCAGATGTAGTTAAAGTTACTAGAGACAATGATGGCCGTGTTGCAGGAAACAAACCTTTCCTTTAACGTTGAATGGCTCATCGTGTTCTCTTCATCCCTTGTATGTATATCTCTCTTCATTCAGATGTAGTAAAGTTTCTAGAAACGATGATTGTCACGTTGCAGCAAACAAACCTTTCCTGTAACATTGCATTGCTAATCGTGTTCTCTTCATCCCTTGTATGTATGTCTCTCTTCATTCAGATGTAGTTAAAGTTGCTAGAAATGATGATTGTCATGTTGCAGCAAACAAACCTTTCCTGTAACGTTGCATTGCTAATCGTGTTCTCTTCATCCCTTGTATGTATATCTCTTTTCATTCAGATGTAGTTAAAGTTTCTAGAAATGAAGATTGTCATGTTGCAGCAAACAAACCTTTCCTGTTACGTTGCATTGCTAATCGTGTTCTCTTCTTCCCATCTATGTATATCTCTCTTCATTCAGATGTAGGTAATGTTGCTAGAAACAATGATGGCCGTGTTGCAGCAAACAAACCTTTCTTGTAACGTTGCATTCCTAATCGTGCTCTCATCATCCCTTGTATGTATATCTCTCTTCATTCAGATGTAGTTAAAGTTTCTAGAAACGATGATAGTCATGTTGCAGCAAACAAACCTTTCCTGTAACGTTGAATGGCTAATCGTGTTCTCTTCATCTCTTGTATATATATCTCTCTTCATTCAGATGTAGTTAAAGTTTCTAGAAACAATGATAGTCATGTTGCAGCAAACAAACCTTTCCTGTAACGTTGAATTGCTCATCGTGTTCTCTTCATCCCTTGTATGTATATCTCTCTTCATTCAGATGTAGTTAATTACTAGAAACGATGATGGCCGTGTGGCAGCAAACAAACCTTTCCTAGAACATTGAATTGCTAATCGTCTTCTCTTCATCCCTTGTATGTATATCTCTCTTCATTCAGATGTAGTTAAAGTTTCTAGAAACGAAGATTGCCATGTTGCAGCAAACAAATCTTTCCTGTAACGTTGAATGGCTAATCGTGTTCTCTTCATCCCTTGTATGTATATCTCTCTTCATTCAGATGTAGTTAAAGTTACTAGAAATGAAGATTGCCATGTTGCAGCAAACAAACCTTTCCTGTAACGTTGCATTGCTAATCGTGTTCTCTTCATCCCTTTTATGTATATCTCTCTTCATTCAGATGTAGTTAAAGATTCTAAAAACGATGATTGTCATGTTGTAGCAAGCAAACCTTTCCTGTAACCCTGAATTGCTAATCGTCTTCGCTTCATCCCTTGTATGTATATCTCTCTTCATTCAGATGTAGTTAAAGTCACTACAAATGATGATGGCCGTGTAGCAGCAAACAAACCTTTCCTGTAACATTGAATTGCTAATCGTCTTCTCTTCATCCCTTGTATGTATATCTCTCTTCATTCAGATGTAGTTAAAGATTCTAAAAACGATGATGGCCGTCTTGCAGCAAACAAACCTATCCTGTAACGTTGAATGGCTAATCGAGTTCTCTTCATCCCTTGTATGTATATCTCTTTTCATTCAGATGTAGTTAAAGTTACTCGAAATGATGATTGTCATGTTGCAGCAAACAAACCTTTCCTGTAACGTTGCATTGCTAATCGTGCTCTCTTCATCCCTTGTATGTATATCTCTCTTCATTCAGATGTAGTTAAAGTTACTACAAATGATGATGGCCGTGTAGCAGCAAACAAACCTTTCCTGTAACCTTGAATTGCTAATCGTGTTCTCTTCATCCCTTGTATGTATATCTCTCTTCATTCAGATGTAGTTAAAGTTACTACAAATGATGATGGCCGTGTAGCAGCAAACAAACCTTTCCTATAACATTGAATTGCTAATCGTGTTCTCTTTATTCCTTGTAAGTATATCTCTCTTCATTCAGATGTAGTTAAAGATTCTAAAAACGATGATGGTCATGTTGCAGCAAACAAACCTTTCCTGTAACGTTGAATGGCTAATCGAGTTCTCTTCATCCCTTGGATGTATATCTCTCTTCATTCAGTTGTAGTTAATGTTGCTAGAAACGATGATGGCCGTGTTGCAGCAAACACCTTTCCCGTAATGTTGAATTGCTAACTGTGTTCTCTTCATCCCTGGTATGTATATTTCTCTTCATTCAGATGTAGTTAAAGTTTCTAGAAACAATGATAGTCATGTTGCAGCAAACAAACCTTTCCTGTAACGTTGAATTGCTCATCGTGTTCTCTTCATCCCTTGTATGTATATCTCTCTTCATTCAGATGTAGTTAATTACTAGAAACGATGATGGCCGTGTGGCAGCAAACAAACCTTTCCTAGAACATTGAATTGCTAATCGTCTTCTCTTCATCCCTTGTATGTATATCTCTCTTCATTCAGATGTAGTTAAAGTTTCTAGAAACGAAGATTGCCATGTTGCAGCAAACAAACCTTTCCTGTAACGTTGAATGGCTAATCGTGTTCTCTTCATCCCTTGTATGTATATCTCTCTTCATTCAGATGTAGTTAAAGTTACTAGAGACAATGATGGCCGTGTTGCAGGAAACAAACCTTTCCTTTAACGTTGAATGGCTCATCGTGTTCTCTTCATCCCTTGTATGTATATCTCTCTTCATTCAGATGTAGTAAAGTTTCTAGAAACGATGATTGTCACGTTGCAGCAAACAAACCTTTCCTGTAACATTGCATTGCTAATCGTGTTCTCTTCATCCCTTGTATGTATGTCTCTCTTCATTCAGATGTAGTTAAAGTTGCTAGAAATGATGATTGTCATGTTGCAGCAAACAAACCTTTCCTGTAACGTTGCATTGCTAATCGTGTTCTCTTCATCCCTTGTATGTATATCTCTTTTCATTCAGATGTAGTTAAAGTTTCTAGAAATGAAGATTGTCATGTTGCAGCAAACAAACCTTTCCTGTTACGTTGCATTGCTAATCGTGTTCTCTTCTTCCCATCTATGTATATCTCTCTTCATTCAGAAGTAGGTAATGTTGCTAGAAACAATGATGGCCGTGTTGCAGCAAACAAACCTTTCTTGTAACGTTGCATTCCTAATCGTGCTCTCATCATCCCTTGTATGTATATCTCTCTTCATTCAGATGTAGTTAAAGTTTCTAGAAACGATGATAGTCATGTTGCAGCAAACAAACCTTTCCTGTAACGTTGAATGGCTAATCGTGTTCTCTTCATCTCTTGTATATATATCTCTCTTCATTCAGATGTAGTTAAAGTTTCTAGAAACAATGATAGTCATGTTGCAGCAAACAAACCTTTCCTGTAACGTTGAATTGCTCATCGTGTTCTCTTCATCCCTTGTATGTATATCTCTCTTCATTCAGATGTAGTTAATTACTAGAAACGATGATGGCCGTGTGGCAGCAAACAAACCTTTCCTAGAACATTGAATTGCTAATCGTCTTCTCTTCATCCCTTGTATGTATATCTCTCTTCATTCAGATGTAGTTAAAGTTTCTAGAAACGAAGATTGCCATGTTGCAGCAAACAAATCTTTCCTGTAACGTTGAATGGCTAATCGTGTTCTCTTCATCCCTTGTATGTATATCTCTCTTCATTCAGATGTAGTTAAAGTTACTAGAAATGAAGATTGCCATGTTGCAGCAAACAAACCTTTCCTGTAACGTTGCATTGCTAATCGTGTTCTCTTCATCCCTTTTATGTATATCTCTCTTCATTCAGATGTAGTTAAAGATTCTAAAAACGATGATTGTCATGTTGTAGCAAGCAATCCTTTCCTGTAACCCTGAATTGCTAATCGTCTTCGCTTCATCCCTTGTATGTATATCTCTCTTCATTCAGATGTAGTTAAAGTCACTACAAATGATGATGGCCGTGTAGCAGCAAACAAACCTTTCCTGTAACATTGAATTGCTAATCGTCTTCTCTTCATCCCTTGTATGTATATCTCTCTTCATTCAGATGTAGTTAAAGATTCTAAAAACGATGATGGCCGTCTTGCAGCAAACAAACCTATCCTGTAACGTTGAATGGCTAATCGAGTTCTCTTCATCCCTTGTATGTATATCTCTTTTCATTCAGATGTAGTTAAAGTTACTCGAAATGATGATTGTCATGTTGCAGCAAACAAACCTTTCCTGTAACGTTGCATTGCTAATCGTGCTCTCTTCATCCCTTGTATGTATATCTCTCTTCATTCAGATGTAGTTAAAGTTACTACAAATGATGATGGCCGTGTAGCAGCAAACAAACCTTTCCTGTAACCTTGAATTGCTAATCGTGTTCTCTTCATCCCTTGTATGTATATCTCTCTTCATTCAGATGTAGTTAAAGTTACTACAAATGATGATGGCCGTGTAGCAGCAAACAAACCTTTCCTATAACATTGAATTGCTAATCGTGTTCTCTTTATTCCTTGTAAGTATATCTCTCTTCATTCAGATGTAGTTAAAGATTCTAAAAACGATGATGGTCATGTTGCAGCAAACAAACCTTTCCTGTAACGTTGAATGGCTAATCGAGTTCTCTTCATCCCTTGGATGTATATCTCTCTTCATTCAGTTGTAGTTAATGTTGCTAGAAACGATGATGGCCGTGTTGCAGCAAACACCTTTCCCGTAATGTTGAATTGCTAACTGTGTTCTCTTCATCCCTGGTATGTATATTTCTCTTCATTCAGATGTAGTTAAAAATTCTAAAAACGATGATTGTCATGTTGTAGCAAGCAAACCTTTCCTGTAACCCTGAATTGCTAATCGTCTTCTCTTCATCCCTTGTATGTATATCTCTCTTCATTCAGATGTAGTTAAAGTCACTACAAATGATGATGGCCGTGTAGCAGCAAACAAACCTTTCCTGTAACATTGAATTGCTAATCGTCTTCTCTTCATCCTTTGTATGTATATCTCTCTTCATTCAGATGTAGTTAAAGATTCTAAAAACGATGATTGTCATGTTGCAGCAAACAAACCTTTCCTGTAACCTTCAATTGCTAATCGTGTTCTCTTCATCCCTTGTATGTATATCTCTCTTCATTCAGATGTAGTTAAAGTTACTACAAATGATGATGGCCGTGTAGCAGCAAACAAACCTTTCCTATAACATTGAATTGCTAATCGTGTTCTCTTCATCCCTTGTATGTTTATCTCTCTTCATTCAGATGTAGTTAAAGTTACTAGAAACGATGATTGTCATGTTGCAGAAAACAAACCTTTCCTGTTACGTTGCATTGCTAATCGTGTTCTCTTCATCCCTTGCATGTATATCTCTCTTCATTCAGATGTAGTTAAAGTTACTAGAAACGATGATTGTCATGTTGCAGCAAACAAACCTTTCCTTAACGTTGCATTGCTAATCGAGTTCTCTTTATCCCTTGGATGTATATCTCTCTGCATTCAGATGTAGTTAAAGTTACTACAAATGATGATGGCCATGTGGTAGCAAACAAACCTTTACTATAACATTGAATTGCTAATCGTGTTCTCTTCATCCCTTCTATGTATATCTCTCTTCATTCAGATGTAGTTAAAGCTTCTAGAATCGATGATTGTCATGTTGCAGCAAACAAACCTTTCCTGTAACCTTGAATGGCTAATCGTGTTCTCTTCATCCCTTGTATGTATATCTCTCTTCATTCAGATGTAGTTAAAGTTACTAGAAACGATGATGGCCGTGTAGCAGCAAACAAACCTTTCCTGTAACCTTGAATTGCTAATCGTGTTCTCTTCATCCCTTGTATGTATATCTCTCTTCATTCAGATGTAGTTAAAGTTACTAGAAATGATGATTGTCATGTTGCGGCAAACAAACCTTTCCTGTAACGTTGCATTGCTAATCGTATTCTCTTCATCCCTTGTATGTATATCTCTCCTCATTCAGATGTAGTTAAAGATTCTAAAAACGATGATTGTCATGTTGCAGCAAACAAACCTTTCCTGTAACCTTGAATTGCTAATCGTGTTCTCTTCATCCCTTGTATGTATATCTCTCTTCATTCAGATGTAGTTAAAGTTACTACAAATGATGATGGCCGTGTAGCAGCAAACAAACCTTTCCTATAACATTGAATTGCTAATCGTGTTCTCTTCATCCCTTGTATGTTTATCTCTCTTCATTCAGATGTAGTTAAAGATTCTAAAAACGATGATGGTCATGTTGCAGCAAACAAACCTTTGCTGTAACGTTGAATGGCTAATCGAGTTCTCTTTATCCCTTGGATGTATATCTCTCTTCATTCAGATGTAGTTAAAGTTACTACAAATGATGATGGCCGTGTGGTAGCAAACAAACCTTTACTATAACATTGAATTGCTAATCGTGTTCTCTTCATCCCTTCTATGTATATCTCTCTTCATTCAGATGTAGTTAAAGCTTCTAGAATCGATGATTGTCATGTTGCAGCAAACAAACCTTTCCTGTAACCTTGAATGGCTAATCGTGTTCTCTTCATCCCTTGTATGTATATCTCTCTTCATTCAGATGTAGTTAAAGTTACTAGAAACGATGATTGTCATGTTGCAGCAAACAAACCTTTCCTGTAACCTTGATTTGCTCATCGTGTTCTCTTCATCCCTTGTATGTATATCTCTCTTCATTCAGATGTAGTTAAAGTTACGAGAAATGATGATTGTCATGTTGCAGCAAACAAACCTTTCCTGTAATGTTGCATTGCTAATCGTGTTCTCTTCATCCCTTGTATGTATATCTCTCTTCATTCAGATGTAGTTAAAGTTTCTAGAAACGATGATAGTCATGTTGCAGCAAACAAACCTTTCCTGTAACGTTGAATGGCTAATCGTGTTCTCTTCATCCCTTGTATGTATATCTCTCTTCATTCAGATGTAGTTAAAGTTTCTAGAAACAATGATAGTCATGTTGCAGCAAACAAACCTTTCCTGTAACCTTGAATTGCTCATCGTGTTCTCGTCATCCCTTGTATGTATATCTCTCTTCATTCAGATGTAGTTAAAGTTACTAGAAATGATGATTGTCATGTTGCGGCAAACAAACCTTTCCTGTAACGTTGCATTGCTAATCGTATTCTCTTCATCCCTTGTATGTATATCTCTCCTCATTCAGATGTAGTTAAAGATTCTAAAAACGATGATTGTCATGTTGTAGCAAACAAACCTTTCCTGTAACCTTGAATTGCTAATCGTCTTCTCTTCATCCCTTGTATGTATATCTCTCTTCATTCAGATGTAGTTAAAGTTACTACAAATGATGATGGCCGTGTAGCAGCAAACAAACCTTTCCTGTAACCTTGAATTGCTAATCGTGTTCTCTTCATCCCTTGTATGTATATCTCTCTTCATTCAGATGTAGTTAAAGTTACTACAAATGATGATGGCCGTGTAGCAGCAAACAAACCTTTCCTGTAACCTTGAATGGCTAATCGTGTTCTCTTCATCTCTTGTATATATATCTCTCTTCATTCAGATGTAGTTAAAGTTTCTAGAAACAATGATAGTCATGTTGCAGCAAACAAACCTTTCCTGTAACGTTGAATTGCTCATCGTGTTCTCTTCATCCCTTGTATGTATATCTCTCTTCATTCAGATGTAGTTAATTACTAGAAACGATGATGGCCGTGTGGCAGCAAACAAACCTTTCCTAGAACATTGAATTGCTAATCGTCTTCTCTTCATCCCTTGTATGTATATCTCTCTTCATTCAGATGTAGTTAAAGTTTCTAGAAACGAAGATTGCCATGTTGCAGCAAACAAACCTTTCCTGTAACGTTGAATGGCTAATCGTGTTCTCTTCATCCCTTGTATGTATATCTCTCTTCATTCAGATGTAGTTAAAGTTACTAGAGACAATGATGGCCGTGTTGCAGGAAACAAACCTTTCCTTTAACGTTGAATGGCTCATCGTGTTCTCTTCATCCCTTGTATGTATATCTCTCTTCATTCAGATGTAGTAAAGTTTCTAGAAACGATGATTGTCACGTTGCAGCAAACAAACCTTTCCTGTAACATTGCATTGCTAATCGTGTTCTCTTCATCCCTTGTATGTATGTCTCTCTTCATTCAGATGTAGTTAAAGTTGCTAGAAATGATGATTGTCATGTTGCAGCAAACAAACCTTTCCTGTAACGTTGCATTGCTAATCGTGTTCTCTTCATCCCTTGTATGTATATCTCTTTTCATTCAGATGTAGTTAAAGTTTCTAGAAATGAAGATTGTCATGTTGCAGCAAACAAACCTTTCCTGTTACGTTGCATTGCTAATCGTGTTCTCTTCTTCCCATCTATGTATATCTCTCTTCATTCAGATGTAGGTAATGTTGCTAGAAACAATGATGGCCGTGTTGCAGCAAACAAACCTTTCTTGTAACGTTGCATTCCTAATCGTGCTCTCATCATCCCTTGTATGTATATCTCTCTTCATTCAGATGTAGTTAAAGTTTCTAGAAACGATGATAGTCATGTTGCAGCAAACAAACCTTTCCTGTAACGTTGAATGGCTAATCGTGTTCTCTTCATCTCTTGTATATATATCTCTCTTCATTCAGATGTAGTTAAAGTTTCTAGAAACAATGATAGTCATGTTGCAGCAAACAAACCTTTCCTGTAACGTTGAATTGCTCATCGTGTTCTCTTCATCCCTTGTATGTATATCTCTCTTCATTCAGATGTAGTTAATTACTAGAAACGATGATGGCCGTGTGGCAGCAAACAAACCTTTCCTAGAACATTGAATTGCTAATCGTCTTCTCTTCATCCCTTGTATGTATATCTCTCTTCATTCAGATGTAGTTAAAGTTTCTAGAAACGAAGATTGCCATGTTGCAGCAAACAAATCTTTCCTGTAACGTTGAATGGCTAATCGTGTTCTCTTCATCCCTTGTATGTATATCTCTCTTCATTCAGATGTAGTTAAAGTTACTAGAAATGAAGATTGCCATGTTGCAGCAAACAAACCTTTCCTGTAACGTTGCATTGCTAATCGTGTTCTCTTCATCCCTTTTATGTATATCTCTCTTCATTCAGATGTAGTTAAAGATTCTAAAAACGATGATTGTCATGTTGTAGCAAGCAAACCTTTCCTGTAACCCTGAATTGCTAATCGTCTTCGCTTCATCCCTTGTATGTATATCTCTCTTCATTCAGATGTAGTTAAAGTCACTACAAATGATGATGGCCGTGTAGCAGCAAACAAACCTTTCCTGTAACATTGAATTGCTAATCGTCTTCTCTTCATCCCTTGTATGTATATCTCTCTTCATTCAGATGTAGTTAAAGATTCTAAAAACGATGATGGCCGTCTTGCAGCAAACAAACCTATCCTGTAACGTTGAATGGCTAATCGAGTTCTCTTCATCCCTTGTATGTATATCTCTTTTCATTCAGATGTAGTTAAAGTTACTCGAAATGATGATTGTCATGTTGCAGCAAACAAACCTTTCCTGTAACGTTGCATTGCTAATCGTGCTCTCTTCATCCCTTGTATGTATATCTCTCTTCATTCAGATGTAGTTAAAGTTACTACAAATGATGATGGCCGTGTAGCAGCAAACAAACCTTTCCTGTAACCTTGAATTGCTAATCGTGTTCTCTTCATCCCTTGTATGTATATCTCTCTTCATTCAGATGTAGTTAAAGTTACTACAAATGATGATGGCCGTGTAGCAGCAAACAAACCTTTCCTATAACATTGAATTGCTAATCGTGTTCTCTTTATTCCTTGTAAGTATATCTCTCTTCATTCAGATGTAGTTAAAGATTCTAAAAACGATGATGGTCATGTTGCAGCAAACAAACCTTTCCTGTAACGTTGAATGGCTAATCGAGTTCTCTTCATCCCTTGGATGTATATCTCTCTTCATTCAGTTGTAGTTAATGTTGCTAGAAACGATGATGGCCGTGTTGCAGCAAACACCTTTCCCGTAATGTTGAATTGCTAACTGTGTTCTCTTCATCCCTGGTATGTATATTTCTCTTCATTCAGATGTAGTTAAAAATTCTAAAAACGATGATTGTCATGTTGTAGCAAGCAAACCTTTCCTGTAACCCTGAATTGCTAATCGTCTTCTCTTCATCCCTTGTATGTATATCTCTCTTCATTCAGATGTAGTTAAAGTCACTACAAATGATGATGGCCGTGTAGCAGCAAACAAACCTTTCCTGTAACATTGAATTGCTAATCGTCTTCTCTTCATCCTTTGTATGTATATCTCTCTTCATTCAGATGTAGTTAAAGATTCTAAAAACGATGATTGTCATGTTGCAGCAAACAAACCTTTCCTGTAACCTTCAATTGCTAATCGTGTTCTCTTCATCCCTTGTATGTATATCTCTCTTCATTCAGATGTAGTTAAAGTTACTACAAATGATGATGGCCGTGTAGCAGCAAACAAACCTTTCCTATAACATTGAATTGCTAATCGTGTTCTCTTCATCCCTTGTATGTTTATCTCTCTTCATTCAGATGTAGTTAAAGTTACTAGAAACGATGATTGTCATGTTGCAGAAAACAAACCTTTCCTGTTACGTTGCATTGCTAATCGTGTTCTCTTCATCCCTTGCATGTATATCTCTCTTCATTCAGATGTAGTTAAAGTTACTAGAAACGATGATTGTCATGTTGCAGCAAACAAACCTTTCCTTAACGTTGCATTGCTAATCGAGTTCTCTTTATCCCTTGGATGTATATCTCTCTGCATTCAGATGTAGTTAAAGTTACTACAAATGATGATGGCCATGTGGTAGCAAACAAACCTTTACTATAACATTGAATTGCTAATCGTGTTCTCTTCATCCCTTCTATGTATATCTCTCTTCATTCAGATGTAGTTAAAGCTTCTAGAATCGATGATTGTCATGTTGCAGCAAACAAACCTTTCCTGTAACCTTGAATGGCTAATCGTGTTCTCTTCATCCCTTGTATGTATATCTCTCTTCATTCAGATGTAGTTAAAGTTACTAGAAACGATGATGGCCGTGTAGCAGCAAACAAACCTTTCCTGTAACCTTGAATTGCTAATCGTGTTCTCTTCATCCCTTGTATGTATATCTCTCTTCATTCAGATGTAGTTAAAGTTACTAGAAATGATGATTGTCATGTTGCGGCAAACAAACCTTTCCTGTAACGTTGCATTGCTAATCGTATTCTCTTCATCCCTTGTATGTATATCTCTCCTCATTCAGATGTAGTTAAAGATTCTAAAAACGATGATTGTCATGTTGCAGCAAACAAACCTTTCCTGTAACCTTGAATTGCTAATCGTGTTCTCTTCATCCCTTGTATGTATATCTCTCTTCATTCAGATGTAGTTAAAGTTACTACAAATGATGATGGCCGTGTAGCAGCAAACAAACCTTTCCTATAACATTGAATTGCTAATCGTGTTCTCTTCATCCCTTGTATGTTTATCTCTCTTCATTCAGATGTAGTTAAAGATTCTAAAAACGATGATGGTCATGTTGCAGCAAACAAACCTTTGCTGTAACGTTGAATGGCTAATCGAGTTCTCTTTATCCCTTGGATGTATATCTCTCTTCATTCAGATGTAGTTAAAGTTACTACAAATGATGATGGCCGTGTGGTAGCAAACAAACCTTTACTATAACATTGAATTGCTAATCGTGTTCTCTTCATCCCTTCTATGTATATCTCTCTTCATTCAGATGTAGTTAAAGCTTCTAGAATTGATGATTGTCATGTTGCAGCAAACAAACCTTTCCTGTAACCTTGAATGGCTAATCGTGTTCTCTTCATCCCTTGTATGTATATCTCTCTTCATTCAGATGTAGTTAAAGTTACTAGAAACGATGATTGTCATGTTGCAGCAAACAAACCTTTCCTGTAACCTTGATTTGCTCATCGTGTTCTCTTCATCCCTTGTATGTATATCTCTCTTCATTCAGATGTAGTTAAAGTTACGAGAAATGATGATTGTCATGTTGCAGCAAACAAACCTTTCCTGTAATGTTGCATTGCTAATCGTGTTCTCTTCATCCCTTGTATGTATATCTCTCTTCATTCAGATGTAGTTAAAGTTTCTAGAAACGATGATAGTCATGTTGCAGCAAACAAACCTTTCCTGTAACGTTGAATGGCTAATCGTGTTCTCTTCATCCCTTGTATGTATATCTCTCTTCATTCAGATGTAGTTAAAGTTTCTAGAAACAATGATAGTCATGTTGCAGCAAACAAACCTTTCCTGTAACCTTGAATTGCTCATCGTGTTCTCGTCATCCCTTGTATGTATATCTCTCTTCATTCAGATGTAGTTAAAGTTACTAGAAATGATGATTGTCATGTTGCGGCAAACAAACCTTTCCTGTAACGTTGCATTGCTAATCGTATTCTCTTCATCCCTTGTATGTATATCTCTCCTCATTCAGATGTAGTTAAAGATTCTAAAAACGATGATTGTCATGTTGTAGCAAACAAACCTTTCCTGTAACCTTGAATTGCTAATCGTCTTCTCTTCATCCCTTGTATGTATATCTCTCTTCATTCAGATGTAGTTAAAGTTACTACAAATGATGATGGCCGTGTAGCAGCAAACAAACCTTTCCTGTAACCTTGAATTGCTAATCGTGTTCTCTTCATCCCTTGTATGTATATCTCTCTTCATTCAGATGTAGTTAAAGTTACTACAAATGATGATGGCCGTGTAGCAGCAAACAAACCTTTCCTATAACATTGAATTGCTAATCGTGTTCTCTTCATCCCTTGTAAGTATATCTCTCTTCATTCAGATGTAGTCAAAGATTCTAAAATCGATGATGGTCATGTTGCAGCAAACAAACCTTTCCTGTAACGTTGAATGGCTAATCGAGTTCTCTTCATCCCTTGGATGTATATCTCTCTTCATTCAGATGTAGTTAATGTTGCTAGAAACGATGATGGCCGTGTTGCAGCAAACACCTTTCCCGTAATGTTGTATTGCTAACTGTGTTCTCCTCATCCCTGGTATGTATATTTCTCTTCATTCAGATGTAGTTAAAAATTCTAAAAACGATGATTGTCATGTTGTAGCAAGCAAACCTTTCCTGTAACCCTGAATTGCTAATCGTCTTCTCTTCATCCCTTGTATGTATATCTCTCTTCATTCAGATGTAGTTAAAGTCACTACAAATGATGATGGCCGTGTAGCAGCAAACAAACCTTTCCTGTAACCTTGAATTGCTAATCGTGTTCTCTTCATCCCTTGTATGTATATCTCTCTTCATTCAGATGTAGTTAAAGTTACTACAAATGATGATGGCCGTGTAGCAGCAAACAAACCTTTCCTATAACATTGAATTGCTAATCGTGTTCTCTTCATCCCTTGTATGTTTATCTCTCTTCATTCAGATGTAGTTAAAGATTCTAAAAACGATGGTGGTCATGTTGCAGCAAACAAACCTTTCCTGTAACCTTGAATGGCTAATCGAGTTCTCTTTATCCCTTGGATGTATATCTCTCTTCATTCAGATGTAGTTAAAGTTACTACAAATGATGATGGCCGTGTGGTAGCAAACAAACCTTTACTATAACATTGAATTGCTAATCGTGTTCTCTTCATCCCTTCTATGTATATCTCTCTTCATTCAGATGTAGTTAAAGCTTCTAGAATTGATGATTGTCATGTTGCAGCAAACAAACCTTTCCTGTAACGTTGAATTGCTCATCGTGTTCTCTTCATCCCTTGTATGTATATCTCTCTTCATTCAGATGTAGTTAATTACTAGAAACGATGATGGCCGTGTGGCAGCAAACAAACCTTTCCTAGAACATTGAATTGCTAATCGTCTTCTCTTCATCCCTTGTATGTATATCTCTCTTCATTCAGATGTAGTTAAAGTTTCTAGAAACGAAGATTGCCATGTTGCAGCAAACAAATCTTTCCTGTAACGTTGAATGGCTAATCGTGTTCTCTTCATCCCTTGTATGTATATCTCTCTTCATTCAGATGTAGTTAAAGTTACTAGAAATGAAGATTGCCATGTTGCAGCAAACAAACCTTTCCTGTAACGTTGCATTGCTAATCGTGTTCTCTTCATCCCTTTTATGTATATCTCTCTTCATTCAGATGTAGTTAAAGATTCTAAAAACGATGATTGTCATGTTGTAGCAAGCAAACCTTTCCTGTAACCCTGAATTGCTAATCGTCTTCGCTTCATCCCTTGTATGTATATCTCTCTTCATTCAGATGTAGTTAAAGTCACTACAAATGATGATGGCCGTGTAGCAGCAAACAAACCTTTCCTGTAACATTGAATTGCTAATCGTCTTCTCTTCATCCCTTGTATGTATATCTCTCTTCATTCAGATGTAGTTAAAGATTCTAAAAACGATGATGGCCGTCTTGCAGCAAACAAACCTATCCTGTAACGTTGAATGGCTAATCGAGTTCTCTTCATCCCTTGTATGTATATCTCTTTTCATTCAGATGTAGTTAAAGTTACTCGAAATGATGATTGTCATGTTGCAGCAAACAAACCTTTCCTGTAACGTTGCATTGCTAATCGTGCTCTCTTCATCCCTTGTATGTATATCTCTCTTCATTCAGATGTAGTTAAAGTTACTACAAATGATGATGGCCGTGTAGCAGCAAACAAACCTTTCCTGTAACCTTGAATTGCTAATCGTGTTCTCTTCATCCCTTGTATGTATATCTCTCTTCATTCAGATGTAGTTAAAGTTACTACAAATGATGATGGCCGTGTAGCAGCAAACAAACCTTTCCTATAACATTGAATTGCTAATCGTGTTCTCTTTATTCCTTGTAAGTATATCTCTCTTCATTCAGATGTAGTTAAAGATTCTAAAAACGATGATGGTCATGTTGCAGCAAACAAACCTTTCCTGTAACGTTGAATGGCTAATCGAGTTCTCTTCATCCCTTGGATGTATATCTCTCTTCATTCAGTTGTAGTTAATGTTGCTAGAAACGATGATGGCCGTGTTGCAGCAAACACCTTTCCCGTAATGTTGAATTGCTAACTGTGTTCTCTTCATCCCTGGTATGTATATTTCTCTTCATTCAGATGTAGTTAAAAATTCTAAAAACGATGATTGTCATGTTGTAGCAAGCAAACCTTTCCTGTAACCCTGAATTGCTAATCGTCTTCTCTTCATCCCTTGTATGTATATCTCTCTTCATTCAGATGTAGTTAAAGTCACTACAAATGATGATGGCCGTGTAGCAGCAAACAAACCTTTCCTGTAACATTGAATTGCTAATCGTCTTCTCTTCATCCTTTGTATGTATATCTCTCTTCATTCAGATGTAGTTAAAGATTCTAAAAACGATGATTGTCATGTTGCAGCAAACAAACCTTTCCTGTAACCTTCAATTGCTAATCGTGTTCTCTTCATCCCTTGTATGTATATCTCTCTTCATTCAGATGTAGTTAAAGTTACTACAAATGATGATGGCCGTGTAGCAGCAAACAAACCTTTCCTATAACATTGAATTGCTAATCGTGTTCTCTTCATCCCTTGTATGTTTATCTCTCTTCATTCAGATGTAGTTAAAGTTACTAGAAACGATGATTGTCATGTTGCAGAAAACAAACCTTTCCTGTTACGTTGCATTGCTAATCGTGTTCTCTTCATCCCTTGCATGTATATCTCTCTTCATTCAGATGTAGTTAAAGTTACTAGAAACGATGATTGTCATGTTGCAGCAAACAAACCTTTCCTTAACGTTGCATTGCTAATCGAGTTCTCTTTATCCCTTGGATGTATATCTCTCTGCATTCAGATGTAGTTAAAGTTACTACAAATGATGATGGCCATGTGGTAGCAAACAAACCTTTACTATAACATTGAATTGCTAATCGTGTTCTCTTCATCCCTTCTATGTATATCTCTCTTCATTCAGATGTAGTTAAAGCTTCTAGAATCGATGATTGTCATGTTGCAGCAAACAAACCTTTCCTGTAACCTTGAATGGCTAATCGTGTTCTCTTCATCCCTTGTATGTATATCTCTCTTCATTCAGATGTAGTTAAAGTTACGAGAAACGATGATGGCCGTGTAGCAGCAAACAAACCTTTCCTGTAACCTTGAATTGCTAATCGTGTTCTCTTCATCCCTTGTATGTATATCTCTCTTCATTCAGATGTAGTTAAAGTTACTAGAAATGATGATTGTCATGTTGCGGCAAACAAACCTTTCCTGTAACGTTGCATTGCTAATCGTATTCTCTTCATCCCTTGTATGTATATCTCTCCTCATTCAGATGTAGTTAAAGATTCTAAAAACGATGATTGTCATGTTGCAGCAAACAAACCTTTCCTGTAACCTTGAATTGCTAATCGTGTTCTCTTCATCCCTTGTATGTATATCTCTCTTCATTCAGATGTAGTTAAAGTTACTACAAATGATGATGGCCGTGTAGCAGCAAACAAACCTTTCCTATAACATTGAATTGCTAATCGTGTTCTCTTCATCCCTTGTATGTTTATCTCTCTTCATTCAGATGTAGTTAAAGATTCTAAAAACGATGATGGTCATGTTGCAGCAAACAAACCTTTGCTGTAACGTTGAATGGCTAATCGAGTTCTCTTTATCCCTTGGATGTATATCTCTCTTCATTCAGATGTAGTTAAAGTTACTACAAATGATGATGGCCGTGTGGTAGCAAACAAACCTTTACTATAACATTGAATTGCTAATCGTGTTCTCTTCATCCCTTCTATGTATATCTCTCTTCATTCAGATGTAGTTAAAGCTTCTAGAATTGATGATTGTCATGTTGCAGCAAACAAACCTTTCCTGTAACCTTGAATGGCTAATCGTGTTCTCTTCATCCCTTGTATGTATATCTCTCTTCATTCAGATGTAGTTAAAGTTACTAGAAACGATGATTGTCATGTTGCAGCAAACAAACCTTTCCTGTAACCTTGATTTGCTCATCGTGTTCTCTTCATCCCTTGTATGTATATCTCTCTTCATTCAGATGTAGTTAAAGTTACGAGAAATGATGATTGTCATGTTGCAGCAAACAAACCTTTCCTGTAATGTTGCATTGCTAATCGTGTTCTCTTCATCCCTTGTATGTATATCTCTCTTCATTCAGATGTAGTTAAAGTTTCTAGAAACGATGATAGTCATGTTGCAGCAAACAAACCTTTCCTGTAACGTTGAATGGCTAATCGTGTTCTCTTCATCCCTTGTATGTATATCTCTCTTCATTCAGATGTAGTTAAAGTTTCTAGAAACAATGATAGTCATGTTGCAGCAAACAAACCTTTCCTGTAACCTTGAATTGCTCATCGTGTTCTCGTCATCCCTTGTATGTATATCTCTCTTCATTCAGATGTAGTTAAAGTTACTAGAAATGATGATTGTCATGTTGCGGCAAACAAACCTTTCCTGTAACGTTGCATTGCTAATCGTATTCTCTTCATCCCTTGTATGTATATCTCTCCTCATTCAGATGTAGTTAAAGATTCTAAAAACGATGATTGTCATGTTGTAGCAAACAAACCTTTCCTGTAACCTTGAATTGCTAATCGTCTTCTCTTCATCCCTTGTATGTATATCTCTCTTCATTCAGATGTAGTTAAAGTTACTACAAATGATGATGGCCGTGTAGCAGCAAACAAACCTTTCCTGTAACCTTGAATTGCTAATCGTGTTCTCTTCATCCCTTGTATGTATATCTCTCTTCATTCAGATGTAGTTAAAGTTACTACAAATGATGATGGCCGTGTAGCAGCAAACAAACCTTTCCTATAACATTGAATTGCTAATCGTGTTCTCTTCATCCCTTGTAAGTATATCTCTCTTCATTCAGATGTAGTCAAAGATTCTAAAATCGATGATGGTCATGTTGCAGCAAACAAACCTTTCCTGTAACGTTGAATGGCTAATCGAGTTCTCTTCATCCCTTGGATGTATATCTCTCTTCATTCAGATGTAGTTAATGTTGCTAGAAACGATGATGGCCGTGTTGCAGCAAACACCTTTCCCGTAATGTTGTATTGCTAACTGTGTTCTCCTCATCCCTGGTATGTATATTTCTCTTCATTCAGATGTAGTTAAAAATTCTAAAAACGATGATTGTCATGTTGTAGCAAGCAAACCTTTCCTGTAACCCTGAATTGCTAATCGTCTTCTCTTCATCCCTTGTATGTATATCTCTCTTCATTCAGATGTAGTTAAAGTCACTACAAATGATGATGGCCGTGTAGCAGCAAACAAACCTTTCCTGTAACCTTGAATTGCTAATCGTGTTCTCTTCATCCCTTGTATGTATATCTCTCTTCATTCAGATGTAGTTAAAGTTACTACAAATGATGATGGCCGTGTAGCAGCAAACAAACCTTTCCTATAACATTGAATTGCTAATCGTGTTCTCTTCATCCCTTGTATGTTTATCTCTCTTCATTCAGATGTAGTTAAAGATTCTAAAAACGATGGTGGTCATGTTGCAGCAAACAAACCTTTCCTGTAACCTTGAATGGCTAATCGAGTTCTCTTTATCCCTTGGATGTATATCTCTCTTCATTCAGATGTAGTTAAAGTTACTACAAATGATGATGGCCGTGTGGCAGCAAACAAACCTTTACTATAACATTGAATTGCTAATCGTGTTCTCTTCATCCCTTCTATGTATATCTCTCTTCATTCAGATGTAGTTAAAGCTTCTAGAATCGATGATTGTCATGTTGCAGCAAACAAACCTTTCCTGTAACCTTGAATGGCTAATCGTGTTCTCTTCATCCCTTGTATGTATATCTCTCTTCATTCAGATGTAGTTAAAGTTACTAGAAACGATGATTGTCATGTTGCAGCAAACAAACCTTTCCTGTAACCTTGATTTGCTCATCGTGTTCTCTTCATCCCTTGTATGTATATCTCTCTTCATTCAGATGTAGTTAAAGTTACGAGAAATGATGATTGTCATGTTGCAGCAAACAAACCTTTCCTGTAATGTTGCATTGCTAATCGTGTTCTCTTCATCCCTTGTATGTGTATCTCTCTTCATTCAGATGTAGTTAAAGTTTCTAGAAACGATGATAGTCATGTTGCAGCAAACAAACCTTTCCTGTAACGTTGAATGGCTAATCGTGTTCTCTTCATCCCTTGTATGTATATCTCTCTTCATTCAGATGTAGTTAAAGTTTCTAGAAACAATGATAGTCATGTTGCAGCAAACAAACCTTTCCTGTAACCTTGAATTGCTCATCGTGTTCTCTTCATCCCTTGTATGTATATCTCTCTTCATTCAGATGTAGTTAAAGTTACTAGAAATAATGATTGTCATGTTGCAGCAAACAAACCTTTCCTGTAACGTTGCATTGCTAATCGTATTCTCTTCATCCCTTGTATGTATATCTCTCCTCATTCAGATGTAGTTAAAGATTCTAAAAACGATGATTGTCATGTTGTAGCAAACAAACCTTTCCTGTAACCTTGAATTGCTAATCGTCTTCTCTTCATCCCTTGTATGTATATCTCTCTTCATTCAGATGTATTTAAAGTTACTACAAATGATGATGGCCGTGTAGCAGCAAACAAACCTTTCCTGTAACCTTGAATTGCTAATCGTGTTCTCTTCATCCGTTGTATGTATATCTCTCTTCATTCAGATGTAGTTAAAGTTACTACAAATGATGATGGCCGTGTAGCAGCAAACAAACCTTTCCTATAACATTGAATTGCTAATCGTGTTCTCTTCATCCCTTGTATGTATATCTCTCTTCATTCAGATGTAGTTAAAGATTCTAAAAACGATGATGGTCATGTTGCAGCAAACAAACCTTTCCTGTAACGTTGAATGGCTAATCGAGTTCTCTTCATCCCTTGGATGTATATCTCTCTTCATTCAGATGTAGTTAATGTTGCTAGAAACGATGATGGCCGTGTTGCAGCAAACACCTTTCTCGTAATGTTGAATTGCTAACTGTGTTCTCTTCATCCCTGGTATGTATATTTCTCTTCATTCAGATGTAGTTAAAAATTCTAAAAACGATGATTGTCATGTTGCAGCAAACAAACCTTTCCTGTTACGTTGCATTGCTAATCGTGTTCTCTTCATCCCTTGTATGTATATCTCTCTTCATTCAGATGTAGTTAAAGTTACTAGAAACGATGATTGTCATGTTGCAGCAAACAAACCTTTCCTTAACGTTGCATTGCTAATCGTGTTCTCTTCATCCCTTGTATGTATATCTCTCTTCATTCAGAAGTAGTTAAAGTTGCTAGAAACAATGATTGTCATGTTGCAGCAAACAAACCTTTCCGGTAACATTGAATTGCTAATCGTGTTCTCTTCATCCCTTGTATGTTTTTCTCTCTTCATTCAGATGTAGTTAAAGATTCTAAAAACGATGGTGGTCATGTTGCAGCAAACAAACCTTTCCTGTAACCTTGAATGGCTAATCGAGTTCTCTTTATCCCTTGGATGTATATCTCTCTTCATTCAGATGTAGTTAAAGTTACTACAAATGATGATGGCCGTGTGGCAGCAAACAAACCTTTACTATAACATTGAATTGCTAATCGTGTTCTCTTCATCCCTTCTATGTATATCTCTCTTCATTCAGATGTAGTTAAAGCTTCTAGAATCGATGATTGTCATGTTGCAGCAAACAAACCTTTCCTGTAACCTTGAATGGCTAATCGTGTTCTCTTCATCCCTTGTATGTATATCTCTCTTCATTCAGATGTAGTTAAAGTTACTAGAAACGATGATTGTCATGTTGCAGCAAACAAACCTTTCCTGTAACCTTGATTTGCTCATCGTGTTCTCTTCATCCCTTGTATGTATATCTCTCTTCATTCAGATGTAGTTAAAGTTACGAGAAATGATGATTGTCATGTTGCAGCAAACAAACCTTTCCTGTAATGTTGCATTGCTAATCGTGTTCTCTTCATCCCTTGTATGTGTATCTCTCTTCATTCAGATGTAGTTAAAGTTTCTAGAAACGATGATAGTCATGTTGCAGCAAACAAACCTTTCCTGTAACGTTGAATGGCTAATCGTGTTCTCTTCATCCCTTGTATGTATATCTCTCTTCATTCAGATGTAGTTAAAGTTTCTAGAAACAATGATAGTCATGTTGCAGCAAACAAACCTTTCCTGTAACCTTGAATTGCTCATCGTGTTCTCTTCATCCCTTGTATGTATATCTCTCTTCATTCAGATGTAGTTAAAGTTACTAGAAATAATGATTGTCATGTTGCAGCAAACAAACCTTTCCTGTAACGTTGCATTGCTAATCGTATTCTCTTCATCCCTTGTATGTATATCTCTCCTCATTCAGATGTAGTTAAAGATTCTAAAAACGATGATTGTCATGTTGTAGCAAACAAACCTTTCCTGTAACCTTGAATTGCTAATCGTCTTCTCTTCATCCCTTGTATGTATATCTCTCTTCATTCAGATGTATTTAAAGTTACTACAAATGATGATGGCCGTGTAGCAGCAAACAAACCTTTCCTGTAACCTTGAATTGCTAATCGTGTTCTCTTCATCCGTTGTATGTATATCTCTCTTCATTCAGATGTAGTTAAAGTTACTACAAATGATGATGGCCGTGTAGCAGCAAACAAACCTTTCCTATAACATTGAATTGCTAATCGTGTTCTCTTCATCCCTTGTATGTATATCTCTCTTCATTCAGATGTAGTTAAAGATTCTAAAAACGATGATGGTCATGTTGCAGCAAACAAACCTTTCCTGTAACGTTGAATGGCTAATCGAGTTCTCTTCATCCCTTGGATGTATATCTCTCTTCATTCAGATGTAGTTAATGTTGCTAGAAACGATGATGGCCGTGTTGCAGCAAACACCTTTCTCGTAATGTTGAATTGCTAACTGTGTTCTCTTCATCCCTGGTATGTATATTTCTCTTCATTCAGATGTAGTTAAAAATTCTAAAAACGATGATTGTCATGTTGCAGCAAACAAACCTTTCCTGTTACGTTGCATTGCTAATCGTGTTCTCTTCATCCCTTGTATGTATATCTCTCTTCATTCAGATGTAGTTAAAGTTACTAGAAACGATGATTGTCATGTTGCAGCAAACAAACCTTTCCTTAACGTTGCATTGCTAATCGTGTTCTCTTCATCCCTTGTATGTATATCTCTCTTCATTCAGAAGTAGTTAAAGTTGCTAGAAACAATGATTGTCATGTTGCAGCAAACAAACCTTTCCGGTAACATTGAATTGCTAATCGTGTTCTCTTCATCCCTTGTATGTTTTTCTCTCTTCATTCAGATGTAGTTAAAGATTCTAAAAACGATGATGGTCATGTTGCAGCAAACAAACCTTTGCTGTAACGTTGAATGGCTAATCGAGTTCTCTTTATCCCTTGGATGTATATCTCTCTGCATTCAGATGTAGTTAAAGTTACTACAAATGATGATGGCCATGTGGTAGCAAACAAACCTTTACTATAACATTGAATTGCTAATCGTGTTCTCTTCATCCCTTCTATGTATATCTCTCTTCATTCAGATGTAGTTAAAGCTTCTAGAATCGATGATTGTCATGTTGCAGCAAACAAACCTTTCCTGTAACCTTGAATGGCTAATCGTGTTCTCTTCATCCCTTGTATGTATATCTCTCTTCATTCAGATGTAGTTAAAGTTACTAGAAACGATGATTGTCATGTTGCAGCAAACAAACCTTTCCTGTAACCTTGATTTGCTCATCGTGTTCTCTTCATCCCTTGTATGTATATCTCTCTTCATTCAGATGTAGTTAAAGTTACGAGAAATGATGATTGTCATGTTGCAGCAAACAAACCTTTCCTGTAATGTTGCATTGCTAATCGTGTTCTCTTCATCCCTTGTATGTATATCTCTCTTCATTCAGATGTAGTTAAAGTTTCTAGAAACGATGATAGTCATGTTGCAGCAAACAAACCTTTCCTGTAACGTTGAATGGCTAATCGTGTTCTCTTCATCCCTTGTATGTATATCTCTCTTCATTCAGATGTAGTTAAAGTTTCTAGAAACAATGATAGTCATGTTGCAGCAAACAAACCTTTCCTGTAACCTTGAATTGCTCATCGTGTTCTCTTCATCCCTTGTATGTATATCTCTCTTCATTCAGATGTAGTTAAAGTTACTAGAAATGATGATTGTCATGTTGCGGCAAACAAACCTTTCCTGTAACGTTGCATTGCTAATCGTATTCTCTTCATCCCTTGTATGTATATCTCTCCTCATTCAGATGTAGTTAAAGATTCTAAAAACGATGATTGTCATGTTGTAGCAAACAAACCTTTCCTGTAACCTTAAATTGCTAATCGTCTTCTCTTCATCCCTTGTATGTATATCTCTCTTCATTCAGATGTAGTTAAAGGTACTACAAATGATGATGGCCGTGTAGCAGCAAACAAACCTTTCCTGTAACCTTGAATTGCTAATCGTGTTCTCTTCATCCCTTGTATGTATATCTCTCTTCATTCAGATGTAGTTAAAGTTACTACAAATGATGATGGCCGTGTAGCAGCAAACAAACCTTTCCTATAACATTGAATTGCTAATCGTGTTCTCTTCATCCCTTGTAAGTATATCTCTCTTCATTCAGATGTAGTTAAAGATTCTAAAAACGATGATGGTCATGTTGCAGAAAACAAACCTTTCCTGTAACGTTGAATGGCTAATCGAGTTCTCTTCATCCCTTGGATGTATATCTCTCTTCATTCAGATGTAGTTAATGTTGCTAGAAACGATGATGGCCGTGTTGCAGCAAACACCTTTCTCGTAATGTTGAATTGCTAACTGTGTTCTCTTCATCCCTGGTATGTATATTTCTCTTCATTCAGATGTAGTTAAAAATTCTAAAAACGATGATTGTCATGTTGCAGCAAACAAACCTTTCCTGTTACGTTGCATTGCTAATCGTGTTCTCTTCATCCCTTGTATGTATATCTCTCTTCATTCAGATGTAGTTAAAGTTACTAGAAACGATGATTGTCATGTTGCAGCAAACAAACCTTTCCTTAACGTTGCATTGCTAATCGTGTTCTCTTCATCCCTTGTATGTATATCTCTCTTCATTCAGAAGTAGTTAAAGTTGCTAGAAACAATGATTGTCATGTTGCAGCAAACAAACCTTTCCGGTAACATTGAATTGCTCATCGTGTTCTCTTCATCCCTTGTATGTATATCTCTCTTCATTCAGATGTAGTTCAAGTTACTAGAAACGATGATGGCCGTGTGGCAGCAAACAAACCTTTCCTATAATATTGAATTGCTAATCGTCTTCTCTTCATCCCTTGTATGTATATCTCTCTTCATTCAGATGTAGTTAAAGTTTCTAGAAACGATGATTGTCATGTTGCAGCAAACAAACCTTTCCTGTAACGTTGAATGCTTAATCGTGTTCTCTTCATCCCTTGTATGTATATCTCTCTTCATTCAGATGTAGTTAAAGTTACTAGAAACGATGATTGTCATGTTGCAGCAAACAAACCTTTCCTGTAACCTTGAATTGCTCATCGTGTTCTCTTCATCCGTTGTATGTATATCTCTCTTCATTCAGATGTAGTTAAAGTTATTACAAATGACGATGGCCGTGTAGCAGCAAACAAACCTTTCCTATAACATTGAATTGCTAATCGTCTTCTCTTCATCCCTTGTATATATCTCTCTTCATTCAGATGTAGTTAAACTTTCTAGAAACGATGATTGTCATGTTGCAGCAAACAAACCTTTCCTGTAACGTTGAATGGCTAATCGTGTTCTCTTCATCCCTTGTATTTATATCTCTCTTCATTCCGATGTAGTTAAAGTTACTAGAAACAATGATGGCCGTGTTGCAGGAAACAAACCTTTCCTGTAACGTTGAATGGCTCATCGTGTTCTCTTCATCCCTTGTATGTATATCTCTCTTCATTCAGATATAGTTAAAGTTACTAGAAATGATGATTGTCATGTTGCAGCAAACAAACCTTTCCTGTAACCTTGAATGGCTCATCGTGTTCTCTTCATCCCTTGTATGTATATCTCTCTTCATTCAGATGTAGTTAAAGTTACTACAAATGATGATGGCCGTGTAGCAGCAAACAAACCTTTCCTATAACATTGAATTGCTCATCGTCTTCTCTTCATCCCTTGTATGTATATCTCTCTTCATTCAGATGTAGTTAAAGTTTCTAGAAACGATGATTGTCATGTTGCAGCAAACAAACCTTTCCTTAACGTTGAATGGCTAATCGTGTTCTCTTCATCCCTTGTATGTATATCTCTCTTCATTCAGATGTAGTTAAAGTTACTAGAGACAATGATGGCCGTGTTGCAGGAAACAAACCTTTCCTTAACGTTGAATGGCTACTCGTGTTCTCTTCATCCCTTGTATGTATATCTCTCTTCATTCAGATGTAGTAAAGTTTCTAGAAACGATGATTGTCACGTTGCAGCAAACAAACCTTTCCTGTAACGTTGCATTGCTAATCGTGTTCTCTTCATCCCTTGTATGTATGTCTCTCTTCATTCAGATGTAGTTAAAGTTGCTAGAAATGATGATTGTCATGTTGCAGCAAGCAAACATTTCCTGTAACGTTGCATTGCTAATCGTGTTCTCTTCATCCCTTGTATGTATATCTCTTTTCATTCAGATGTAGTTAAAGTTCTAGAAATGAAGATTGTCATGTTGCAGCAAACAAACCTTTCCTGTTACGTTGCATTGCTAATCGTGTTCTCTTCTTCCCATCTATGTATATCTCTCTTCATTCAGATGTAGGTAATGTTGCTAGAAACAATGATGGCCGTGTTGCAGCAAACAAACCTTTCTTGTAACGTTGAATGGCTAATCGAGTTCTCTTCATCCCTTGGATGTATATCTCTTTTCATTCAGATGTAGTTAAAGTTACTAGAAATGATGATTGTCATGTTGCAGCAAACAAACCTTTCCTGTAACGTTGCATTGCTAATCGTGCTCTCTTCATCCCTTGTATGTATATCTCTCTTCATTCAGATGTAGTTAAAGTTTCTAGAAACGATGATAGTCATGTTGCAGCAAACAAACCTTTCCTGTAACGTTGAATGGCTAATCGTGTTCTCTTCATCTCTTGTATATATATCTCTCTTCATTCAGATGTAGTTAAAGTTTCTAGAAACAATGATAGTCATGTTGCAGCAAACAAACCTTTCCTGTAACGTTGAATTGCTCGTCGTGTTCTCTTCATCCCTTGTATGTATATCTCTCTTCATTCAGATGTAGTTAATTACTAGAAACGATGATGGCCGTGTGGCAGCAAACAAACCTTTCCTAGAACATTGAATTGCTAATCGTCTTCTCTTCATCCCTTGTATGTATATCTCTCTTCATTCAGATGTAGTTAAAGTTTCTAGAAACGAAGATTGCCATGTTGCAGCAAACAAATCTTTCCTGTAACGTTGAATGGCTAATCGTGTTCTCTTCATCCCTTGTATGTATATCTCTCTTCATTCAGATGTAGTTAAAGTTACTAGAAATGATGATTGTCATGTTGCAGCAAACAAACCTTTCCTGTAACGTTGCATTGCTAATCGTGTTCTCTTCATCCCTTTTATGTATATCTCTCTTCATTCAGATGTAGTTAAAGATTCTAAAAACGATGATTGTCATGTTGTAGGAAGCAAACCTTTCCTGTAACCCTGAATTGCTAATCGTCTTCGCTTCATCCCTTGTATGTATATCTCTCTTCATTCAGATGTAGTTAAAGTCACTACAAATGATGATGGCCGTGTAGCAGCAAACAAACCTTTCCTGTAACATTGAATTGCTAATCGTCTTCTCTTCATCCCTTGTATGTATATCTCTCTTCATTCAGATGTAGTTAAAGATTCTAAAAACGATGATGGCCGTCTTGCAGCAAACAAACCTTTCCTGTAACGTTGAATGGCTAATCGAGTTCTCTTCATCCCTTGTATGTATATCTCTTTTCATTCAGATGTAGTTAAAGTTACTCGAAATGATGATGGCCGTGTAGCAGCAAACAAACCTTTCCTATAACATTGAATTGCTAATCGTGTTCTCTTCATCCCTTGTATGTTTATCTCTCTTCATTCAGATGTAGTTAAAAATTCTAAAAACGATGATTGTCATGTTGTAGCAAGCAAACCTTTCCTGTAACCCTGAATTGCTAATCGTCTTCTCTTCATCCCTTGTATGTATATCTCTCTTCATTCAGATGTAGTTAAAGTCACTACAAATGATGATGGCCGTGTAGCAGCAAACAAACCTTTCCTGTCATTGAATTGCTAATCGTCTTCTCTTCATCCCTTGTTTGTATATCTCTCTTCATTCAGATGTAGTTAAAGATTCTAAAAACGATGATTGTCATGTTGCAGCAAACAAACCTTTCCTGTAACCTTGAATTGCTAATCGTGTTCTCTTCATCCCTTGTATGTATATCTCTCTTCATTCAGATGTAGTTAAAGTTACTACTAATGATGATGGCCGTGTAGCAGCAAACAAACCTTTCCTATAACATTGAATGGCTAATCGAGTTCTCTTCATCCCTTGGATGTATATCTCTCTTCATTCAGATGTAGTTAATGTTGCTAGAAACGATGATGGCCGTGTTGCAGCAAACACCTTTCCCGTAATGTTGAATTGCTAACTGTGTTCTCTTCATCCCTGGTATGTATATTTCTCTTCATTCAGATGTAGTTAAAAATTCTAAAAACGATGATTGTCATGTTGTAGCAAGCAAACCTTTCCTGTAACCCTGAATTGCTAATCGTCTTCTCTTCATCCCTTGTATGTATATCTCTCTTCATTCAGATGTAGTTAAAGTCACTACAAATGATGATGGCCGTGTAGTAGCAAACAAACCTTTCCTGTAACATTGAATTGCTAATCGTCTTCTCTTCATCCCTTGTATGTATATCTCTCTTCATTCAGATGTAGTTAAAGATTCTAAAAACGATGATTGTCATGTTGCAGCAAACAAACCTTTCCTGTAACCTTCAATTGCTAATCGTGTTCTCTTCATCCCTTGTATGTATATCTCTCTTCATTCAGATGTAGTTAAAGTTACTACAAATGATGATGGCCGTGTAGCAGCAAACAAACCTTTCCTATAACATTGAATTGCTAATCGTGTTCTCTTCATCCCTTGGATGTTTATCTCTCTTCATTCAGATGTAGTTAAAGATTCTAAAAACGATGATGGTCATGTTGCAGCAAACAAACCTTTGCTGTAACGTTGAATGGCTAATCGAGTTCTCTTTATCCCTTGGATGTATATCTCTCTTCATTCAGATGTAGTTAAAGTTACTACAAATGATGATGGCCGTGTGGCAGCAAACAAACCTTTACTATAACATTGAATTGCTAATCGTGTTCTCTTCATCCCTTCTATGTATATCTCTCTTCATTCAGATGTAGTTAAAGCTTCTAGAATCGATGATTGTCATGTTGCAGCAAACAAACCTTTCCTGTAACCTTGAATGGCTAATCGTGTTCTCTTCATCCCTTGTATGTATATCTCTCTTCATTCAGATGTAGTTAAAGTTACTAGAAACGATGATTGTCATGTTGCAGCAAACAAACCTTTCCTGTAACCTTGATTTGCTCATCGTGTTCTCTTCATCCCTTGTATGTATATCTCTCTTCATTCAGATGTAGTTAAAGTTACGAGAAATGATGATTGTCATGTTGCAGCAAACAAACCTTTCTTGTAATGTTGCATTGCTAATCGTGTTCTCTTCATCCCTTGTATGTATATCTCTCTTCATTCAGATGTAGTTAAAGTTTCTAGAAACAATGATAGTCATGTTGCAGCAAACAAACCTTTCCTGTAACCTTGAATTGCTCATTGTGTTCTCTTCATCCCTTGTATGTATATCTCTCTTCATTCAGATGTAGTTAAAGTCACTACAAATGATGATGGCCGTGTAGCAGCAAACAAACCTTTCCTGTAACATTGAATTGCTAATCGTCTTCTCTTCATCCCTTGTATGTATATCTCTCTTCATTCAGATGTAGTTAAAGTTACTAGAAATAATGATTGTCATGTTGCAGCAAACAAACCTTTCCTGTAACGTTGCATTGCTAATCGTATTCTCTTCATCCCTTGTATGTATATCTCTCCTCATTCAGATGTAGTTAAAGATTCTAAAAACGATGATTGTCATGTTGTCGCAAACAAACCTTTCCTGTAACCTTGAATTGCTAATCGTCTTCTCTTCATCCCTTGTATGTATATCTCTCTTCATTCAGATGTAGTTAAAGTTACTACAAATGATGATGGCCGTGTAGCAGCAAACAAACCTTTCCTGTAACCTTGAATTGCTAATCGTCTTCTCTTCATCCCTTGTATGTATATCTCTCTTCATTCAGATGTAGTTAAAGATTCTAAAAACGATGATGGTCATGTTGCAGCAAACAAACCTTTCTTGTAATGTTGCATTGCTAATCGTGTTCTCTTCATCCCTTGTATGTATATCTCTTCATTCAGATGTAGTTAAAGTTACTACAAATGATGATGGCCGTGTAGCAGCAAACAAACCTTTCCTATAACATTGAATTGCTAATCGTGTTCTCTTCATCCCTTGTATGTTTATCTCTCTTCATTCAGATGTAGTTAAAGATTCTAAAAACGATGATGGTCATGTTGCAGCAAACAAACCTTTCCTGTAACGTTGAATGGCTAATCGAGTTCTCTTTGTCCCTTGGATGCATATCTCTCTTCATTCAGATGTAGTTAAAGTTACTACAAATGATGATGGCCGTGTGGCAGCAAACAAACCTTTACTATAACATTGAATTGCTAATCGTGTTCTCTTCATCCCTTCTATGTATATCTCTCCTCATTCAGATGTAGTTAAAGCTTCTAGAAACGATGATTGTCAGGTTGCAGCAAACAAACCTTTCCTGTAACCTTGAATGGCTAATCGTGTTCTCTTCATCCCTTGTATGTATAGCTCTCTTCATTCAGATGTAGTTAAAGTTACTAGAAACGATGATTGTCATGTTGCAGCAAACAAACCTTTCCTGTAACCTTGATTTGCTCATCGTGTTCTCTTCATCCCTTGTATGTATATCTCTCTTCATTCAGATGTAGTTAAATTTACTAGAAATGATGATTGTCATGTTGCAGCAAACAAACCTTTCCTGTAATGTTGCATTGCTAATCGTGTTCTCTTCATCCCTTGTATGTATATCTCTCTTCATTCAGATGTAGTTAAAGTTTCTAGAAACAACGATAGTCATGTTGCAGCAAACAAACCTTTCCTGTAACCTTGAATTGCTCATCGTGTTCTCTTCATCCCTTGTATGTATATCTCTCTTCATTCAGATGTAGTTAAAGTTACTAGAAATGATGATTGTCATGTTTGCAGCAAACAAACCTTTCCTGTAACGTTGCATTGCTAATCGTATTCTCTTCATCCCTTGTATGTATATCTCTCCTCATTCAGATGTAGTTAAAGATTCTAAAAACGATGATTGTCATGTTGTAGCAAACAAACCTTTCCTGTAACCTTGAATTGCTAATCTTCTTCTCTTCATCCCTTGTATGTATATCTCTCTTCATTCAGATGTAGTTAAAGTTCCTACAAATAATGATGGCCGTGTAGCAGCAAACAAACCTTTCCTGTAACGTTGAATGGCTAATCGAGTTCTCTTCATCCCTTGGATGTATATCTCTCTTCATTCAGATGTAGTTAATGTTGCTAGAAACGATGATGGCCGTGTTGCAGCAAACACCTTTCCCGTAATGTTGAATTGCTAACTGTGTTCTCTTCATCCCTGGTTTGTATATTTCTCTTCATTCAGATGTAGTTAAAAATTCTAAAAACGATGATTGTCATGTTGTAGCAAGCAAACCTTTCCTGTAACCCTGAATTGCTAATCGTCTTCTCTTCATCCCTTGTATGTATATCTCTCTTCATTCAGATGTAGTTAAAGTCACTACAAATGATGATGGCCGCGTAGCAGCAAACAAACCTTTCCTGTAACATTGAATTGCTAATCGTCTTCTCTTCATCCCTTGTATGTATATCTCTCTTCATTCAGATGTAGTTAAAGATTCTAAAAACGATGATTGTCATATTGCAGCAAACAAACCTTTCCTGTAACCTTGAATTGCTAATCGTGTTCTCTTCATCCCTTGTATGTATATCTCTCTTCATTCAGATGTAGTTAAAGTTACTACAAATGATGATGGCCGTGTAGCAGCAAACAAACCTTTCCTATAACATTGAATTGCTAATCGTGTTCTCTTCATCCCTTGTATGTTTATCTCTCTTCATTCAGATGTAGTTAAAGATTCTAAAAACGATGATGGTCATGTTGCAGCAAACAAACCTTTGCTGTAACGTTGAATGGCTAATCGAGTTCTCTTTATCCCTTGGATGTATATCTCTCTTCATTCAGATGTAGTTAAAGTTACTACAAATGATGATGGCCGTGTGGCAGCAAACAAACCTTTACTATAACATTGAATTGCTAATCGTGTTCTCTTCATCCCTTCTATGTATATCTCTCTTCATTCAGATGTAGTTAAAGCTTCTAGAATCGATGATTGTCATGTTGCAGCAAACAAACCTTTCCTGTACCTTGAATGGCTAATCGTGTTCTCTTCATCCCTTGTATGTATATCTCTCTTCATTCAGATGTAGTTAAAGTTACTAGAAACGATGATTGTCATGTTGCAGCAAACAAACCTTTCCTGTAACCTTGATTGGCTCATCGTGTTCTCTTCATCCCTTGTATGTATATCTCTCTTCATTCAGATGTAGTTAAAGTTACGAGAAATGATGATTGTCATGTTGCAGCAAACAAACCTTTCTTGTAATGTTGCATTGCTAATCGTGTTCTCTTCATCCCTTGTATGTATATCTCTCTTCATTCAGATGTAGTTAAAGTTTCTAGAAACGATGATAGTCATGTTGCAGCAAACAAACCTTTCCTGTAACGTTGAATGGCTAATCGTGTTCTCTTCATCCCTTGTATGTATATCTCTCTTCATTCAGATGTAGTTAAAGTTTCTAGAAACAATGATAGTCATGTTGCAGCAAACAAACCTTTCCTGTAACCTTGAATTGCTCATCGTGTTCTCTTCATCCCTTGTATGTATATCTCTCTTCATTCAGATGTAGTTAAAGTTACTAGAAATAATGATTGTCATGTTGCAGCAAACAAACCTTTCCTGTAACGTTGCATTGCTAATCGTGTTCTCTTCATCCCTTGTATGTATATCTCTCTTCATTCAGATGTAGTTAAAGATTCTAAAAACGATGATTGTCATGTTGTAGCAAGCAAACCTTTCCTGTAACCCTGAATTGCTAATCGTCTTCTCTTCATCCCTTGTATGTATATCTCTCTTCATTCAGATGTAAAGTCACTACAAATGATGATGGTCGTGTAGCAGCAAACAAACCTTTCCTGTAACGTTGAATTGCTAATCGTGTTCTCTTCATCCCTTGTATGTATATCTCTCTTCATTCAAATGTAGTTAAAGTTTCTAGAAACAATGATAGTCATGTTGCAGCAAACAAACCTTTCCTGTAACGTTGAATTGCTCATCGTGTTCTCTTCATCCCTTGTATGTATATCTCTCTTCATTCAGATGTAGTTAAAGTTTCTAGAAACGAAGATTGCCATGTTGCAGCAAACAAACCTTTCCTGTAACGTTGAATGGCTAATCGTGTTCTCTTCATCCCTTGTATGTATATCTCTCTTCATTCAGATGTAGTTAAAGTTACTAGAAATGATGATTGTCATGTTGCAGCAAACAAACCTATCCTGTAACGTTGCATTGCTAATCGTGTTCTCTTCATCCCTTGTATGTATATCTCTCTTCATTCAGATGTAGTTAAAGATTCTAAAAACGATGATTGTCATGTTGTAGCAAGCAAACCTTTCCTGTAAGCCTGAATTGCTAATCGTCTTCTCTTCATCCCTTGTAGGTATATCTCTCTTCATTCAGATGTAGTTAAAGTCACTACAAATGATGATGGCCGTGTAGAAGCAAACAAACCTTTACTATGACATTGAATTGCTAATCGTGTTCTCTTCAACCCTTCTATGTATATCTCTCTTCATTCAGATGTAGTTAAAGCTTCTAGAAACTATGATTGTCATGTTGCAGCAAACAAACCTTTACTATGACATTGAATTGCTAATCGTGTTCTCTTCAACCCTTCTATGTATATCTCTCTTCATTCAGATGTAGTTAAAGCTTCTAGAAACTATGATTGTCATGTTGCAGCAAACAAACCTTTCCTGTAACGTTGAATGGCTAATCGAGTTCTCTTCATCCCTTGTATGTATATCTCCCTTCATTCAGATGTAGTTAAAGTTACTAGAAATGATGATTGTCATGTTGCAGCAAACAAACCTTTCCTGTAACGTTGCATTGCTAATCGTGTTCTCTTCATCCCTTGTATGTATATCTCTCTTCATTCAGATGTAGTTAAAGATTCTAAAAACGATGATTGTCATGTTGTAGCAAGCAAACCTTTCCTGTAACCCTGAATTGCTAATCGTCTTCTCTTCATCCCTTGTTTGTATATCTCTCTTCATTCAGATGTAGTTAAAGTCACTACAAATGATGATGGCCGTGTAGCAGCAAACAAACCTTTCCTGTAACATTGAATTGCTAATCGTCTTCTCTTCATCCCTTGTATGTATATCTCTCTTCATTCAGATGTAGTTAAAGATTCTAAAAACGATGATGGCCGTCTTGCAACAAACAAACCTTTCCTGTAACGTTGAATGGCTAATCGAGTTCTCTTCATCCCTTGTATGTATATCTCTTTTCATTCAGATGTAGTTAAAGTTACTCGAAATGATGATTGTCATGTTGCAGCAAACAAACCTTTCCTGTAACGTTGCATTGCTAATCGTGCTGTCTTCATCCCTTGTATGTATATCTCTCCTCATTCAGATGTAGTTAAAGTTTCTAGAAACGATGATAGTCATGTTGCAGCAAACAAACCTTTCCTGTAACGTTGAATGGCTAATCGTGTTCTCTTCATCCCTTCTATGTATATCTCTCTTCATTCAGATGTAGTTAAAGTTTCTAGAAACAATGATAGTCATGTTGCAGCAAACAAACCTTTCCTGTAACGTTGAATTGCTCATCGTGTTCTCTTCATCCCTTGTATGTATATCTCTCTTCATTCAGATGTAGCTAATTACTAGAAATGATGATTGTCATGTTGCAGCAAACAAACCTTTCCTGTAACCTTGAATTGCTCATCGTGTTCTCTTCATCCCTTGTGTGTATATCTCTCTTCATTCAGATGTAGTTAAAGATTCTAGAAACAATGATAGTCATGTTGCAGCAAACAAACCTTTCCTGTAACGTTGAATGGCTCATCGTGTTCTCTTCATCCCTTGTATGTATATCTCTCTTCATTCAGATGTAGTTAATTACTAGAAACGATGATGGCCGTGTGACAGCAAACAAACCTTTCCTAGAACATTGAATTGCTAATCGTCTTCTCTTCATCCCTTGTATGTATGTCTCTCTTCATTCAGATGTAGTTAAAGTTTCTAAAAACGAAGATTGCCATGTTGCAGCAAACAAACCTTTCCTGTAACGTTGAATGGCTAATCGTGTTCTCTTCATCCCTTGTATGTATATCTCTCTTCATTCAGATGTAGTTAAAGTTACTAGAAACGATGATTGTCATGTTGCAGCAAACAAACCTTTCCTGTAACCTTGATTTGCTCATCGTGTTCTCTTCATCCCTTGTATGTATATCTCTCTTCATTCAGATGTAGTTAAAGTTACGAGAAATGATGATTGTCATGTTGCAGCAAACAAACCTTTCCTGTAACGTTGCATTGCTAATCGTGTTCTCTTCGTCCCTTGTATGTATATCTCTCTTCATTCAGATGTAGTTAAAGATTCTAAAAACGATGATTGTCATGTTGTAGCAAGCAAACCTTTCCTGTAACCCTGAATTGCTAATCGTCTTCTCTTCATCCCTTGTATGTATATCTCTCTTCATTCAGATGTAGTTAAAGTCACTACAAATGATGATGGTCGTGTAGCAGCAAACAAACCTTTCCTGTAACGTTGAATTGCTAATCGTGTTCTCTTCATCCCTTGTATGTATATCTCTCTTCATTCAGATGTAGTTAAAGTTTCTAGAAACAATGATAGTCATGTTGCAGCAAACAAACCTTTCCTGTAACGTTGAATTGCTCATCGTGTTCTCTTCATCCCTTGTATGTATATCTCTCTTCATTCAGATGTAGTTAATTACTAGAAACGATGATGGCCGTGTGGCAGCAAACAAACCTTTCCTAGAACATTGAATTGCTAATCGTCTTCTCTTCATCCCTTGTATGTATATCTCTCTTCATTCAGATGTAGTTAAAGTTTCTAGAAACGAAGATTGCCATGTTGCAGCAAACAAACCTTTCCTGTAACATTGAATGGCTAATCGTGTTCTCTTCATCCCTTGTATGTATATCTCTCTTCATTCAGATGTAGTTAAAGTTACTAGAAATGATGATTGTCATGTTGCAGCAAACAAACCTTTCCTGTAACGTTGCATTGCTAATCGTGTTCTCTTCATCCCTTGTATGTATATCTCTCTTCATTCAGATGTAGTTAAAGATTCTAAAAACGATGATTGTCATGTTGTAGCAAGCAAACCTTTCCTGTAACCCTGAATTGCTAATCGTCTTCTCTTCATCCCTTGTATGTATATCTCTCTTCATTCAGATGTAGTTAAAGTCACTACAAATGATGATGGCCGTGTACCAGCAAACAAACCTTTCCTGTAACATTGAATTGCTAATCGTCTTCTCTTCATCCCTTGTATGTATATCTCTCTTCATTCAGATGTAGTTAAAGTCACTACAAATGATGATGGTCGTGTAGCAGCAAACAAACCTTTCCTGTAACGTTGAATTGCTAATCGTGTTCTCTTCATCCCTTGTATGTATATCTCTCTTCATTCAGATGTAGTTAAAGTTTCTAGAAACAATGATAGTCATGTTGCAGCAAACAAACCTTTCCTGTAACGTTGAATTGCTCATCGTGTTCTCTTCATCCCTTGTATGTATATCTCTCTTCATTCAGATGTAGTTAATTACTAGAAACGATGATGGCCGTGTGGCAGCAAACAAACCTTTCCTAGAACATTGAATTGCTAATCGTCTTCTCTTCATCCCTTGTATGTATATCTCTCTTCATTCAGATGTAGTTAAAGTTTCTAGAAACGAAGATTGCCATGTTGCAGCAAACAAACCTTTCCTGTAACATTGAATGGCTAATCGTGTTCTCTTCATCCCTTGTATGTATATCTCTCTTCATTCAGATATAGTTAAAGTTACTAGAAATGATGACTGTCATGTTGCAGCAAACAAACCTTTCCTGTAACGTTGCATTGCTAATCGTGTTCTCTTCATCCCTTGTATGTATATCTCTCTTCATTCAGATGTAGTTAAAGATTCTAAAAACGATGATTGTCATGTTGTAGCAAGCAAACCTTTCCTGTAACCCTGAATTGCTAATCGTCTTCTCTTCATCCCTTGTATGTATATCTCTCTTCATTCAGATGTAGTTAAAGTCACTACAAATGATGATGGCCGTGTACCAGCAAACAAACCTTTCCTGTAACATTGAATTGCTAATCGTCTTCTCTTCATCCCTTGTATGTATATCTCTCTTCATTCAGATGTAGTTAAAGTTACTACAAATGATGATGGCCGTGTAGCAGCAAACAAACCTTTCCTATAACATTGAATTGCTAATCGTGTTCTCTTCATCCCTTCTATGTATATCTCTCTTCATTCAGATGTAGTTAAAGCTTCTAGAAACGATGATTGTCATGTTGCAGCAAACAAACCTTTCCTATAACATTGAATTGCTAATCGTCTTCTCTTCATCCCTTGTATGTATATCTCTCTTCATTCATATGTAGTTAAAGATTCTAAAAACGATGATGGTCATGTTGCAGCAAACAAACCTTTCCTGTATCGTTGAATGGCAAATTTAGCTCTCTTCACCCCTTGGATATATTTCTCTCTTCATTCAGATGTAGTTAAAGTTACTACAAGTGATGATGGCCGTTTGGCAGCAAACAAACCTTTACTATGACATTGAATTGCTAATCGTGTTCTCTTCATCCCTTGTATGTATATCTCTCTTCATTCATATGTAGTTAAAGATTCTAAAAACGATGATGGTCATGTTGCAGCAAACAAACCTTTCCTGTATCGTTGAATGGCAAATTTAGCTCTCTTCACCCCTTGGATATATTTCTCTCTTCATTCAGATGTAGTTAAAGTTACTACAAGTGATGATGGCCGTTTGGCAGCAAACAAACCTTTACTATGACATTGAATTGCTAATCGTGTTCTCTTCAACCCTTCTATATATATCTCTCTTCATTCAGATGTAGTTAAAGTTCCTACAAATAATGATGGCCGTGTAGCAGCAAACAAACCTTTCCTGTAACCTTGAATTGCTAATCGTGTTCTCTTCATCCCTTGTAAGTATATCTCTCTTCATTCAGATGTAGTTAAAGATTCTAAAAACGATGATGGTCATGTTGCAGCAAACAAACCTTTCCTGTAACGTTGAATGGCTAATCGAGTTCTCTTCATCCCTTGGATGTATATCTCTCTTCATTCAGATGTAGTTAATGTTGCTAGAAACGATGATGGCCGTGTTGCAGCAAACACCTTTCCCGTAATGTTGAATTGCTAACTGTGTTCTCTTCATCCCTGGTTTGTATATCTCTCTTCATTCAGATGTAGTTAAAGTTACTACAAATGATGATGGCCGTGTGGCAGCAAACAAACCTTTACTATAACATTGAATTGCTAATCGTGTTCTCTTCATCCCTTCTATGTATATCTCTCTTCATTCAGATGTAGTTAAAGCTTCTAGAATCGATGATTGTCATGTTGCAGCAAACAAACCTTTCCTGTACCTTGAATGGCTAATCGTGTTCTCTTCATCCCTTGTATGTATATCTCTCTTCATTCAGATGTAGTTAAAGTTACTAGAAACGATGATTGTCATGTTGCAGCAAACAAACCTTTCCTGTAACCTTGATTGGCTCATCGTGTTCTCTTCATCCCTTGTATGTATATCTCTCTTCATTCAGATGTAGTTAAAGTTACGAGAAATGATGATTGTCATGTTGCAGCAAACAAACCTTTCTTGTAATGTTGCATTGCTAATCGTGTTCTCTTCATCCCTTGTATGTATATCTCTCTTCATTCAGATGTAGTTAAAGTTTCTAGAAACGATGATAGTCATGTTGCAGCAAACAAACCTTTCCTGTAACGTTGAATGGCTAATCGTGTTCTCTTCATCCCTTGTATGTATATCTCTCTTCATTCAGATGTAGTTAAAGTTTCTAGAAACAATGATAGTCATGTTGCAGCAAACAAACCTTTCCTGTAACCTTGAATTGCTCATCGTGTTCTCTTCATCCCTTGTATGTATATCTCTCTTCATTCAGATGTAGTTAAAGTTACTAGAAATAATGATTGTCATGTTGCAGCAAACAAACCTTTCCTGTAACGTTGCATTGCTAATCGTGTTCTCTTCATCCCTTGTATGTATATCTCTCTTCATTCAGTTGTAGTTAAAGATTCTAAAAACGATGATTGTCATGTTGTAGCAAGCAAACCTTTCCTGTAACCCTGAATTGCTAATCGTCTTCTCTTCATCCCTTGTATGTATATCTCTCTTCATTCAGATGTAAAGTCACTACAAATGATGATGGTCGTGTAGCAGCAAACAAACCTTTCCTGTAACGTTGAATTGCTAATCGTGTTCTCTTCATCCCTTGTATGTATATCTCTCTTCATTCAAATGTAGTTAAAGTTTCTAGAAACAATGATAGTCATGTTGCAGCAAACAAACCTTTCCTGTAACGTTGAATGGCTAATCGTGTTCTCTTCATCCCTTGTATGTATATCTCTCTTCATTCAGATGTAGTTAAAGTTACTAGAAATGATGATTGTCATGTTGCAGCAAACAAACCTATCCTGTAACGTTGCATTGCTAATCGTGTTCTCTTCATCCCTTGTATGTATATCTCTCTTCATTCAGATGTAGTTAAAGATTCTAAAAACGATGATTGTCATGTTGTAGCAAGCAAACCTTTCCTGTAAGCCTGAATTGCTAATCGTCTTCTCTTCATCCCTTGTAGGTATATCTCTCTTCATTCAGATGTAGTTAAAGTCACTACAAATGATGATGGCCGTGTAGAAGCAAACAAACCTTTACTATGACATTGAATTGCTAATCGTGTTCTCTTCAACCCTTCTATGTATATCTCTCTTCATTCAGATGTAGTTAAAGCTTCTAGAAACTATGATTGTCATGTTGCAGCAAACAAACCTTTACTATGACATTGAATTGCTAATCGTGTTCTCTTCAACCCTTCTATGTATATCTCTCTTCATTCAGATGTAGTTAAAGCTTCTAGAAACTATGATTGTCATGTTGCAGCAAACAAACCTTTCCTGTAACGTTGAATGGCTAATCGAGTTCTCTTCATCCCTTGTATGTATATCTCCCTTCATTCAGATGTAGTTAAAGTTACTAGAAATGATGATTGTCATGTTGCAGCAAACAAACCTTTCCTGTAACGTTGCATTGCTAATCGTGTTCTCTTCATCCCTTGTATGTATATCTCTCTTCATTCAGATGTAGTTAAAGATTCTAAAAACGATGATTGTCATGTTGTAGCAAGCAAACCTTTCCTGTAACCCTGAATTGCTAATCGTCTTCTCTTCATCCCTTGTTTGTATATCTCTCTTCATTCAGATGTAGTTAAAGTCACTACAAATGATGATGGCCGTGTAGAAGCAAACAAACCTTTCCTGTAACATTGAATTGCTAATCGTCTTCTCTTCATCCCTTGTATGTATATCTCTCTTCATTCAGATGTAGTTAAAGATTCTAAAAACGATGATGGCCGTCTTGCAACAAACAAACCTTTCCTGTAACGTTGAATGGCTAATCGAGTTCTCTTCATCCCTTGTATGTATATCTCTTTTCATTCAGATGTAGTTAAAGTTACTCGAAATGATGATTGTCATGTTGCAGCAAACAAACCTTTCCTGTAACGTTGCATTGCTAATCGTGCTGTCTTCATCCCTTGTATGTATATCTCTCCTCATTCAGATGTAGTTAAAGTTTCTAGAAACGATGATAGTCATGTTGCAGCAAACAAACCTTTCCTGTAACGTTGAATGGCTAATCGTGTTCTCTTCATCCCTTCTATGTATATCTCTCTTCATTCAGATGTAGTTAAAGTTTCTAGAAACAATGATAGTCATGTTGCAGCAAACAAACCTTTCCTGTAACGTTGAATTGCTCATCGTGTTCTCTTCATCCCTTGTATGTATATCTCTCTTCATTCAGATGTAGCTAATTACTAGAAATGATGATGGCCGTGTGGCAGCAAACAAACCTTTCCTGGAACATTGAATTGCTAATCGTCTTCTCTTCATCCCTTGTATGTATATCTCTCTTCATTCAGATGTAGTTAAAGATTCTAGAAACGATGATTGTCATGTTGCAGCAAACAAACCTTTCCTGTAACGTTAAATGGCTAATCGTGTTCTCTTCATCCCTTGTATGTATATCTCTCTTCATTCAGATGTAGTTAAAGTTACTAGAAATGATGATTGTCATGTTGCAGCAAACAAACCTTTCCTGTAACCTTGAATTGCTCATCGTGTTCTCTTCATCCCTTGTGTGTATATCTCTCTTCATTCAGATGTAGTTAAAGATTCTAGAAACAATGATAGTCATGTTGCAGCAAACAAACCTTTCCTGTAACGTTGAATGGCTCATCGTGTTCTCTTCATCCCTTGTATGTATATCTCTCTTCATTCAGATGTAGTTAATTACTAGAAACGATGATGGCCGTGTGACAGCAAACAAACCTTTCCTAGAACATTGAATTGCTAATCGTCTTCTCTTCATCCCTTGTATGTATGTCTCTCTTCATTCAGATGTAGTTAAAGTTTCTAAAAACGAAGATTGCCATGTTGCAGCAAACAAACCTTTCCTGTAACGTTGAATGGCTAATCGTGTTCTCTTCATCCCTTGTATGTATATCTCTCTTCATTCAGATGTAGTTAAAGTTACTAGAAACGATGATTGTCATGTTGCAGCAAACAAACCTTTCCTGTAACCTTGATTTGCTCATCGTGTTCTCTTCATCCCTTGTATGTATATCTCTCTTCATTCAGATGTAGTTAAAGTTACGAGAAATGATGATTGTCATGTTGCAGCAAACAAACCTTTCCTGTAACGTTGCATTGCTAATCGTGTTCTCTTCGTCCCTTGTATGTATATCTCTCTTCATTCAGATGTAGTTAAAGATT
This sequence comes from Rhineura floridana, assembly GCF_030035675.1. Classification (NCBI taxonomy): domain Eukaryota; kingdom Metazoa; phylum Chordata; class Lepidosauria; order Squamata; family Rhineuridae; genus Rhineura; species Rhineura floridana. The sequence continues at coordinate 8,151,706 of NC_084482.1, forward strand.
CTAAAAACGATGATTGTCATGTTGTAGCAAGCAAACCTTTCCTGTAACCCTGAATTGCTAATCGTCTTCTCTTCATCCCTTGTATGTATATCTCTCTTCATTCAGATGTAGTTAAAGTCACTACAAATGATGATGGTCGTGTAGCAGCAAACAAACCTTTCCTGTAACGTTGAATTGCTAATCGTGTTCTCTTCATCCCTTGTATGTATATCTCTCTTCATTCAGATGTAGTTAAAGTTTCTAGAAACAATGATAGTCATGTTGCAGCAAACAAACCTTTCCTGTAACGTTGAATTGCTCATCGTGTTCTCTTCATCCCTTGTATGTATATCTCTCTTCATTCAGATGTAGTTAATTACTAGAAACGATGATGGCCGTGTGGCAGCAAACAAACCTTTCCTAGAACATTGAATTGCTAATCGTCTTCTCTTCATCCCTTGTATGTATATCTCTCTTCATTCAGATGTAGTTAAAGTTTCTAGAAACGAAGATTGCCATGTTGCAGCAAACAAACCTTTCCTGTAACATTGAATGGCTAATCGTGTTCTCTTCATCCCTTGTATGTATATCTCTCTTCATTCAGATGTAGTTAAAGTTACTAGAAATGATGATTGTCATGTTGCAGCAAACAAACCTTTCCTGTAACGTTGCATTGCTAATCGTGTTCTCTTCATCCCTTGTATGTATATCTCTCTTCATTCAGATGTAGTTAAAGATTCTAAAAACGATGATTGTCATGTTGTAGCAAGCAAACCTTTCCTGTAACCCTGAATTGCTAATCGTCTTCTCTTCATCCCTTGTATGTATATCTCTCTTCATTCAGATGTAGTTAAAGTCACTACAAATGATGATGGCCGTGTACCAGCAAACAAACCTTTCCTGTAACATTGAATTGCTAATCGTCTTCTCTTCATCCCTTGTATGTATATCTCTCTTCATTCAGATGTAGTTAAAGTCACTACAAATGATGATGGTCGTGTAGCAGCAAACAAACCTTTCCTGTAACGTTGAATTGCTAATCGTGTTCTCTTCATCCCTTGTATGTATATCTCTCTTCATTCAGATGTAGTTAAAGTTTCTAGAAACAATGATAGTCATGTTGCAGCAAACAAACCTTTCCTGTAACGTTGAATTGCTCATCGTGTTCTCTTCATCCCTTGTATGTATATCTCTCTTCATTCAGATGTAGTTAATTACTAGAAACGATGATGGCCGTGTGGCAGCAAACAAACCTTTCCTAGAACATTGAATTGCTAATCGTGTTCTCTTCATCCCTTCTATGTATATCTCTCTTCATTCAGATGTAGTTAAAGCTTCTAGAAACGATGATTGTCATGTTGCAGCAAACAAACCTTTCCTATAACATTGAATTGCTAATCGTCTTCTCTTCATCCCTTGTATGTATATCTCTCTTCATTCATATGTAGTTAAAGATTCTAAAAACGATGATGGTCATGTTGCAGCAAACAAACCTTTCCTGTATCGTTGAATGGCAAATTTAGCTCTCTTCACCCCTTGGATATATTTCTCTCTTCATTCAGATGTAGTTAAAGTTACTACAAGTGATGATGGCCGTTTGGCAGCAAACAAAGCTTTACTATGACATTGAATTGCTAATCGTGTTCTCTTCAACCCTTCTATGTATATCTCTCTTCATTCAGATGTAGTTAAAGCTTCTAGAAACTATGATTGTCATGTTGCAGCAAACAAACCTTTCCTGTAACGTTGAATGGCTAATCGAGTTCTCTTCATCCCTTGTATGTATATCTCCCTTCATTCAGATGTAGTTAAAGTTACTAGAAATGATGATTGTCATGTTGCAGCAAACAAACCTTTCCTGTAACGTTGCATTGCTAATCGTGTTCTCTTCATCCCTTGTATGTATATCTCTCTTCATTCAGATGTAGTTAAAGATTCTAAAAACGATGATTGTCATGTTGTAGCAAGCAAACCTTTCCTGTAACCCTGAATTGCTAATCGTCTTCTCTTCATCCCTTGTATGTATATCTCTCTTCATTCAGATGTAGTTAAAGTCACTACAAATGATGATGGCCGTGTAGCAGCAAACAAACCTTTCCTGTAACATTGAATTGCTAATCGTCTTCTCTTCATCCCTTGTATGTATATCTCTCTTCATTCAGATGTAGTTAAAGATTCTAAAAACGATGATGGCCGTCTTGCAACAAACAAACCTTTCCTGTAACGTTGAATGGCTAATCGAGTTCTCTTCATCCCTTGTATGTATATCTCTTTTCATTCAGATGTAGTTAAAGTTACTCGAAATGATGATTGTCATGTTGCAGCAAACAAACCTTTCCTGTAACGTTGCATTGCTAATCGTGTTCTCTTCATCCCTTGTATGTATATCTCTCTTCATTCAGATGTAGTTAAAGATTCTAAAAACGATGATTGTCATGTTGTAGCAAGCAAACCTTTCCTGTAACCCTGAATTGCTAATCGTCTTCTCTTCATCCCTTGTATGTATATCTCTCTTCATTCAGATGTAGTTAAAGTCACTACAAATGATGATGGCCGTGTACCAGCAAACAAACCTTTCCTGTAACATTGAATTGCTAATCGTCTTCTCTTCATCCCTTGTATGTATATCTCTCTTCATTCAGATGTAGTTAAAGTTACTACAAATGATGATGGCCGTGTAGCAGCAAACAAACCTTTCCTATAACATTGAATTGCTAATCGTGTTCTCTTCATCCCTTGTATGTTTATCTCTCTTCATTCAGATGTAGTTAAAGATTCTAAAAACGATGATGGTCATGTTGCAGCAAACAAACCTTTCCTGTAACGTTGAATGGCTAATCGAGTTCTCTTTATCCCTTGGATGTATATCTCTCTTCATTCAGATGTAGTTAAAGTTTCTAGAAACAATGATAGTCATGTTGCAGCAAAGAAACCTTTACTATAACATTGAATTGCTAATCGTGTTCTCTTCATCCCTTCTATGTATATCTCTCTTCATTCAGATGTAGTTAAAGCTTCTAGAAACGATGATTGTCATGTTGCAGCAAACAAACCTTTCCTATAACATTGAATTGCTAATCGTCTTCTCTTCATCCCTTGTATGTATATCTCTCTTCATTCATATGTAGTTAAAGATTCTAAAAACGATGATGGTCATGTTGCAGCAAACAAACCTTTCCTGTAACCTTGATTTGCTCATCGTGTTCTCTTCATCCCTTGTATGTATATCTCTCTTCATTCAGATGTAGTTAAAGTTACGAGAAATGATGATTGTCATGTTGCAGCAAACAAACCTTTCCTGTAACGTTGCATTGCTAATCGTGTTCTCTTCGTCCCTTGTATGTATATCTCTCTTCATTCAGATGTAGTTAAAGATTCTAAAAACGATGATTGTCATGTTGTAGCAAGCAAACCTTTCCTGTAACCCTGAATTGCTAATCGTCTTCTCTTCATCCCTTGTATGTATATCTCTCTTCATTCAGATGTAGTTAAAGTCACTACAAATGATGATGGTCGTGTAGCAGCAAACAAACCTTTCCTGTAACGTTGAATTGCTAATCGTGTTCTCTTCATCCCTTGTATGTATATCTCTCTTCATTCAGATGTAGTTAAAGTTTCTAGAAACAATGATAGTCATGTTGCAGCAAACAAACCTTTCCTGTAACGTTGAATTGCTCATCGTGTTCTCTTCATCCCTTGTATGTATATCTCTCTTCATTCAGATGTAGTTAATTACTAGAAACGATGATGGCCGTGTGGCAGCAAACAAACCTTTCCTAGAACATTGAATTGCTAATCGTCTTCTCTTCATCCCTTGTATGTATATCTCTCTTCATTCAGATGTAGTTAAAGTTTCTAGAAACGAAGATTGCCATGTTGCAGCAAACAAACCTTTCCTGTAACATTGAATGGCTAATCGTGTTCTCTTCATCCCTTGTATGTATATCTCTCTTCATTCAGATGTAGTTAAAGTTACTAGAAATGATGACTGTCATGTTGCAGCAAACAAACCTTTCCTGTAACGTTGCATTGCTAATCGTGTTCTCTTCATCCCTTGTATGTATATCTCTCTTCATTCAGATGTAGTTAAAGATTCTAAAAACGATGATTGTCATGTTGTAGCAAGCAAACCTTTCCTGTAACCCTGAATTGCTAATCGTCTTCTCTTCATCCCTTGTATGTATATCTCTCTTCATTCAGATGTAGTTAAAGTCACTACAAATGATGATGGCCGTGTACCAGCAAACAAACCTTTCCTGTAACATTGAATTGCTAATCGTCTTCTCTTCATCCCTTGTATGTATATCTCTCTTCATTCAGATGTAGTTAAAGTCACTACAAATGATGATGGTCGTGTAGCAGCAAACAAACCTTTCCTGTAACGTTGAATTGCTAATCGTGTTCTCTTCATCCCTTGTATGTATATCTCTCTTCATTCAGATGTAGTTAAAGTTTCTAGAAACAATGATAGTCATGTTGCAGCAAACAAACCTTTCCTGTAACGTTGAATTGCTCATCGTGTTCTCTTCATCCCTTGTATGTATATCTCTCTTCATTCAGATGTAGTTAATTACTAGAAACGATGATGGCCGTGTGGCAGCAAACAAACCTTTCCTAGAACATTGAATTGCTAATCGTGTTCTCTTCATCCCTTCTATGTATATCTCTCTTCATTCAGATGTAGTTAAAGCTTCTAGAAACGATGATTGTCATGTTGCAGCAAACAAACCTTTCCTATAACATTGAATTGCTAATCGTCTTCTCTTCATCCCTTGTATGTATATCTCTCTTCATTCATATGTAGTTAAAGATTCTAAAAACGATGATGGTCATGTTGCAGCAAACAAACCTTTCCTGTATCGTTGAATGGCAAATTTAGCTCTCTTCACCCCTTGGATATATTTCTCTCTTCATTCAGATGTAGTTAAAGTTACTACAAGTGATGATGGCCGTTTGGCAGCAAACAAAGCTTTACTATGACATTGAATTGCTAATCGTGTTCTCTTCAACCCTTCTATGTATATCTCTCTTCATTCAGATGTAGTTAAAGCTTCTAGAAACTATGATTGTCATGTTGCAGCAAACAAACCTTTCCTGTAACGTTGAATGGCTAATCGAGTTCTCTTCATCCCTTGTATGTATATCTCCCTTCATTCAGATGTAGTTAAAGTTACTAGAAATGATGATTGTCATGTTGCAGCAAACAAACCTTTCCTGTAACGTTGCATTGCTAATCGTGTTCTCTTCATCCCTTGTATGTATATCTCTCTTCATTCAGATGTAGTTAAAGATTCTAAAAACGATGATTGTCATGTTGTAGCAAGCAAACCTTTCCTGTAACCCTGAATTGCTAATCGTCTTCTCTTCATCCCTTGTTTGTATATCTCTCTTCATTCAGATGTAGTTAAAGTCACTACAAATGATGATGGCCGTGTAGCAGCAAACAAACCTTTCCTGTAACATTGAATTGCTAATCGTCTTCTCTTCATCCCTTGTATGTATATCTCTCTTCATTCAGATGTAGTTAAAGATTCTAAAAACGATGATGGCCGTCTTGCAACAAACAAACCTTTCCTGTAACGTTGAATGGCTAATCGAGTTCTCTTCATCCCTTGTATGTATATCTCTTTTCATTCAGATGTAGTTAAAGTTACTCGAAATGATGATTGTCATGTTGCAGCAAACAAACCTTTCCTGTAACGTTGCATTGCTAATCGTGTTCTCTTCATCCCTTGTATGTATATCTCTCTTCATTCAGATGTAGTTAAAGATTCTAAAAACGATGATTGTCATGTTGTAGCAAGCAAACCTTTCCTGTAACCCTGAATTGCTAATCGTCTTCTCTTCATCCCTTGTATGTATATCTCTCTTCATTCAGATGTAGTTAAAGTCACTACAAATGATGATGGCCGTGTACCAGCAAACAAACCTTTCCTGTAACATTGAATTGCTAATCGTCTTCTCTTCATCCCTTGTATGTATATCTCTCTTCATTCAGATGTAGTTAAAGTTACTACAAATGATGATGGCCGTGTAGCAGCAAACAAACCTTTCCTATAACATTGAATTGCTAATCGTGTTCTCTTCATCCCTTGTATGTTTATCTCTCTTCATTCAGATGTAGTTAAAGATTCTAAAAACGATGATGGTCATGTTGCAGCAAACAAACCTTTCCTGTAACGTTGAATGGCTAATCGAGTTCTCTTTATCCCTTGGATGTATATCTCTCTTCATTCAGATGTAGTTAAAGTTTCTAGAAACAATGATAGTCATGTTGCAGCAAAGAAACCTTTACTATAACATTGAATTGCTAATCGTGTTCTCTTCATCCCTTCTATGTATATCTCTCTTCATTCAGATGTAGTTAAAGCTTCTAGAAACGATGATTGTCATGTTGCAGCAAACAAACCTTTCCTATAACATTGAATTGCTAATCGTCTTCTCTTCATCCCTTGTATGTATATCTCTCTTCATTCATATGTAGTTAAAGATTCTAAAAACGATGATGGTCATGTTGCAGCAAACAAACCTTTCCTGTATCGTTGAATGGCAAATTTAGCTCTCTTCACCCCTTGGATATATTTCTCTCTTCATTCAGATGTAGTTAAAGTTACTACAAGTGATGATGGCCGTTTGGCAGCAAACAAACCTTTACTATGACATTGAATTGCTAATCGTGTTCTCTTCAACCCTTCTATGTATATCTCTCTTCATTCAGATGTAGTTAAAGCTTCTAGAAACTATGATTGTCATGTTGCAGCAAACAAACCTTTCCTGTAACGTTGAATGGCTAATCGAGTTCTCTTCATCCCTTGTATGTATATCTCCCTTCATTCAGATGTAGTTAAAGTTACTAGAAATGATGATTGTCATGTTGCAGCAAACAAACCTTTCCTGTAACGTTGCATTGCTAATCGTGTTCTCTTCATCCCTTGTATGTATATCTCTCTTCATTCAGATGTAGTTAAAGATTCTAAAAACGATGATTGTCATGTTGTAGCAAGCAAACCTTTCCTGTAACCCTGAATTGCTAATCGTCTTCTCTTCATCCCTTGTTTGTATATCTCTCTTCATTCAGATGTAGTTAAAGTCACTACAAATGATGATGGCCGTGTAGCAGCAAACAAACCTTTCCTGTAACATTGAATTGCTAATCGTCTTCTCTTCATCCCTTGTATGTATATCTCTCTTCATTCAGATGTAGTTAAAGTTTCTAGAAACGAAGATTGCCATGTTGCAGCAAACAAACCTTTCCTGTAACGTTGAATTGCTCATCGTGTTCTCTTCATCCCTTGTATGTATATCTCTCTTCATTCAGATGTAGCTAATTACTAGAAATGATGATGGCCGTGTGGCAGCAAACAAACCTTTCCTGGAACATTGAATTGCTAATCGTCTTCTCTTCATCCCTTGTATGTATATCTCTCTTCATTCAGATGTAGTTAAAGTTTCTAGAAACGAAGATTGCCATGTTGCAGCAAACAAACATTTCCTGTAACGTTGAATGGCTAATCGTGTTCTCTTCATCCCTTGTATATATATCTCTCTTCATTCAGATGTAGTTAAAGTTACTAGAAATGATGATTGTCATGTTGCAGCAAACAAACCTATCCTGTAACGTTGCATTGCTCATCGTGTTCTCTTCATCCCTTGTATGTATATCTCTCTTCATTCAGATGTAGTTAAAGATTCTAAAAACGATGATTGTCATGTTGTAGCAAGCAAACCTTTCCTGTAAGCCTGAATTGCTAATCGTCTTCTCTTCATCCCTTGTAGGTATATCTCTCTTCATTCAGATGTAGTTAAAGTCACTACAAATGATGATGGCCGTGTAGAAGCAAACAAACCTTTCCTGTAACATTGAATTGCTAATCGTCTTCTCTTCATCCCTTGTATGTATATCTCTCTTCATTCAGATGTAGTTAAAGATTCTAGAAACGATGATTCTCATGTTGCAGCAAACAAACCTTTCCTGTAACCTTGAATTGCTCATCGTGTTCTCTTCATCCCTTGTATGTATATCTCTCTTCATTCAGATGTAGTTAAAGTTACGAGAAATGATGATTGTCATGTTGCAGCAAACAAACCTTTCCTGTAACGTTGCATTGCTAATCGTGTTCTCTTCGTCCCTTGTATGTATATCTCTCTTCATTCAGATGTAGTTAAAGATTCTAAAAACGATGATTGTCATGTTGTAGCAAGCAAACCTTTCCTGTAACCCTGAATTGCTAATCGTCTTCTCTTCATCCCTTGTATGTATATTTCTCTTCATTCAGATGTAGTTAAAGATTCTAAAAACGATGATGGCCGTCTTGCAGCAAACAAACCTTTCCTGTAACGTTGAATGGCTAATCGAGTTCTCTTCATCCCTTGTATGTATATCTCTTTTCATTCAGATGTAGTTAAAGTTACTCGAAATGATGATTGTCATGTTGCAGCAAACAAACCTTTCCTGTAACGTTGCATTGCTAATCGTGCTGTCTTCATCCCTTGTATGTATATCTCTCCTCATTCAGATGTAGTTAAAGTTTCTAGAAACGATGATAGTCATGTTGCAGCAAACAAACCTTTCCTGTAACGTTGAATGGCTAATCGTGTTCTCTTCATCCCTTCTATGTATATCTCTCTTCATTCAGATGTAGTTAAAGTTTCTAGAAACAATGATAGTCATGTTGCAGCAAACAAACCTTTCCTGTAACGTTGAATTGCTCATCGTGTTCTCTTCATCCCTTGTATGTATATCTCTCTTCATTCAGATGTAGCTAATTACTAGAAATGATGATGGCCGTGTGGCAGCAAACAAACCTTTCCTGGAACATTGAATTGCTAATCGTCTTCTCTTCATCCCTTGTATGTATATCTCTCTTCATTCAGATGTAGTTAAAGTTTCTAGAAACGAAGATTGCCATGTTGCAGCAAACAAACATTTCCTGTAACGTTGAATGGCTAATCGTGTTCTCTTCATCCCTTGTATATATATCTCTCTTCATTCAGATGTAGTTAAAGTTACTAGAAATGATGATTGTCATGTTGCAGCAAACAAACCTATCCTGTAACGTTGCATTGCTCATCGTGTTCTCTTCATCCCTTGTATGTATATCTCTCTTCATTCAGATGTAGTTAAAGATTCTAAAAACGATGATTGTCATGTTGTAGCAAGCAAACCTTTCCTGTAAGCCTGAATTGCTAATCGTCTTCTCTTCATCCCTTGTAGGTATATCTCTCTTCATTCAGATGTAGTTAAAGTCACTACAAATGATGATGGCCGTGTAGAAGCAAACAAACCTTTCCTGTAACATTGAATTGCTAATCGTCTTCTCTTCATCCCTTGTATGTATATCTCTCTTCATTCAGATGTAGTTAAAGATTCTAGAAACGATGATTCTCATGTTGCAGCAAACAAACCTTTCCTGTAACGTTAAATGGCTAATCGTGTTCTCTTCATCCCTTGTATGTATATCTCTCTTCATTCAGATGTAGTTAAAGTTACTAGAAATGATGATTGTCATGTTGCAGCAAACAAACCTTTCCTGTAACCTTGAATTGCTCATCGTGTTCTCTTCATCCCTTGTGTGTATATCTCTCTTCATTCAGATGTAGTTAAAGATTCTAGAAACAATGATAGTCATGTTGCAGCAAACAAACCTTTCCTGTAACGTTGAATGGCTCATCGTGTTCTCTTCATCCCTTGTATGTATATCTCTCTTCATTCAGATGTAGTTAATTACTAGAAACGATGATGGCCGTGTGGCAGCAAACAAACCTTTCCTAGAACATTGAATTGCTAATCGTCTTCTCTTCATCCCTTGTATGTATGTCTCTCTTCATTCAGATGTAGTTAAAGTTTCTAAAAACGAAGATTGCCATGTTGCAGCAAACAAACCTTTCCTGTAACGTTGAATGGCTAATCGTGTTCTCTTCATCCCTTGTATGTATATCTCTCTTCATTCAGATGTAGTTAAAGTTACTAGAAACGATGATTGTCATGTTGCAGCAAACAAACCTTTCCTGTAACCTTGATTTGCTCATCGTGTTCTCTTCATCCCTTGTATGTATATCTCTCTTCATTCAGATGTAGTTAAAGTTACGAGAAATGATGATTGTCATGTTGCAGCAAACAAACCTTTCCTGTAACGTTGCATTGCTAATCGTGTTCTCTTCGTCCCTTGTATGTATATCTCTCTTCATTCAGATGTAGTTAAAGATTCTAAAAACGATGATTGTCATGTTGTAGCAAGCAAACCTTTCCTGTAACCCTGAATTGCTAATCGTCTTCTCTTCATCCCTTGTATGTATATTTCTCTTCATTCAGATGTAGTTAAAGATTCTAAAAACGATGATGGCCGTCTTGCAGCAAACAAACCTTTCCTGTAACGTTGAATGGCTAATCGAGTTCTCTTCATCCCTTGTATGTATATCTCTTTTCATTCAGATGTAGTTAAAGTTACTAGAAATGATGATTGTCATGTTGCAGCAAACAAACCTTTCCTGTAACGTTGCATTGCTGATCGTGCTCTCTTCATCCCTTGTATGTATATCTCTCCTCATTCAGATGTAGTTAAAGTTTCTAGAAACGATGATAGTCATGTTGCAGCAAACAAACCTTTTCTGTATCGTTGAATGGCTAATCGTGTTCTCTTCATCCCTTGTATGTATATCTCTCTTCATTCAGATGTAGTTAAAGTTTCTAGAAACAATGATAGTCATGTTGCAGCAAACAAACCTTTCCTGTAACCTTGAATTGCTCATCGTGTTCTCTTCATCCCTTGGATGTATATCTCCATTCAGATGTAGTTAATTACTAGAAACGATGATGGCCGTGTGGCAGCAAACAAACCTTTCCTAGAACATTGAATTGCTAATCGTCTTCTCTTCATCCCTTGTATGTATATCTCTCTTCATTCAGATGTAGTTAAAGTTTCTAGAAACGAAGATTGCCATGTTGCAGCAAACAAACATTTCCTGTAACGTTGAATGGCTAATCGTGTTCTCTTCATCCCTTGTATGTATATCTCTCTTCATTCAGATGTAGTTAAAGTTACTAGAAATGATGATTGTCATGTTGCAGCAAACAAACCTTTCCTGTAACGTTGCATTGCTAATCGTGTTCTCTTCATCCCTTGTATGTATATCTCTCTTCATTCAGATGTAGTTAAAGTTTCTAGAAACGATGATTGTCATGTTGCAGCAAACAAACCTTTACTATGACATTGAATTGCTAATCGTGTTCTCTTCAACCCTTCTATGTATATCTCTCTTCATTCAGATGTAGTTAAAGCTTCTAGAAACTATGATTGTCATGTTGCAGCAAACAAACCTTTCCTGTAACGTTGAATGGCTAATCGAGTTCTCTTCATCCCTTGTATGTATATCTCCCTTCATTCAGATGTAGTTAAAGTTACTAGAAATGATGATTGTCATGTTGCAGCAAACAAACCTTTCCTGTAACGTTGCATTGCTAATCGTGTTCTCTTCATCCCTTGTATGTATATCTCTCTTCATTCAGATGTAGTTAAAGATTCTAAAAACGATGATTGTCATGTTGTAGCAAGCAAACCTTTCCTGTAACCCTGAATTGCTAATCGTCTTCTCTTCATCCCTTGTTTGTATATCTCTCTTCATTCAGATGTAGTTAAAGTCACTACAAATGATGATGGCCGTGTAGCAGCAAACAAACCTTTCCTGTAACATTGAATTGCTAATCGTCTTCTCTTCATCCCTTGTATGTATATCTCTCTTCATTCAGATGTAGTTAAAGATTCTAAAAACGATGATGGCCGTCTTGCAACAAACAAACCTTTCCTGTAACGTTGAATGGCTAATCGAGTTCTCTTCATCCCTTGTATGTATATCTCTTTTCATTCAGATGTAGTTAAAGTTACTCGAAATGATGATTGTCATGTTGCAGCAAACAAACCTTTCCTGTAACGTTGCATTGCTAATCGTGCTGTCTTCATCCCTTGTATGTATATCTCTCCTCATTCAGATGTAGTTAAAGTTTCTAGAAACGATGATAGTCATGTTGCAGCAAACAAACCTTTCCTGTAACGTTGAATGGCTAATCGTGTTCTCTTCATCCCTTCTATGTATATCTCTCTTCATTCAGATGTAGTTAAAGTTTCTAGAAACAATGATAGTCATGTTGCAGCAAACAAACCTTTCCTGTAACGTTGAATTGCTCATCGTGTTCTCTTCATCCCTTGTATGTATATCTCTCTTCATTCAGATGTAGCTAATTACTAGAAATGATGATGGCCGTGTGGCAGCAAACAAACCTTTCCTGGAACATTGAATTGCTAATCGTCTTCTCTTCATCCCTTGTATGTATATCTCTCTTCATTCAGATGTAGTTAAAGTTTCTAGAAACGAAGATTGCCATGTTGCAGCAAACAAACATTTCCTGTAACGTTGAATGGCTAATCGTGTTCTCTTCATCCCTTGTATGTATATCTCTCTTCATTCAGATGTAGTTAAAGTTACTAGAAATGATGATTGTCATGTTGCAGCAAACAAACCTATCCTGTAACGTTGCATTGCTAATCGTGTTCTCTTCATCCCTTGTATGTATATCTCTCTTCATTCAGATGTAGTTAAAGATTCTAAAAACGATGATTGTCATGTTGTAGCAAGCAAACCTTTCCTGTAAGCCTGAATTGCTAATCGTCTTCTCTTCATCCCTTGTAGGTATATCTCTCTTCATTCAGATGTAGTTAAAGTCACTACAAATGATGATGGCCGTGTAGAAGCAAACAAACCTTTCCTGTAACATTGAATTGCTAATCGTCTTCTCTTCATCCCTTGTATGTATATCTCTCTTCATTCAGATGTAGTTAAAGATTCTAGAAACGATGATTGTCATGTTGCAGCAAACAAACCTTTCCTGTAACGTTAAATGGCTAATCGTGTTCTCTTCATTCCTTGTATGTATATCTCTCTTCATTCAGATGTAGTTAAAGTTACTAGAAATGATGATTGTCATGTTGCAGCAAACAAACCTTTCCTGTAACCTTGAATTGCTCATCGTGTTCTCTTCATCCCTTGTGTGTATATCTCTCTTCATTCAGATGTAGTTAAAGATTCTAGAAACAATGATAGTCATGTTGCAGCAAACAAACCTTTCCTGTAACGTTGAATGGCTCATCGTGTTCTCTTCATCCCTTGTATGTATATCTCTCTTCATTCAGATGTAGTTAATTACTAGAAACGATGATGGCCGTGTGGCAGCAAACAAACCTTTCCTAGAACATTGAATTGCTAATCGTCTTCTCTTCATCCCTTGTATGTATGTCTCTCTTCATTCAGATGTAGTTAAAGTTTCTAAAAACGAAGATTGCCATGTTGCAGCAAACAAACCTTTCCTGTAACGTTGAATGGCTAATCGTGTTCTCTTCATCCCTTGTATGTATATCTCTCTTCATTCAGATGTAGTTAAAGTTACTAGTAACGATGATTGTCATGTTGCAGCAAACAAACCTTTCCTGTAACCTTGATTTGCTCATCGTGTTCTCTTCATCCCTTGTATGTATATCTCTCTTCATTCAGATGTAGTTAAAGTTACGAGAAATGATGATTGTCATGTTGCAGCAAACAAACCTTTCCTGTAACGTTGCATTGCTAATCGTGTTCTCTTCGTCCCTTGTATGTATATCTCTCTTCATTCAGATGTAGTTAAAGATTCTAAAAACGATGATTGTCATGTTGTAGCAAGCAAACCTTTCCTGTAACCCTGAATTGCTAATCGTCTTCTCTTCATCCCTTGTATGTATATCTCTCTTCATTCAGATGTAGTTAAAGTCACTACAAATGATGATGGTCGTGTAGCAGCAAACAAACCTTTCCTGTAACGTTGAATTGCTAATCGTGTTCTCTTCATCCCTTGTATGTATATCTCTCTTCATTCAGATGTAGTTAAAGTTTCTAGAAACAATGATAGTCATGTTGCAGCAAACAAACCTTTCCTGTAACGTTGAATTGCTCATCGTGTTCTCTTCATCCCTTGTATGTATATCTCTCTTCATTCAGATGTAGTTAATTACTAGAAACGATGATGGCCGTGTGGCAGCAAACAAACCTTTCCTAGAACATTGAATTGCTAATCGTCTTCTCTTCATCCCTTGTATGTATATCTCTCTTCATTCAGATGTAGTTAAAGATTCTAAAAACGATGATGGCCGTCTTGCAACAAACAAACCTTTCCTGTAACGTTGAATGGCTAATCGAGTTCTCTTCATCCCTTGTATGTATATCTCTTTTCATTCAGATGTAGTTAAAGTTACTCGAAATGATGATTGTCATGTTGCAGCAAACAAACCTTTCCTGTAACGTTGCATTGCTAATCGTGCTGTCTTCATCCCTTGTATGTATATCTCTCCTCATTCAGATGTAGTTAAAGTTTCTAGAAACGATGATAGTCATGTTGCAGCAAACAAACCTTTCCTGTAACGTTGAATGGCTAATCGTGTTCTCTTCATCCCTTCTATGTATATCTCTCTTCATTCAGATGTAGTTAAAGTTTCTAGAAACAATGATAGTCATGTTGCAGCAAACAAACCTTTCCTGTAACGTTGAATTGCTCATCGTGTTCTCTTCATCCCTTGTATGTATATCTCTCTTCATTCAGATGTAGCTAATTACTAGAAATGATGATGGCCGTGTGGCAGCAAACAAACCTTTCCTGGAACATTGAATTGCTAATCGTCTTCTCTTCATCCCTTGTATGTATATCTCTCTTCATTCAGATGTAGTTAAAGTTTCTAGAAACGAAGATTGCCATGTTGCAGCAAACAAACATTTCCTGTAACGTTGAATGGCTAATCGTGTTCTCTTCATCCCTTGTATGTATATCTCTCTTCATTCAGATGTAGTTAAAGTTACTAGAAATGATGATTGTCATGTTGCAGCAAACAAACCTATCCTGTAACGTTGCATTGCTCATCGTGTTCTCTTCATCCCTTGTATGTATATCTCTCTTCATTCAGATGTAGTTAAAGATTCTAAAAACGATGATTGTCATGTTGTAGCAAGCAAACCTTTCCTGTAAGCCTGAATTGCTAATCGTCTTCTCTTCATCCCTTGTAGGTATATCTCTCTTCATTCAGATGTAGTTAAAGTCACTACAAATGATGATGGCCGTGTAGAAGCAAACAAACCTTTCCTGTAACATTGAATTGCTAATCGTCTTCTCTTCATCCCTTGTATGTATATCTCTCTTCATTCAGATGTAGTTAAAGATTCTAGAAACGATGATTCTCATGTTGCAGCAAACAAACCTTTCCTGTAACGTTAAATGGCTAATCGTGTTCTCTTCATCCCTTGTATGTATATCTCTCTTCATTCAGATGTAGTTAAAGTTACTAGAAATGATGATTGTCATGTTGCAGCAAACAAACCTTTCCTGTAACCTTGAATTGCTCATCGTGTTCTCTTCATCCCTTGTGTGTATATCTCTCTTCATTCAGATGTAGTTAAAGATTCTAGAAACAATGATAGTCATGTTGCAGCAAACAAACCTTTCCTGTAACGTTGAATGGCTCATCGTGTTCTCTTCATCCCTTGTATGTATATCTCTCTTCATTCAGATGTAGTTAATTACTAGAAACGATGATGGCCGTGTGGCAGCAAACAAACCTTTCCTAGAACATTGAATTGCTAATCGTCTTCTCTTCATCCCTTGTATGTATGTCTCTCTTCATTCAGATGTAGTTAAAGTTTCTAAAAACGAAGATTGCCATGTTGCAGCAAACAAACCTTTCCTGTAACGTTGAATGGCTAATCGTGTTCTCTTCATCCCTTGTATGTATATCTCTCTTCATTCAGATGTAGTTAAAGTTACTAGAAACGATGATTGTCATGTTGCAGCAAACAAACCTTTCCTGTAACCTTGATTTGCTCATCGTGTTCTCTTCATCCCTTGTATGTATATCTCTCTTCATTCAGATGTAGTTAAAGTTACGAGAAATGATGATTGTCATGTTGCAGCAAACAAACCTTTCCTGTAACGTTGCATTGCTAATCGTGTTCTCTTCGTCCCTTGTATGTATATCTCTCTTCATTCAGATGTAGTTAAAGATTCTAAAAACGATGATTGTCATGTTGTAGCAAGCAAACCTTTCCTGTAACCCTGAATTGCTAATCGTCTTCTCTTCATCCCTTGTATGTATATTTCTCTTCATTCAGATGTAGTTAAAGATTCTAAAAACGATGATGGCCGTCTTGCAGCAAACAAACCTTTCCTGTAACGTTGAATGGCTAATCGAGTTCTCTTCATCCCTTGTATGTATATCTCTTTTCATTCAGATGTAGTTAAAGTTACTAGAAATGATGATTGTCATGTTGCAGCAAACAAACCTTTCCTGTAACGTTGCATTGCTGATCGTGCTCTCTTCATCCCTTGTATGTATATCTCTCCTCATTCAGATGTAGTTAAAGTTTCTAGAAACGATGATAGTCATGTTGCAGCAAACAAACCTTTTCTGTATCGTTGAATGGCTAATCGTGTTCTCTTCATCCCTTGTATGTATATCTCTCTTCATTCAGATGTAGTTAAAGTTTCTAGAAACAATGATAGTCATGTTGCAGCAAACAAACCTTTCCTGTAACCTTGAATTGCTCATCGTGTTCTCTTCATCCCTTGGATGTATATCTCCATTCAGATGTAGTTAATTACTAGAAACGATGATGGCCGTGTGGCAGCAAACAAACCTTTCCTAGAACATTGAATTGCTAATCGTCTTCTCTTCATCCCTTGTATGTATATCTCT
Source organism: Rhineura floridana (assembly GCF_030035675.1). Classification (NCBI taxonomy): domain Eukaryota; kingdom Metazoa; phylum Chordata; class Lepidosauria; order Squamata; family Rhineuridae; genus Rhineura; species Rhineura floridana. The sequence continues at coordinate 8,168,445 of NC_084482.1, forward strand.
CTTCATTCAGATGTAGTTAAAGTTTCTAGAAACGAAGATTGCCATGTTGCAGCAAACAAACATTTCCTGTAACGTTGAATGGCTAATCGTGTTCTCTTCATCACTTGTATGTATATCTCTCTTCATTCAGATGTAGTTAAAGTTACTAGAAATGATGATTGTCATGTTGCAGCAAACAAACCTTTCCTGTAACGTTGCATTGCTAATCGTGTTCTCTTCATCCCTTGTATGTATATCTCTCTTCATTCAGATGTAGTTAAAGTTTCTAGAAACGATGATTGTCATGTTGCAGCAAACAAACCTTTACTATGACATTGAATTGCTAATCGTGTTCTCTTCAACCCTTCTATGTATATCTCTCTTCATTCAGATGTAGTTAAAGCTTCTAGAAACTATGATTGTCATGTTGCAGCAAACAAACCTTTCCTGTAACGTTGAATGGCTAATCGAGTTCTCTTCATCCCTTGTATGTATATCTCCCTTCATTCAGATGTAGTTAAAGTTACTAGAAATGATGATTGTCATGTTGCAGCAAACAAACCTTTCCTGTAACGTTGCATTGCTAATCGTGTTCTCTTCATCCCTTGTATGTATATCTCTCTTCATTCAGATGTAGTTAAAGATTCTAAAAACGATGATTGTCATGTTGTAGCAAGCAAACCTTTCCTGTAACCCTGAATTGCTAATCGTCTTCTCTTCATCCCTTGTTTGTATATCTCTCTTCATTCAGATGTAGTTAAAGTCACTACAAATGATGATGGCCGTGTAGCAGCAAACAAACCTTTCCTGTAACATTGAATTGCTAATCGTCTTCTCTTCATCCCTTGTATGTATATCTCTCTTCATTCAGATGTAGTTAAAGATTCTAAAAACGATGATGGCCGTCTTGCAACAAACAAACCTTTCCTGTAACGTTGAATGGCTAATCGAGTTCTCTTCATCCCTTGTATGTATATCTCTTTTCATTCAGATGTAGTTAAAGTTACTCGAAATGATGATTGTCATGTTGCAGCAAACAAACCTTTCCTGTAACGTTGCATTGCTAATCGTGCTGTCTTCATCCCTTGTATGTATATCTCTCCTCATTCAGATGTAGTTAAAGTTTCTAGAAACGATGATAGTCATGTTGCAGCAAACAAACCTTTCCTGTAACGTTGAATGGCTAATCGTGTTCTCTTCATCCCTTCTATGTATATCTCTCTTCATTCAGATGTAGTTAAAGTTTCTAGAAACAATGATAGTCATGTTGCAGCAAACAAACCTTTCCTGTAACGTTGAATTGCTCATCGTGTTCTCTTCATCCCTTGTATGTATATCTCTCTTCATTCAGATGTAGCTAATTACTAGAAATGATGATGGCCGTGTGGCAGCAAACAAACCTTTCCTGGAACATTGAATTGCTAATCGTCTTCTCTTCATCCCTTGTATGTATATCTCTCTTCATTCAGATGTAGTTAAAGTTTCTAGAAACGAAGATTGCCATGTTGCAGCAAACAAACATTTCCTGTAACGTTGAATGGCTAATCGTGTTCTCTTCATCCCTTGTATGTATATCTCTCTTCATTCAGATGTAGTTAAAGTTACTAGAAATGATGATTGTCATGTTGCAGCAAACAAACCTATCCTGTAACGTTGCATTGCTAATCGTGTTCTCTTCATCCCTTGTATGTATATCTCTCTTCATTCAGATGTAGTTAAAGATTCTAAAAACGATGATTGTCATGTTGTAGCAAGCAAACCTTTCCTGTAAGCCTGAATTGCTAATCGTCTTCTCTTCATCCCTTGTAGGTATATCTCTCTTCATTCAGATGTAGTTAAAGTCACTACAAATGATGATGGCCGTGTAGAAGCAAACAAACCTTTCCTGTAACATTGAATTGCTAATCGTCTTCTCTTCATCCCTTGTATGTATATCTCTCTTCATTCAGATGTAGTTAAAGATTCTAGAAACGATGATTGTCATGTTGCAGCAAACAAACCTTTCCTGTAACGTTAAATGGCTAATCGTGTTCTCTTCATTCCTTGTATGTATATCTCTCTTCATTCAGATGTAGTTAAAGTTACTAGAAATGATGATTGTCATGTTGCAGCAAACAAACCTTTCCTGTAACCTTGAATTGCTCATCGTGTTCTCTTCATTCCTTGTGTGTATATCTCTCTTCATTCAGATGTAGTTAAAGATTCTAGAAACAATGATAGTCATGTTGCAGCAAACAAACCTTTCCTGTAACGTTGAATGGCTCATCGTGTTCTCTTCATCCCTTGTATGTATATCTCTCTTCATTCAGATGTAGTTAATTACTAGAAACGATGATGGCCGTGTGGCAGCAAACAAACCTTTCCTAGAACATTGAATTGCTAATCGTCTTCTCTTCATCCCTTGTATGTATGTCTCTCTTCATTCAGATGTAGTTAAAGTTTCTAAAAACGAAGATTGCCATGTTGCAGCAAACAAACCTTTCCTGTAACGTTGAATGGCTAATCGTGTTCTCTTCATCCCTTGTATGTATATCTCTCTTCATTCAGATGTAGTTAAAGTTACTAGAAACGATGATTGTCATGTTGCAGCAAACAAACCTTTCCTGTAACCTTGATTTGCTCATCGTGTTCTCTTCATCCCTTGTATGTATATCTCTCTTCATTCAGATGTAGTTAAAGTTACGAGAAATGATGATTGTCATGTTGCAGCAAACAAACCTTTCCTGTAACGTTGCATTGCTAATCGTGTTCTCTTCGTCCCTTGTATGTATATCTCTCTTCATTCAGATGTAGTTAAAGATTCTAAAAACGATGATTGTCATGTTGTAGCAAGCAAACCTTTCCTGTAACCCTGAATTGCTAATCGTCTTCTCTTCATCCCTTGTATGTATATCTCTCTTCATTCAGATGTAGTTAAAGTCACTACAAATGATGATGGTCGTGTAGCAGCAAACAAACCTTTCCTGTAACGTTGAATTGCTAATCGTGTTCTCTTCATCCCTTGTATGTATATCTCTCTTCATTCAGATGTAGTTAAAGTTTCTAGAAACAATGATAGTCATGTTGCAGCAAACAAACCTTTCCTGTAACGTTGAATTGCTCATCGTGTTCTCTTCATCCCTTGTATGTATATCTCTCTTCATTCAGATGTAGTTAATTACTAGAAACGATGATGGCCGTGTGGCAGCAAACAAACCTTTCCTAGAACATTGAATTGCTAATCGTCTTCTCTTCATCCCTTGTATGTATATCTCTCTTCATTCAGATGTAGTTAAAGTTTCTAGAAACGAAGATTGCCATGTTGCAGCAAACAAACCTTTCCTGTAACGTTGAATGGCTAATCGTGTTCTCTTCATCCCTTGTATGTATATCTCTCTTCATTCAGATGTAGTTAAAGTTACTAGAAATGATGATTGTCATGTTGCAGCAAACAAACCTTTCCTGTAACGTTGCATTGCTAATCGTGTTCTCTTCATCCCTTGTATGTATATCTCTCTTCATTCAGATGTAGTTAAAGATTCTAAAAACGATGATTGTCATGTTGTAGCAAGCAAACCTTTCCTGTAACCCTGAATTGCTAATCGTCTTCTCTTCATCCCTTGTATGTATATCTCTCTTCATTCAGATGTAGTTAAAGTCACTACAAATGATGATGGCCGTGTACCAGCAAACAAACCTTTCCTGTAACATTGAATTGCTAATCGTCTTCTCTTCATCCCTTGTATGTATATCTCTCTTCATTCAGATGTAGTTAAAGATTCTAAAAACGATGATTGTCTTGTTGCAGCAAACAAACCTTTCCTGTAACCTTGAATTGCTAATCGTGTTCTCTTCATCCCTTGTATGTATATCTCTCTTCATTCAGATGTAGTTAAAGTTACTACAAATGATGATGGCCGTGTAGCAGCAAACAAACCTTTCCTATAACATTGAATTGCTAATCGTGTTCTCTTCATCCCTTGTATGTTTATCTCTCTTCATTCAGATGTAGTTAAAGATTCTAAAAACGATGATGGTCATGTTGCAGCAAACAAACCTTTCCTGTAACGTTGAATGGCTAATCGAGTTCTCTTTATCCCTTGGATGTATATCTCTCTTCATTCAGATGTAGTTAAAGTTTCTAGAAACAATGATAGTCATGTTGCAGCAAAGAAACCTTTACTATAACATTGAATTGCTAATCGTGTTCTCTTCATCCCTTCTATGTATATCTCTCTTCATTCAGATGTAGTTAATTACTAGAAACGATGATGGCCGTGTGGCAGCAAACAAACCTTTCCTAGAACATTGAATGGCTAATCGAGTTCTCTTTATCCCTTGGATGTATATCTCTCTTCATTCAGATGTAGTTAAAGTTACTAGAAAAGATGATTGTCATGTTGCAGCAAACAAACCTTTCCTGTAACGTTGCATTGCTAATCGTGTTCTCTTCATCCCTTTTATGTATATCTCTCTTCATTCAGATGTAGTTAAAGAGTCTAAAAACGATGATTGTCATGTTGTAGCAAGCAAACCTTTCCTGTAACCCTGAATTGCTAATCGTCTTCGCTTCATCCCTTGTATGTATATCTCTCTTCATTCAGATGTAGTTAAAGTCACTACAAATGATGATGGCCGTGTACCAGCAAACACACCTTTCCTGTAACATTGAATTGCTAATCGTCTTCTCTTCATCCCTTGTATGTATATCTCTCTTCATTCAGATGTAGTTAAAGATTCTAAAAACGATGATTGTCTTGTTGCAGCAAACAAACCTTTCCTGTAACGTTGAATGGCTAATCGAGTTCTCTTTATCCCTTGGATGTATATCTCTCTTCATTCAGATGTAGTTAAAGTTTCTAGAAACAATGATAGTCATGTTGCAGCAAAGAAACCTTTACTATAACATTGAATTGCTAATCGTGTTCTCTTCATCCCTTCTATGTATATCTCTCTTCATTCAGATGTAGTTAAAGCTTCTAGAAACGATGATTGTCATGTTGCAGCAAACAAACCTTTCCTATAACATTGAATTGCTAATCGTCTTCTCTTCATCCCTTGTATGTATATCTCTCTTCATTCAGATGTAATTAAAGTTACTACAAATGATGATGGCCGTGTAGCAGCAAACAAACCTTTCCTATTACATTGAATTGCTAATCGTGTTCTCTTCATCCCTTGTAAGTATATCTCTCTTCATTCAGATGTAGTTAAAGATTCTAAAAACGATGATGGTCATGTTGCAGCAAACAAACCTTTCCTGTAACGTTGAATGGCTAATCGAGTTCTCTTCATCCCTTGGATGTATATCTCTCTTCATTCAGATGTAGTTAATGTTGCTAGAAACGATGATGGCCTTGTTGCAGCAAACACCTTTCTCGTAATGTTGAATTGCTAACTGTGTTCTCCTCATCCCTGGTATGTATATTTCTCTTCATTCAGATGTAGTTAAAAATTCTAAAAACGATGATTGTCATGTTGCAGCAAACAAACCTTTCCTGTTACGTTGCATTGCTAATCGTGTTCTCTTCATCCCTTGTATGTATATCTCTCTTCATTCAGATGTAGTTAAAGTTACTAGAAACGATGATTGTCATGTTGCAGCAAACAAACCTTTCCTTAACGTTGCATTGCTAATCGTGTTCTCTTCATCCCTTGTATGTATATCTCTCTTCATTCAGATGTAGTTCAAGTTACTAGAAACGATGATGGCCGTTTGGCAGCAAACAAACCTTTCCTATAATATTGAATTGCTAATCGTCTTCTCTTCATCCCTTGTATGTATATCTCTCTTCATTCAGATGTAGTTAAAGTTACGAGAAACGATGATTGTCATGTTGCAGCAAACAAACCTTTCCTGTAAACTTGAATTGCTCATCGTGTTCTCTTCATCCGTTGTATGTATATCTCTCTTCATTCAGATGTAGTTAAAGTTACTACAAATGACGATGGCCGTGTAGCAGCAAACAAACCTTTCCTATAACATTGAATTGCTCATCGTCTTCTCTTCATCCCTTGTATGTATATCTCTCTTCATTCAGATGTAGTTAAAGTTTCTAGAAACGATGATTGTCATGTTGCAGCAAACAAACCTTTCCTGTAACGTTGAATGGCTAATCGTGTTCTCTTCATCCCTTGTATGTATATCTCTCTTCATTCAGATGTAGTTAAAGTTACTAGAGACAATGATGGCCGTGTTGCAGGAAACAAACCTTTCCTTTAACGTTGAATGGCTCATCGTGTTCTCTTCATCCCTTGTATGTATATCTCTCTTCATTCAGAGGTAGTAAAGTTTCCAGAAACGATGATTGTCACGTTGCAGCAAACAAACCTTTCCTGTAACGTTGCATTGCTAATCGTGTTCTCTTCATCCCTTGTATGTATGTCTCTCTTCATTCAGATGTAGTTAAAGTTGCTAGAAATGATGATTGTCATGTTGCAGCAAACAAACCTTTCCTGTAACGTTGCATTGCTAATCGTGTTCTCTTCATCCCTTGTATGTATATCTCTTTTCATTCAGATGTAGTTAAAGTTTCTAGAAATGAAGATTGTCATGTTGCAGCAAACAAACCTTTCCTGTTACGTTGCATTGCTAATCGTGTTCTCTTCTTCCCATCTATGTATATCTCTCTTCATTCAGATGTAGGTAATGTTGCTGGAAACGATGATGGCCGTGTTGCAGCAAACAAACCTTTCCTATAACGTTGAATGGCTAATCGAGTTCTCTTCATCCCTTGGATGTATATCTCTTTTCATTCAGATGTAGTTAAAGTTACTAGAAATGATGATTGTCATGTTGCAGCAAACAAACCTTTCCTGTAACGTTGAATGGCTAATCGAGTTCTCTTCATCCCTTGGATGTATATCTCTTTTCATTCAGATGTAGTTAAAGTTTCTAGAAACGATGATAGTCATGTTGCAGCAAACAAACCTTTCCTGTAACGTTGAATGGCTAATCGTGTTCTCTTCATCCCTTGTATATATATATCTCTTCATTCCGATGTAGTTATAGTTTCTAGAAACAATGATAGTCATGTTGCAGCAAACAAACCTTTCCTGTAACGTTGAATTGCTCATCGTGTTCTCTTCATCCCTTGTATGTATATCTCTCTTCATTCAGATGTAGTTAATTACTTGAAACGATGATGGCCGTGTGGCAGCAAACAAACCTTTCCTAGAACATTGAATTGCTAATCGTCTTCTCTTCATCCCTTGTATGTATATCTCTCTTCATTCAGATGTAGTTAAAGTTTCTAGAAACGAAGATTGCCATGTTGCAGCAAACAAACCTTTCCTGTAACGTTGAATGGCTAATCGTGTTCTCTTCATCCCTTGTATGTATATCTCTCTTCATTCAGATGTAGTTAAAGTTACTAGAAATGATGATTGTCATGTTGCAGCAAACAAACCTTTCCTGTAACGTTGCATTGCTAATCGTGTTCTCTTCATCCCTTTTATGTATATCTCTCTTCATTCAGATGTAGTTAAAGAGTCTAAAAACGATGATTGTCATGTTGTAGCAAGCAAACCTTTCCTGTAACCCTGAATTGCTAATCGTCTTCGCTTCATCCCTTGTATGTATATCTCTCTTCATTCAGATGTAGTTAAAGTCACTACAAATGATGATGGCCGTGTAGCAGCAAACAAACCTTTCCTGTAACATTGAATTGCTAATCGTCTTCTCTTCATCCCTTGTATGTATATTTCTCTTCATTCAGATGTAGTTAAAGATTCTAAAAACGATGATGGCCGTCTTGCAGCAAACAAACCTTTCCTGTAACGTTGAATGGCTAATCGACTTCTCTTCATCCCTTGTATGTATATCTCTTTTCATTCAGATGTAGTTAAAGTTACTAGAAATGATGATTGTCATGTTGCAGCAAACAAACCTTTCCTGTAACGTTGAATTGCTCATCGTGTTCTCTTCATCCCTTGTATGTATATCTCTCTTCATTCAGATGTAGTTAATTACTTGAAACGATGATGGCCGTGTGGCAGCAAACAAACCTTTCCTAGAACATTGAATTGCTAATCGTCTTCTCTTCATCCCTTGTATGTATATCTCTCTTCATTCAGATGTAGTTAAAGTTTCTAGAAACGAAGATTGCCATGTTGCAGCAAACAAACCTTTCCTGTAACGTTGAATGGCTAATCGTGTTCTCTTCATCCCTTGTATGTATATCTCTCTTCATTCAGATGTAGTTAAAGTTACTAGAAAAGATGATTGTCATGTTGCAGCAAACAAACCTTTCCTGTAACGTTGCATTGCTAATCGTGTTCTCTTCATCCCTTTTATGTATATCTCTCTTCATTCAGATGTAGTTAAAGAGTCTAAAAACGATGATTGTCATGTTGTAGCAAGCAAACCTTTCCTGTAACCCTGAATTGCTAATCGTCTTCGCTTCATCCCTTGTATGTATATCTCTCTTCATTCAGATGTAGTTAAAGTCACTACAAATGATGATGGCCGTGTACCAGCAAACACACCTTTCCTGTAACATTGAATTGCTAATCGTCTTCTCTTCATCCCTTGTATGTATATCTCTCTTCATTCAGATGTAGTTAAAGATTCTAAAAACGATGATTGTCTTGTTGCAGCAAACAAACCTTTCCTGTAACCTTGAATTGCTAATCGTGTTCTCTTCATCCCTTGTATGTATATCTCTCTTCATTCAGATGTAGTTAAAGTTACTACAAATGATGATGGCCGTGTAGCAGCAAACAAACCTTTCCTATAACATTGAATTGCTAATCGTGTTCTCTTCATCCCTTGTATGTTTATCTCTCTTCATTCAGATGTAGTTAAAGATTCTAAAAACGATGATGGTCATGTTGCAGCAAACAAACCTTTCCTGTAACGTTGAATGGCTAATCGAGTTCTCTTTATCCCTTGGATGTATATCTCTCTTCATTCAGATGTAGTTAAAGTTTCTAGAAACAATGATAGTCATGTTGCAGCAAAGAAACCTTTACTATAACATTGAATTGCTAATCGTGTTCTCTTCATCCCTTCTATGTATATCTCTCTTCATTCAGATGTAGTTAAAGCTTCTAGAAACGATGATTGTCATGTTGCAGCAAACAAACCTTTCCTATAACATTGAATTGCTAATCGTCTTCTCTTCATCCCTTGTATGTATATCTCTCTTCATTCAGATGTAATTAAAGTTACTACAAATGATGATGGCCGTGTAGCAGCAAACAAACCTTTCCTATTACATTGAATTGCTAATCGTGTTCTCTTCATCCCTTGTAAGTATATCTCTCTTCATTCAGATGTAGTTAAAGATTCTAAAAACGATGATGGTCATGTTGCAGCAAACAAACCTTTCCTGTAACGTTGAATGGCTAATCGAGTTCTCTTCATCCCTTGGATGTATATCTCTCTTCATTCAGATGTAGTTAATGTTGCTAGAAACGATGATGGCCTTGTTGCAGCAAACACCTTTCTCGTAATGTTGAATTGCTAACTGTGTTCTCTTCATCCCTGGTATGTATATTTCTCTTCATTCAGATGTAGTTAAAAATTCTAAAAACGATGATTGTCATGTTGCAGCAAACAAACCTTTCCTGTTACGTTGCATTGCTAATCGTGTTCTCTTCATCCCTTGTATGTATATCTCTCTTCATTCAGATGTAGTTAAAGTTACTAGAAACGATGATTGTCATGTTGCAGCAAACAAACCTTTCCTTAACGTTGCATTGCTAATCGTGTTCTCTTCATCCCTTGTATGTATATCTCTCTTCATTCAGATGTAGTTCAAGTTACTAGAAACGATGATGGCCGTTTGGCAGCAAACAAACCTTTCCTATAATATTGAATTGCTAATCGTCTTCTCTTCATCCCTTGTATGTATATCTCTCTTCATTCAGATGTAGTTCAAGTTACGAGAAACGATGATTGTCATGTTGCAGCAAACAAACCTTTCCTGTAAACTTGAATTGCTCATCGTGTTCTCTTCATCCGTTGTATGTATATCTCTCTTCATTCAGATGTAGTTAAAGTTACTACAAATGACGATGGCCGTGTAGCAGCAAACAAACCTTTCCTATAACATTGAATTGCTCATCGTCTTCTCTTCATCCCTTGTATGTATATCTCTCTTCATTCAGATGTAGTTAAAGTTTCTAGAAACGATGATTGTCATGTTGCAGCAAACAAACCTTTCCTGTAACGTTGAATGGCTAATCGTGTTCTCTTCATCCCTTGTATGTATATCTCTCTTCATTCAGATGTAGTTAAAGTTACTAGAGACAATGATGGCCGTGTTGCAGGAAACAAACCTTTCCTTTAACGTTGAATGGCTCATCGTGTTCTCTTCATCCCTTGTATGTATATCTCTCTTCATTCAGAGGTAGTAAAGTTTCCAGAAACGATGATTGTCACGTTGCAGCAAACAAACCTTTCCTGTAACGTTGCATTGCTAATCGTGTTCTCTTCATCCCTTGTATGTATGTCTCTCTTCATTCAGATGTAGTTAAAGTTGCTAGAAATGATGATTGTCATGTTGCAGCAAACAAACCTTTCCTGTAACGTTGCATTGCTAATCGTGTTCTCTTCATCCCTTGTATGTATATCTCTTTTCATTCAGATGTAGTTAAAGTTTCTAGAAATGAAGATTGTCATGTTGCAGCAAACAAACCTTTCCTGTTACGTTGCATTGCTAATCGTGTTCTCTTCTTCCCATCTATGTATATCTCTCTTCATTCAGATGTAGGTAATGTTGCTAGAAACGATGATGGCCGTGTTGCAGCAAACAAACCTTTCCTATAACGTTGAATGGCTAATCGAGTTCTCTTCATCCCTTGGATGTATATCTCTTTTCATTCAGATGTAGTTAAAGTTACTAGAAATGATGATTGTCATGTTGCAGCAAACAAACCTTTCCTGTAACGTTGAATGGCTAATCGAGTTCTCTTCATCCCTTGGATGTATATCTCTTTTCATTCAGATGTAGTTAAAGTTTCTAGAAACGATGATAGTCATGTTGCAGCAAACAAACCTTTCCTGTAACGTTGAATGGCTAATCGTGTTCTCTTCATCCCTTGTATATATATATCTCTTCATTCCGATGTAGTTATAGTTTCTAGAAACAATGATAGTCATGTTGCAGCAAACAAACCTTTCCTGTAACGTTGAATTGCTCATCGTGTTCTCTTCATCCCTTGTATGTATATCTCTCTTCATTCAGATGTAGTTAATTACTTGAAACGATGATGGCCGTGTGGCAGCAAACAAACCTTTCCTAGAACATTGAATTGCTAATCGTCTTCTCTTCATCCCTTGTATGTATATCTCTCTTCATTCAGATGTAGTTAAAGTTTCTAGAAACGAAGATTGCCATGTTGCAGCAAACAAACCTTTCCTGTAACGTTGAATGGCTAATCGTGTTCTCTTCATCCCTTGTATGTATATCTCTCTTCATTCAGATGTAGTTAAAGTTACTAGAAATGATGATTGTCATGTTGCAGCAAACAAACCTTTCCTGTAACGTTGCATTGCTAATCGTGTTCTCTTCATCCCTTTTATGTATATCTCTCTTCATTCAGATGTAGTTAAAGAGTCTAAAAACGATGATTGTCATGTTGTAGCAAGCAAACCTTTCCTGTAACCCTGAATTGCTAATCGTCTTCGCTTCATCCCTTGTATGTATATCTCTCTTCATTCAGATGTAGTTAAAGTCACTACAAATGATGATGGCCGTGTAGCAGCAAACAAACCTTTCCTGTAACATTGAATTGCTAATCGTCTTCTCTTCATCCCTTGTATGTATATTTCTCTTCATTCAGATGTAGTTAAAGATTCTAAAAACGATGATGGCCGTCTTGCAGCAAACAAACCTTTCCTGTAACGTTGAATGGCTAATCGACTTCTCTTCATCCCTTGTATGTATATCTCTTTTCATTCAGATGTAGTTAAAGTTACTAGAAATGATGATTGTCATGTTGCAGCAAACAAACCTTTCCTGTAACGTTGCATTGCTAATCGTGCTCTCTTCATCCCTTGTATGTATATCTCTCCTCATTCAGATGTAGTTAAAGTTTCTAGAAACGATGATAGTCATGTTGCAGCAAACAAACCTTTCCTGTATCGTTGAATGGCTAATCGTGTTCTCTTCATCCCTTGTATGTATATCTCTCTTCATTCAGATGTAGTTAAAGTTTCTAGAAACAATGATAGTCATGTTGCAGCAAACAAACCTTTCCTGTAACCTTGAATTGCTCATCGTGTTCTCTTCATCCCTTGGATGTATATCTCCATTCAGATGTAGTTAATTACTAGAAACGATGATGGCCGTGTGGCAGCAAACAAACCTTTCCTAGAACATTGAATTGCTAATCGTCTTCTCTTCATCCCTTGTATGTATATCTCTCTTCATTCAGATGTAGTTAAAGTTTCTAGAAACGAAGATTGCCATGTTGCAGCAAACAAACATTTCCTGTAACGTTGAATGGCTAATCGTGTTCTCTTCATCCCTTGTATGTATATCTCTCTTCATTCAGATGTAGTTAAAGTTACTAGAAATGATGATTGTCATGTTGCAGCAAACAAACCTTTCCTGTAACGTTGCATTGCTAATCGTGTTCTCTTCATCCCTTGTATGTATATCTCTCTTCATTCAGATGTAGTTAAAGTTTCTAGAAACGATGATTGTCATGTTGCAGCAAACAAACCTTTCCTGTAACGTTGAATGGCTAATCGAGTTCTCTTCATCCCTTGGATGTATATCTCTTTTCATTCTGATATAGTTAAAGTTTCTAGAAACGATCATAGTCATGTTGCAGCAAACAAACCTTTCCTGTAACGTTGAATGGCTAATCGTGTTCTCTTCATCCCTTGTATATATATATCTCTTCATTCCGATGTAGTTATAGTTTCTAGAAACAATGATAGTCATGTTGCAGCAAACAAACCTTTCCTGTAACGTTGAATTGCTCATCGTGTTCTCTTCATCCCTTGTATGTATATCTCTCTTCATTCAGATGTAGTTAATTACTTGAAACGATGATGGCCGTGTGGCAGCAAACAAACCTTTCCTAGAACATTGAATTGCTAATCGTCTTCTCTTCATCCCTTGGATGTATATCTCTTTTCATTCAGATGTAGTTAAAGTTTCTAGAAACGATGATAGTCATGTTGCAGCAAACAAACCTTTCCTGTAACGTTGAATGGCTAATCGTGTTCTCTTCATCCCTTGTATATATATATCTCTTCATTCCGATGTAGTTATAGTTTCTAGAAACAATGATAGTCATGTTGCAGCAAACAAACCTTTCCTGTAACGTTGAATTGCTCATCGTGTTCTCTTCATCCCTTGTATGTATATCTCTCTTCATTCAGATGTAGTTAATTACTTGAAACGATGATGGCCGTGTGGCAGCAAACAAACCTTTCCTAGAACATTGAATTGCTAATCGTCTTCTCTTCATCCCTTGTATGTATATCTCTCTTCATTCAGATGTAGTTAAAGTTTCTAGAAACGAAGATTGCCATGTTGCAGCAAACAAACCTTTCCTGTAACGTTGAATGGCTAATCGTGTTCTCTTCATCCCTTGTATGTATATCTCTCTTCATTCAGATGTAGTTAAAGTTACTAGAAAAGATGATTGTCATGTTGCAGCAAACAAACCTTTCCTGTAACGTTGCATTGCTAATCGTGTTCTCTTCATCCCTTTTATGTATATCTCTCTTCATTCAGATGTAGTTAAAGAGTCTAAAAACGATGATTGTCATGTTGTAGCAAGCAAACCTTTCCTGTAACCCTGAATTGCTAATCGTCTTCGCTTCATCCCTTGTATGTATATCTCTCTTCATTCAGATGTAGTTAAAGTCACTACAAATGATGATGGCCGTGTAGCAGCAAACAAACCTTTCCTGTAACATTGAATTGCTAATCGTCTTCTCTTCATCCCTTGTATGTATATTTCTCTTCATTCAGATGTAGTTAAAGATTCTAAAAACGATGATGGCCGTCTTGCAGCAAACAAACCTTTCCTGTAACGTTGAATGGCTAATCGACTTCTCTTCATCACTTGTATGTATATCTCTTTTCATTCAGATGTAGTTAAAGTTACTAGAAATGATGATTGTCATGTTGCAGCAAACAAACCTTTCCTGTAACGTTGCATTGCTAATCGTGCTCTCTTCATCCCTTGTATGTATATCTCTCCTCATTCAGATGTAGTTAAAGTTTCTAGAAACGATGATAGTCATGTTGCAGCAAACAAACCTTTCCTGTATCGTTGAATGGCTAATCGTGTTCTCTTCATCCCTTGTATGTATATCTCTCTTCATTCAGATGTAGTTAAAGTTTCTAGAAACAATGATAGTCATGTTGCAGCAAACAAACCTTTCCTGTAACCTTGAATTGCTCATCGTGTTCTCTTCATCCCTTGGATGTATATCTCCATTCAGATGTAGTTAATTACTAGAAACGATGATGGCCGTGTGGCAGCAAACAAACCTTTCCTAGAACATTGAATTGCTAATCGTCTTCTCTTCATCCCTTGTATGTATATCTCTCTTCATTCAGATGTAGTTAAAGTTTCTAGAAACGAAGATTGCCATGTTGCAGCAAACAGACATTTCCTGTAACGTTGAATGGCTAATCGTGTTCTCTTCATCCCTTGTATGTATATCTCTCTTCATTCAGATGTAGTTAAAGTTACTAGAAATGATGATTGTCATGTTGCAGCAAACAAACCTTTCCTGTAACGTTGCATTGCTAATCGTGTTCTCTTCATCCCTTGTATGTATATCTCTCTTCATTCAGATGTAGTTAAAGTTTCTAGAAACGATGATTGTCATGTTGCAGCAAACAAACCTTTCCTGTAACGTTGAATGGCTAATCGAGTTCTCTTCATCCCTTGGATGTATATCTCTTTTCATTCTGATATAGTTAAAGTTTCTAGAAACGATGATAGTCATGTTGCAGCAAACAAACCTTTCCTGTAACGTTGAATGGCTAATCGTGTTCTCTTCATCCCTTGTATATATATATCTCTTCATTCCGATGTAGTTATAGTTTCTAGAAACAATGATAGTCATGTTGCAGCAAACAAACCTTTCCTGTAACGTTGAATTGCTCATCGTGTTCTCTTCATCCCTTGTATGTATATCTCTCTTCATTCAGATGTAGTTAATTACTTGAAACGATGATGGCCGTGTGGCAGCAAACAAACCTTTCCTAGAACATTGAATTGCTAATCGTCTTCTCTTCATCCCTTGTATGTATATCTCTCTTCATTCAGATGTAGTTAAAGTTTCTAGAAACGAAGATTGCCATGTTGCAGCAAACAAACCTTTCCTGTAACGTTGAATGGCTAATCGTGTTCTCTTCATCCCTTGTATGTATATCTCTCTTCATTCAGATGTAGTTAAAGTTACTAGAAATGATGATTGTCATGTTGCAGCAAACAAACCTTTCCTGTAACGTTGCATTGCTAATCGTGTTCTCTTCATCCCTTTTATGTATATCTCTCTTCATTCAGATGTAGTTAAAGAGTCTAAAAACGATGATTGTCATGTTGTAGCAAGCAAACCTTTCCTGTAACCCTGAATTGCTAATCGTCTTCGCTTCATCCCTTGTATGTATATCTCTCTTCATTCAGATGTAGTTAAAGTCACTACAAATGATGATGGCCGTGTAGCAGCAAACAAACCTTTCCTGTAACATTGAATTGCTAATCGTCTTCTCTTCATCCCTTGTATGTATATTTCTCTTCATTCAGATGTAGTTAAAGATTCTAAAAACGATGATGGCCGTCTTGCAGCAAACAAACCTTTCCTGTAACGTTGATTGGCTAATCGAGTTCTCTTCATCCCTTGTATGTATATCTCTTTTCATTCAGATGTAGTTAAAGTTACTAGAAATGATGATTGTCATGTTGCAGCAAACAAACCTTTCCTGTAACGTTGCATTGCTAATCGTGCTCTCTTCATCCCTTGTATGTATATCTCTCCTCATTCAGATGTAGTTAAAGTTTCTAGAAACGATGATAGTCATGTTGCAGCAAAGAAACCTTTCCTGTATCGTTGAATGGCTAATCGTGTTCTCTTCATCCCTTGTATGTATATCTCTCTTCATTCAGATGTAGTTAAAGTTTCTAGAAACAATGATAGTCATGTTGCAGCAAACAAACCTTTCCTGTAACCTTGAATTGCTCATCGTGTTCTCTTCATCCCTTGGATGTATATCTCCATTCAGATGTAGTTAATTACTAGAAACGATGATGGCCGTGTGGCAGCAAACAAACCTTTCTTAGAACATTGAATTGCTAATCGTCTTCTCTTCATCCCTTGTATGTATATCTCTCTTCATTCAGATGTAGTTAAAGTTTCTAGAAACGAAGATTGCCATGTTGCAGCAAACAAACCTTTCCTGTAACGTTGAATGGCTAATCGTGTTCTCTTCATCCCTTGTATGTATATCTCTCTTCATTCAGATGTAGTTAAAGTTACTAGAAACGATGATGGTCATGTTGCAGCAAACAAACCTTTCCTGTAACGTTGAATGGCTAATCGAGTTCTCTTTATCCCTTGGATGTATATCTCTCTTCATTCAGATGTAGTTAAAGTTTCTAGAAACAATGATAGTCATGTTGCAGCAAACAAACCTTTCCTATAACATTGAATTGCTAATCGTCTTCTCTTCATCCCTTGTATGTATATCTCTCTTCATTCAGATGTAATTAAAGTTACTACAAATGATGATGGCCGTGTAGCAGCAAACAAACCTTTCCTATAACATTGAATTGCTAATCGTCTTCTCTTCATCCCTTGTATGTATATCTCTCTTAATTCATATGTAGTTAAAGATTCTAAAAACGATGATGGTCATGTTGCAGCAAACAAACCTTTCCTGTATCGTTGAATGGCAAATTTAGCTCTCTTCACCCCTTGGATATATTTCTCTCTTCATTCAGATGTAGTTAAAGTTACTACAAGTGATGATGGCCGTTTGGCAGCAAACAAACCTTTACTATGACATTGAATTGCTAATCGTGTTCTCTTCAACCCTTCTATGTATATCTCTCTTCATTCAGATGTAGTTAAAGCTTCTAGAAACTATGATTGTCATGTTGCAGCAAACAAACCTTTCCTGTAACGTTGAATGGCTAATCGAGTTCTCTTCATCCCTTGGATGTATATCTCTCTTCATTCAGATGTAGTTAAAGTTACTAGAAACGATGATTGTCATGTTGCAGCAAACAAACCTTTCCTGTAACCTTGATTTGCTCATCGTGTTCTCTTCATCCCTTGTATGTATATCTCTCTTCATTCAGATGTAGTTAAAGTTACGAGAAATGATGATTGTCATGTTGCAGCAAACAAACCTTTCCTGTGATGTTGCATTGCTAATCGTGTTCTCTTCATCCCTTGTATGTATATCTTTCTTCATTCAGATGTAGTTAAAGTTTCTAGAAACGATGATAGTCATGTTGCAGCAAACAAACCTTTCCTGTAACGTTGAATGGCTCATCGTGTTCTCTTCATCCCTTGTATGTATATCTCTCTTCATTCAGATGTAGTTAAAGTTTCTAGAAACAATGATAGTCATGTTGCAGCAAACAAACCTTTCCTGTAACCTTGAATTGCTCATCGTGTTCTCTTCATCCCTTGTATGTATATCTCTCTTCATTCAGATGTAGTTAAAGTTACTACAAATGATGATGGCCATGTAGCAGCAAACAAACCTTTCCTATTACATTGAATTGCTAATCGTGTTCTCTTCATCCCTTGTAAGTATATCTCTCTTCATTCAGATGTAGTTAAAGATTCTAAAAACGATGATGGTCATGTTGCAGCAAACAAACCTTTCCTGTAACGTTGAATGGCTAATCGAGTTCTCTTCATCCCTTGGATGTATATCTCTCTTCATTCAGATGTAGTTAATGTTGCTAGAAACGATGATGGCCTTGTTGCAGCAAACACCTTTCTCGTAATGTTGAATTGCTAACTGTGTTCTCTTCATCCCTGGTATGTATATTTCTCTTCATTCAGATGTAGTTAAAAATTCTAAAAACGATGATTGTCATGTTGCAGCAAACAAACCTTTCCTGTTACGTTGCATTGCTAATCGTGTTCTCTTCATCCCTTGTATGTATATCTCTCTTCATTCAGATGTAGTTAAAGTTACTAGAAACGATGATTGTCATGTTGCAGCAAACAAACCTTTCCTTAACGTTGCATTGCTAATCGTGTTCTCTTCATCCCTTGTATGTATATCTCTCTTCATTCAGATGTAGTTCAAGTTACTAGAACGATGATGGCCGTTTGGCAGCAAACAAACCTTTCCTATAATATTGAATTGCTAATCATCTTCTCTTCATCCCTTGTATGTATATCTCTCTTCATTCAGATGTAGTTAAAGTTACGAGAAACGATGATTGTCATGTTGCAGCAAACAAACCTTTCCTGTAACCTTGAATTGCTCATCGTGTTCTCTTCATCCGTTGTATGTATATCTCTCTTCATTCAGATGTAGTTAAAGTTACTACAAATGACGATGGCCGTGTAGCAGCAAACAAACCTTTCCTATAACATTGAATTGCTCATCGTCTTCTCTTCATCCCTTGTATGTATATCTCTCTTCATTCAGATGTAGTTAAAGTTTCTAGAAACGATGATTGTCATGTTGCAGCAAACAAACCTTTCCTGTAACGTTGAATGGCTAATCGTGTTCTCTTCATCCCTTGTATGTATATCTCTCTTCATTCAGATGTAGTTAAAGTTACTAGAGACAATGATGGCCGTGTTGCAGGAAACAAACCTTTCCTTTAACGTTGAATGGCTCATCGTGTTCTCTTCATCCCTTGTATGTATATCTCTCTTCATTCAGAGGTAGTAAAGTTTCCAGAAACGATGATTGTCACGTTGCAGCAAACAAACCTTTCCTGTAACGTTGCATTGCTAATCGTGTTCTCTTCATCCCTTGTATGTATGTCTCTCTTCATTCAGATGTAGTTAAAGTTGCTAGAAATGATGATTGTCATGTTGCAGCAAACAAACCTTTCCTGTAACGTTGCATTGCTAATCGTGTTCTCTTCATCCCTTGTATGTATATCTCTTTTCATTCAGATGTAGTTAAAGTTTCTAGAAATGAAGATTGTCATGTTGCAGCAAACAAACCTTTCCTGTTACGTTGCATTGCTAATCGTGTTCTCTTCTTCCCATCTATGTATATCTCTCTTCATTCAGATGTAGGTAATGTTGCTAGAAACGATGATGGCCGTGTTGCAGCAAACAAACCTTTCCTATAACGTTGAATGGCTAATCGAGTTCTCTTCATCCCTTGGATGTATATCTCTTTTCATTCAGATGTAGTTAAAGTTACTAGAAATGATGATTGTCATGTTGCAGCAAACAAACCTTTCCTGTAACGTTGAATGGCTAATCGAGTTCTCTTCATCCCTTGGATGTATATCTCTTTTCATTCAGATGTAGTTAAAGTTTCTAGAAACGATGATAGTCATGTTGCAGCAAACAAACCTTTCCTGTAACGTTGAATGGCTAATCGTGTTCTCTTCATCCCTTGTATATATATATCTCTTCATTCCGATGTAGTTATAGTTTCTAGAAACAATGATAGTCATGTTGCAGCAAACAAACCTTTCCTGTAACGTTGAATTGCTCATCGTGTTCTCTTCATCCCTTGTATGTATATCTCTCTTCATTCAGATGTAGTTAATTACTTGAAACGATGATGGCCGTGTGGCAGCAAACAAACCTTTCCTAGAACATTGAATTGCTAATCGTCTTCTCTTCATCCCTTGTATGTATATCTCTCTTCATTCAGATGTAGTTAAAGTTTCTAGAAACGAAGATTGCCATGTTGCAGCAAACAAACCTTTCCTGTAACGTTGAATGGCTAATCGTGTTCTCTTCATCCCTTGTATGTATATCTCTCTTCATTCAGATGTAGTTAAAGTTACTAGAAATGATGATTGTCATGTTGCAGCAAACAAACCTTTCCTGTAACGTTGCATTGCTAATCGTGTTCTCTTCATCCCTTGTATGTATATCTCTCTTCATTCAGATGTAATTAAAGTTACTACAAATGATGATGGCCGTGTAGCAGCAAACAAACCTTTCCTATAACATTGAATTGCTAATCGTCTTCGCTTCATCCCTTGTATGTATATCTCTCTTCATTCATATGTAGTTAAAGATTCTAAAAACGATGATGGTCATGTTGCAGCAAACAAACCTTTCCTGTATCGTTGAATGGCAAATTTAGCTCTCTTCACCCCTTGGATATATTTCTCTCTTCATTCAGATGTAGTTAAAGTTACTACAAGTGATGATGGCCGTTTGGCAGCAAACAAACCTTTACTATGACATTGAATTGCTAATCGTGTTCTCTTCAACCCTTCTATGTATATCTCTCTTCATTCAGATGTAGTTAAAGATTCTAAAAACGATGATGGCCGTCTTGCAGCAAATAAACCTTTCCTGTAACGTTGAATGGCTAATCGACTTCTCTTCATCCCTTGTATGTATATCTCTTTTCATTCAGATGTAGATAAAGTTACTAGAAATGATGATTGTCATGTTGCAGCAAACAAACCTTTCCTGTAACGTTGCATTGCTAATCGTGCTCTCTTCATCCCTTGTATGTATATCTCTCCTCATTCAGATGTAGTTAAAGTTTCTAGAAACGATGATAGTCATGTTGCAGCAAACAAACCTTTCCTGTATCGTTGAATGGCTAATCGTGTTCTCTTCATCCCTTGTATGTATATCTCTCTTCATTCAATGTAGTTAAAGTTTCTAGAAACAATGATAGTCATGTTGCAGCAAACAAACCTTTCCTGTAACCTTGAATTGCTCATCGTGTTCTCTTCATCCCTTGGATGTATATCTCCATTCAGATGTAGTTAATTACTAGAAACGATGATGGCCGTGTGGCAGCAAACAAACCTTTCCTAGAACATTGAATTGCTAATCGTCTTCTCTTCATCCCTTGTATGTATATCTCTCTTCATTCAGATGTAGTTAAAGTTTCTAGAAACGAAGATTGCCATGTTGCAGCAAACAAACATTTCCTGTAACGTTGAATGGCTAATCGTGTTCTCTTCATCCCTTGTATGTATATCTCTCTTCATTCAGATGTAGTTAAAGTTACTAGAAATGATGATTGTCATGTTGCAGCAAACAAACCTTTCCTGTAACGTTGCATTGCTAATCGTGTTCTCTTCATCCCTTGTATGTATATCTCTCTTCATTCAGATGTAGTTAAAGTTTCTAGAAACGATGATAGTCATGTTGCAGCAAACAAACCTTTCCTGTAACGTTGAATGGCTAATCGTGTTCTCTTCATCCCTTGTATATATATATCTCTTCATTCCGATGTAGTTATAGTTTCTAGAAACAATGATAGTCATGTTGCAGCAAACAAACCTTTCCTGTAACGTTGAATTGCTCATCGTGTTCTCTTCATCCCTTGTATGTATATCTCTCTTCATTCAGATGTAGTTAATTACTTGAAACGATGATGGCCGTGTGGCAGCAAACAAACCTTTCCTGTAACGTTGCATTGCTAATCGTGTTCTCTTCATCCCTTTTATGTATATCTCTCTTCATTCAGATGTAGTTAAAGTCACTACAAATGATGATGGCCGTGTAGCAGCAAACAAACCTTTCCTGTAACATTGAATTGCTAATCGTCTTCTCTTCATCCCTTGTATGTATATTTCTCTTCATTCAGATGTAGTTAAAGATTCTAAAAACGATGATGGCCGTCTTGCAGCAAATAAACCTTTCCTGTAACGTTGAATGGCTAATCGACTTCTCTTCATCCCTTGTATGTATATCTCTTTTCATTCAGATGTAGTTAAAGTTACTAGAAATGATGATTGTCATGTTGCAGCAAACAAACCTTTCCTGTAACGTTGCATTGCTAATCGTGCTCTCTTCATCCCTTGTATGTATATCTCTCCTCATTCAGATGTAGTTAAAGTTTCTAGAAACGATGATAGTCATGTTGCAGCAAACAAACCTTTCCTGTATCGTTGAATGGCTAATCGTGTTCTCTTCATCCCTTGTATGTATATCTCTCTTCATTCAATGTAGTTAAAGTTTCTAGAAACAATGATAGTCATGTTGCAGCAAACAAACCTTTCCTGTAACCTTGAATTGCTCATCGTGTTCTCTTCATCCCTTGGATGTATATCTCCATTCAGATGTAGTTAATTACTAGAAACGATGATGGCCGTGTGGCAGCAAACAAACCTTTCCTAGAACATTGAATTGCTAATCGTCTTCTCTTCATCCCTTGTATGTATATCTCTCTTCATTCAGATGTAGTTAAAGTTTCTAGAAACGAAGATTGCCATGTTGCAGCAAACAAACATTTCCTGTAACGTTGAATGGCTAATCGTGTTCTCTTCATCCCTTGTATGTATATCTCTCTTCATTCAGATGTAGTTAAAGTTACTAGAAATGATGATTGTCATGTTGCAGCAAACAAACCTTTCCTGTAACGTTGCATTGCTAATCGTGTTCTCTTCATCCCTTGTATGTATATCTCTCTTCATTCAGATGTAGTTAAAGTTTCTAGAAACGATGATAGTCATGTTGCAGCAAACAAACCTTTCCTGTAACGTTGAATGGCTAATCGTGTTCTCTTCATCCCTTGTATATATATATCTCTTCATTCCGATGTAGTTATAGTTTCTAGAAACAATGATAGTCATGTTGCAGCAAACAAACCTTTCCTGTAACGTTGAATTGCTCATCGTGTTCTCTTCATCCCTTGTATGTATATCTCTCTTCATTCAGATGTAGTTAATTACTTGAAACGATGATGGCCGTGTGGCAGCAAACAAACCTTTCCTGTAACGTTGCATTGCTAATCGTGTTCTCTTCATCCCTTTTATGTATATCTCTTTTCATTCAGATGTAGTTAAAGTTACTAGAAATGATGATTGTCATGTTGCAGCAAACAAACCTTTCCTGTAACGTTGAATGGCTAATCGTGTTCTCTTCATCCCTTGTATGTATATCTCTCTTCATTCAGATGTAGTTAAAGTTACTAGAAATGATGATTGTCATGTTGCAGCAAACAAACCTTTCCTAGAACATTGAATTGCTAATCGTCTTCTCTTCATCCCTTGTATGTATATCTCTCTTCATTCAGATGTAGTTAAAGTTTCTAGAAACGAAGATTGCCATGTTGCAGCAAACAAACCTTTCCTGTAACGTTGAATGGCTAATCGTGTTCTCTTCATCCCTTGTATGTATATCTCTCTTCATTCAGATGTAGTTAAAGTTTCTAGAAACGAAGATTGCCATGTTGCAGCAAACAAACCTTTCCTGTAACGTTGAATGGCTAATCGTGTTCTCTTCATCCCTTGTATGTATATCTCTCTTCATTCAGATGTAGTTAAAGTTACTAGAAATGATGATTGTCATGTTGCAGCAAACAAACCTTTCCTGTAACGTTGCATTGCTAATCGTGTTCTCTTCATCCCTTTTATGTATATCTCTCTTCATTCAGATGTAGTTAAAGAGTCTAAAAACGATGATTGTCATGTTGTAGCAAGCAAACCTTTCCTGTAACCCTGAATTGCTAATCGTCTTCGCTTCATCCCTTGTATGTATATCTCTCTTCATTCAGATGTAGTTAAAGTCACTACAAATGATGATGGCCGTGTAGCAGCAAACAAACCTTTCCTGTAACATTGAATTGCTAATCGTCTTCTCTTCATCCCTTGTATGTATATTTCTCTTCATTCAGATGTAGTTAAAGATTCTAAAAACGATGATGGCCGTCTTGCAGCAAACAAACCTTTCCTGTAACGTTGAATGGCTAATCGAGTTCTCTTCATCCCTTGTATGTATATCTCTTTTCATTCAGATGTAGTTAAAGTTACTAGAAATGATGATTGTCATGTTGCAGCAAACAAACCTTTCCTGTAACGTTGCATTGCTAATCGTGCTCTCTTCATCCCTTGTATGTATATCTCTCCTCATTCAGATGTAGTTAAAGTTTCTAGAAACGATGATAGTCATGTTGCAGCAAAGAAACCTTTCCTGTATCGTTGAATGGCTAATCGTGTTCTCTTCATCCCTTGTATGTATATCTCTCTTCATTCAGATGTAGTTAAAGTTTCTAGAAACAATGATAGTCATGTTGCAGCAAACAAACCTTTCCTGTAACCTTGAATTGCTCATCGTGTTCTCTTCATCCCTTGGATGTATATCTCCATTCAGATGTAGTTAATTACTAGAAACGATGATGGCCGTGTGGCAGCAAACAAACCTTTCCTAGAACATTGAATTGCTAATCCTCTTCTCTTCATCCCTTGTATGTATATCTCTCTTCATTCAGATGTAGTTAAAGTTGCTAGAAACAATGATTGTCATGTTGCAGCAAACAAACCTTTCCTGTAACGTTGAATGGCTCATCGTGTTCTCTTCATCCCTTGTATGTATATCTCTCTTCATTCAGATGTAGTTAAAGTTACTAGAAACGATGATGGTCAAGTTGCAGCAAACAAACCTTTCCTGTGACGTTGAATTGCTAATCGTGTTCTCTTCATCCCTTGGATGTATATCTCTCTTCATTCAGATGTAGTTAATGTTGCTAGAAACGATGATGGCCGTGTTGCAGCAAACACCTTTCCCGTAATGTTGAATTCCTAACTGTGTTCTCTTCATGCCTTGTATGTATATCTCTCTTCATTCAGATGTAGTTAAAGTCACTACAAATGATGATGGCCGTGTAGCAGCAAACAAACCTTTCCTGTAACATTGAATTGCTAATCGTCTTCTCTTCATCCCTTGTATGTATATCTCTCTTCATTCAGATGTAGTTAAAGATTCTAAAAACGATGATTGTCATGTTGCAGCAAACAAACCTTTCCTGTAACCTTGAATTGCTAATCGTGTTCTCTTCATCCCTTGTATGTATATCTCTCTACATTCAGATGTAGTTAAAGTTACTACAAATGATGATGGCCGTGTAGCAGCAAACAAACCTTTCCTATCACATTGAATTGCTAATCGTGTTCTCTTCATCCCTTGTATGTATATCTCTCTACATTCAGATGTAGTTAAAGTTACTACAAATGATGATGGCCGTGTAGCAGCAAACAAACCTTTCCTATCACATTGAATTGCTAATCGTCTTCTCTTCATCCCTTGTATGTATATCTCTCTTCATTCAGATGTAGTTAAAGTTACGAGAAACGATGATTGTCATGTTGCAGCAAACAAACCTTTCCTGTAACCTTGAATTGCTCATCGTGTTCTCTTCATCCGTTGTAAGTATATCTCTCTTCATTCAGATGTAGTTAAAGTTACTACAAATGACGATGGCCGTGTAGCAGCAAACAAACCTTTCCTATAACATTGAATTGCTCATCGTCTTCTCTTCATCCCTTGTATGTATATCTCTCTTCATTCAGATGTAGTTAAAGTTTCTAGAAACGATGATTGTCATGTTGCAGCAAACAAACCTTTCCTGTAACGTTGAATGGCTAATCTTGTTCTCTTCATCCCTTGTATGTATATCTCTCTTCATTCAGATGTAGTTAAAGTTACTAGAGACAATGATGGCCGTGTTGCAGGAAACAAACCTTTCCTTTAACGTTGAATGGCTCATCGTGTTCTCTTCATCCCTTGTATGTATATCTCTCTGCATTCAGAGGTAGTAAAGTTTCCAGAAACGATGATTGTCACGTTGCAGCAAACAAACCTTTCCTGTAACGTTGCATTGCTAATCGTGTTCTCTTCATCCCTTGTATGTATGTCTCTCTTCATTCAGATGTAGTTAAAGTTGCTAGAAATGATGATTGTCATGTTGCAGCAAACAAACCTTTCCTGTAACGTTGCATTGCTAATCGTGTTCTCTTCATCCCTTGTATGTATATCTCTTTTCATTCAGATGTAGTTAAAGTTTCTAGAAATGAAGATTGTCATGTTGCAGCAAACAAACCTTTCCTGTTACGTTGCATTGCTAATCGTGTTCTCTTCTTCCCATCTATGTATATCTCTCTTCATTCAGATGCAGGTAATGTTGCTAGAAACGATGATGGCCGTGTTGCAGCAAACAAACCTTTCCTATAACGTTGAATGGCTAATCGAGTTCTCTTCATCCCTTGGATGTATATCTCTTTTCATTCAGATGTAGTTAAAGTTACTAGAAATGATGATTGTCATGTTGCAGCAAACAAACCTTTCCTGTAACGTTGAATGGCTAATCGAGTTCTCTTCATCCCTTGGATGTATATCTCTTTTCATTCAGATGTAGTTAAAGTTTCTAGAAACGATGATAGTCATGTTGCAGCAAACAAACCTTTCCTGTAACGTTGAATGGCTAATCGTGTTCTCTTCATCCCTTGTATATATATATCTCTTCATTCCGATGTAGTTATAGTTTCTAGAAACAATGATAGTCATGTTGCAGCAAACAAACCTTTCCTGTAACCTTGAATTGCTCATCGTGTTCTCTTCATCCCTTGTATGTATATCTCTCTTCATTCAGATGTAGTTAATTACTTGAAACGATGATGGCCGTGTGGCAGCAAACAAACCTTTCCTAGAACATTGAATTGCTAATCGTCTTCTCTTCATCCCTTGTATGTATATCTCTCTTCATTCAGATGTAGTTAAAGTTTCTAGAAACGAAGATTGCCATGTTGCAGCAAACAAACCTTTCCTGTAACGTTGAATGGCTAATCGTGTTCTCTTCATCCCTTGTATGTATATCTCTCTTCATTCAGATGTAGTTAAAGTTACTAGAAATGATGATTGTCATGTTGCAGCAAACAAACCTTTCCTGTAACGTTGCATTGCTAATCGTGTTCTCTTCATCCCTTTTATGTATATCTCTCTTCATTCAGATGTAGTTAAAGAGTCTAAAAACGATGATTGTCATGTTGTAGCAAGCAAACCTTTCCTGTAACCCTGAATTGCTAATCGTCTTCGCTTCATCCCTTGTATGTATATCTCTCTTCATTCAGATGTAGTTAAAGTCACTACAAATGATGATGGCCGTGTAGCAGCAAACAAACCTTTCCTGTAACATTGAATTGCTAATCGTCTTCTCTTCATCCCTTGTATGTATATTTCTCTTCATTCAGATGTAGTTAAAGATTCTAAAAACGATGATGGCCGTCTTGCAGCAAACAAACCTTTCCTGTAACGTTGAATGGCTAATCGACTTCTCTTCATCCCTTGTATGTATATCTCTTTTCACTCATATGTAGTTAAAGTTACTAGAAATGATGATTGTCATGTTGCAGCAAACAAACCTTTCCTGTAACGTTGCATTGCTAATCGTGCTCTCTTCATCCCTTGTATGTATATCTCTCCTCATTCAGATGTAGTTAAAGTTTCTAGAAACGATGATAGTCATGTTGCAGCAAACAAACCTTTCCTGTAACGTTGAATGGCTAATCGTGTTCTCTTCATCCCTTGTATATATATATCTCTTCATTCCGATGTAGTTATAGTTTCTAGAAACAATGATAGTCATGTTGCAGCAAACAAACCTTTCCTGTAACGTTGAATTGCTCATCGTGTTCTCTTCATCCCTTGTATGTATATCTCTCTTCATTCAGATGTAGTTAAAGATTCTAAAAACGATGATGGTCATGTTGCAGCAAACAAACCTTTCCTGTAACGTTGAATGGCTAATCGAGTTCTCTTTATCCCTTGGATGTATATCTCTCTTCATTCAGATGTAGTTAAAGTTTCTAGAAACAATGATAGTCATGTTGCAGCAAACAAACCTTTCCTATAACATTGAATTGCTAATCGTCTTCTCTTCATCCCTTGTATGTATATCTCTCTTCATTCAGATGTAATTAAAGTTACTACAAATGATGATGGCCGTGTAGCAGCAAACAAACCTTTCCTATAACATTGAATTGCTAATCGTCTTCTCTTCATCCCTTGTATGTATATCTCTCTTCATTCATATGTAGTTAAAGATTCTAAAAACGATGATGGTCATGTTGCAGCAAACAAACCTTTCCTGTATCGTTGAATGGCAAATTTAGCTCTCTTCACCCCTTGGATATATTTCTCTCTTCATTCAGATGTAGTTAAAGTTACTACAAGTGATGATGGCCGTTTGGCAGCAAACAAACCTTTACTATGACATTGAATTGCTAATCGTGTTCTCTTCAACCCTTCTATGTATATCTCTCTTCATTCAGATGTAGTTAAAGCTTCTAGAAACTATGATTGTCATGTTGCAGCAAACAAACCTTTCCTGTAACGTTGAATGGCTAATCGAGTTCTCTTCATCCCTTGGATGTATATCTCTCTTCATTCAGATGTAGTTAAAGTTACTAGAAACGATGATTGTCATGTTGCAGCAAACAAACCTTTCCTGTAACCTTGATTTGCTCATCGTGTTCTCTTCATCCCTTGTATGTATATCTCTCTTCATTCAGATGTAGTTAAAGTTACGAGAAATGATGATTGTCATGTTGCAGCAAACAAACCTTTCCTGTGATGTTGCATTGCTAATCGTGTTCTCTTCATCCCTTGTATGTATATCTCTCTTCATTCAGATGTAGTTAAAGTTTCTAGAAACGATGATAGTCATGTTGCAGCAAACAAACCTTTCCTGTAACGTTGAATGGCTCATCGTGTTCTCTTCATCCCTTGTATGTATATCTCTCTTCATTCAGATGTAGTTAAAGTTTCTAGAAACAATGATAGTCATGTTGCAGCAAACAAACCTTTCCTGTAACCTTGAATTGCTCATCGTGTTCTCTTCATCCCTTGTATGTATATCTCTCTTCATTCAGATGTAGTTAAAGTTACTACAAATGATGATGGCCATGTAGCAGCAAACAAACCTTTCCTATTACATTGAATTGCTAATCGTGTTCTCTTCATCCCTTGTAAGTATATCTCTCTTCATTCAGATGTAGTTAAAGATTCTAAAAACGATGATGGTCATGTTGCAGCAAACAAACCTTTCCTGTAACGTTGAATGGCTAATCGAGTTCTCTTCATCCCTTGGATGTATATCTCTCTTCATTCAGATGTAGTTAATGTTGCTAGAAACGATGATGGCCTTGTTGCAGCAAACACCTTTCTCGTAATGTTGAATTGCTAACTGTGTTCTCTTCATCCCTGGTATGTATATTTCTCTTCATTCAGATGTAGTTAAAAATTCTAAAAACGATGATTGTCATGTTGCAGCAAACAAACCTTTCCTGTTACGTTGCATTGCTAATCGTGTTCTCTTCATCCCTTGTATGTATATCTCTCTTCATTCAGATGTAGTTAAAGTTACTAGAAACGATGATTGTCATGTTGCAGCAAACAAACCTTTCCTTAACGTTGCATTGCTAATCGTGTTCTCTTCATCCCTTGTATGTATATCTCTCTTCATTCAGATGTAGTTCAAGTTACTAGAACGATGACGGCCGTTTGGCAGCAAACAAACCTTTCCTATAATATTGAATTGCTAATCGTCTTCTCTTCATCCCTTGTATGTATATCTCTCTTCATTCAGATGTAGTTAAAGTTACGAGAAACGATGATTGTCATGTTGCAGCAAACAAACCTTTCCTGTAACCTTGAATTGCTCATCGTGTTCTCTTCATCCGTTGTATGTATATCTCTCTTCATTCAGATGTAGTTAAAGTTACTACAAATGACGATGGCCGTGTAGCAGCAAACAAACCTTTCCTATAACATTGAATTGCTCATCGTCTTCTCTTCATCCCTTGTATGTATATCTCTCTTCATTCAGATGTAGTTAAAGTTTCTAGAAACGATGATTGTCATGTTGCAGCAAACAAACCTTTCCTGTAACGTTGAATGGCTAATCGTGTTCTCTTCATCCCTTGTATGTATATCTCTCTTCATTCAGATGTAGTTAAAGTTACTAGAGACAATGATGGCCGTGTTGCAGGAAACAAACCTTTCCTTTAACGTTGAATGGCTCATCGTGTTCTCTTCATCCCTTGTATGTATATCTCTCTGCATTCAGAGGTAGTAAAGTTTCCAGAAACGATGATTGTCACGTTGCAGCAAACAAACCTTTCCTGTAACGTTGCATTGCTAATCGTGTTCTCTTCATCCCTTGTATGTATGTCTCTCTTCATTCAGATGTAGTTAAAGTTGCTAGAAATGATGATTGTCATGTTGCAGCAAACAAACCTTTCCTGTAACGTTGCATTGCTAATCGTGTTCTCTTCATCCCTTGTATGTATATCTCTTTTCATTCAGATGTAGTTAAAGTTTCTAGAAATGAAGATTGTCATGTTGCAGCAAACAAACCTTTCCTGTTACGTTGCATTGCTAATCGTGTTCTCTTCTTCCCATCTATGTATATCTCTCTTCATTCAGATGCAGGTAATGTTGCTAGAAACGATGATGGCCGTGTTGCAGCAAACAAACCTTTCCTATAACGTTGAATGGCTAATCGAGTTCTCTTCATCCCTTGGATGTATATCTCTTTTCATTCAGATGTAGTTAAAGTTACTAGAAATGATGATTGTCATGTTGCAGCAAACAAACCTTTCCTGTAACGTTGAATGGCTAATCGAGTTCTCTTCATCCCTTGGATGTATATCTCTTTTCATTCAGATGTAGTTAAAGTTTCTAGAAACGATGATAGTCATGTTGCAGCAAACAAACCTTTCCTGTAACGTTGAATGGCTAATCGTGTTCTCTTCATCCCTTGTATATATATATCTCTTCATTCCGATGTAGTTATAGTTTCTAGAAACAATGATAGTCATGTTGCAGCAAACAAACCTTTCCTGTAACCTTGAATTGCTCATCGTGTTCTCTTCATCCCTTGTATGTATATCTCTCTTCATTCAGATGTAGTTAATTACTTGAAACGATGATGGCCGTGTGGCAGCAAACAAACCTTTCCTAGAACATTGAATTGCTAATCGTCTTCTCTTCATCCCTTGTATGTATATCTCTCTTCATTCAGATGTAGTTAAAGTTTCTAGAAACGAAGATTGCCATGTTGCAGCAAACAAACCTTTCCTGTAACGTTGAATGGCTAATCGTGTTCTCTTCATCCCTTGTATGTATATCTCTCTTCATTCAGATGTAGTTAAAGTTACTAGAAATGATGATTGTCATGTTGCAGCAAACAAACCTTTCCTGTAACGTTGCATTGCTAATCGTGTTCTCTTCATCCCTTTTATGTATATCTCTCTTCATTCAGATGTAGTTAAAGAGTCTAAAAACGATGATTGTCATGTTGTAGCAAGCAAACCTTTCCTGTAACCCTGAATTGCTAATCGTCTTCGCTTCATCCCTTGTATGTATATCTCTCTTCATTCAGATGTAGTTAAAGTCACTACAAATGATGATGGCCGTGTAGCAGCAAACAAACCTTTCCTGTAACATTGAATTGCTAATCGTCTTCTCTTCATCCCTTGTATGTATATTTCTCTTCATTCAGATGTAGTTAAAGATTCTAAAAACGATGATGGCCGTCTTGCAGCAAACAAACCTTTCCTGTAACGTTGAATGGCTAATCGACTTCTCTTCATCCCTTGTATGTATATCTCTTTTCACTCATATGTAGTTAAAGTTACTAGAAATGATGATTGTCATGTTGCAGCAAACAAACCTTTCCTGTAACGTTGCATTGCTAATCGTGCTCTCTTCATCCCTTGTATGTATATCTCTCCTCATTCAGATGTAGTTAAAGTTTCTAGAAACGATGATAGTCATGTTGCAGCAAACAAACCTTTCCTGTAACGTTGAATGGCTAATCGTGTTCTCTTCATCCCTTGTATATATATATCTCTTCATTCCGATGTAGTTATAGTTTCTAGAAACAATGATAGTCATGTTGCAGCAAACAAACCTTTCCTGTAACGTTGAATTGCTCATCGTGTTCTCTTCATCCCTTGTATGTATATCTCTCTTCATTCAGATGTAGTTAAAGATTCTAAAAACGATGATGGTCATGTTGCAGCAAACAAACCTTTCCTGTAACGTTGAATGGCTAATCGAGTTCTCTTTATCCCTTGGATGTATATCTCTCTTCATTCAGATGTAGTTAAAGTTTCTAGAAACAATGATAGTCATGTTGCAGCAAACAAACCTTTCCTATAACATTGAATTGCTAATCGTCTTCTCTTCATCCCTTGTATGTATATCTCTCTTCATTCAGATGTAATTAAAGTTACTACAAATGATGATGGCCGTGTAGCAGCAAACAAACCTTTCCTATAACATTGAATTGCTAATCGTCTTCTCTTCATCCCTTGTATGTATATCTCTCTTCATTCATATGTAGTTAAAGATTCTAAAAACGATGATGGTCATGTTGCAGCAAACAAACCTTTCCTGTATCGTTGAATGGCAAATTTAGCTCTCTTCACCCCTTGGATATATTTCTCTCTTCATTCAGATGTAGTTAAAGTTACTACAAGTGATGATGGCCGTTTGGCAGCAAACAAACCTTTACTATGACATTGAATTGCTAATCGTGTTCTCTTCAACCCTTCTATGTATATCTCTCTTCATTCAGATGTAGTTAAAGCTTCTAGAAACTATGATTGTCATGTTGCAGCAAACAAACCTTTCCTGTAACGTTGAATGGCTAATCGAGTTCTCTTCATCCCTTGGATGTATATCTCTCTTCATTCAGATGTAGTTAAAGTTACTAGAAACGATGATTGTCATGTTGCAGCAAACAAACCTTTCCTGTAACCTTGATTTGCTCATCGTGTTCTCTTCATCCCTTGTATGTATATCTCTCTTCATTCAGATGTAGTTAAAGTTACGAGAAATGATGATTGTCATGTTGCAGCAAACAAACCTTTCCTGTGATGTTGCATTGCTAATCGTGTTCTCTTCATCCCTTGTATGTATATCTCTCTTCATTCAGATGTAGTTAAAGTTTCTAGAAACGATGATAGTCATGTTGCAGCAAACAAACCTTTCCTGTAACGTTGAATGGCTCATCGTGTTCTCTTCATCCCTTGTATGTATATCTCTCTTCATTCAGATGTAGTTAAAGTTTCTAGAAACAATGATAGTCATGTTGCAGCAAACAAACCTTTCCTGTAACCTTGAATTGCTCATCGTGTTCTCTTCATCCCTTGTATGTATATCTCTCTTCATTCAGATGTAGTTAAAGTTACTACAAATGATGATGGCCATGTAGCAGCAAACAAACCTTTCCTATTACATTGAATTGCTAATCGTGTTCTCTTCATCCCTTGTAAGTATATCTCTCTTCATTCAGATGTAGTTAAAGATTCTAAAAACGATGATGGTCATGTTGCAGCAAACAAACCTTTCCTGTAACGTTGAATGGCTAATCGAGTTCTCTTCATCCCTTGGATGTATATCTCTCTTCATTCAGATGTAGTTAATGTTGCTAGAAACGATGATGGCCTTGTTGCAGCAAACACCTTTCTCGTAATGTTGAATTGCTAACTGTGTTCTCTTCATCCCTGGTATGTATATTTCTCTTCATTCAGATGTAGTTAAAAATTCTAAAAACGATGATTGTCATGTTGCAGCAAACAAACCTTTCCTGTTACGTTGCATTGCTAATCGTGTTCTCTTCATCCCTTGTATGTATATCTCTCTTCATTCAGATGTAGTTAAAGTTACTAGAAACGATGATTGTCATGTTGCAGCAAACAAACCTTTCCTTAACGTTGCATTGCTAATCGTGTTCTCTTCATCCCTTGTATGTATATCTCTCTTCATTCAGATGTAGTTCAAGTTACTAGAACGATGACGGCCGTTTGGCAGCAAACAAACCTTTCCTATAATATTGAATTGCTAATCGTCTTCTCTTCATCCCTTGTATGTATATCTCTCTTCATTCAGATGTAGTTAAAGTTACGAGAAACGATGATTGTCATGTTGCAGCAAACAAACCTTTCCTGTAACCTTGAATTGCTCATCGTGTTCTCTTCATCCGTTGTATGTATATCTCTCTTCATTCAGATGTAGTTAAAGTTACTACAAATGACGATGGCCGTGTAGCAGCAAACAAACCTTTCCTATAACATTGAATTGCTCATCGTCTTCTCTTCATCCCTTGTATGTATATCTCTCTTCATTCAGATGTAGTTAAAGTTTCTAGAAACGATGATTGTCATGTTGCAGCAAACAAACCTTTCCTGTAACGTTGAATGGCTAATCGTGTTCTCTTCATCCCTTGTATGTATATCTCTCTTCATTCAGATGTAGTTAAAGTTACTAGAGACAATGATGGCCGTGTTGCAGGAAACAAACCTTTCCTTTAACGTTGAATGGCTCATCGTGTTCTCTTCATCCCTTGTATGTATATCTCTCTTCATTCAGAGGTAGTAAAGTTTCCAGAAACGATGATTGTCACGTTGCAGCAAACAAACCTTTCCTGTAACGTTGCATTGCTAATCGTGTTCTCTTCATCCCTTGTATGTATGTCTCTCTTCATTCAGATGTAGTTAAAGTTGCTAGAAATGATGATTGTCATGTTGCAGCAAACAAACCTTTCCTGTAACGTTGCATTGCTAATCGTGTTCTCTTCATCCCTTGTATGTATATCTCTTTTCATTCAGATGTAGTTAAAGTTTCTAGAAATGAAGATTGTCATGTTGCAGCAAACAAACCTTTCCTGTTACGTTGCATTGCTAATCGTGTTCTCTTCTTCCCATCTATGTATATCTCTCTTCATTCAGATGTAGGTAATGTTGCTAGAAACGATGATGGCCGTGTTGCAGCAAACAAACCTTTCCTATAACGTTGAATGGCTAATCGAGTTCTCTTCATCCCTTGGATGTATATCTCTTTTCATTCAGATGTAGTTAAAGTTACTAGAAATGATGATTGTCATGTTGCAGCAAACAAACCTTTCCTGTAACGTTGAATGGCTAATCGAGTTCTCTTCATCCCTTGGATGTATATCTCTTTTCATTCAGATGTAGTTAAAGTTTCTAGAAACGATGATAGTCATGTTGCAGCAAACAAACCTTTCCTGTAACGTTGAATGGCTAATCGTGTTCTCTTCATCCCTTGTATATATATATCTCTTCATTCCGATGTAGTTATAGTTTCTAGAAACAATGATAGTCATGTTGCAGCAAACAAACCTTTCCTGTAACGTTGAATTGCTCATCGTGTTCTCTTCATCCCTTGTATGTATATCTCTCTTCATTCAGATGTAGTTAATTACTTGAAACGATGATGGCCGTGTGGCAGCAAACAAACCTTTCCTAGAACATTGAATTGCTAATCGTCTTCTCTTCATCCCTTGTATGTATATCTCTCTTCATTCAGATGTAGTTAAAGTTTCTAGAAACGAAGATTGCCATGTTGCAGCAAACAAACCTTTCCTGTAACGTTGAATGGCTAATCGTGTTCTCTTCATCCCTTGTATGTATATCTCTCTTCATTCAGATGTAGTTAAAGTTACTAGAAATGATGATTGTCATGTTGCAGCAAACAAACCTTTCCTGTAACGTTTCATTGCTAATCGTGTTCTCTTCATCCCTTTTATGTATATCTCTCTTCATTCAGATGTAGTTAAAGAGTCTAAAAACGATGATTGTCATGTTGTAGCAAGCAAACCTTTCCTGTAACCCTGAATTGCTAATCGTCTTCGCTTCATCCCTTGTATGTATATCTCTCTTCATTCAGATGTAGTTAAAGTCACTACAAATGATGATGGCCGTGTAGCAGCAAACAAACCTTTCCTGTAACATTGAATTGCTAATCGTCTTCTCTTCATCCCTTGTATGTATATTTCTCTTCATTCAGATGTAGTTAAAGATTCTAAAAACGATGATGGCCGTCTTGCAGCAAACAAACCTTTCCTGTAACGTTGAATGGCTAATCGACTTCTCTTCATCCCTTGTATGTATATCTCTTTTCATTCAGATGTAGTTAAAGTTACTAGAAATGATGATTGTCATGTTGCAGCAAACAAACCTTTCCTGTAACGTTGCATTGCTAATCGTGCTCTCTTCATCCCTTGTATGTATATCTCTCCTCATTCAGATGTAGTTAAAGTTTCTAGAAACGATGATAGTCATGTTGCAGCAAACAAACCTTTCCTGTATCGTTGAATGGCTAATCGTGTTCTCTTCATCCCTTGTATGTATATCTCTCTTCATTCAATGTAGTTAAAGTTTCTAGAAACAATGATAGTCATGTTGCAGCAAACAAACCTTTCCTGTAACCTTGAATTGCTCATCGTGTTCTCTTCATCCCTTGGATGTATATCTCCATTCAGATGTAGTTAATTACTAGAAACGATGATGGCCGTGTGGCAGCAAACAAACCTTTCCTAGAACATTGAATTGCTAATCGTCTTCTCTTCATCCCTTGTATGTATATCTCTCTTCATTCAGATGTAGTTAAAGTTTCTAGAAACGAAGATTGCCATGTTGCAGCAAACAAACATTTCCTGTAACGTTGAATGGCTAATCGTGTTCTCTTCATCCCTTGTATGTATATCTCTCTTCATTCAGATGTAGTTAAAGTTACTAGAAATGATGATTGTCATGTTGCAGCAAACAAACCTTTCCTGTAACGTTGCATTGCTAATCGTGTTCTCTTCATCCCTTGTATGTATATCTCTCTTCATTCAGATGTAGTTAAAGTTTCTAGAAACGATGATTGTCATGTTGCAGCAAACAAACCTTTCCTGTAACGTTGCATTGCTAATCGTGTTCTCTTCATCCCTTTTATGTATATCTCTCTTCATTCAGATGTAGTTAAAGAGTCTAAAAACGATGATTGTCATGTTGTAGCAAGCAAACCTTTCCTGTAACCCTGAATTGCTAATCGTCTTCGCTTCATCCCTTGTATGTATATCTCTCTTCATTCAGATGTAGTTAAAGTCACTACAAATGATGATGGCCGTGTAGCAGCAAACAAACCTTTCCTGTAACATTGAATTGCTAATCGTCTTCTCTTCATCCCTTGTATGTATATTTCTCTTCATTCAGATGTAGTTAAAGATTCTAAAAACGATGATGGCCGTCTTGCAGCAAACAAACCTTTCCTGTAACGTTGAATGGCTAATCGAGTTCTCTTCATCCCTTGTATGTATATCTCTTTTCATTCAGATGTAGTTAAAGTTACTAGAAATGATGATTGTCATGTTGCAGCAAACAAACCTTTCCTGTAACGTTGCATTGCTAATCGTGCTCTCTTCATCCCTTGTATGTATATCTCTCCTCATTCAGATGTAGTTAAAGTTTCTAGAAACGATGATAGTCATGTTGCAGCAAAGAAACCTTTCCTGTATCGTTGAATGGCTAATCGTGTTCTCTTCATCCCTTGTATGTATATCTCTCTTCATTCAGATGTAGTTAAAGTTTCCAGAAACAATGATAGTCATGTTGCAGCAAACAAACCTTTCCTGTAACCTTGAATTGCTCATCGTGTTCTCTTCATCCCTTGGATGTATATCTCCATTCAGATGTAGTTAATTACTAGAAACGATGATGGCCGTGTGGCAGCAAACAAACCTTTCCTAGAACATTGAATTGCTAATCGTCTTCTCTTCATCCCTTGTATGTATATCTCTCTTCATTCAGATGTAGTTAAAGTTTCTAGAAACGAAGATTGTCATGTTGCAGCAAACAAACATTTCCTGTAACGTTGAATGGCTAATCGTGTTCTCTTCATCCCTTGTATGTATATCTCTCTTCATTCAGATGTAGTTAAAGTTACTAGAAATGATGATTGTCATGTTGCAGCAAACAAACCTTTCCTGTAACGTTGCATTGCTAATCGTGTTCTCTTCATCCCTTGTATGTATATCTCTCTTCATTCAGATGTAGTTAAAGTTTCTAGAAACGATGATTGTCATGTTGCAGCAAACAAACCTTTCCTGTAACGTTGAATGGCTAATCGAGTTCTCTTCATCCCTTGGATGTATATCTCTTTTCATTCAGATGTAGTTAAAGTTTCTAGAAACGATGATAGTCATGTTGCAGCAAACAAACCTTTCCTGTAACGTTGAATGGCTAATCGTGTTCTCTTCATCCCTTGTATATATATATCTCTTCATTCCGATGTAGTTATAGTTTCTAGAAACAATGATAGTCATGTTGCAGCAAACAAACCTTTCCTGTAACGTTGAATTGCTCCTCGTGTTCTCTTCATCCCTTGTATGTATATCTCTCTTCATTCAGATGTAGTTAATTACTTGAAACGATGATGGCCGTGTGGCAGCAAACAAACCTTTCCTAGAACATTGAATTGCTAATCGTCTTCTCTTCATCCCTTGTATGTATATCTCTCTTCATTCAGATGTAGTTAAAGTTTCTAGAAACGAAGATTGCCATGTTGCAGCAAACAAACCTTTCCTGTAACGTTGAATGGCTAATCGTGTTCTCTTCATCCCTTGTATGTATATCTCTCTTCATTCAGATGTAGTTAAAGTTACTAGAAATGATGATTGTCATGTTGCAGCAAACAAACCTTTCCTGTAACGTTGCATTGCTAATCGTGTTCTCTTCATCCCTTTTATGTATATCTCTCTTCATTCAGATGTAGTTAAAGAGTCTAAAAACGATGATTGTCATGTTGTAGCAAGCAAACCTTTCCTGTAACCCTGAATTGCTAATCGTCTTCGCTTCATCCCTTGTATGTATATCTCTCTTCATTCAGATGTAGTTAAAGTCACTACAAATGATGATGGCCGTGTAGCAGCAAACAAACCTTTCCTGTAACATTGAATTGCTAATCGTCTTCTCTTCATCCCTTGTATGTATATTTCTCTTCATTCAGATGTAGTTAAAGATTCTAAAAACGATGATGGCCGTCTTGCAGCAAACAAACCTTTCCTGTAACGTTGAATGGCTAATCGAGTTCTCTTCATCCCTTGTATGTATATCTCTTTTCATTCAGATGTAGTTAAAGTTACTAGAAATGATGATTGTCATGTTGCAGCAAACAAACCTTTCCTGTAACGTTGAATGGCTAATCGTGTTCTCTTCATCCCTTGTATGTATATCTCTCTTCATTCAGATGTAGTTAAAGTTTCTAGAAACAATGATAGTCATGTTGCAGCAAACAAACCTTTCCTGTAACCTTGAATTGCTCATCGTGTTCTCTTCATCCCTTGGATGTATATCTCCATTCAGATGTAGTTAATTACTAGAAACGATAATGGCCGTGTGGCAGCAAACAAACCTTTCCTAGAACATTGAATTGCTAATCGTCTTCTCTTCATCCCTTGTATGTATATCTCTCTTCATTCAGATGTAGTTAAAGTTTCTAGAAACGAAGATTGCCATGTTGCAGCAAACAAACATTTCCTGTAACGTTGAATGGCTTATCGTGTTCTCTTCATCCCTTGTATGTATATCTCTCTTCATTCAGATGTAGTTAAAGTTACTAGAAATGATGATTGTCATGTTGCAGCAAACAAACCTTTCCTGTAACGTTGCATTGCTAATCGTGTTCTCTTCATCCCTTGTATGTATATCTCTCTTCATTCAGATGTAGTTAAAGTTTCTAGAAACGATGATTGTCATGTTGCAGCAAACAAACCTTTCCTGTAACGTTGAATGGCTCATCGTGTTCTCTTCATCCCTTGGATGTATATCTCTCTTCATTCAGATGTAGTTAAAGTTTCTAGAAACGATGATGGCCATGTTGCATCAAACACCTTTCCCTTAATGTTGAATTGCTAACTGTGTTCTCTTCATCGCTTGTTTGTATATCTCTCTTCATTCAGATGTAGTTAAAGTTGCTAGAAACAATGATTGTCATGTTGCAGCAAACAAACCTTTCCTGTAACGTTGAATGGCTCATCGTGTTCTCTTCATCCCTTGTATGTATATCTCTCTTCATTCAGATGTAGTTAAAGTTACTAGAAACGATGATGGTCAAGTTGCAGCAAACAAACCTTTCCTGTGACGTTGAATTGCTAATCGTGTTCTCTTCATCCCTTGGATGTATATCTCTCTTCATTCAGATGTAGTTAATGTTGCTAGAAACGATGATGGCCGTGTTGCAGCAAACACCTTTCCCGTAATGTTGAATTGCTAACTGTGTTCTCTTCATGCCTTGTATGTATATCTCTCTTCATTCAGATGTAGTTAAAGTCACTACAAATGATGATGGCCGTGTAGCAGCAAACAAACCTTTCCTGTAACATTGAATTGCTAATCGTCTTCTCTTCATCCCTTGTATGTATATCTCTCTTCATTCAGATGTAGTTAAAGATTCTAAAAACGATGATTGTCATGTTGCAGCAAACAAACCTTTCCTGTAACCTTGAATTGCTAATCGTGTTCGCTTCATCCCTTGTATGTATATCTCTCTACATTCAGATGTAGTTAAAGTTACTACAAATGATGATGGCCGTGTAGCAGCAAACAAACCTTTCCTATCACATTGAATTGCTAATCGTGTTCTCTTCATCCCTTGTATGTTTATCTCTCTTCATTCAGATGTAGTTAAAGATTCTAAAAACGATGATGGTCATGTTGCAGCAAACTAATCTTTGCTGTAACGTTGAATGGCTAATCGAGTTCTCTTTATCCCTTGGATGTATATCTCTCTTCATTCAGATGTAGTTAAAGTTACTACAAATGATGGTGGCCGTTTGGCAGCAAACAAACCTTTACTATAACATTGAATTGCTAATCGTGTTCTCTTCATCCCTTGTATGTATATCTCTCTTCATTCAGATGTAGTTAAAGCTTCTAGAATCGATGATTGTCATGTTGCAGCAAACAAACCTTTCCTGGAACCTTGAATGGCTAATCGTGTTCTCTTCATCCCTTGTATGTATATCTCTCTTCATTCAGATGTAGTTAAAGTTACTAGAAACGATGATTGTCATGTTGCAGCAAACAAACCTTTCCTGTAACCTTGATTTGCTCATCGTGTTCTCTTCATCCCTTGTATGTATATCTCTCTTCATTCAGATGTAGTTAAAGTTACGAGAAATGATGATAGTCATGTTGCAGCAAACAAACCTTTCCTGTATCGTTGAATGGCTAATCGTGTTCTCTTCATCCCTTGTATGTATATCTCTCTTCATTCAGATGTAGTTAAAGTTTCTAGAAACAATGATAGTCATGTTGCAGCAAACAAACCTTTCCTGTAACCTTGAATTGCTCATCGTGTTCTCTTCATCCCTTGGATGTATATCTCCATTCAGATGTAGTTAATTACTAGAAACGATGATGGCCGTGTGGCAGCAAACAAACCTTTCCTAGAACATTGAATTGCTAATCGTCTTCTCTTCATCCCTTGTATGTATATCTCTCTTCATTCAGATGTAGTTAAAGTTTCTAGAAACGATGATTGTCATGTTGCAGCAAACAAACCTTTCCTGTAACGTTGAATGGCTAATCGTGTTCTCTTC
Source organism: Rhineura floridana (assembly GCF_030035675.1). Classification (NCBI taxonomy): domain Eukaryota; kingdom Metazoa; phylum Chordata; class Lepidosauria; order Squamata; family Rhineuridae; genus Rhineura; species Rhineura floridana. The sequence continues at coordinate 8,209,697 of NC_084482.1, forward strand.
ATCCCTTGTATGTATATCTCTCTTCATTCAGATGTAGTTAAAGTTACTAGAGACAATGATGGCCGTGTTGCAGGAAACAAACCTTTCCTTTAACGTTGAATGGCTCATCGTGTTCTCTTCATCCCTTGTATGTATATCTCTCTTCATTCAGAGGTAGTAAAGTTTCCAGAAACGATGATTGTCACGTTGCAGCAAACAAACCTTTCCTGTAACGTTGCATTGCTAATCGTGTTCTCTTCATCCCTTGTATGTATGTCTCTCTTCATTCAGATGTAGTTAAAGTTGCTAGAAATGATGATTGTCATGTTGCAGCAAACAAACCTTTCCTGTAACGTTGCATTGCTAATCGTGTTCTCTTCATCCCTTGTATGTATATCTCTTTTCATTCAGATGTAGTTAAAGTTTCTAGAAATGAAGATTGTCATGTTGCAGCAAACAAACCTTTCCTGTTACGTTGCATTGCTAATCGTGTTCTCTTCTTCCCATCTATGTATATCTCTCTTCATTCAGATGTAGGTAATGTTGCTAGAAACGATGATGGCCGTGTTGCAGCAAACAAACCTTTCCTATAACGTTGAATGGCTAATCGAGTTCTCTTCATCCCTTGGATGTATATCTCTTTTCATTCAGATGTAGTTAAAGTTACTAGAAATGATGATTGTCATGTTGCAGCAAACAAACCTTTCCTGTAACGTTGAATGGCTAATCGAGTTCTCTTCATCCCTTGGATGTATATCTCTTTTCATTCAGATGTAGTTAAAGTTTCTAGAAACGATGATAGTCATGTTGCAGCAAACAAACCTTTCCTGTAACGTTGAATGGCTAATCGTGTTCTCTTCATCCCTTGTATATATATATCTCTTCATTCCGATGTAGTTATAGTTTCTAGAAACAATGATAGTCATGTTGCAGCAAACAAACCTTTCCTGTAACGTTGAATTGCTCATCGTGTTCTCTTCATCCCTTGTATGTATATCTCTCTTCATTCAGATGTAGTTAATTACTTGAAACGATGATGGCCGTGTGGCAGCAAACAAACCTTTCCTAGAACATTGAATTGCTAATCGTCTTCTCTTCATCCCTTGTATGTATATCTCTCTTCATTCAGATGTAGTTAAAGTTTCTAGAAACGAAGATTGCCATGTTGCAGCAAACAAACCTTTCCTGTAACGTTGAATGGCTAATCGTGTTCTCTTCATCCCTTGTATGTATATCTCTCTTCATTCAGATGTAGTTAAAGTTACTAGAAATGATGATTGTCATGTTGCAGCAAACAAACCTTTCCTGTAACGTTGCATTGCTAATCGTGTTCTCTTCATCCCTTTTATGTATATCTCTCTTCATTCAGATGTAGTTAAAGAGTCTAAAAACGATGATTGTCATGTTGTAGCAAGCAAACCTTTCCTGTAACCCTGAATTGCTAATCGTCTTCGCTTCATCCCTTGTATGTATATCTCTCTTCATTCAGATGTAGTTAAAGTCACTACAAATGATGATGGCCGTGTAGCAGCAAACAAACCTTTCCTGTAACATTGAATGGCTAATCGTCTTCTCTTCATCCCTTGTATGTATATTTCTCTTCATTCAGATGTAGTTAAAGATTCTAAAAACGATGATGGCCGTCTTGCAGCAAACAAACCTTTCCTGTAACGTTGAATGGCTAATCGAGTTCTCTTCATCCCTTGTATGTATATCTCTTTTCATTCAGATGTAGTTAAAGTTACTAGAAATGATGATTGTCATGTTGCAGCAAACAAACCTTTCCTGTATCGTTGAATGGCTAATCGTGTTCTCTTCATCCCTTGTATGTATATCTCTCTTCATTCAGATGTAGTTAAAGTTTCTAGAAACAATGATAGTCATGTTGCAGCAAACAAACCTTTCCTGTAACCTTGAATTGCTCATCGTGTTCTCTTCATCCCTTGGATGTATATCTCCATTCAGATGTAGTTAATTACTAGAAACGATGATGGCCGTGTGGCAGCAAACAAACCTTTCCTAGAACATTGAATTGCTAATCGTCTTCTCTTCATCCCTTGTATGTATATCTCTCTTCATTCAGATGTAGTTAAAGTTTCTAGAAACGAAGATTGCCATGTTGCAGCAAACAAACATTTCCTGTAACGTTGAATGGCTAATCGTGTTCTCTTCATCCCTTGTATGTATATCTCTCTTCATTCAGATGTAGTTAAAGTTACTAGAAATGATGATTGTCATGTTGCAGCAAACAAACCTTTCCTGTAACGTTGCATTGCTAATCGTGTTCTCTTCATCCCTTGGATGTATATCTCTTTTCATTCAGATGTAGTTAAAGTTTCTAGAAACGATGATAGTCATGTTGCAGCAAACAAACCTTTCCTGTAACGTTGAATGGCTAATCGTGTTCTCTTCATCCCTTGTATGTATATCTCTCTTCATTCAGATGTAGTTAAAGTTTCTAGAAACGATGATTGTCATGTTGCAGCAAACAAACCTTTCCTGTAACGTTGAATGGCTCATCGTGTTCTCTTCATCCCTTGGATGTATATCTCTCTTCATTCAGATGTAGTTAATGTTTCTAGAAACGATGATGGCCATGTTGCATCAAACACCTTTCCCTTAATGTTGAATTGCTAACTGTGTTCTCTTCATCGCTTGTTTGTATATCTCTCTTCATTCAGATGTAGTTAAAGTTGCTAGAAACAATGATTGTCATGTTGCAGCAAACAAACCTTTCCTGTAACGTTGAATGGCTCATCGTGTTCTCTTCATCCCTTGTATGTATATCTCTCTTCATTCAGATGTAGTTAAAGTTACTAGAAACGATGATGGTCAAGTTGCAGCAAACAAACCTTTCCTGTGACGTTGAATTGCTAATCGTGTTCTCTTCATCCCTTGGATGTATATCTCTCTTCATTCAGATGTAGTTAATGTTGCCAGAAACGATGATGGCCGTGTTGCAGCAAACACCTTTCCCGTAATGTTGAATTGCTAACTGTGTTCTCTTCATGCCTTGTATGTATATCTCTCTTCATTCAGATGTAGTTAAAGTCACTACAAATGATGATGGCCGTGTAGCAGCAAACAAACCTTTCCTGTAACATTGAATTGCTAATCGTCTTCTCTTCATCCCTTGTATGTATATCTCTCTTCATTCAGATGTAGTTAAAGATTCTAAAAACGATGATTGTCATGTTGCAGCAAACAAACCTTTCCTGTAACCTTGAATTGCTAATCGTGTTCTCTTCATCCCTTGTATGTATATCTCTCTACATTCAGATGTAGTTAAAGTTACTACAAATGATGATGGCCGTGTAGCAGCAAACAAACCTTTCCTATCACATTGAATTGCTAATCGTGTTCTCTTCATCCCTTGTATGTTTATCTCTCTTCATTCAGATGTAGTTAAAGATTCTAAAAACGATGATGGTCATGTTGCAGCAAACTAATCTTTGCTGTAACGTTGAATGGCTAATCGAGTTCTCTTTATCCCTTGGATGTATATCTCTCTTCATTCAGATGTAGTTAAAGTTACTACAAATGATGGTGGCCGTTTGGCAGCAAACAAACCTTTACTATAACATTGAATTGCTAATCGTGTTCTCTTCATCCCTTGTATGTATATCTCTCTTCATTCAGATGTAGTTAAAGCTTCTAGAATCGATGATTGTCATGTTGCAGCAAACAAACCTTTCCTGGAACCTTGAATGGCTAATCGTGTTCTCTTCATCCCTTGTATGTATATCTCTCTTCATTCAGATGTAGTTAAAGTTACTAGAAACGATGATTGTCATGTTGCAGCAAACAAACCTTTCCTGTAACCTTGATTTGCTCATCGTGTTCTCTTCATCCCTTGTATGTATATCTCTCTTCATTCAGATGTAGTTAAAGTTACGAGAAATGATGATAGTCATGTTGCAGCAAACAAACCTTTCCTGTATCGTTGAATGGCTAATCGTGTTCTCTTCATCCCTTGTATGTATATCTCTCTTCATTCAGATGTAGTTAAAGTTTCTAGAAACAATGATAGTCATGTTGCAGCAAACAAACCTTTCCTGTAACCTTGAATTGCTCATCGTGTTCTCTTCATCCCTTGGATGTATATCTCCATTCAGATGTAGTTAATTACTAGAAACGATGATGGCCGTGTGGCAGCAAACAAACCTTTCCTAGAACATTGAATTGCTAATCGTCTTCTCTTCATCCCTTGTATGTATATCTCTCTTCATTCAGATGTAGTTAAAGTTTCTAGAAACGATGATTGTCATGTTGCAGCAAACAAACCTTTCCTGTAACGTTGAATGGCTAATCGTGTTCTCTTCATCCCTTGTATGTATATCTCTCTTCATTCAGATGTAGTTAAAGTTGCTAGAAACAATGATTGTCATGTTGCAGCAAACAAACCTTTCCTGTAACGTTGAATGGCTCATCGTGTTCTCTTCATCCCTTGTATGTATATCTCTCTTCATTCAGATGTAGTTAAAGTTACTAGAAACGATGATGGTCAAGTTGCAGCAAACAAACCTTTCCTGTGACGTTGAATTGCTAATCGTGTTCTCTTCATCCCTTGGATGTATATCTCTCTTCATTCAGATGTAGTTAATGTTGCTAGAAACGATGATGGCCGTGTTGCAGCAAACACCTTTCCCGTAATGTTGAATTGCTAACTGTGTTCTCTTCATGCCTTGTATGTATATCTCTCTTCATTCAGATGTAGTTAAAGTCACTACAAATGATGATGGCCGTGTAGCAGCAAACAAACCTTTCCTGTAACATTGAATTGCTAATCGGCTTCTCTTCATCCCTTGTATGTATATCTCTCTTCATTCAGATGTAGTTAAAGATTCTAAAAACGATGATTGTCATGTTGCAGCAAACAAACCTTTCCTGTAACCTTGAATTGCTAATCGTGTTCTCTTCATCCCTTGTATGTATATCTCTCTACATTCAGATGTAGTTAAAGTTACTACAAATGATGATGGCCGTGTAGCAGCAAACAAACCTTTCCTATCACATTGAATTGCTAATCGTGTTCTCTTCATCCCTTGTATGTTTATCTCTCTTCATTCAGATGTAGTTAAAGATTCTAAAAACGATGATGGTCATGTTGCAGCAAACTAATCTTTGCTGTAACGTTGAATGGCTAATCGAGTTCTCTTTATCCCTTGGATGTATATCTCTCTTCATTCAGATGTAGTTAAAGTTACTACAAATGATGGTGGCCGTTTGGCAGCAAACAAACCTTTACTATAACATTGAATTGCTAATCGTGTTCTCTTCATCCCTTGTATGTATATCTCTCTTCATTCAGATGTAGTTAAAGTTACTAGAAACGATGATTGTCATGTTGCAGCAAACAAACCTTTCCTGTAACCTTGATTTGCTCATCGTGTTCTCTTCATCCCTTGTATGTATATCTCTCTTCATTCAGATGTAGTTAAAGTTACGAGAAATGATGATAGTCATGTTGCAGCAAACAAACCTTTCCTGTATCGTTGAATGGCTAATCGTGTTCTCTTCATCCCTTGTATGTATATCTCTCTTCATTCAGATGTAGTTAAAGTTTCTAGAAACAATGATAGTCATGTTGCAGCAAACAAACCTTTCCTGTAACCTTGAATTGCTCATCGTGTTCTCTTCATCCCTTGGATGTATATCTCCATTCAGATGTAGTTAATTACTAGAAACGATGATGGCCGTGTGGCAGCAAACAAACCTTTCCTAGAACATTGAATTGCTAATCGTCTTCTCTTCATCCCTTGTATGTATATCTCTCTTCATTCAGATGTAGTTAAAGTTTCTAGAAACGATGATTGTCATGTTGCAGCAAACAAACCTTTCCTGTAACGTTGAATGGCTAATCGTGTTCTCTTCATCCCTTGTATGTATATCTCTCTTCATTCAGATGTAGTTAAAGTTACTAGAAACGATGATGGTCAAGTTGCAGCAAACAAACCTTTCCTGTGACGTTGAATTGCTAATCGTGTTCTCTTCATCCCTTGGATGTATATCTCTCTTCATTCAGATGTAGTTAATGTTGCCAGAAACGATGATGGCCGTGTTGCAGCAAACACCTTTCCCGTAATGTTGAATTGCTAACTGTGTTCTCTTCATGCCTTGTATGTATATCTCTCTTCATTCAGATGTAGTTAAAGTCACTACAAATGATGATGGCCGTGTAGCAGCAAACAAACCTTTCCTGTAACATTGAATTGCTAATCGTCTTCTCTTCATCCCTTGTATGTATATCTCTCTTCATTCAGATGTAGTTAAAGATTCTAAAAACGATGATTGTCATGTTGCAGCAAACAAACCTTTCCTGTAACCTTGAATTGCTAATCGTGTTCTCTTCATCCCTTGTATGTATATCTCTCTACATTCAGATGTAGTTAAAGTTACTACAAATGATGATGGCCGTGTAGCAGCAAACAAACCTTTCCTATCACATTGAATTGCTAATCGTGTTCTCTTCATCCCTTGTATGTTTATCTCTCTTCATTCAGATGTAGTTAAAGATTCTAAAAACGATGATGGTCATGTTGCAGCAAACTAATCTTTGCTGTAACGTTGAATGGCTAATCGAGTTCTCTTTATCCCTTGGATGTATATCTCTCTTCATTCAGATGTAGTTAAAGTTACTACAAATGATGGTGGCCGTTTGGCAGCAAACAAACCTTTACTATAACATTGAATTGCTAATCGTGTTCTCTTCATCCCTTGTATGTATATCTCTCTTCATTCAGATGTAGTTAAAGCTTCTAGAATCGATGATTGTCATGTTGCAGCAAACAAACCTTTCCTGGAACCTTGAATGGCTAATCGTGTTCTCTTCATCCCTTGTATGTATATCTCTCTTCATTCAGATGTAGTTAAAGTTACTAGAAACGATGATTGTCATGTTGCAGCAAACAAACCTTTCCTGTAACCTTGATTTGCTCATCGTGTTCTCTTCATCCCTTGTATGTATATCTCTCTTCATTCAGATGTAGTTAAAGTTACGAGAAATGATGATAGTCATGTTGCAGCAAACAAACCTTTCCTGTATCGTTGAATGGCTAATCGTGTTCTCTTCATCCCTTGTATGTATATCTCTCTTCATTCAGATGTAGTTAAAGTTTCTAGAAACAATGATAGTCATGTTGCAGCAAACAAACCTTTCCTGTAACCTTGAATTGCTCATCGTGTTCTCTTCATCCCTTGGATGTATATCTCCATTCAGATGTAGTTAATTACTAGAAACGATGATGGCCGTGTGGCAGCAAACAAACCTTTCCTAGAACATTGAATTGCTAATCGTCTTCTCTTCATCCCTTGTATGTATATCTCTCTTCATTCAGATGTAGTTAAAGTTTCTAGAAACGATGATTGTCATGTTGCAGCAAACAAACCTTTCCTGTAACGTTGAATGGCTAATCGTGTTCTCTTCATCCCTTGTATGTATATCTCTCTTCATTCAGATGTAGTTAAAGTTGCTAGAAACAATGATTGTCATGTTGCAGCAAACAAACCTTTCCTGTAACGTTGAATGGCTCATCGTGTTCTCTTCATCCCTTGTATGTATATCTCTCTTCATTCAGATGTAGTTAAAGTTACTAGAAACGATGATGGTCAAGTTGCAGCAAACAAACCTTTCCTGTGACGTTGAATTGCTAATCGTGTTCTCTTCATCCCTTGGATGTATATCTCTCTTCATTCAGATGTAGTTAATGTTGCTAGAAACGATGATGGCCGTGTTGCAGCAAACACCTTTCCCGTAATGTTGAATTGCTAACTGTGTTCTCTTCATGCCTTGTATGTATATCTCTCTTCATTCAGATGTAGTTAAAGTCACTACAAATGATGATGGCCGTGTAGCAGCAAACAAACCTTTCCTGTAACATTGAATTGCTAATCGGCTTCTCTTCATCCCTTGTATGTATATCTCTCTTCATTCAGATGTAGTTAAAGATTCTAAAAACGATGATTGTCATGTTGCAGCAAACAAACCTTTCCTGTAACCTTGAATTGCTAATCGTGTTCTCTTCATCCCTTGTATGTATATCTCTCTACATTCAGATGTAGTTAAAGTTACTACAAATGATGATGGCCGTGTAGCAGCAAACAAACCTTTCCTATCACATTGAATTGCTAATCGTGTTCTCTTCATCCCTTGTATGTTTATCTCTCTTCATTCAGATGTAGTTAAAGATTCTAAAAACGATGATGGTCATGTTGCAGCAAACTAATCTTTGCTGTAACGTTGAATGGCTAATCGAGTTCTCTTTATCCCTTGGATGTATATCTCTCTTCATTCAGATGTAGTTAAAGTTACTACAAATGATGGTGGCCGTTTGGCAGCAAACAAACCTTTACTATAACATTGAATTGCTAATCGTGTTCTCTTCATCCCTTGTATGTATATCTCTCTTCATTCAGATGTAGTTAAAGCTTCTAGAATCGATGATTGTCATGTTGCAGCAAACAAACCTTTCCTGGAACCTTGAATGGCTAATCGTGTTCTCTTCATCCCTTGTATGTATATCTCTCTTCATTCAGATGTAGTTAAAGTTACTAGAAACGATGATTGTCATGTTGCAGCAAACAAACCTTTCCTGTAACCTTGATTTGCTCATCGTGTTCTCTTCATCCCTTGTATGTATATCTCTCTTCATTCAGATGTAGTTAAAGTTACGAGAAATGATGATAGTCATGTTGCAGCAAACAAACCTTTCCTGTATCGTTGAATGGCTAATCGTGTTCTCTTCATCCCTTGTATGTATATCTCTCTTCATTCAGATGTAGTTAAAGTTTCTAGAAACAATGATAGTCATGTTGCAGCAAACAAACCTTTCCTGTAACCTTGAATTGCTCATCGTGTTCTCTTCATCCCTTGGATGTATATCTCCATTCAGATGTAGTTAATTACTAGAAACGATGATGGCCGTGTGGCAGCAAACAAACCTTTCCTAGAACATTGAATTGCTAATCGTCTTCTCTTCATCCCTTGTATGTATATCTCTCTTCATTCAGATGTAGTTAAAGTTTCTAGAAACGATGATTGTCATGTTGCAGCAAACAAACCTTTCCTGTAACGTTGAATGGCTAATCGTGTTCTCTTCATCCCTTGTATGTATATCTCTCTTCATTCAGATGTAGTTAAAGTTGCTAGAAACAATGATTGTCATGTTGCAGCAAACAAACCTTTCCTGTAACGTTGAATGGCTCATCGTGTTCTCTTCATCCCTTGTATGTATATCTCTCTTCATTCAGATGTAGTTAAAGTTACTAGAAACGATGATGGTCAAGTTGCAGCAAACAAACCTTTCCTGTGACGTTGAATTGCTAATCGTGTTCTCTTCATCCCTTGGATGTATATCTCTCTTCATTCAGATGTAGTTAATGTTGCTAGAAACGATGATGGCCGTGTTGCAGCAAACACCTTTCCCGTAATGTTGAATTGCTAACTGTGTTCTCTTCATGCCTTGTATGTATATCTCTCTTCATTCAGATGTAGTTAAAGTCACTACAAATGATGATGGCCGTGTAGCAGCAAACAAACCTTTCCTGTAACATTGAATTGCTAATCGGCTTCTCTTCATCCCTTGTATGTATATCTCTCTTCATTCAGATGTAGTTAAAGATTCTAAAAACGATGATTGTCATGTTGCAGCAAACAAACCTTTCCTGTAACCTTGAATTGCTAATCGTGTTCTCTTCATCCCTTGTATGTATATCTCTCTACATTCAGATGTAGTTAAAGTTACTACAAATGATGATGGCCGTGTAGCAGCAAACAAACCTTTCCTATCACATTGAATTGCTAATCGTGTTCTCTTCATCCCTTGTATGTTTATCTCTCTTCATTCAGATGTAGTTAAAGATTCTAAAAACGATGATGGTCATGTTGCAGCAAACTAATCTTTGCTGTAACGTTGAATGGCTAATCGAGTTCTCTTTATCCCTTGGATGTATATCTCTCTTCATTCAGATGTAGTTAAAGTTACTACAAATGATGGTGGCCGTTTGGCAGCAAACAAACCTTTACTATAACATTGAATTGCTAATCGTGTTCTCTTCATCCCTTGTATGTATATCTCTCTTCATTCAGATGTAGTTAAAGTTACTAGAAACGATGATTGTCATGTTGCAGCAAACAAACCTTTCCTGTAACCTTGATTTGCTCATCGTGTTCTCTTCATCCCTTGTATGTATATCTCTCTTCATTCAGATGTAGTTAAAGTTACGAGAAATGATGATAGTCATGTTGCAGCAAACAAACCTTTCCTGTATCGTTGAATGGCTAATCGTGTTCTCTTCATCCCTTGTATGTATATCTCTCTTCATTCAGATGTAGTTAAAGTTTCTAGAAACAATGATAGTCATGTTGCAGCAAACAAACCTTTCCTGTAACCTTGAATTGCTCATCGTGTTCTCTTCATCCCTTGGATGTATATCTCCATTCAGATGTAGTTAATTACTAGAAACGATGATGGCCGTGTGGCAGCAAACAAACCTTTCCTAGAACATTGAATTGCTAATCGTCTTCTCTTCATCCCTTGTATGTATATCTCTCTTCATTCAGATGTAGTTAAAGTTTCTAGAAACGATGATTGTCATGTTGCAGCAAACAAACCTTTCCTGTAACGTTGAATGGCTAATCGTGTTCTCTTCATCCCTTGTATGTATATCTCTCTTCATTCAGATGTAGTTAAAGTTACTAGAGACAATGATGGCCGTGTTGCAGGAAACAAACCTTTCCTTTAACGTTGAATGGCTCATCGTGTTCTCTTCATCCCTTGTATGTATATCTCTCTTCATTCAGAGGTAGTAAAGTTTCCAGAAACGATGATTGTCACGTTGCAGCAAACAAACCTTTCCTGTAACGTTGCATTGCTAATCGTGTTCTCTTCATCCCTTGTATGTATGTCTCTCTTCATTCAGATGTAGTTAAAGTTGCTAGAAATGATGATTGTCATGTTGCAGCAAACAAACCTTTCCTGTAACGTTGCATTGCTAATCGTGTTCTCTTCATCCCTTGTATGTATATCTCTTTTCATTCAGATGTAGTTAAAGTTTCTAGAAATGAAGATTGTCATGTTGCAGCAAACAAACCTTTCCTGTTACGTTGCATTGCTAATCGTGTTCTCTTCTTCCCATCTATGTATATCTCTCTTCATTCAGATGTAGGTAATGTTGCTAGAAACGATGATGGCCGTGTTGCAGCAAACAAACCTTTCCTATAACGTTGAATGGCTAATCGAGTTCTCTTCATCCCTTGGATGTATATCTCTTTTCATTCAGATGTAGTTAAAGTTACTAGAAATGATGATTGTCATGTTGCAGCAAACAAACCTTTCCTGTAACGTTGAATGGCTAATCGAGTTCTCTTCATCCCTTGGATGTATATCTCTTTTCATTCAGATGTAGTTAAAGTTTCTAGAAACGATGATAGTCATGTTGCAGCAAACAAACCTTTCCTGTAACGTTGAATGGCTAATCGTGTTCTCTTCATCCCTTGTATATATATATCTCTTCATTCCGATGTAGTTATAGTTTCTAGAAACAATGATAGTCATGTTGCAGCAAACAAACCTTTCCTGTAACGTTGAATTGCTCATCGTGTTCTCTTCATCCCTTGTATGTATATCTCTCTTCATTCAGATGTAGTTAATTACTTGAAACGATGATGGCCGTGTGGCAGCAAACAAACCTTTCCTAGAACATTGAATTGCTAATCGTCTTCTCTTCATCCCTTGTATGTATATCTCTCTTCATTCAGATGTAGTTAAAGTTTCTAGAAACGAAGATTGCCATGTTGCAGCAAACAAACCTTTCCTGTAACGTTGAATGGCTAATCGTGTTCTCTTCATCCCTTGTATGTATATCTCTCTTCATTCAGATGTAGTTAAAGTTACTAGAAATGATGATTGTCATGTTGCAGCAAACAAACCTTTCCTGTAACGTTGCATTGCTAATCGTGTTCTCTTCATCCCTTTTATGTATATCTCTCTTCATTCAGATGTAGTTAAAGAGTCTAAAAACGATGATTGTCATGTTGTAGCAAGCAAACCTTTCCTGTAACCCTGAATTGCTAATCGTCTTCGCTTCATCCCTTGTATGTATATCTCTCTTCATTCAGATGTAGTTAAAGTCACTACAAATGATGATGGCCGTGTAGCAGCAAACAAACCTTTCCTGTAACATTGAATTGCTAATCGTCTTCTCTTCATCCCTTGTATGTATATTTCTCTTCATTCAGATGTAGTTAAAGATTCTAAAAACGATGATGGCCGTCTTGCAGCAAACAAACCTTTCCTGTAACGTTGAATGGCTAATCGAGTTCTCTTCATCCCTTGTATGTATATCTCTTTTCATTCAGATGTAGTTAAAGTTACTAGAAATGATGATTGTCATGTTGCAGCAAACAAACCTTTCCTGTAACGTTGCATTGCTAATCGTGCTCTCTTCATCCCTTGTATGTATATCTCTCCTCATTCAGATGTGTAGATATCACGACACAGTGAGACACGGTGAGACCAGAGTTCAATTTCGGAGCCCCCCTCGTAATTCTCGTCTCCGCTTTTATTTTACCTCCGCTTGGAGGCGTGGATTATTTTCTCTCCATAAACAGCCTATGACCTTTAACTATTGTATAACATCACGTACATACATAGTACAACAGCATTATCTACGTGGCAATATGCAGGCAGTTATTTAACCACTACAGATGTCAGTATCGTTTACAGCCATAAAGTTAACCACATCCTGTTTTTCCACTGGTCAGATCGCAATGTCTTGAGAGATAGTGTACTGAGAACAGCAGCGTGGTTTGCCAACGTATGCTGTTCATTCAGTCCACCCCACATCTCCCCCTTTTTTATTTTTTAGCAAAAAGTAATTACTACGTAATGGTCGCGGAGCAACAGGTGTACACGTCTGGAAAAGGTATTGTAAAAAACAGCATAAGCCTATACTTAAAATGAGTAAAAGAATAGCATATCTAAGAATCTGACTTAGCCATCCAGTGGGCAGCCAACTCCAAAGCCACTGCCACCAAGTTGTAGGGGCGTCCTGCAAAATGTTATTAGCTAGATCCTTCAAGTTTTTTACCTGTGTTCTGATTTCAAAACTGTTGTCAGTTAAATTAAAACAGCACATATTCTTTATAGTTTCGCACCCCAACTGATGTTGTAATAGCAGGTAATCTATAGCTGCACGATTATCCAAGATAGCTTGTCTTAATATACCCTGCTCTTCATTTAACAAAGCAATGGCTCGAGAGGTGGCATTTATCATCTTAACATAATTACAGGCTAATTTATGTAATTGATTGCTGTTACTTACTGCCAATGCAGGAAGTCCAACAAGGGAGATGGCTAGTGATACACTTTCTGCTTTATTGAGCAATTCCACCTTGTCATTACAATCAGCCGGCATGGCAACAGCTTCTCTTTTCCTACGTTGGGCTAGCAACTCCCTTTTATGAAGGAAAATGGGAACCAGTCGACTCAGGCAACAGATGGTATCAGAAATATTAGCGGGAACATAATTAAAAGTGGTTTCTCCACATGTCCAAAACCATCCACCTGGTAAAGGAATGTGTCCATACATACTGGATATGTTAATGTGCTGTGTACAATTCCATGTGGGTCTCCCAACCTTTAGACATCCCTTCTGCACCTTATGTCGACTACAATTAACCATCCGAGCACACGTATTATTAATGGAATTTGCAACATGTGATGTAAATAATTGAAAAGCATTAACAGGCAGCTGGAAGGTTGGAGTTCCCCAATTCGAAACAGTATGATATTTAATCTCTGAAGTATTCATGAACCGCCCAAGTCCTGTAATGTTCCCAATATCCCCAGGTGCTTTGCATACGGGTATTAAACATGTTCCCAACATACCCATTTCCTGTACATGTTCAGTCATGCAAAAGTCACTCACATTTGTCATTCTTGCTAACTGAACCCAGATATTGTGTTGAAACCGCATCCCCAACTCCTGCCCCAACCTGTCAGCCCCGGCGCTTCCTAAAATCCAACAAATGCAAAGTACAAAAATAGAATTTGTATTTAAAGACGCAATTAAAGCAAGAATGGTATTCTCAGTTGTCTTGTCCACCCCGGCTTGTTCCATTGCTTTTTCTGCTTGTGTTGCTAAGTTCTTTATTTGGCCCCAAGTCACGGGAGGTTGCGGAACATTCCGACCACGCTTCCTGGAAGACATCCCAGTATCCTGAAGTTGCAGAGAAAAATTAGGGATGGGATTCTTAAGATTATCGTGCCAGGACATCGTCTTTCCAGGGCCGGATACACCTAGCAGGTACCCACACAGGACCGTGAGGCGTAGACACAGCCGCGTAACCTCGACCCCACGTTATAAGCGGAACTGGGCCTTTCCACTCTGGATTTGGTAGTTGCCGAAACTGCACCCGCGGGGCAGGTAGAGACTCCGACTGCTGAAAATGCCGCTGCGCTCGAGTAGAAAAGGAAAAATGAGTATTGGGAGATTGAGACAAATTTAAATGATTAATGGTAAACAACACTTGTGCCAGCCACTCCTCTTTGGTGGCCAATCCCAGTGGTACTCCTCCTTTTTGTTTTTGTTTAAGCAAATGCTCTTTAAGGGTACGATTGGTACGTTCGACGACAGCTTGACCTGTAGAATTATAAGGAATACCAAACAAATGTGTAATGGACCACTTAGTGCAAAACTGTGCAAATTGCTGTGAAACATATGCAGGACCATTATCAGTTTTTATCGTCTGAGGTTGGCCCATGATGGCAATAGAACGAATGACATGATTAATAACATTCTTAGTTTTTTCCCCTTTCTGAGGAGTTACCCATATGTATCCGGAATATGTATCTACTGTAACATGCAAATACTTCCATGGGGAGAAAGTAGGAAAATGTGTAACATCCATTTGCCACAACTGGTTAACTATGAGACCTCGTGGGTTCACTCCTGGTTCTGGGGATAGAGTTAACTGTGTGCATTGGGGACATTGTTGAATAATGGCAGAGGCTTCCTGGGCAGTAAGATGGAATTGCTTCTGGAGTGCTTTAGCATTTTGATGATGAAGGGCATGACTTTCTATGGGTGTGCAAAGGAGGGCACGAAGAGCTTGATCAGCATATTGATTACCTTCTGTTAACAATCCTGGGAAAGGTTGATGACTGCGAATATGAAATATAGCAAATCGACAAGACCGAGTATGTATGAGTTTTTGAAGTGTAAGCATAAGAGCAAGTAGATTAGTGTCCAGCATGGGAGAGACATAACTACCGGGTAATGCAAGTACAACATTCTTAACATGAAGACTATCGGTAATAATGTTAACCTCCTGATCTGCAAAAGTCAACAGCGCCATACTAACAGCGGCCAACTCAGATCTCTGAGCGGAAGTTTGGGGTAAGGTGAAAATTGTCTTCCAAACCCCCTGCTCGTGCCATGCAACAACCCCTCTAGTTGGACTGCCATCAGTATAGACCGTGACCGCAGGTAAGGGTTGTAAACTGATTACAGATTGAAACTGGATAGGAATTTTTTGTGTAATTTGAAGCCGTGGATCTGATGAGGAACGACATGAAATTGTGCCCAAATAAGAGACTAAAGCCCATTGAAGGTCATCAGAAAGCGCCACAGCATTTTCCCATGTGTAAAGTTTAAGAGGCAACGAAATTTCAACCGGATCGATACCTAATAATTGCCTTGATCGTAATCGTGCTTTTTGGATTATTTCTGCTGCTTGCATTGGCAAAGTTGTGATAGATGACTTTGGTGTATGGGCTAAGTAAAGCCACTCTATTATATGTGTAGCATTGGAGCCTGACTCCTGAGTGAGTGCAGCAAAAAGTTGGCTTCCATCAAATAAAACAAATAAAATCAGTGGTTTATTCAATATTTGTCGATCCACCCAAATAGCTTTTAACGTTGTAGAAACTAATTCTAGGGATTGCCTTGCCTGTTTCGTTAAAGTAATAATATCTGCAGGTTGACGTCCTTGTTTTAAACATTCAAATAAAGGCCCCATGTCTTGAGTGGTAAGTTTACAATATGGTCGAATCCAATTAATAGAACCCAAGAATTGTTGTAGTTCTACATAAGTTGGCTTCATTGACAAAGTAAGACAGGGCAATACAGGAGTGGAGTAGGATTGCATTAATTTATGTCCTAAATACAGAAATGGTTCTTTGAGTTGTACCTTTTCAGGGGCAATCTGCAACCCTGACTGTGACAAATGATCAGTAAGGTGTTGTTGCCACATAGATGGGAGGGTTCTCCCAGCCACCAAGATGTCATCCATATAATGGTAGACCAATAATGTAGGGTATTGAGCCCGAAAGGGTCGCAGGGCCATGTCTACAAACTGTTGACATAGGGTTGGACTATTTAACATGCCCTGAGGTAGCACTTTCCATTGATATCGTTGCGCAGGGCCAGAGTTATTATATACGGGAACAGTAAACGCAAATTTCGGTGCGTCTTGCGCTTGTAACGGTATTGTGAAAAAGCAATCTTTCAGGTCTATAATAGCTAAGGAATAGTCATATGGAATTAAATTTGGATTGGGCGTCCCACATTGTAGCGGACCCATGGGCACAATTAATTTATTTATTTCTCGTAAATCATGTAAGAGCCTCCACTTTCCAGATTTCTTTTTAATCACAAACACTGGGGTGTTATAAGGGCTATTACTTTCTGCTATATGATCAGCTTCCAGTTGCTCCTTTACCAGTTGGTGCAGAGCTTCTAATTTTTCTTTGGGTAAGGGCCATTGTTCTACCCAAATGGGTATGTCTGTCTTCCATTGTAAAGGAAGAGCTGCCTTTTGTTGGCTAATCATTAATAACAATGGTGGTCTGGAATTGCTCCAGTAAATCCCTTCCCCACAGATTTACTGAAATGTCCAAAATACAAGGGCGAATGTGGGCTATACGATCACCATCAAGAGCAACAACTTGTATCCAATCCTTACTCCGTTTTGAATCCTGAGCTCCGCCCACTCCCCACACAGAAGGGGCCACTTCTACTGGCCAAGAGGATGGCCAGTTATGTTCAGCAATTACTGTGACATCTGCCCCAGAATCTATAATACCTTCAAAAATAACATTGTTTAAACAATACTTACGAACCGGTTTCTCCCTGGTCACTTCTGCCAGTACTGCAGCTACCTGTGGATGGAAAGGATTACCTGAAATACTCACACTCGGCGATTTCGTCCTTGTAGATCCGAATCCACCAGTACGTTGTTGGGAGGAAGTGTTCGATGTGAAAAGACGATATGGCAATAACAATAGTTGCGCAAAAGAATCTCCCTTCTTCAACTGAAGGGGAAGGTGACTCCAATACTGAATATAAATAATTCCCTGATAATCAGAATCAATAACACCAGGTACCACCATTATATTATTCTTGGAAGCAGAGGATCGCGGTAGTACAAGGCCTACGGTGCCTTCTGGTAAAGGGCCAGTGAGTGTGGTAGGCATTAAAAGAACTGCTCCAGGCAAAGGAACATCTTTTGACTCTGCATGTATTAAATCAATTCCAGCGCTTCCTTGAGTAGCAGGGGTGGGTACACTTCCTTGAGATTCGGGGCTGGAAGCCTGCCCCAAGTTCAGTTTCCCTCAATAGGACGGGAAGACACGTTGGTATTGGTAGTGGGAGCTGAACGACACTGATTAGCCCAATGATAACCCTTTTTACATTTCGGACAGATTTTCTTTGGCCGGTTTGTAACAGTGCCCCCACCTTTAAATGCTCCTCCGCCAGGAGCCCGACATTCCCTTCTGAAATGACCAGGCTTTTGACAATTAAAACAATTGCCTGTAGGTTTGTTACCCTGTCTTAATGCCCCAGCTAACAATGTCATGGCATGAACATGTGTACCTACCTCCGCACAAGCTTGAATCATGTCTCCCAATTCATATTGCGGTCTATGAATAATGTTTTTCAAAATCTTTTTACAGTCTGTGTTAGAATTCTCGTAAGCTAATTTTAACAATAATTCCCCTTGTGCCTGAGGGTTATCAACCTGCCGTGTCAGAGCCTCTTTCAAACGGTCAACAAACTGAAAATAGGGCTCTGTTGCTTGCTGCCGTACATTCGTAAAAGAACGTAAGGGTTCTTTCCCAGCAGGCACCTTTTTAAATGCTTTCTGTATACACTCAGCAGTTCGATGAAATGCGGCTTCAGGCAATACCCCTTGTTGTGCTATGGTAGCAAAATTACCTGACCCATAAATTTGCTCGGGAATGATATTAGCATCCCCAGCTGCTATAGCAGCATGTCTAAATTCTTGGTCCCAAACTACATATTGCGAAGGAGTCAAAATCATCCTAAAGAGATCCTTCCAATCTTGAGGGATCATGTTATATCCAGTAGCTACTCCTTCCAACATCCCTTGTACATAATTAGCCGTAATCCCATATTCTCTTACTGCCTTATTTATTTCTCTAATAACAGAAAACGGAAGAGCTGTCCAAGTTGCTATGCGATTATTAGCATTATTAGGATCTGGCTGATATGTAACGGGAAAAGCTGAAATTGTACCCTCCCATTCTCCCATTTCTTCCATAGATAATAATCCTGAGGCTGCAGCCTGAGCTATGGCTGCTTTAACCTTTCCAGTAACCTGTTCTTGTTGAACTGGAGGGCTATATGGAGGAGCATTTACAAATTTCTCAATATCCTTTTCAGGTGTAGGTAAAGAAAGTTGGGGATAAAGAGGAGTTTTCTGGTCAGAATTGGCAAACAGCGATGTCTCTTTTATCCCTAAATGACTAATGGCCTCAGCACACTTTTGCCATAATAAGAGATGGTGAATAGGTGCTCTTGGTTCTTCATGTAATTTTCTCCCTATCTTTATCCAATCTGACTGACGTAGTGATCCTTGCTCTGGATACCATGGACATTGACATTGAATTGTTTTTAACAATGATTCAATGTGAGAACGACTTATAAAAGCTGAGGTATCCTGTTTTAAAATTTTTTGTAGCTCTTGTGCATGAACCTTCTGCTGAGCTGACAATTCCCCCCCCATACTCACGAATGGGAGCTGTACGCTGAGGTGCACCGTTGGCTGATCCTGCCAGTGGGTACGAGGGTGTTTGTTCTGAATCACGTCGGGGTCACCAGATGTAGATATCACGACACAGTGAGACACGGTGAGACCAGAGTTCAATTTCGGAGCCCCCCTCGTAATTCTCGTCTCCGCTTTTATTTTACCTCCGCTTGGAGGCGTGGATTATTTTCTCTCCATAAACAGCCTATGACCTTTAACTATTGTATAACATCACGTACATACATAGTACAACAGCATTATCTACGTGGCAATATGCAGGCAGTTATTTAACCACTACAGATGTCAGTATCGTTTACAGCCATAAAGTTAACCACATCCTGTTTTTCCACTGGTCAGATCGCAATGTCTTCAGAGATAGTGTACTGAGAACAGCAGCGTGGTTTGCCAACGTATGCTGTTCATTCAGTCCACCCCACACAGATGTAGTTAAAGTTTCTAGAAACGATGATAGTCATGTTGCAGCAAACAAACCTTTCCTGTATCGTTGAATGGCTAATCGTGTTCTCTTCATCCCTTGTATGTATATCTCTCTTCATTCAGATGTAGTTAAAGTTTCTAGAAACAATGATAGTCATGTTGCAGCAAACAAACCTTTCCTGTAACCTTGAATTGCTCATCGTGTTCTCTTCATCCCTTGGATGTATATCTCCATTCAGATGTAGTTAATTACTAGAAACGATGATGGCCGTGTGGCAGCAAACAAACCTTTCCTAGAACATTGAATTGCTAATCGTCTTCTCTTCATCCCTTGTATGTATATCTCTCTTCATTCAGATGTAGTTAAAGTTTCTAGAAACGAAGATTGCCATGTTGCAGCAAACAAACATTTCCTGTAACGTTGAATGGCTAATCGTGTTCTCTTCATCCCTTGTATGTATATCTCTCTTCATTCAGATGTAGTTAAAGTTACTAGAAATGATGATTGTCATGTTGCAGCAAACAAACCTTTCCTGTAACGTTGCATTGCTAATCGTGTTCTCTTCATCCCTTGGATGTATATCTCTTTTCATTCAGATGTAGTTAAAGTTTCTAGAAACGATGATAGTCATGTTGCAGCAAACAAACCTTTCCTGTAACGTTGAATGGCTAATCGTGTTCTCTTCATCCCTTGTATATATATATCTCTTCATTCCGATGTAGTTATAGTTTCTAGAAACAATGATAGTCATGCTGCAGCAAACAAACCTTTCCTGTAACGTTGAATTGCTCATCGTGTTCTCTTCATCCCTTGTATGTATATCTCTCTTCATTCAGATGTAGTTAATTACTTGAAACGATGATGGCCGTGTGGCAGCAAACAAACCTTTCCTAGAACATTGAATTGCTAATCGTCTTCTCTTCATCCCTTGTATGTATATCTCTCTTCATTCAGATGTAGTTAAAGTTTCTAGAAACGAAGATTGCCATGTTGCAGCAAACAAACCTTTCCTGTAACGTTGAATGGCTAATCGTGTTCTCTTCATCCCTTGTATGTATATCTCTCTTCATTCAGATGTAGTTAAAGTTACTAGAAATGATGATTGTCATGTTGCAGCAAACAAACCTTTCCTGTAACGTTGCATTGCTAATCGTGTTCTCTTCATCCCTTTTATGTATATCTCTCTTCATTCAGATGTAGTTAAAGAGTCTAAAAACGATGATTGTCATGTTGTAGCAAGCAAACCTTTCCTGTAACCCTGAATTGCTAATCGTCTTCGCTTCATATGTATATCTCTCTTCATTCAGATGTAGTTAAAGTCACTACAAATGATGATGGCCGTGTAGCAGCAAACAAACCTTTCCTGTAACCTTGAATTGCTCATCGTGTTCTCTTCATCCCTTGGATGTATATCTCCATTCAGATGTAGTTAAAGTTACGAGAAATGATGATAGTCATGTTGCAGCAAACAAACCTTTCCTGTATCGTTGAATGGCTAATCGTGTTCTCTTCATCCCTTGGATGTATATCTCTTTTCATTCAGATGTAGTTAAAGTTTCTAGAAACGATGATAGTCATGTTGCAGCAAACAAACCTTTCCTGTAACGTTGAATGGCTAATCGTGTTCTCTTCATCCCTTGTATGTATATCTCTCTTCATTCAGATGTAGTTAAAGTTTCTAGAAACGATGATTGTCATGTTGCAGCAAACAAACCTTTCCTGTAACGTTGAATGGCTCATCGTGTTCTCTTCATCCCTTGGATGTATATCTCTCTTCATTCAGATGTAGTTAATGTTTCTAGAAACGATGATGGCCATGTTGCATCAAACACCTTTCCCTTAATGTTGAATTGCTAACTGTGTTCTCTTCATCGCTTGTTTGTATATCTCTCTTCATTCAGATGTAGTTAAAGTTGCTAGAAACAATGATTGTCATGTTGCAGCAAACAAACCTTTCCTGTAACGTTGAATGGCTCATCGTGTTCTCTTCATCCCTTGTATGTATATCTCTCTTCATTCAGATGTAGTTAAAGTTACTAGAAACGATGATGGTCAAGTTGCAGCAAACAAACCTTTCCTGTGACGTTGAATTGCTAATCGTGTTCTCTTCATCCCTTGGATGTATATCTCTCTTCATTCAGATGTAGTTAATGTTGCCAGAAACGATGATGGCCGTGTTGCAGCAAACACCTTTCCCGTAATGTTGAATTGCTAACTGTGTTCTCTTCATGCCTTGTATGTATATCTCTCTTCATTCAGATGTAGTTAAAGTCACTACAAATGATGATGGCCGTGTAGCAGCAAACAAACCTTTCCTGTAACATTGAATTGCTAATCGTCTTCTCTTCATCCCTTGTATGTATATCTCTCTTCATTCAGATGTAGTTAAAGATTCTAAAAACGATGATTGTCATGTTGCAGCAAACAAACCTTTCCTGTAACCTTGAATTGCTAATCGTGTTCTCTTCATCCCTTGTATGTATATCTCTCTACATTCAGATGTAGTTAAAGTTACTACAAATGATGATGGCCGTGTAGCAGCAAACAAACCTTTCCTATCACATTGAATTGCTAATCGTGTTCTCTTCATCCCTTGTATGTTTATCTCTCTTCATTCAGATGTAGTTAAAGATTCTAAAAACGATGATGGTCATGTTGCAGCAAACTAATCTTTGCTGTAACGTTGAATGGCTAATCGAGTTCTCTTTATCCCTTGGATGTATATCTCTCTTCATTCAGATGTAGTTAAAGTTACTACAAATGATGGTGGCCGTTTGGCAGCAAACAAACCTTTACTATAACATTGAATTGCTAATCGTGTTCTCTTCATCCCTTGTATGTATATCTCTCTTCATTCAGATGTAGTTAAAGCTTCTAGAATCGATGATTGTCATGTTGCAGCAAACAAACCTTTCCTGGAACCTTGAATGGCTAATCGTGTTCTCTTCATCCCTTGTATGTATATCTCTCTTCATTCAGATGTAGTTAAAGTTACTAGAAACGATGATTGTCATGTTGCAGCAAACAAACCTTTCCTGTAACCTTGATTTGCTCATCGTGTTCTCTTCATCCCTTGTATGTATATCTCTCTTCATTCAGATGTAGTTAAAGTTACGAGAAATGATGATAGTCATGTTGCAGCAAACAAACCTTTCCTGTATCGTTGAATGGCTAATCGTGTTCTCTTCATCCCTTGTATGTATATCTCTCTTCATTCAGATGTAGTTAAAGTTTCTAGAAACAATGATAGTCATGTTGCAGCAAACAAACCTTTCCTGTAACCTTGAATTGCTCATCGTGTTCTCTTCATCCCTTGGATGTATATCTCCATTCAGATGTAGTTAATTACTAGAAACGATGATGGCCGTGTGGCAGCAAACAAACCTTTCCTAGAACATTGAATTGCTAATCGTCTTCTCTTCATCCCTTGTATGTATATCTCTCTTCATTCAGATGTAGTTAAAGTTTCTAGAAACGATGATTGTCATGTTGCAGCAAACAAACCTTTCCTGTAACGTTGAATGGCTAATCGTGTTCTCTTCATCCCTTGTATGTATATCTCTCTTCATTCAGATGTAGTTAAAGTTGCTAGAAACAAT
Organism: Rhineura floridana; assembly: GCF_030035675.1. Classification (NCBI taxonomy): domain Eukaryota; kingdom Metazoa; phylum Chordata; class Lepidosauria; order Squamata; family Rhineuridae; genus Rhineura; species Rhineura floridana. The sequence goes on from NC_084482.1 coordinate 8,232,765, forward strand.
GATTGTCATGTTGCAGCAAACAAACCTTTCCTGTAACGTTGAATGGCTCATCGTGTTCTCTTCATCCCTTGTATGTATATCTCTCTTCATTCAGATGTAGTTAAAGTTACTAGAAACGATGATGGTCAAGTTGCAGCAAACAAACCTTTCCTGTGACGTTGAATTGCTAATCGTGTTCTCTTCATCCCTTGGATGTATATCTCTCTTCATTCAGATGTAGTTAATGTTGCTAGAAACGATGATGGCCGTGTTGCAGCAAACACCTTTCCCGTAATGTTGAATTGCTAACTGTGTTCTCTTCATGCCTTGTATGTATATCTCTCTTCATTCAGATGTAGTTAAAGTCACTACAAATGATGATGGCCGTGTAGCAGCAAACAAACCTTTCCTGTAACATTGAATTGCTAATCGTCTTCTCTTCATCCCTTGTATGTATATCTCTCTTCATTCAGATGTAGTTAAAGATTCTAAAAACGATGATTGTCATGTTGCAGCAAACAAACCTTTCCTGTAACCTTGAATTGCTAATCGTGTTCTCTTCATCCCTTGTATGTATATCTCTCTACATTCAGATGTAGTTAAAGTTACTACAAATGATGATGGCCGTGTAGCAGCAAACAAACCTTTCCTATCACATTGAATTGCTAATCGTGTTCTCTTCATCCCTTGTATGTTTATCTCTCTTCATTCAGATGTAGTTAAAGATTCTAAAAACGATGATGGTCATGTTGCAGCAAACTAATCTTTGCTGTAACGTTGAATGGCTAATCGAGTTCTCTTTATCCCTTGGATGTATATCTCTCTTCATTCAGATGTAGTTAAAGTTACTACAAATGATGGTGGCCGTTTGGCAGCAAACAAACCTTTACTATAACATTGAATTGCTAATCGTGTTCTCTTCATCCCTTGTATGTATATCTCTCTTCATTCAGATGTAGTTAAAGTTACTAGAAACGATGATTGTCATGTTGCAGCAAACAAACCTTTCCTGTAACCTTGATTTGCTCATCGTGTTCTCTTCATCCCTTGTATGTATATCTCTCTTCATTCAGATGTAGTTAAAGTTACGAGAAATGATGATAGTCATGTTGCAGCAAACAAACCTTTCCTGTATCGTTGAATGGCTAATCGTGTTCTCTTCATCCCTTGTATGTATATCTCTCTTCATTCAGATGTAGTTAAAGTTTCTAGAAACAATGATAGTCATGTTGCAGCAAACAAACCTTTCCTGTAACCTTGAATTGCTCATCGTGTTCTCTTCATCCCTTGGATGTATATCTCCATTCAGATGTAGTTAATTACTAGAAACGATGATGGCCGTGTGGCAGCAAACAAACCTTTCCTAGAACATTGAATTGCTAATCGTCTTCTCTTCATCCCTTGTATGTATATCTCTCTTCATTCAGATGTAGTTAAAGTTTCTAGAAACGATGATTGTCATGTTGCAGCAAACAAACCTTTCCTGTAACGTTGAATGGCTAATCGTGTTCTCTTCATCCCTTGTATGTATATATCTCTTCATTCAGATGTAGTTAAAGTTACTAGAGACAATGATGGCCGTGTTGCAGGAAACAAACCTTTCCTTTAACGTTGAATGGCTCATCGTGTTCTCTTCATCCCTTGTATGTATATCTCTCTTCATTCAGAGGTAGTAAAGTTTCCAGAAACGATGATTGTCACGTTGCAGCAAACAAACCTTTCCTGTAACGTTGCATTGCTAATCGTGTTCTCTTCATCCCTTGTATGTATGTCTCTCTTCATTCAGATGTAGTTAAAGTTGCTAGAAATGATGATTGTCATGTTGCAGCAAACAAACCTTTCCTGTAACGTTGCATTGCTAATCGTGTTCTCTTCATCCCTTGTATGTATATCTCTTTTCATTCAGATGTAGTTAAAGTTTCTAGAAATGAAGATTGTCATGTTGCAGCAAACAAACCTTTCCTGTTACGTTGCATTGCTAATCGTGTTCTCTTCTTCCCATCTATGTATATCTCTCTTCATTCAGATGTAGGTAATGTTGCTAGAAACGATGATGGCCGTGTTGCAGCAAACAAACCTTTCCTATAACGTTGAATGGCTAATCGAGTTCTCTTCATCCCTTGGATGTATATCTCTTTTCATTCAGATGTAGTTAAAGTTACTAGAAATGATGATTGTCATGTTGCAGCAAACAAACCTTTCCTGTAACGTTGAATGGCTAATCGAGTTCTCTTCATCCCTTGGATGTATATCTCTTTTCATTCAGATGTAGTTAAAGTTTCTAGAAACGATGATAGTCATGTTGCAGCAAACAAACCTTTCCTGTAACGTTGAATGGCTAATCGTGTTCTCTTCATCCCTTGTATATATATATCTCTTCATTCCGATGTAGTTATAGTTTCTAGAAACAATGATAGTCATGTTGCAGCAAACAAACCTTTCCTGTAACGTTGAATTGCTCATCGTGTTCTCTTCATCCCTTGTATGTATATCTCTCTTCATTCAGATGTAGTTAATTACTTGAAACGATGATGGCCGTGTGGCAGCAAACAAACCTTTCCTAGAACATTGAATTGCTAATCGTCTTCTCTTCATCCCTTGTATGTATATCTCTCTTCATTCAGATGTAGTTAAAGTTTCTAGAAACGAAGATTGCCATGTTGCAGCAAACAAACCTTTCCTGTAACGTTGAATGGCTAATCGTGTTCTCTTCATCCCTTGTATGTATATCTCTCTTCATTCAGATGTAGTTAAAGTTACTAGAAATGATGATTGTCATGTTGCAGCAAACAAACCTTTCCTGTAACGTTGCATTGCTAATCGTGTTCTCTTCATCCCTTTTATGTATATCTCTCTTCATTCAGATGTAGTTAAAGAGTCTAAAAACGATGATTGTCATGTTGTAGCAAGCAAACCTTTCCTGTAACCCTGAATTGCTAATCGTCTTCGCTTCATCCCTTGTATGTATATCTCTCTTCATTCAGATGTAGTTAAAGTCACTACAAATGATGATGGCCGTGTAGCAGCAAACAAACCTTTCCTGTAACATTGAATTGCTAATCGTCTTCTCTTCATCCCTTGTATGTATATTTCTCTTCATTCAGATGTAGTTAAAGATTCTAAAAACGATGATGGCCGTCTTGCAGCAAACAAACCTTTCCTGTAACGTTGAATGGCTAATCGAGTTCTCTTCATCCCTTGTATGTATATCTCTTTTCATTCAGATGTAGTTAAAGTTACTAGAAATGATGATTGTCATGTTGCAGCAAACAAACCTTTCCTGTAACGTTGCATTGCTAATCGTGCTCTCTTCATCCCTTGTATGTATATCTCTCCTCATTCAGATGTAGTTAAAGTTTCTAGAAACGATGATAGTCATGTTGCAGCAAACAAACCTTTCCTGTATCGTTGAATGGCTAATCGTGTTCTCTTCATCCCTTGTATGTATATCTCTCTTCATTCAGATGTAGTTAAAGTTTCTAGAAACAATGATAGTCATGTTGCAGCAAACAAACCTTTCCTGTAACCTTGAATTGCTCATCGTGTTCTCTTCATCCCTTGGATGTATATCTCCATTCAGATGTAGTTAATTACTAGAAACGATGATGGCCGTGTGGCAGCAAACAAACCTTTCCTAGAACATTGAATTGCTAATCGTCTTCTCTTCATCCCTTGTATGTATATCTCTCTTCATTCAGATGTAGTTAAAGTTTCTAGAAACGAAGATTGCCATGTTGCAGCAAACAAACATTTCCTGTAACGTTGAATGGCTAATCGTGTTCTCTTCATCCCTTGTATGTATATCTCTCTTCATTCAGATGTAGTTAAAGTTACTAGAAATGATGATTGTCATGTTGCAGCAAACAAACCTTTCCTGTAACGTTGCATTGCTAATCGTGTTCTCTTCATCCCTTGGATGTATATCTCTTTTCATTCAGATGTAGTTAAAGTTTCTAGAAACGATGATAGTCATGTTGCAGCAAACAAACCTTTCCTGTAACGTTGAATGGCTAATCGTGTTCTCTTCATCCCTTGTATATATATATCTCTTCATTCCGATGTAGTTATAGTTTCTAGAAACAATGATAGTCATGCTGCAGCAAACAAACCTTTCCTGTAACGTTGAATTGCTCATCGTGTTCTCTTCATCCCTTGTATGTATATCTCTCTTCATTCAGATGTAGTTAATTACTTGAAACGATGATGGCCGTGTGGCAGCAAACAAACCTTTCCTAGAACATTGAATTGCTAATCGTCTTCTCTTCATCCCTTGTATGTATATCTCTCTTCATTCAGATGTAGTTAAAGTTTCTAGAAACGAAGATTGCCATGTTGCAGCAAACAAACCTTTCCTGTAACGTTGAATGGCTAATCGTGTTCTCTTCATCCCTTGTATGTATATCTCTCTTCATTCAGATGTAGTTAAAGTTACTAGAAATGATGATTGTCATGTTGCAGCAAACAAACCTTTCCTGTAACGTTGCATTGCTAATCGTGTTCTCTTCATCCCTTTTATGTATATCTCTCTTCATTCAGATGTAGTTAAAGAGTCTAAAAACGATGATTGTCATGTTGTAGCAAGCAAACCTTTCCTGTAACCCTGAATTGCTAATCGTCTTCGCTTCATATGTATATCTCTCTTCATTCAGATGTAGTTAAAGTCACTACAAATGATGATGGCCGTGTAGCAGCAAACAAACCTTTCCTGTAACATTGAATTGCTAATCGTCTTCTCTTCATCCCTTGTATGTATATTTCTCTTCATTCAGATGTAGTTAAAGATTCTAAAAACGATGATGGCCGTCTTGCAGCAAACAAACCTTTCCTGTAACGTTGAATGGCTAATCGAGTTCTCTTCATCCCTTGTATGTATATCTCTTTTCATTCAGATGTAGTTAAAGTTACTAGAAATGATGATTGTCATGTTGCAGCAAACAAACCTTTCCTGTAACGTTGCATTGCTAATCGTGCTCTCTTCATCCCTTGTATGTATATCTCTCTTCATTCAGATGTAGTTAAAGTTACTAGAAATGATGATGGCTGTGTAGCAGCAAACAAACCTTTCCTGTAACCTTGAATTGCTCATCGTGTTCTCTTCATCCCTTGGATGTATATCTCCATTCAGATGTAGTTAATTACTAGAAACGATGATGGCCGTGTGGCAGCAAACAAACCTTTCCTAGAACATTGAATTGCTAATCGTCTTCTCTTCATCCCTTGTATGTATATCTCTCTTCATTCAGATGTAGTTAAAGTTTCTAGAAACGAAGATTGCCATGTTGCAGCAAACAAACATTTCCTGTAACGTTGAATGGCTAATCGTGTTCTCTTCATCCCTTGTATGTATATCTCTCTTCATTCAGATGTAGTTAAAGTTACTAGAAACAATGATAGTCATGTTGCAGCAAACAAACCTTTCCTGTAACCTTGAATTGCTCATCGTGTTCTCTTCATCCCTTGGATGTATATCTCCATTCAGATGTAGTTAATTACTAGAAACGATGATGGCCGTGTGGCAGCAAACAAACCTTTCCTAGAACATTGAATTGCTAATCGTCTTCTCTTCATCCCTTGTATGTATATCTCTCTTCATTCAGATGTAGTTAAAGTTTCTAGAAACGAAGATTGCCATGTTGCAGCAAACAAACATTTCCTGTAACGTTGAATGGCTAATCGTGTTCTCTTCATCCCTTGTATGTATATCTCTCTTCATTCAGATGTAGTTAAAGTTACTAGAAATGATGATTGTCATGTTGCAGCAAACAAACCTTTCCTGTAACGTTGCATTGCTAATCGTGTTCTCTTCATCCCTTGTATGTATATCTCTCTTCATTCAGATGTAGTTAAAGTTTCTAGAAACGATGATTGTCATGTTGCAGCAAACAAACCTTTCCTGTAACGTTGAATGGCTCATCGTGTTCTCTTCATCCCTTGGATGTATATCTCTCTTCATTCAGATGTAGTTAATGTTTCTAGAAACGATGATGGCCATGTTGCATCAAACACCTTTCCCTTAATGTTGAATTGCTAACTGTGTTCTCTTCATCGCTTGTTTGTATATCTCTCTTCATTCAGATGTAGTTAAAGTTGCTAGAAACAATGATTGTCATGTTGCAGCAAACAAACCTTTCCTGTAACGTTGAATGGCTCATCGTGTTCTCTTCATCCCTTGTATGTATATCTCTCTTCATTCAGATGTAGTTAAAGTTACTAGAAACGATGATGGTCAAGTTGCAGCAAACAAAACTTTCCTGTGACGTTGAATTGCTAATCGTGTTCTCTTCATCCCTTGGATGTATATCTCTCTTCATTCAGATGTAGTTAATGTTGCTAGAAACGATGATGGCCGTGTTGCAGCAAACACCTTTCCCGTAATGTTGAATTGCTAACTGTGTTCTCTTCATGCCTTGTATGTATATCTCTCTTCATTCAGATGTAGTTAAAGTCACTACAAATGATGATGGCCGTGTAGCAGCAAACAAACCTTTCCTGTAACATTGAATTGCTAATCGTCTTCTCTTCATTCCTTGTATGTATATCTCTCTTCATTCAGATGTAGTTAAAGATTCTAAAAACGATGATTGTCATGTTGCAGCAAACAAACCTTTCCTGTAACCTTGAATTGCTAATCGTGTTCTCTTCATCCCTTGTATGTTTATCTCTCTTCATTCAGATGTAGTTAAAGATTCTAAAAACGATGATGGTCATGTTGCAGCAAACTAATCTTTGCTGTAACGTTGAATGGCTAATCGAGTTCTCTTTATCCCTTGGATGTATATCTCTCTTCATTCAGATGTAGTTAAAGTTACTACAAATGATGGTGGCCGTTTGGCAGCAAACAAACCTTTACTATAACATTGAATTGCTAATCGTGTTCTCTTCATCCCTTGTATGTATATCTCTCTTCATTCAGATGTAGTTAAAGCTTCTAGAATCGATGATTGTCATGTTGCAGCAAACAAACCTTTCCTGGAACCTTGAATGGCTAATCGTGTTCTCTTCATCCCTTGTATGTATATCTCTCTTCATTCAGATGTAGTTAAAGTTACTAGAAACGATGATTGTCATGTTGCAGCAAACAAACCTTTCCTGTAACCTTGATTTGCTCATCGTGTTCTCTTCATCCCTTGTATGTATATCTCTCTTCATTCAGATGTAGTTAAAGTTACGAGAAATGATGATAGTCATGTTGCAGCAAACAAACCTTTCCTGTATCGTTGAATGGCTAATCGTGTTCTCTTCATCCCTTGTATGTATATCTCTCTTCATTCAGATGTAGTTAAAGTTTCTAGAAACAATGATAGTCATGTTGCAGCAAACAAACCTTTCCTGTAACCTTGAATTGCTCATCGTGTTCTCTTCATCCCTTGGATGTATATCTCCATTCAGATGTAGTTAATTACTAGAAACGATGATGGCCGTGTGGCAGCAAACAAACCTTTCCTAGAACATTGAATTGCTAATCGTCTTCTCTTCATCCCTTGTATGTATATCTCTCTTCATTCAGATGTAGTTAAAGTTTCTAGAAACGATGATTGTCATGTTGCAGCAAACAAACCTTTCCTGTAACGTTGAATGGCTAATCGTGTTCTCTTCATCCCTTGTATGTATATCTCTCTTCATTCAGATGTAGTTAAAGTTACTAGAGACAATGATGGCCGTGTTGCAGGAAACAAACCTTTCCTTTAACGTTGAATGGCTCATCGTGTTCTCTTCATCCCTTGTATGCATATCTCTCTTCATTCAGAGGTAGTAAAGTTTCCAGAAACGATGATTGTCACGTTGCAGCAAACAAACCTTTCCTGTAACGTTGCATTGCTAATCGTGTTCTCTTCATCCCTTGTATGTATATCTCTCTTCATTCAGATGTAGTTAAAGTTGCTAGAAATGATGATTGTCATGTTGCAGCAAACAAACCTTTCCTGTAACGTTGCATTGCTAATCGTGTTCTCTTCATCCCTTGTATGTATATCTCTTTTCATTCAGATGTAGTTAAAGTTTCTAGAAATGAAGATTGTCATGTTGCAGAAAACAAACCTTTCCTGTTACGTTGCATTGCTAATCGTGTTCTCTTCTTCCCATCTATGTATATCTCTCTTCATTCAGATGTAGGTAATGTTGCTAGAAACGATGATGGCCGTGTTGCAGCAAACAAACCTTTCCTATAACGTTGAATGGCTAATCGAGTTCTCTTCATCCCTTGGATGTATATCTCTTTTCATTCAGATGTAGTTAAAGTTACTAGAAATGATGACTGTCATGTTGCAGCAAACAAACCTTTCCTGTAACGTTGCATTGCTAATCGTGTTCTCTTCATCCCTTGTATGTATATCTCTCTTCATTCAGATGTAGTTAAAGATTCTAAAAACGATGATTGTCATGTTGTAGCAAGCAAACCTTTCCTGTAACCCTGAATTGCTAATCGTCTTCTCTTCATCCCTTGTATGTATATCTCTCTTCATTCAGATGTAGTTAAAGTCACTACAAATGATGATGGCCGTGTACCAGCAAACAAACCTTTCCTGTAACATTGAATTGCTAATCGTCTTCTCTTCATCCCTTGTATGTATATTTCTCTTCATTCAGATGTAGTTAAAGATTCTAAAAACGATGATGGCCGTCTTGCAGCAAACAAACCTTTCCTGTAACGTTGAATGGCTAATCGAGTTCTCTTCATCCCTTGTATGTATATCTCTTTTCATTCAGATGTAGTTAAAGTTACTAGAAATGATGATTGTCATGTTGCAGCAAACAAACCTTTCCTGTAACGTTGCATTGCTAATCGTGCTCTCTTCATCCCTTGTATGTATATCTCTCTTCATTCAGATGTAGTTAAAGTTACTAGAAATGATGATGGCTGTGTAGCAGCAAACAAACCTTTCCTGTAACCTTGAATTGCTCATCGTGTTCTCTTCATCCCTTGGATGTATATCTCCATTCAGATGTAGTTAATTACTAGAAACGATGATGGCCGTGTGGCAGCAAACAAACCTTTCCTAGAACATTGAATTGCTAATCGTCTTCTCTTCATCCCTTGTATGTATATCTCTCTTCATTCAGATGTAGTTAAAGTTTCTAGAAACGAAGATTGCCATGTTGCAGCAAACAAACATTTCCTGTAACGTTGAATGGCTAATCGTGTTCTCTTCATCCCTTGTATGTATATCTCTCTTCATTCAGATGTAGTTAAAGTTACTAGAAACAATGATAGTCATGTTGCAGCAAACAAACCTTTCCTGTAACCTTGAATTGCTCATCGTGTTCTCTTCATCCCTTGGATGTATATCTCCATTCAGATGTAGTTAATTACTAGAAACGATGATGGCCGTGTGGCAGCAAACAAACCTTTCCTAGAACATTGAATTGCTAATCGTCTTCTCTTCATCCCTTGTATGTATATCTCTCTTCATTCAGATGTAGTTAAAGTTTCTAGAAACGAAGATTGCCATGTTGCAGCAAACAAACATTTCCTGTAACGTTGAATGGCTAATCGTGTTCTCTTCATCCCTTGTATGTATATCTCTCTTCATTCAGATGTAGTTAAAGTTACTAGAAATGATGATTGTCATGTTGCAGCAAACAAACCTTTCCTGTAACGTTGCATTGCTAATCGTGTTCTCTTCATCCCTTGTATGTATATCTCTCTTCATTCAGATGTAGTTAAAGTTTCTAGAAACGATGATTGTCATGTTGCAGCAAACAAACCTTTCCTGTAACGTTGAATGGCTCATCGTGTTCTCTTCATCCCTTGGATGTATATCTCTCTTCATTCAGATGTAGTTAATGTTTCTAGAAACGATGATGGCCATGTTGCATCAAACACCTTTCCCTTAATGTTGAATTGCTAACTGTGTTCTCTTCATCGCTTGTTTGTATATCTCTCTTCATTCAGATGTAGTTAAAGTTGCTAGAAACAATGATTGTCATGTTGCAGCAAACAAACCTTTCCTGTAACGTTGAATGGCTCATCGTGTTCTCTTCATCCCTTGTATGTATATCTCTCTTCATTCAGATGTAGTTAAAGTTACTAGAAACGATGATGGTCAAGTTGCAGCAAACAAAACTTTCCTGTGACGTTGAATTGCTAATCGTGTTCTCTTCATCCCTTGGATGTATATCTCTCTTCATTCAGATGTAGTTAATGTTGCTAGAAACGATGATGGCCGTGTTGCAGCAAACACCTTTCCCGTAATGTTGAATTGCTAACTGTGTTCTCTTCATGCCTTGTATGTATATCTCTCTTCATTCAGATGTAGTTAAAGTCACTACAAATGATGATGGCCGTGTAGCAGCAAACAAACCTTTCCTGTAACATTGAATTGCTAATCGTCTTCTCTTCATTCCTTGTATGTATATCTCTCTTCATTCAGATGTAGTTAAAGATTCTAAAAACGATGATTGTCATGTTGCAGCAAACAAACCTTTCCTGTAACCTTGAATTGCTAATCGTGTTCTCTTCATCCCTTGTATGTATATCTCTCTACATTCAGATGTAGTTAAAGTTACTACAAATGATGATGGCCGTGTAGCAGCAAACAAACCTTTCCTATCACATTGAATTGCTAATCGTGTTCTCTTCATCCCTTGTATGTTTATCTCTCTTCATTCAGATGTAGTTAAAGATTCTAAAAACGATGATGGTCATGTTGCAGCAAACTAATCTTTGCTGTAACGTTGAATGGCTAATCGAGTTCTCTTTATCCCTTGGATGTATATCTCTCTTCATTCAGATGTAGTTAAAGTTACTACAAATGATGGTGGCCGTTTGGCAGCAAACAAACCTTTACTATAACATTGAATTGCTAATCGTGTTCTCTTCATCCCTTGTATGTATATCTCTCTTCATTCAGATGTAGTTAAAGCTTCTAGAATCGATGATTGTCATGTTGCAGCAAACAAACCTTTCCTGGAACCTTGAATGGCTAATCGTGTTCTCTTCATCCCTTGTATGTATATCTCTCTTCATTCAGATGTAGTTAAAGTTACTAGAAACGATGATTGTCATGTTGCAGCAAACAAACCTTTCCTGTAACCTTGATTTGCTCATCGTGTTCTCTTCATCCCTTGTATGTATATCTCTCTTCATTCAGATGTAGTTAAAGTTACGAGAAATGATGATAGTCATGTTGCAGCAAACAAACCTTTCCTGTATCGTTGAATGGCTAATCGTGTTCTCTTCATCCCTTGTATGTATATCTCTCTTCATTCAGATGTAGTTAAAGTTTCTAGAAACAATGATAGTCATGTTGCAGCAAACAAACCTTTCCTGTAACCTTGAATTGCTCATCGTGTTCTCTTCATCCCTTGGATGTATATCTCCATTCAGATGTAGTTAATTACTAGAAACGATGATGGCCGTGTGGCAGCAAACAAACCTTTCCTAGAACATTGAATTGCTAATCGTCTTCTCTTCATCCCTTGTATGTATATCTCTCTTCATTCAGATGTAGTTAAAGTTTCTAGAAACGATGATTGTCATGTTGCAGCAAACAAACCTTTCCTGTAACGTTGAATGGCTAATCGTGTTCTCTTCATCCCTTGTATGTATATCTCTCTTCATTCAGATGTAGTTAAAGTTACTAGAGACAATGATGGCCGTGTTGCAGGAAACAAACCTTTCCTTTAACGTTGAATGGCTCATCGTGTTCTCTTCATCCCTTGTATGTATATCTCTCTTCATTCAGAGGTAGTAAAGTTTCCAGAAACGATGATTGTCACGTTGCAGCAAACAAACCTTTCCTGTAACGTTGCATTGCTAATCGTGTTCTCTTCATCCCTTGTATGTATGTCTCTCTTCATTCAGATGTAGTTAAAGTTGCTAGAAATGATGATTGTCATGTTGCAGCAAACAAACCTTTCCTGTAACGTTGCATTGCTAATCGTGTTCTCTTCATCCCTTGTATGTATATCTCTTTTCATTCAGATGTAGTTAAAGTTTCTAGAAATGAAGATTGTCATGTTGCAGCAAACAAACCTTTCCTGTTACGTTGCATTGCTAATCGTGTTCTCTTCTTCCCATCTATGTATATCTCTCTTCATTCAGATGTAGGTAATGTTGCTAGAAACGATGATGGCCGTGTTGCAGCAAACAAACCTTTCCTATAACGTTGAATGGCTAATCGAGTTCTCTTCATCCCTTGGATGTATATCTCTTTTCATTCAGATGTAGTTAAAGTTACTAGAAATGATGATTGTCATGTTGCAGCAAACAAACCTTTCCTGTAACGTTGAATGGCTAATCGAGTTCTCTTCATCCCTTGGATGTATATCTCTTTAAATTCAGATGTAGTTAAAGTTTCTAGAAACGATGATAGTCATGTTGCAGCAAACAAACCTTTCCTGTAACGTTGAATGGCTAATCGTGTTCTCTTCATCCCTTGTATATATATATCTCTTCATTCCGATGTAGTTATAGTTTCTAGAAACAATGATAGTCATGTTGCAGCAAACAAACCTTTCCTGTAACGTTGAATTGCTCATCATGTTCTCTTCATCCCTTGTATGTATATCTCTCTTCATTCAGATGTAGTTAATTACTTGAAACGATGATGGCCGTGTGGCAGCAAACAAACCTTTCCCGTAATGTTGAATTGCTAACTGTGTTCTCTTCATGCCTTGTATGTATATCTCTCTTCATTCAGATGTAGTTAAAGTCACTACAAATGATGATGGCCGTGTAGCAGCAAACAAACCTTTCCTGTAACATTGAATTGCTAATCGTCTTCTCTTCATTCCTTGTATGTATATCTCTCTTCATTCAGATGTAGTTAAAGATTCTAAAAACGATGATTGTCATGTTGCAGCAAACAAACCTTTCCTGTAACCTTGAATTGCTAATCGTGTTCTCTTCATCCCTTGTATGTATATCTCTCTACATTCAGATGTAGTTAAAGTTACTACAAATGATGATGGCCGTGTAGCAGCAAACAAACCTTTCCTATCACATTGAATTGCTAATCGTGTTCTCTTCATCCCTTGTATGTTTATCTCTCTTCATTCAGATGTAGTTAAAGATTCTAAAAACGATGATGGTCATGTTGCAGCAAACTAATCTTTGCTGTAACGTTGAATGGCTAATCGAGTTCTCTTTATCCCTTGGATGTATATCTCTCTTCATTCAGATGTAGTTAAAGTTACTACAAATGATGGTGGCCGTTTGGCAGCAAACAAACCTTTACTATAACATTGAATTGCTAATCGTGTTCTCTTCATCCCTTGTATGTATATCTCTCTTCATTCAGATGTAGTTAAAGCTTCTAGAATCGATGATTGTCATGTTGCAGCAAACAAACCTTTCCTGGAACCTTGAATGGCTAATCGTGTTCTCTTCATCCCTTGTATGTATATCTCTCTTCATTCAGATGTAGTTAAAGTTACTAGAAACGATGATTGTCATGTTGCAGCAAACAAACCTTTCCTGTAACCTTGATTTGCTCATCGTGTTCTCTTCATCCCTTGTATGTATATCTCTCTTCATTCAGATGTAGTTAAAGTTACGAGAAATGATGATAGTCATGTTGCAGCAAACAAACCTTTCCTGTATCGTTGAATGGCTAATCGTGTTCTCTTCATCCCTTGTATGTATATCTCTCTTCATTCAGATGTAGTTAAAGTTTCTAGAAACAATGATAGTCATGTTGCAGCAAACAAACCTTTCCTGTAACCTTGAATTGCTCATCGTGTTCTCTTCATCCCTTGGATGTATATCTCCATTCAGATGTAGTTAATTACTAGAAACGATGATGGCCGTGTGGCAGCAAACAAACCTTTCCTAGAACATTGAATTGCTAATCGTCTTCTCTTCATCCCTTGTATGTATATCTCTCTTCATTCAGATGTAGTTAAAGTTTCTAGAAACGATGATTGTCATGTTGCAGCAAACAAACCTTTCCTGTAACGTTGAATGGCTAATCGTGTTCTCTTCATCCCTTGTATGTATATCTCTCTTCATTCAGATGTAGTTAAAGTTACTAGAGACAATGATGGCCGTGTTGCAGGAAACAAACCTTTCCTTTAACGTTGAATGGCTCATCGTGTTCTCTTCATCCCTTGTATGTATATCTCTCTTCATTCAGAGGTAGTAAAGTTTCCAGAAACGATGATTGTCACGTTGCAGCAAACAAACCTTTCCTGTAACGTTGCATTGCTAATCGTGTTCTCTTCATCCCTTGTATGTATGTCTCTCTTCATTCAGATGTAGTTAAAGTTGCTAGAAATGATGATTGTCATGTTGCAGCAAACAAACCTTTCCTGTAACGTTGCATTGCTAATCGTGTTCTCTTCATCCCTTGTATGTATATCTCTTTTCATTCAGATGTAGTTAAAGTTTCTAGAAATGAAGATTGTCATGTTGCAGCAAACAAACCTTTCCTGTTACGTTGCATTGCTAATCGTGTTCTCTTCTTCCCATCTATGTATATCTCTCTTCATTCAGATGTAGGTAATGTTGCTAGAAACGATGATGGCCGTGTTGCAGCAAACAAACCTTTCCTATAACGTTGAATGGCTAATCGAGTTCTCTTCATCCCTTGGATGTATATCTCTTTTCATTCAGATGTAGTTAAAGTTACTAGAAATGATGATTGTCATGTTGCAGCAAACAAACCTTTCCTGTAACGTTGAATGGCTAATCGAGTTCTCTTCATCCCTTGGATGTATATCTCTTTTCATTCAGATGTAGTTAAAGTTTCTAGAAACGATGATAGTCATGTTGCAGCAAACAAACCTTTCCTGTAACGTTGAATGGCTAATCGTGTTCTCTTCATCCCTTGTATATATATATCTCTTCATTCCGATGTAGTTATAGTTTCTAGAAACAATGATAGTCATGTTGCAGCAAACAAACCTTTCCTGTAACGTTGAATTGCTCATCATGTTCTCTTCATCCCTTGTATGTATATCTCTCTTCATTCAGATGTAGTTAATTACTTGAAACGATGATGGCCGTGTGGCAGCAAACAAACCTTTCCCGTAATGTTGAATTGCTAACTGTGTTCTCTTCATGCCTTGTATGTATATCTCTCTTCATTCAGATGTAGTTAAAGTTACTACAAATGATGGTGGCCGTTTGGCAGCAAACAAACCTTTACTATAACATTGAATTGCTAATCGTGTTCTCTTCATCCCTTGTATGTATATCTCTCTTCATTCAGATGTAGTTAAAGCTTCTAGAATCGATGATTGTCATGTTGCAGCAAACAAACCTTTCCTGGAACCTTGAATGGCTAATCGTGTTCTCTTCATCCCTTGTATGTATATCTCTCTTCATTCAGATGTAGTTAAAGTTACTAGAAACGATGATTGTCATGTTGCAGCAAACAAACCTTTCCTGTAACCTTGATTTGCTCATCGTGTTCTCTTCATCCCTTGTATGTATATCTCTCTTCATTCAGATGTAGTTAAAGTTACGAGAAATGATGATAGTCATGTTGCAGCAAACAAACCTTTCCTGTATCGTTGAATGGCTAATCGTGTTCTCTTCATCCCTTGTATGTATATCTCTCTTCATTCAGATGTAGTTAAAGTTTCTAGAAACAATGATAGTCATGTTGCAGCAAACAAACCTTTCCTGTAACCTTGAATTGCTCATCGTGTTCTCTTCATCCCTTGGATGTATATCTCCATTCAGATGTAGTTAATTACTAGAAACGATGATGGCCGTGTGGCAGCAAACAAACCTTTCCTAGAACATTGAATTGCTAATCGTCTTCTCTTCATCCCTTGTATGTATATCTCTCTTCATTCAGATGTAGTTAAAGTTTCTAGAAACGATGATTGTCATGTTGCAGCAAACAAACCTTTCCTGTAACGTTGAATGGCTAATCGTGTTCTCTTCATCCCTTGTATGTATATCTCTCTTCATTCAGATGTAGTTAAAGTTACTAGAGACAATGATGGCCGTGTTGCAGGAAACAAACCTTTCCTTTAACGTTGAATGGCTCATCGTGTTCTCTTCATCCCTTGTATGTATATCTCTCTTCATTCAGAGGTAGTAAAGTTTCCAGAAACGATGATTGTCACGTTGCAGCAAACAAACCTTTCCTGTAACGTTGCATTGCTAATCGTGTTCTCTTCATCCCTTGTATGTATGTCTCTCTTCATTCAGATGTAGTTAAAGTTGCTAGAAATGATGATTGTCATGTTGCAGCAAACAAACCTTTCCTGTAACGTTGCATTGCTAATCGTGTTCTCTTCATCCCTTGTATGTATATCTCTTTTCATTCAGATGTAGTTAAAGTTTCTAGAAATGAAGATTGTCATGTTGCAGCAAACAAACCTTTCCTGTTACGTTGCATTGCTAATCGTGTTCTCTTCTTCCCATCTATGTATATCTCTCTTCATTCAGATGTAGGTAATGTTGCTAGAAACGATGATGGCCGTGTTGCAGCAAACAAACCTTTCCTATAACGTTGAATGGCTAATCGAGTTCTCTTCATCCCTTGGATGTATATCTCTTTTCATTCAGATGTAGTTAAAGTTACTAGAAATGATGATTGTCATGTTGCAGCAAACAAACCTTTCCTGTAACGTTGAATGGCTAATCGAGTTCTCTTCATCCCTTGGATGTATATCTCTTTAAATTCAGATGTAGTTAAAGTTTCTAGAAACGATGATAGTCATGTTGCAGCAAACAAACCTTTCCTGTAACGTTGAATGGCTAATCGTGTTCTCTTCATCCCTTGTATATATATATCTCTTCATTCCGATGTAGTTATAGTTTCTAGAAACAATGATAGTCATGTTGCAGCAAACAAACCTTTCCTGTAACGTTGAATTGCTCATCATGTTCTCTTCATCCCTTGTATGTATATCTCTCTTCATTCAGATGTAGTTAATTACTTGAAACGATGATGGCCGTGTGGCAGCAAACAAACCTTTCCCGTAATGTTGAATTGCTAACTGTGTTCTCTTCATGCCTTGTATGTATATCTCTCTTCATTCAGATGTAGTTAAAGTCACTACAAATGATGATGGCCGTGTAGCAGCAAACAAACCTTTCCTGTAACATTGAATTGCTAATCGTCTTCTCTTCATTCCTTGTATGTATATCTCTCTTCATTCAGATGTAGTTAAAGATTCTAAAAACGATGATTGTCATGTTGCAGCAAACAAACCTTTCCTGTAACCTTGAATTGCTAATCGTGTTCTCTTCATCCCTTGTATGTATATCTCTCTACATTCAGATGTAGTTAAAGTTACTACAAATGATGATGGCCGTGTAGCAGCAAACAAACCTTTCCTATCACATTGAATTGCTAATCGTGTTCTCTTCATCCCTTGTATGTTTATCTCTCTTCATTCAGATGTAGTTAAAGATTCTAAAAACGATGATGGTCATGTTGCAGCAAACTAATCTTTGCTGTAACGTTGAATGGCTAATCGAGTTCTCTTTATCCCTTGGATGTATATCTCTCTTCATTCAGATGTAGTTAAAGTTACTACAAATGATGGTGGCCGTTTGGCAGCAAACAAACCTTTACTATAACATTGAATTGCTAATCGTGTTCTCTTCATCCCTTGTATGTATATCTCTCTTCATTCAGATGTAGTTAAAGCTTCTAGAATCGATGATTGTCATGTTGCAGCAAACAAACCTTTCCTGGAACCTTGAATGGCTAATCGTGTTCTCTTCATCCCTTGTATGTATATCTCTCTTCATTCAGATGTAGTTAAAGTTACTAGAAACGATGATTGTCATGTTGCAGCAAACAAACCTTTCCTGTAACCTTGATTTGCTCATCGTGTTCTCTTCATCCCTTGTATGTATATCTCTCTTCATTCAGATGTAGTTAAAGTTACGAGAAATGATGATAGTCATGTTGCAGCAAACAAACCTTTCCTGTATCGTTGAATGGCTAATCGTGTTCTCTTCATCCCTTGTATGTATATCTCTCTTCATTCAGATGTAGTTAAAGTTTCTAGAAACAATGATAGTCATGTTGCAGCAAACAAACCTTTCCTGTAACCTTGAATTGCTCATCGTGTTCTCTTCATCCCTTGGATGTATATCTCCATTCAGATGTAGTTAATTACTAGAAACGATGATGGCCGTGTGGCAGCAAACAAACCTTTCCTAGAACATTGAATTGCTAATCGTCTTCTCTTCATCCCTTGTATGTATATCTCTCTTCATTCAGATGTAGTTAAAGTTTCTAGAAACGATGATTGTCATGTTGCAGCAAACAAACCTTTCCTGTAACGTTGAATGGCTAATCGTGTTCTCTTCATCCCTTGTATGTATATCTCTCTTCATTCAGATGTAGTTAAAGTTACTAGAGACAATGATGGCCGTGTTGCAGGAAACAAACCTTTCCTTTAACGTTGAATGGCTCATCGTGTTCTCTTCATCCCTTGTATGTATATCTCTCTTCATTCAGAGGTAGTAAAGTTTCCAGAAACGATGATTGTCACGTTGCAGCAAACAAACCTTTCCTGTAACGTTGCATTGCTAATCGTGTTCTCTTCATCCCTTGTATGTATGTCTCTCTTCATTCAGATGTAGTTAAAGTTGCTAGAAATGATGATTGTCATGTTGCAGCAAACAAACCTTTCCTGTAACGTTGCATTGCTAATCGTGTTCTCTTCATCCCTTGTATGTATATCTCTTTTCATTCAGATGTAGTTAAAGTTTCTAGAAATGAAGATTGTCATGTTGCAGCAAACAAACCTTTCCTGTTACGTTGCATTGCTAATCGTGTTCTCTTCTTCCCATCTATGTATATCTCTCTTCATTCAGATGTAGGTAATGTTGCTAGAAACGATGATGGCCGTGTTGCAGCAAACAAACCTTTCCTATAACGTTGAATGGCTAATCGAGTTCTCTTCATCCCTTGGATGTATATCTCTTTTCATTCAGATGTAGTTAAAGTTACTAGAAATGATGATTGTCATGTTGCAGCAAACAAACCTTTCCTGTAACGTTGAATGGCTAATCGAGTTCTCTTCATCCCTTGGATGTATATCTCTTTTCATTCAGATGTAGTTAAAGTTTCTAGAAACGATGATAGTCATGTTGCAGCAAACAAACCTTTCCTGTAACGTTGAATGGCTAATCGTGTTCTCTTCATCCCTTGTATATATATATCTCTTCATTCCGATGTAGTTATAGTTTCTAGAAACAATGATAGTCATGTTGCAGCAAACAAACCTTTCCTGTAACGTTGAATTGCTCATCATGTTCTCTTCATCCCTTGTATGTATATCTCTCTTCATTCAGATGTAGTTAATTACTTGAAACGATGATGGCCGTGTGGCAGCAAACAAACCTTTCCTAGAACATTGAATTGCTAATCGTCTTCTCTTCATCCCTTGTATGTATATCTCTCTTCATTCAGATGTAGTTAAAGTTTCTAGAAACGAAGATTGCCATGTTGCAGCAAACAAACCTTTCCTGTAACGTTGAATGGCTAATCGTGTTCTCTTCATCCCTTGTATGTATATCTCTCTTCATTCAGATGTAGTTAAAGTTACTAGAAATGATGATTGTCATGTTGCAGCAAACAAACCTTTCCTGTAACGTTGCATTGCTCATCGTGTTCTCTTCATCCCTTTTATGAATATCTCTCTTCATTCAGATGTAGTTAAAGTCACTACAAATGATGATGGCCGTGTAGCAGCAAACAAACCTTTCCTGTAACATTGAATTGCTAATCGTCTTCTCTTCATCCCTTGTATGTATATTTCTCTTCATTCAGATGTAGTTAAAGAGTCTAAAAACGATGATTGTCATGTTGTAGCAAGCAAACCTTTCCTGTAACCCTGAATTGCTAATCGTCTTCGCTTCATCCCTTGTATGTATATCTCTCTTCATTCAGATGTAGTTAAAGTCACTACAAATGATGATTGTCATGTTGCAGCAAACAAACCTTTCCTGTAACGTTGCATTGCTAATCGTGCTCTCTTCATCCCTTGTATGTATATCTCTCCTCATTCAGATGTAGTTAAAGTTTCTAGAAACGATGATAGTCATGTTGCAGCAAACAAACCTTTCCTGTATCGTTGAATGGCTAATCGTGTTCTCTTCATCCCTTGTATGTATATCTCTCTTCATTCAGATGTAGTTAAAGTTTCTAGAAACAATGATAGTCATGTTGCAGCAAACAAACCTTTCCTGTAACCTTGAATTGCTCATCGTGTTCTCTTCATCCCTTGGATGTATATCTCCATTCAGATGTAGTTAATTACTAGAAACGATGATGGCCGTGTGGCAGCAAACAAACCTTTCCTAGAACATTGAATTGCTAATCGTCTTCTCTTCATCCCTTGTATGTATATCTCTCTTCATTCAGATGTAGTTAAAGTTTCTAGAAACGAAGATTGCCATGTTGCAGCAAACAAACATTTCCTGTAACGTTGAATGGCTAATCGTGTTCTCTTCATCCCTTGTATGTATATCTCTCTTCATTCAGATGTAGTTAAAGTTACTAGAAATGATGATTGTCATGTTGCAGCAAACAAACCTTTCCTGTAACGTTGCATTGCTAATCGTGTTCTCTTCATCCCTTGTATGTATATCTCTCTTCATTCAGATGTAGTTAAAGTTTCTAGAAACGATGATTGTCATGTTGCAGCAAACAAACCTTTCCTGTAACGTTGAATGGCTAATCGAGTTCTCTTCATCCCTTGGATGTATATCTCTTTTCATTCAGATGTAGTTAAAGTTTCTAGAAACGATGATAGTCATGTTGCAGCAAACAAACCTTTCCTGTAACGTTGAATGGCTAATCGTGTTCTCTTCATCCCTTGTATATATATATCTCTTCATTCCGATGTAGTTATAGTTTCTAGAAACAATGATAGTCATGTTGCAGCAAACAAACCTTTCCTGTAACGTTGAATTGCTCATCGTGTTCTCTTCATCCCTTGTATGTATATCTCTCTTCATTCAGATGTAGTTAATTACTTGAAACGATGATGGCCGTGTGGCAGCAAACAAACCTTTCCTAGAACATTGAATTGCTAATCGTCTTCTCTTCATCCCTTGTATGTATATCTCTCTTCATTCAGATGTAGTTAAAGTTTCTAGAAACGAAGATTGCCATGTTGCAGGAAACAAACCTTTCCTGTAACGTTGAATGGCTAATCGTGTTCTCTTCATCCCTTGTATGTATATCTCTCTTCATTCAGATGTAGTTAAAGTTACTAGAAATGATGATTGTCATGTTGCAGCAAACAAACCTTTCCTGTAACGTTGCATTGCTAATCGTGTTCTCTTCATCCCTTGTATGTATATCTCTCTTCATTCAGATGTAGTTAAAGAGTCTAAAAACGATGATTGTCATGTTGTAGCAAGCAAACCTTTCCTGTAACCCTGAATTGCTAATCGTCTTCGCTTCATCCCTTGTATGTATATCTCTCTTCATTCAGATGTAGTTAAAGTCACTACAAATGATGATGGCCGTGTAGCAGCAAACAAACCTTTCCTGTAACATTGAATTGCTAATCGTCTTCTTTTCATCCCTTGTATGTATATTTCTCTTCATTCAGATGTAGTTAAAGATTCTAAAAACGATGATGGCCGTCTTGCAGCAAACAAACCTTTCCTGTAACGTTGAATGGCTAATCGAGTTCTCTTCATCCCTTGTATGTATATCTCTTTTCATTCAGATGTAGTTAAAGTTACTAGAAATGATGATTGTCATGTTGCAGCAAACAAACCTTTCCTGTAACGTTGCATTGCTAATCGTGCTCTCTTCATCCCTTGCATGTATATCTCTCCTCATTCAGATGTAGTTAAAGTTTCTAGAAACGATGATAGTCATGTTGCAGCAAAGAAACCTTTCCTGTATCGTTGAATGGCTAATCGTGTTCTCTTCATCCCTTGTATGTATATCTCTCTTCATTCAGATGTAGTTAAAGTTTCTAGAAACAATGATAGTCATGTTGCAGCAAACAAACCTTTCCTGTAACCTTGAATTGCTCATCGTGTTCTCTTCATCCCTTGGATGTATATCTCCATTCAGATGTAGTTAATTACTAGAAACGATGATGGCCGTGTGGCAGCAAACAAACCTTTCCTAGAACATTGAATTGCTAATCGTCTTCTCTTCATCCCTTGTATGTATATCTCTCTTCATTCAGATGTAGTTAAAGTTTCTAGAAACGAAGATTGCCATGTTGCAGCAAACAAACATTTCCTGTAACGTTGAATGGCTAATCGTGTTCTCTTCATCCCTTGTATGTATATCTCTCTTCATTCAGATGTAGTTAAAGTTACTAGAAATGATGATTGTCATGTTGCAGCAAACAAACCTTTCCTGTAACGTTGCATTGCTAATCGTGTTCTCTTCATCCCTTGTATGTATATCTCTCTTCATTCAGATGTAGTTAAAGTTTCTAGAAACGATGATTGTCATGTTGCAGCAAACAAACCTTTCCTGTAACGTTGAATGGCTCATCGTGTTCTCTTCATCCCTTGGATGTATATCTCTCTTCATTCAGATGTAGTTAATGTTTCTAGAAACGATGATGGCCATGTTGCATCAAACACCTTTCCCTTAATGTTGAATTGCTAACTGTGTTCTCTTCATCGCTTGTTTGTATATCTCTCTTCATTCAGATGTAGTTAAAGTTGCTAGAAACAATGATTGTCATGTTGCAGCAAACAAACCTTTCCTGTAACGTTGAACGGCTCATCGTGTTCTCTTCATCCCTTGTATGTATATCTCTCTTCATTCAGATGTAGTTAAAGTTACTAGAAACGATGATGGTCAAGTTGCAGCAAACAAACCTTTCCTGTGACGTTGAATTGCTAATCGTGTTCTCTTTATCCCTTGGATGTATATCTCTCTTCATTCAGATGTAGTTAATGTTGCTAGAAACGATGATGGCCGTGTTGCAGCAAACACCTTTCCCGTAATGTTGAATTGCTAACTGTGTTCTCTTCATGCCTTGTATGTATATCTCTCTTCATTCAGATGTAGTTAAAGTCACTACAAATGATGATGGCCGTGTAGCAGCAAACAAACCTTTCCTGTAACATTGAATTGCTAATCGTCTTCTCTTCATCCCTTGTATGTATATCTCTCTTCATTCAGATGTAGTTAAAGATTCTAAAAACGATGATTGTCATGTTGCAGCAAACAAACCTTTCCTGTAACCTTGAATTGCTAATCGTGTTCTCTTCATCCCTTGTATGTATATCTCTCTACATTCAGATGTAGTTAAAGTTACTACAAATGATGATGGCCGTGTAGCAGCAAACAAACCTTTCCTATCACATTGAATTGCTAATCGTGTTCTCTTCATCCCTTGTATGTTTATCTCTCTTCATTCAGATGTAGTTAAAGATTCTAAAAACGATGATGGTCATGTTGCAGCAAACTAATCTTTGCTGTAACGTTGAATGGCTAATCGAGTTCTCTTTATCCCTTGGATGTATATCTCTCTTCATTCAGATGTAGTTAAAGTTACTGCAAATGATGGTGGCCGTTTGGCAGCAAACAAACCTTTACTATAACATTGAATTGCTAATCGTGTTCTCTTCATCCCTTGTATGTATATCTCTCTTCATTCAGATGTAGTTAAAGCTTCTAGAATCGATGATTGTCATGTTGCAGCAAACAAACCTTTCCTGGAACCTTGAATGGCTAATCGTGTTCTCTTCATCCCTTGTATGTATATCTCTCTTCATTCAGATGTAGTTAAAGTTACTAAAAACGATGATTGTCATGTTGCAGTAAACAAACCTTTCCTGTAACCTTGATTTGCTCATCGTGTTCTCTTCATCCCTTGTATGTATATCTCTCTTCATTCAGATGTAGTTAAAGTTACGAGAAATGATGATAGTCATGTTGCAGCAAACAAACCTTTCCTGTATCGTTGAATGGCTAATCGTGTTCTCTTCATCCCTTGTATGTATATCTCTCTTCATTCAGATGTAGTTAAAGTTTCTAGAAACAATGATAGTCATGTTGCAGCAAACAAACCTTTCCTGTAACCTTGAATTGCTCATCGTGTTCTCTTCATCCCTTGGATGTATATCTCCATTCAGATGTAGTTAATTACTAGAAACGATGATGGCCGTGTGGCAGCAAACAAACCTTTCCTAGAACATTGAATTGCTAATCGTCTTCTCTTCATCCCTTGTATGTATATCTCTCTTCATTCAGATGTAGTTAAAGTTTCTAGAAACGAAGATTGCCATGTTGCAGCAAACAAACATTTCCTGTAACGTTGAATGGCTAATCGTGTTCTCTTCATCCCTTGTATGTATATCTCTCTTCATTCAGATGTAGTTAAAGTTACTAGAAACAATGATAGTCATGTTGCAGCAAACAAACCTTTCCTGTAACCTTGAATTGCTCATCGTGTTCTCTTCATCCCTTGGATGTATATCTCCATTCAGATGTAGTTAATTACTAGAAACGATGATGGCCGTGTGGCAGCAAACAAACCTTTCCTAGAACATTGAATTGCTAATCGTCTTCTCTTCATCCCTTGTATGTATATCTCTCTTCATTCAGATGTAGTTAAAGTTTCTAGAAACGAAGATTGCCATGTTGCAGCAAACAAACATTTCCTGTAACGTTGAATGGCTAATCGTGTTCTCTTCATCCCTTGTATGTATATCTCTCTTCATTCAGATGTAGTTAAAGTTACTAGAAATGATGATTGTCATGTTGCAGCAAACAAACCTTTCCTGTAACGTTGCATTGCTAATCGTGTTCTCTTCATCCCTTGTATGTATATCTCTCTTCATTCAGATGTAGTTAAAGTTTCTAGAAACGATGATTGTCATGTTGCAGCAAACAAACCTTTCCTGTAACGTTGAATGGCTCATCGTGTTCTCTTCATCCCTTGGATGTATATCTCTCTTCATTCAGATGTAGTTAATGTTTCTAGAAACGATGATGGCCATGTTGCATCAAACACCTTTCCCTTAATGTTGAATTGCTAACTGTGTTCTCTTCATCGCCCGTTTGTATATCTCTCTTCATTCAGATGTAGTTAAAGTTGCTAGAAACAATGATTGTCATGTTGCAGCAAACAAACCTTTCCTGTAACGTTGAATGGCTCATCGTGTTCTCTTCATCCCTTGTATGTATATCTCTCTTCATTCAGATGTAGTTAAAGTTACTAGAAACGATGATGGTCAAGTTGCAGCAAACAAACCTTTCCTGTGACGTTGAATTGCTAATCGTGTTCTCTTCATCCCTTGGATGTATATCTCTCTTCATTCGGATGTAGTTAATGTTGCTAGAAACGATGATGGCCGTGTTGCAGCAAACACCTTTCCCGTAAAGTTGAATTGCTAACTGTGTTCTCTTCATGCCTTGTATGTATATCTCTCTTCATTCAGATGTAGTTAAAGTTACTACAAATGATGATGGCCGTGTAGCAGCAAACAAACCTTTCCTATCACATTGAATTGCTAATCGTGTTCTCTTCATCCCTTGTATGTTTATCTCTCTTCATTCAGATGTAGTTAAAGATTCTAAAAACGATGATGGTCATGTTGCAGCAAACTAATCTTTGCTGTAACGTTGAATGGCTAATCGAGTTCTCTTTATCCCTTGGATGTATATCTCTCTTCATTCAGATGTAGTTAAAGTTACTACAAATGATGGTGGCCGTTTGGCAGCAAACAAACCTTTACTATAACATTGAATTGCTAATCGTGTTCTCTTCATCCCTTGTATGTATATCTCTCTTCATTCAGATGTAGTTAAAGCTTCTAGAATCGATGATTGTCATGTTGCAGCAAACAAACCTTTCCTGGAACCTTGAATGGCTAATCGTGTTCTCTTCATCCCTTGTATGTATATCTCTCTTCATTCAGATGTAGTTAAAGTTACTAGAAACGATGATTGTCATGTTGCAGCAAACAAACCTTTCCTGTAACCTTGATTTGCTCATCGTGTTCTCTTCATCCCTTGTATGTATATCTCTCTTCATTCAGATGTAGTTAAAGTTACGAGAAATGATGATAGTCATGTTGCAGCAAACAAACCTTTCCTGTATCGTTGAATGGCTAATCGTGTTCTCTTCATCCCTTGTATGTATATCTCTCTTCATTCAGATGTAGTTAAAGTTTCTAGAAACAATGATAGTCATGTTGCAGCAAACAAACCTTTCCTGTAACCTTGAATTGCTCATCGTGTTCTCTTCATCCCTTGGATGTATATCTCCATTCAGATGTAGTTAATTACTAGAAACGATGATGGCCGTGTGGCAGCAAACAAACCTTTCCTAGAACATTGAATTGCTAATCGTCTTCTCTTCATCCCTTGTATGTATATCTCTCTTCATTCAGATGTAGTTAAAGTTTCTAGAAACGAAGATTGCCATGTTGCAGCAAACAAACATTTCCTGTAACGTTGAATGGCTAATCGTGTTCTCTTCATCCCTTGTATGTATATCTCTCTTCATTCAGATGTAGTTAAAGTTACTAGAAATGATGATTGTCATGTTGCAGCAAACAAACCTTTCCTGTAACGTTGAATGGCTCATCGTGTTCTCTTCATCCCTTGGATGTATATCTCTCTTCATTCAGATGTAGTTAATGTTTCTAGAAACGATGATGGCCATGTTGCATCAAACACCTTTCCCTTAATGTTGAATTGCTAACTGTGTTCTCTTTATCCCTTGTTTGTATATCTCTCTTCATTCAGATGTAGTTAAAGTTTCTAGAAACGATGATAGTCATGTTGCAGCAAACAAACCTTTCCTGTAACGTTGAATGGCTAATCGTGTTCTCTTCATCCCTTGTATATATATATCTCTTCATTCCGATGTAGTTATAGTTTCTAGAAACAATGATAGTCATGTTGCAGCAAACAAACCTTTCCTGTAACGTTGAGTTGCTCATCGTGTTCTCTTCATCCCTTGTATGTATATCTCTCTTCATTCAGATGTAGTTAATTACTTGAAACGATGATGGCCGTGTGGCAGCAAACAAACCTTTCCTAGAACATTGAATTGCTAATCGTCTTCTCTTCATCCCTTGTATGTATATCTCTCTTCATTCAGATGTAGTTAAAGAGTCTAAAAACGATGATTGTCATGTTGTAGCAAGGAAACCTTTCCTGTAACCCTGAATTGCTAATCGTCTTCGCTTCATCCCTTGTATGTATATCTCTCTTCATTCAGATGTAGTTAAAGTCACTACAAATGATGATGGCCGTGTAGCAGCAAACAAACCTTTCCTGTGACGTTGAATTGCTAATCGTGTTCTCTTCATCCCTTGGATGTATATCTCTCTTCATTCAGATGTAGTTAATGTTGCTAGAAACGATGATGGCCGTGTTGCAGCAAACACCTTTCCCGTAATGTTGAATTGCTAACTGTGTTCTCTTCATGCCTTGTATGTATATCTCTCTTCATTCAGATGTAGTTAAAGTCACTACAAATGATGATGGCCGTGTAGCAGCAAACAAACCTTTCCTGTAACGTTGCATTGCTAATCGTGCTCTCTTCATCCCTTGTATGTATATCTCTCCTCATTCAGATGTAGTTAAAGTTTCTAGAAACGATGATAGTCATGTTGCAGCAAACAAACCTTTCCTGTATCGTTGAATGGCTAATCGTGTTCTCTTCATCCCTTGTATGTATATCTCTCTTCATTCAGATGTAGTTAAAGTTTCTAGAAACAATGATAGTCATGTTGCAGCAAACAAACCTTTCCTGTAACCTTGAATTGCTCATCGTGTTCTCTTCATCCCTTGGATGTATATATCCATTCAGATGTAGTTAATTACTAGAAACGATGATGGCCGTGTGGCAGCAAACAAACCTTTCCTAGAACATTGAATTGCTAATCGTCTTCTCTTCATCCCTTGTATGTATATCTCTCTTCATTCAGATGTAGTTAAAGTTTCTAGAAACGAAGATTGCCATGTTGCAGCAAACAAACCTTTCCTGTAACGTTGAATGGCTCATCGTGTTCTCTTCATCCCTTGGATGTATATCTCTCTTCATTCAGATGTAGTTAATGTTTCTAGAAACGATGATGGCCATGTTGCATCAAACACCTTTCCCTTAATGTTGAATTGCTAACTGTGTTCTCTTCATCGCTTGTTTGTATATCTCTCTTCATTCAGATGTAGTTAAAGTTGCTAGAAACAATGATTGTCATGTTGCAGCAAACAAACCTTTCCTGTAACGTTGAATGGCTCATCGTGTTCTCTTCATCCCTTGTATGTATATCTCTCTTCATTCAGATGTAGTTAAAGTTACTAGAAACGATGATGGTCAAGTTGCAGCAAACAAACCTTTCCTGTGACGTTGAATTGCTAATCGTGTTCTCTTCATCCCTTCGATGTATATCTCTCTTCATTCAGATGAAGTTAATGTTGCTAGAAACGATGATGGCCGTGTTGCAGCAAACACCTTTCCCGTAATGTTGAATTGCTAACTGTGTTCTCTTCATCCCTTGTATGTATATCTCTCTTCATTCAGATGTAGTTAAAGATTCTAAAAACGATGATTGTCATGTTGCAGCAAACAAACCTTTCCTGTAACCTTGAATTGCTAATCGTGTTCTCTTCATCCCTTGTATGTATATCTCTCTACATTCAGATGTAGTTAAAGTTACTACAAATGATGATGGCCGTGTAGCAGCAAACAAACCTTTCCTATAACATTGAATTGCTAATCGTGTTCTCTTCATCCCTTGTATGTTTATCTCTCTTCATTCAGATGTAGTTAAAGATTCTAAAAACGATGATGGTCATGTTGCAGCAAACTAATCTTTGCTGTAACGTTGAATGGCTAATCGAGTTCTCTTTATCCCTTGGATGTATATCTCTCTTCATTCAGATGTAGTTAAAGTTACTACAAATGATGGTGGCCGTTTGGCAGCAAACAAACCTTTACTATAACATTGAATTGCTAATCGTGTTCTCTTCATCCCTTGTATGTATATCTCTCTTCATTCAGATGTAGTTAAAGCTTCTAGAATCGATGATTGTCATGTTGCAGCAAACAAACCTTTCCTGGAACCTTGAATGGCTCATCGTGTTCTCTTCATCCCTTGTATGTATATCTCTCTTCATTCAGATGTAGTTAAAGTTACTAGAAACGATGATGGTCAAGTTGCAGCAAACAAACCTTTCCTGTGACGTTGAATTGCTAATCGTGTTCTCTTCATCCCTTGGATGTATATCTCTCTTCATTCAGATGTAGTTAATGTTGCTAGAAACGATGATGGCCGTGTTGCAGCAAACACCTTTCCCGTAATGTTGAATTGCTAACTGTGTTCTCTTCATGCCTTGTATGTATATCTCTCTTCATTCAGATGTAGTTAAAGTCACTACAAATGATGATGGCCGTGTAGCAGCAAACAAACCTTTCCTGTAACATTGAATTGCTAATCGTCTTCTCTTCATCCCTTGTATGTATATCTCTCTTCATTCAGATGTAGTTAAAGATTCTAAAAACGATGATTGTCATGTTGCAGCAAACAAACCTTTCCTGTAACCTTGAATTGCTAATCGTGTTCTCTTCATCCCTTGTATGTATATCTCTCTACATTCAGATGTAGTTAAAGTTACTACAAATGATGATGGCCGTGTAGCAGCAAACAAACCTTTCCTATAACATTGAATTGCTAATCGTGTTCTCTTCATCCCTTGTATGTTTATCTCTCTTCATTCAGATGTAGTTAAAGATTCTAAAAACGATGATGGTCATGTTGCAGCAAACTAATCTTTGCTGTAACGTTGAATGGCTAATCGAGTTCTCTTTATCCCTTGGATGTATATCTCTCTTCATTCAGATGTAGTTAAAGTTACTACAAATGATGGTGGCCGTTTGGCAGCAAACAAACCTTTACTATAACATTGAATTGCTAATCGTGTTCTCTTCATCCCTTGTATGTATATCTCTCTTCATTCAGATGTAGTTAAAGCTTCTAGAATCGATGATTGTCATGTTGCAGCAAACAAACCTTTCCTGGAACCTTGAATGGCTAATCGTGTTCTCTTCATCCCTTGTATGTATATCTCTCTTCATTCAGATGTAGTTAAAGTTACTAGAAACGATGATTGTCATGTTGCAGCAAACAAACCTTTCCTGTAACCTTGATTTGCTCATCGTGTTCTCTTCATCCCTTGTATGTATATCTCTCTTCATTCAGATGTAGTTAAAGTTACGAGAAATGATGATAGTCATGTTGCAGCAAACAAACCTTTCCTGTATCGTTGAATGGCTAATCGTGTTCTCTTCATCCCTTGTATGTATATCTCTCTTCATTCAGATGTAGTTAAAGTTTCTAGAAACAATGATAGTCATGTTGCAGCAAACAAACCTTTCCTGTAACCTTGAATTGCTCATCGTGTTCTCTTCATCCCTTGGATGTATATCTCCATTCAGATGTAGTTAATTACTAGAAACGATGATGGCCGTGTGGCAGCAGACAAACCTTTCCTAGAACATTGAATTGCTAATCGTCGTCTCTTCATCCCTTGTATGTATATCTCTCTTCATTCAGATGTAGTTAAAGTTTCTAGAAACGATGATTGTCATGTTGCAGCAAACAAACCTTTCCTGTAACGTTGAATGGCTAATCGTGTTGTCTTCATCCCATCTATGTATATCTCTCTTCATTCAGATGTAGTTAATTACTAGAAACGATGATGGCCGTGTGGCAGCAAACAAACCTTTCCTATAACATTGAATTGCTAATCGTCTTCTCTTCATCCCTTGTATGTATCTCTCTCTTCATTCAGATGTTGTTAAAGATTCTAGAAACGAAGATTGCCATGTTGCAGCAAACAAACCTTTGCTGTAACGTTGAATGGCTAATCGTGTTCTCTTCATCCCTTCTATGTATATCTCTCTTCGTTCAGATTTAGTTAAACATTCTAAAAACGATGATGGTCATGTTGCAGCAAACAAACCTTTCCTGTAACGTTGAATGGCTAATCGTGTTCTCTTCATCCCTTGGAAGTATATCTCTCTTCATTCAGATGTAGTTAAAGTTACTAGAAACGATGATTGTCATGTTGCAGCAAACAAACCTTTCCTGTAACCTTGAATTGCTCATCGTCTTCTCTTCATCCCTTGTATGTATATCTCTCTTCATTCAGATGTAGTTAAAGATTCTAAAAACGATGATTGTCATGTTGCAGCAAACAAACCTTTCCTGTAACCTTGAATTGCTAATCGTCTTCTCTTCATCCCTTGTATGTATATCTCTCTTCATTCAGATGTAGATAAAGCTTCTAGAAACGATGATTGTCATGTTGAAGCAAACAAACCTTTCCTGTAACCTTGAATGGCTCATCGTGTTCTCTTCATCCATTGTATGTATATCTCTCTTCATTCAGATGTAGTTAGTTACTAGAAACGATGATGGCCGTGTGGCAGCAAACAAACCTTTCCTATATCATTGAATGGCTAATCGTGTTCTCTTCATCCCTTGTATGTATATCTCTCCTCATTCAGATGTAGTTAAAGATTCTAAAAACGATGATTGTCATGTTGCAGCAAACAAACCTTTCCTGTAACCTTGAATTGCTAATCATGTTCTCTTAATCCCTTGTATGTATATCTCTCTTCATTCAGATGTAGTTAAAGATTCTAAAAACGATGATTGTCATGTTGCAGCAAACAAACCTTTCCTGTAACCTTGAATTGCTAATCGTCTTCTCTTCATCCCTTGTATGTATATCTCTCTTCATTCAGATGTAGTTAAAGCTTCTAGAAACGATGATTGTCATGTTGCAGCAAACAAACCTTTCCTGTAACGTTGAATGGCTAATCGTGTTTTCTTCATCCCTTGTATGTATATCTCTCTTCATTCAGATGTAGTTAAAGTTTCTAGAAACGATGATAGTCATGTTGCAGCAAACAAACCTTTCCTGTAACGTTGAATGGCTAATCGTGTTCTCTTCATCCCTTGTATGTATATCTCCCTTCATTCAGATGTAGTTAAAGTTACTAGAAACAATGAATGTCATGTTGCAGCAAACAAACCTTTCCTGTAACGTTGAACTGCTCATCGTGTTCCACTCATCCCTTGTATGTATATTTCTCTTCATTCAGATGTAGTTAGTTACTAGAAACGATGATGGCTGTGTTGCAGGAAACAAACCTTTCCTGTAACGTTGAATGGCTAATCGTCTTCTCTTCATCCCTTGTATGTATATCTCTCTTCATTCAGATGTAGTTAAAGTTTCTAGAAACGAAGATTGCCATGTTGCAGCAAACAAACCTTTCCTGTAACGTTGAATGGCTAATCGTGTTCTCTTCATCCCTTGTATGTATATCTCTCTTCATTCAGATGTAGTTAAAGTTACTTGAAATGATGATTGTCATGTTGCAGCAAACAAACCTTTCCTGTAACCTTGAATTGCTCATCGTATTCTCTTCATCCTTTGTATGTATATCTCTCTTCATTCAGATGTAGTTAAAGATTCTAAAAACGATGATTGTCATGTTGCAGCAAACAAACCTTTCCTGTAACCTTGAATTGCTAATCATCTTCTCTTCATCCCTTGTATGTATATCTCTCTTCATTCAGATGTAGTTAAAGTTACTACAAATGATGATGGCTGTGTAGCAGCAAACAAATCTTTCCTATAACATTGAATTGCTAATCGTGTTCTCTTCATCCCTTGTATGTATATCTCTCTTCATTCAGATGTAGTTAAAGATTCTAAAAACGATGATTGTCATGTTGCAGCAAACAAACCTTTCCTGTAACGTTGAATGGCTAATCGAGTTCTCTTCATCCCTTGGACGTATATCTCTCTTCATACAGATGTAGTTAAAGTTACTAGAAATGATGATTGTCATGTTGCAGCAAACAAACCTTTCCTGTAACGTTGCATTGCTAATCGTGTTCTCTTCATCCCTTGTATGTATATCTCTCTTCATTCAGATGTAGTTAAAGTTTCTAGAAACGATGATAGTCTTGTTGCAGCAAACAAACCTTTCCCGTAACGTTGAATGGCTAATCGAGTTCTCTTCATCCCTTGGATGTATATCTCTCTTCATTCAGATGTAGTTAATGTTGCTAGAAACGATGATGGCCGTGTTGCAGCAAACACCTTTCTCGTAATGTTGAATTGCTAACTGTGTTGTCTTCATCCCTGGTATGTATATTTCTCTTCATTCAGATGTAGTTAAAAATTCTAAAAACGATGATTGTCATGTTGCAGCAAACAAACCTTTCCTGTTACGTTGCATTGCTAATCGTGTTCTCTTCATCCCTTGTATGTATATCTCTCTTCATTCAGATGTAGTTAAAGTTACTAGAAACGATGATTGTCATGTTGCAGCAAACAAACCTTTCCTTAACGTTGCATTGCTAATCGTGTTCTCTTCATCCCTTGTATGTATATCTCTCTTCATTCAGAAGTAGTTAAAGTTGCTAGAAACAATGATTGTCATGTTGCAGCAAACAAACCTTTCCGGTAACATTGAATTGCTCATCGTGTTCTCTTCATCCCTTGTATGTATATCTCTCTTCATTCAGATGTAGTTCAAGTTACTAGAAACGATGATGGCCGTGTGGCAGCAAACAAACCTTTCCTATAATATTGAATTGCTAATCGTGTTCTCTTCATCCCTTGTATGTATATCTCTCTTCATTCAGATGTAGTTAAAGCTTCTAGAATCGATGATTGTCATGTTGCAGCAAACAAACCTTTCCTGTTACGTTGCATTGCTAATCGTGTTCTCTTCATCCCTTGTATGTATATCTCTCTTCATTCAGATGTAGTTAAAGTTACTAGAAACGATGATTGTCATGTTGCAGCAAACAAACCTTTCCTTAACGTTGCATTGCTAATCGTGTTCTCTTCATCCCTTGTATGTATATCTCTCTTCATTCAGAAGTAGTTAAAGTTGCTAGAAACAATGATTGTCATGTTGCAGCAAACAAACCTTTCCGGTAACATTGAATTGCTCATCGTGTTCTCTTCATCCCTTGTATGTATATCTCTCTTCATTCAGATGTAGTTCAAGTTACTAGAAACGATGATGGCCGTGTGGCAGCAAACAAACCTTTCCTATAATATTGAATTGCTAATCGTGTTCTCTTCATCCCTTGTATGTATATCTCTCTTCATTCAGATGTAGTTAAAGCTTCTAGAATCGATGATTGTCATGTTGCAGCAAACAAACCTTTCCTGTAACCTTGAATGGCTAATCGTGTTCTCTTCATCCCTTGTATGTATATCTCTCTTCATTCAGATGTAGTTAAAGTTTCTAGAAACGATGATAGTCATGTTGCAGCAAACAAACCTTTCCTGTAACGTTGATTTGCTCATCGTGTTCTCTTCATCCCTTGTATGTATATCTCTCTTCATTCAGATGTAGTTAAAGTTACGAGAAATGATGATAGTCATGTTGCAGCAAACAAACCTTTCCTGTATCGTTGAATGGCTAATCGTGTTCTCTTCATCCCTTGTATGTATATCTCTCTTCATTCAGATGTAGTTAAAGTTTCTAGAAACAATGATAGTCATGTTGCAGCAAACAAACCTTTCCTGTAACCTTGAATTGCTCATCGTGTTCTCTTCATCCCTTGGATGTATATCTCCATTCAGATGTAGTTAATTACTAGAAACGATGATGGCCGTGTGGCAGCAAACAAACCTTTCCTAGAACATTGAATTGCTAATCGTCTTCTCTTCATCCCTTGTATGTATATCTCTCTTCATTCAGATGTAGTTAAAGTTTCTAGAAACGAAGATTGCCATGTTGCAGCAAACAAACATTTCCTGTAACGTTGAATGGCTAATCGTGTTCTCTTCATCCCTTGTATGTATATCTCTCTTCATTCAGATGTAGTTAAAGTTACTAGAAATGATGATTGTCATGTTGCAGCAAACAAACCTTTCCCGTAACGTTGCATTGCTAATCGTGTTCTCTTCATCCCTTGTATGTATATCTCTCTTCATTCAGATGTAGTTAAAGTTTCTAGAAACGATGATTGTCATGTTGCAGCAAACAAACCTTTCCTGTAACGTTGAATGGCTCATCGTGTTCTCTTCATCCCTTGGATGTATATCTCTCTTCATTCAGAAGTAGTTAAAGTTGCTAGAAACAATGATTGTCATGTTGCAGCAAACAAACCTTTCCGGTAACATTGAATTGCTCATCGTGTTCTCTTCATCCCTTGTATGTATATTTCTCTTCATTCAGATGTAGTTAGTTACTAGAAACGATGATGGCTGTGTTGCAGGAAACAAACCTTTCCTGTAACGTTGAATGGCTAATCGTCTTCTCTTCATCCCTTGTATGTATATCTCTCTTCATTCAGATGTACTTAAAGTTTCTAGAAACGAAGATTGCCATGTTGCAGCAAACAAACCTTTGCTGTAACGTTGAATGGCTAATCGTGTTCTCTTCATCCCTTGTATGTATATCTCTCTTTATTCAGATGTAGTTAAAGTTACTTGAAATGATGATTGTCATGTTGCAGCAAACAAACCTTTCCTGTAACCTTGAATTGCTCATCGTATTCTCTTCATCCTTTGTATGTATATCTCTCTTCATTCAGATGTAGTTAAAGATTCTAAAAACGATGATTGTCATGTTGCAGCAAACAAACCTTTCCTGTAACCTTGAATTGCTAATCATCTTCTCTTCATCCCTTGTATGTATATCTCTCTTCATTCAGATGTAGTTAAAGTTACTACAAATGATGATGGCTGTGTAGCAGCAAACAAATCTTTCCTATAACATTGAATTGCTAATCGTGTTCTCTTCATCCCTTGTATGTATATCTCTCTTCATTCAGATGTAGTTAAAGATTCTAAAAACGATGATTGTCATGTTGCAGCAAACAAACCTTTCCTGTAACGTTGAATGGCTAATCGAGTTCTCTTCATCCCTTGGACGTATATCTCTCTTCATACAGATGTAGTTAAAGTTACTAGAAATGATGATTGTCATGTTGCAGCAAACAAACCTTTCCTGTAATGTTGCATTGCTAATCGTGTTCTCGTCATCCCTTGTATGTATATCTCTCTTCATTCAGATGTAGTTAAAGATTCTAAAAACGATGATTGTCATGTTGCAGCAAACAAACCTTTCCTGTAACCTTGAATTGCAAATCGTGTTCTCTTCATCCCTTGTATGTATATCTCTCTTCATTCAGATGTAGTTAAAGTTAAAAGAAATGATGATTGTCATGTTGCAGCAAACAAACCTTTCCTGTAACGTTGCATTGCTAATCGTGTTCTCTTCATCCCTTGTATGTATATCTCTCTTCATTCAGATGTAGTTAAAGTTTCTAGAAACGATGATAGTCTTGTTGCAGCAAACAAACCTTTCCCGTAACGTTGAATGGCTAATCGAGTTCTCTTCATCCCTTGGATGTATATCTCTCTTCATTCAGATGTAGTTAATGTTGCTAGAAACGATGATGGCCGTGTTGCAGCAAACACCTTTCTCGTAATGTTGAATTGCTAACTGTGTTGTCTTCATCCCTGGTATGTATATTTCTCTTCATTCAGATGTAGTTAAAAATTCTAAAAACGATGATTGTCATGTTGCAGCAAACAAACCTTTCCTGTTACGTTGCATTGCTAATCGTGTTCTCTTCATCCCTTGTATGTATATCTCTCTTCATTCAGATGTAGTTAAAGTTACTAGAAACGATGATTGTCATGTTGCAGCAAACAAACCTTTCCTTAACGTTGCATTGCTAATCGTGTTCTCTTCATCCCTTGTATGTATATCTCTCTTCATTCAGAAGTAGTTAAAGTTGCTAGAAACAATGATTGTCATGTTGCAGCAAACAAACCTTTCCGGTAACATTGAATTGCTCATCGTGTTCTCTTCATCCCTTGTATGTATATCTCTCTTCATTCAGATGTAGTTCAAGTTACTAGAAACGATGATGGCCGTGTGGCAGCAAACAAACCTTTCCTATAATATTGAATTGCTAATCGTGTTCTCTTCATCCCTTGTATGTATATCTCTCTTCATTCAGATGTAGTTAAAGCTTCTAGAATCGATGATTGTCATGTTGCAGCAAACAAACCTTTCCTGTTACGTTGCATTGCTAATCGTGTTCTCTTCATCCCTTGTATGTATATCTCTCTTCATTCAGATGTAGTTAAAGTTACTAGAAACGATGATTGTCATGTTGCAGCAAACAAACCTTTCCTTAACGTTGCATTGCTAATCGTGTTCTCTTCATCCCTTGTATGTATATCTCTCTTCATTCAGATGTAGTTAAAGTTACGAGAAATGATGATAGTCATGTTGCAGCAAACAAACCTTTCCTGTATCGTTGAATGGCTAATCGTGTTCTCTTCATCCCTTGTATGTATATCTCTCTTCATTCAGATGTAGTTAAAGTTTCTAGAAACAATGATAGTCATGTTGCAGCAAACAAACCTTTCCTGTAACCTTGAATTGCTCATCGTGTTCTCTTCATCCCTTGGATGTATATCTCCATTCAGATGTAGTTAATTACTAGAAACGATGATGGCCGTGTGGCAGCAAACAAACCTTTCCTAGAACATTGAATTGCTAATCGTCTTCTCTTCATCCCTTGTATGTATATCTCTCTTCATTCAGATGTAGTTAAAGTTTCTAGAAACGAAGATTGCCATGTTGCAGCAAACAAACATTTCCTGTAACGTTGAATGGCTAATCGTGTTCTCTTCATCCCTTGTATGTATATCTCTCTTCATTCAGATGTAGTTAAAGTTACTAGAAATGATGATTGTCATGTTGCAGCAAACAAACCTTTCCCGTAACGTTGCATTGCTAATCGTGTTCTCTTCATCCCTTGTATGTATATCTCTCTTCATTCAGATGTAGTTAAAGTTTCTAGAAACGATGATTGTCATGTTGCAGCAAACAAACCTTTCCTGTAACGTTGAATGGCTCATCGTGTTCTCTTCATCCCTTGGATGTATATCTCTCTTCATTCAGATGTAGTTAATGTTTCTAGAAACGATGATGGCCATGTTGCATCAAACACCTTTCCCTTAATGTTGAATTGCTAACTGTGTTCTCTTCATCCCTTGTTTGTATATCTCTCTTCATTCAGATGTAGTTAAAGTTGCTAGAAACAATGATTGTCATGTTGCAGCAAACAAACCTTTCCTGTAACGTTGAATGGCTCATCGTGTTCTCTTCATCCCTTGTATGTATATCTCTCTTCATTCAGATGTAGTTAAAGTTACTAGAAACGATGATGGTCAAGTTGCAGCAAACAAACCTTTCCTGTGACGTTGAATTGCTAATCCTGTTCTCTTCATCCCTTGGATGTATATCTCTCTTCATTCAGATGTAGTTAATGTTGCTAGAAACGATGATGGCCGTGTTGCAGCAAACACCTTTCCCGTAATGTTGAATTGCTAACTGTGTTCTCTTCATGCCTTGTATGTATATCTCTCTTCATTCAGATGTAGTTAAAGTCACTACAAATGATGATGGCCGTGTAGCAGCAAACAAACCTTTCCTGTAACATTGAATTGCTAATCGTCTTCTCTTCATCCCTTGTATGTATATCTCTCTTCATTCAGATGTAGTTAAAGATTCTAAAAACGATGATTGTCATGTTGCAGCAAACAAACCTTTCCTGTAACCTTGAATTGCTAATCGTGTTCTCTTCATCCCTTGTATGTATATCTCTCTACATTCAGATGTAGTTAAAGTTACTACAAATGATGATGGCCGTGTAGCAGCAAACAAACCTTTCCTATAACATTGAATTGCTAATCGTGTTCTCTTCATCCCTTGTATGTTTATCTCTCTTCATTCAGATGTATTTAAAGATTCTAAAAACGATGATGGTCATGTTGCAGCAAACAAATCTTTGCTGTAACGTTGAATGGCTAATCGAGTTCTCTTTATCCCTTGGATGTATATCTCTCTTCATTCAGATGTGGTTAAAGTTACTACAAATGATGGTGGCCGTGTGGCAGCAAACAAACCTTTACTATAACATTGAATTGCTAATCGTGTTCTCTTCATCCCTTGTAAGTATATCTCTCTTCATTCAGATGTAGTTAAAGCTTCTAGAATCGATGATTGTCATGTTGCAGCAAACAAACCTTTCCTGTAACCTTGAATGGCTAATCGTGTTCTCTTCATCCCTTGTATGTATATCTCTCTTCATTCAGATGTAGTTAAAGTTACTAGAAACGATGATTGTCATGTTGCAGCAAACAAACCTTTCCTGTAACCTTGATTTGCTCATCGTGTTCTCTTCATCCCTTGTATGTATATCTCTCTTCATTCAGATGTAGTTAAAGTTACGAGAAATGATGATTGTCATGTTGCAGCAAACAAACCTTTCCTGTAATGTTGCATTGCTAATCGTGTTCTCTTCATCCCTTGTATGTATATCTCTCTTCATTCAGATGTAGTTAAAGTTTCTAGAAACGATGATAGTCATGTTGCAGCAAACAAACCTTTCCTGTAACGTTGAATGGCTAATCGTGTTCTCTTCATCCCTTGTATGTATATCTCTCTTCATTCAGATGTAGTTAAAGTTACTAGAAATAATGATTGTCATGTTGCAGCAAACAAACCTTTCCTGTAACGTTGCATTGCTAATCGTATTCTCTTCATCCCTTGTATGTATATCTCTCTCATTCAGATATAGTTAAAGATTCTAAAAACGATGATTGTCATGTTGTCGCAAACAAACCTTTCCTGTAACCTTGAATTGCTAATCGTCTTCTCTTCATCCCTTGTATGTATATCTCTCTTCATTCAGATGTAGTTAAAGTTACTACAAATGATGATGGCCGTGTAGCAGCAAAGAAACCTTTCCTGTAACCTTGAATTGCTAATCGTGTTCTCTTCATCCCTTGTATGTATATCTCTCTTCATT
Organism: Rhineura floridana; assembly: GCF_030035675.1. Lineage (NCBI taxonomy): Eukaryota > Metazoa > Chordata > Lepidosauria > Squamata > Rhineuridae > Rhineura > Rhineura floridana. Next base: position 8,272,498 of record NC_084482.1, read on the forward strand.
CAGATGTAGTTAAAGTTACTACAAATGATGATGGCCGTGTAGCAGCAAACAAACCTTTCCTATAACATTGAATTGCTAATCGTGTTCTCTTCATCCCTTGTAACTATATCTCTCTTCATTCAGATGTAGTTAAAGATTCTAAAAACGATGATGGTCATGTTGCAGCAAACAAACCTTTCCCGTAACGTTGAATGGCTAATCGAGTTCTCTTCATCCCTTGGATGTATATCTCTCTTCATTCAGATGTAGTTAATGTTGCTAGAAACGATGATGGCCGTGTTGCAGCAAACACCTTTCTCGTAATGTTGAATTGCTAACTGTGTTCTCTTCATCCCTTGTATGTTTATCTCTCTTCATTCAGATGTAGTTAAAAATTCTAAAAACGATGATTGTCATGTTGCAGCAAACAAACCTTTCCTGTTACGTTGCATTGCTAATCGTGTTCTCTTCATCCCTTGTATGTATATCTCTCTTCATTCAGATGTAGTTAAAGTTACTAGAAACGATGATTGTCATGTTGCAGCAAACAAACCTTTCCTTAACGTTGCATTGCTAATCGTGTTCTCTTCATCCCTTGTATGTATATCTCTCTTCATTCAGAAGTAGTTAAAGTTGCTAGAAACAATGATTGTCATGTTGCAGCAAACAAACCTTTCCGGTAACATTGAATTGCTCATCGTGTTCTCTTCATCCCTTGTATGTATATCTCTCTTCATTCAGATGTAGTTAAAGTTACTAGAAATAATGATTGTCATGTTGCAGCAAACAAACCTTTCCTGTAACGTTGCATTGCTAATCGTATTCTCTTCATCCCTTCTATGTATATCTCTCCTCATTCAGATGTAGTTAAAGATTCTAAAAACGATGATTGTCATGTTGTCGCAAACAAACCTTTCCTGTAACCTTGAATTGCTAATCGTCTTCTCTTCATCCCTTGTATGTATATCTCTCTTCATTCAGATGTAGTTAAAGTTACTACAAATGATGATGGCCGTGTAGCAGCAAAGAAACCTTTCCTGTAACCTTGAATTGCTAATCGTGTTCTCCTCATCCCTTGTATGTATATCTCTCTTCATTCAGATGTAGTTAAAGTTACTACAAATGATGATGGCCGTGTAGCAGCAAACAAACCTTTCCTATAACATTGAATTGCTAATCGTGTTCTCTTCATCCCTTGTAACTATATCTCTCTTTATTCAGATGTAGTTAAAGATTCTAAAAACGATGATGGTCATGTTGCAGCAAACAAACCTTTCCTGTAACGTTGAATGGCTAATCGAGTTCTCTTCATCCCTTGGATGTATATCTCTCTTCATTCAGATGTAGTTAATGTTGCTAGAAACGATGATGGCCGTGTTGCAGCAAACACCTTTCTCGTAATGTTGAATTGCTAACTGTGTTCTCTTCATCCCTGGTATGTATATTTCTCTTCATTCAGATGTAGTTAAAAATTCTAAAAACGATGATTGTCATGTTGCAGCAAACAAACCTTTCCTGTTACGTTGCATTGCTAATCGTGTTCTCTTCATCCCTTGGATGTATATCTCTCTTCATTCAGATGTAGTTAAAGTTACTACAAACGATGATGGCCGTGTGGCAGCAAACAAACCTTTCCTGTAAACTTGAATTGCTCATCGTGTTCTCTTCATCCCTTGAATGTATATCTCTCTTCATTCAGATGTAGTTTAAGTTACTAGAAATGATGATTGTCATGTTGCAACAAACAAACCTTTCCTGTAACATTGAATTGCTAATCGTGTTCTCTTCATCCCTTGTATGTATATCTCTCTTCATTCAGATGTAGTTAAAGTTACTAGAAATGATGATTGTCATGTTGCAGCAAACAAACCTTTCCTGTAACGTTGAATGGCTAATCGTGTTGTCTTCATCCCATCTATGTATATCTCTCTTCATTCAGATGTAGTTAATTACTAGAAACGATGATGGCCGTGTGGCAGCAAACAAACCTTTCCTATAACATTGAATTGCTAATCGTCTTCTCTTCATCCCTTGTATGTATCTCTCTCTTCATTCAGATGTTGTTAAAGATTCTAGAAACGAAGATTGCCATGTTGCAGCAAACAAACCTTTGCTGTAACGTTGAATGGCTAATCGTGTTCTCTTCATCCCTTCTATGTATATCTCTCTTCATTCAGATGTAGTTAAAGTTTCTAGAAACGATGATGGTCATGTTGCAGCAAACAAACCTTTCCTGTTACGTTGCATTGCTAATCGTGTTCTCTTCATCCCTTGGATGTATATCTCTCTTCATTCAGATGTAGTTAAAGTTACTACAAACGATGATGGCCGTGTGGCAGCAAACAAACCTTTCCTGTAAACTTGAATTGCTCATCGTGTTCTCTTCATCCCTTGAATGTATATCTCTCTTCATTCAGATGTAGTTTAAGTTACTAGAAATGATGATTGTCATGTTGCAGCAAACAAACCTTTCCTGTAACATTGAATTGCTAATCGTGTTCTCTTCATCCCCTGTATGTATATCTCTCTTCATTCAGATGTTGTTAAAGATTCTAGAAACGAAGATTGCCATGTTGCAGCAAACAAACCTTTGCTGTAACGTTGAATGGCTAATCGTGTTCTCTTCATCCCTTCTATGTATATCTCTCTTCATTCAGATGTAGTTAAAGTTTCTAGAAACGATGATGGTCATGTTGCAGCAAACAAACCTTTCCTGTAACGTTGAATGGCTAATCGTGTTCTCTTCATCCCTTGGACGTATATCTCTCTTCATTCAGATGTAGTTAAAGTTACTAGAAACGATGATTGTCATGTTGCAGCAAACAAACCTTTCCTGTAACCTTGAATTGCTCATCGTCTTCTCTTCATCCCTTGTATGTATATCTCTCTTCATTCAGATGTAGTTAAAGATTCTAAAAACGATGATTGTCATGTTGCAGCAAACAAACCTTTCCTGTAACCTTGAATTGCTAATCGTCTTCTCTTCATCCCTTGTATGTATATCTCTCTTCATTCAGATGTAGATAAAGCTTCTAGAAACGATGATTGTCATGTTGAAGCAAACAAACCTTTCCTGTAACCTTGAATGGCTCATCGTGTTCTCTTCATCCCTTGTATGTATATCTCTCTTCATTCAGATGTAGTTAGTTACTAGAAACGATGATGGCCGTGTGGCAGCAAACAAACCTTTCCTATATCATTGAATTGCTAATTGTCTTCTCTTCATCCCTTGTATGTATATCTCTCTTCATTCAGATGTAGTTAAAGTTTCTAGAAACGAAGATTGCCATGTTGTAGCAAACAAACCTTTCCTCTAACGTTGAATGGCTAATCATGTTCTCTTCATCCCTTGTATGTATATCTCTCTTCATTCAGATGTAGTTAATGTTGCTAGAAACGATGATGGCCGTGTTGCAGCAAACACCTTTCTCGTAATGTTGAATTGCTAACTGTGTTCTCTTCATCCCTGGTATGTATATTTCTCTTCATTCAGATGTAGTTAAAAATTCTAAAAACGATGATTGTCATGTTGCAGCAAACAAACCTTTCCTGTTACGTTGCATTGCTAATCGTGTTCTCTTCATCCCTTGGATGTATATCTCTCTTCATTCAGATGTAGTTAAAGTTACTACAAACGATGATGGCCGTGTGGCAGCAAACAAACCTTTCCTGTAAACTTGAATTGCTCATCGTGTTCTCTTCATCCCTTGAATGTATATCTCTCTTCATTCAGATGTAGTTAAAGTTACTAGAAATGATGATTGTCATGTTGCAGCAAACAAACCTTTCCTGTAACGTTGAATGGCTAATCGTGTTGTCTTCATCCCATCTATGTATATCTCTCTTCATTCAGATGTAGTTAATTACTAGAAACGATGATGGCCGTGTGGCAGCAAACAAACCTTTCCTATAACATTGAATTGCTAATCGTCTTCTCTTCATCCCTTGTATGTATCTCTCTCTTCATTCAGATGTTGTTAAAGATTCTAGAAACGAAGATTGCCATGTTGCAGCAAACAAACCTTTGCTGTAACGTTGAATGGCTAATCGTGTTCTCTTCATCCCTTCTATGTATATCTCTCTTCATTCAGATGTAGTTAAAGTTTCTAGAAACGATGATAGTCTTGTTGCAGCAAACAAACCTTTCCTGGAACGTTGAATTGCTCTTCGTGTTCTCTTCATCCCTTGTATGTATATCTCTCTTCGTTCAGATTTAGTTAAACATTCTAAAAACGATGATGGTCATGTTGCAGCAAACAAACCTTTCCTGTAACGTTGAATGGCTAATCGTGTTCTCTTCATCCCTTGGACGTATATCTCTCTTCATTCAGATGTAGTTAAAGTTACTAGAAACGATGATTGTCATGTTGCAGCAAACAAACCTTTCCTGTAACCTTGAATTGCTCATCGTCTTCTCTTCATCCCTTGTATGTATATCTCTCTTCATTCAGATGTAGTTAAAGATTCTAAAAACGATGATTGTCATGTTGCAGCAAACAAACCTTTCCTGTAACCTTGAATTGCTAATCGTCTTCTCTTCATCCCTTGTATGTATATCTCTCTTCATTCAGATGTAGATAAAGCTTCTAGAAACGATGATTGTCATGTTGAAGCAAACAAACCTTTCCTGTAACCTTGAATGGCTCATCGTGTTCTCTTCATCCCTTGTATGTATATCTCTCTTCATTCAGATGTAGTTAGTTACTAGAAACGATGATGGCCGTGTGGCAGCAAACAAACCTTTCCTATATCATTGAATGGCTAATCGTGTTCTCTTCATCCCTTGTATGTATATCTCTCCTCATTCAGATGTAGTTAAAGATTCTAAAAACGATGATTGTCATGTTGCAGTAAACAATCCTTTCCTGTAACCTTGAATTGCTAATCATGTTCTCTTAATCCCTTGTATGTATATCTCTCTTCATTCAGATGTAGTTAAAGATTCTAAAAACGATGATTGTCATGTTGCAGCAAACAAACCTTTCCTGTAACCTTGAATTGCTAATCGTCTTCTCTTCATCCCTTGTATGTATATCTCTCTTCATTCAGATGTAGTTAAAGCTTCTAGAAACGATGATTGTCATGTTGCAGCAAACAAACCTTTCCTGTAACGTTGAATGGCTAATCGTGTTTTCTTCATCCCTTGTATGTATATCTCTCTTCATTCAGATGTAGTTAAAGTTTCTAGAAACGATGATAGTCATGTTGCAGCAAACAAACCTTTCCTGTAACGTTGAATGGCTAATCGTGTTCTCTTCATCCCTTGTATGTATATCTCCCTTCATTCAGATGTAGTTAAAGTTACTAGAAACAATGAATGTCATGTTGCAGCAAACAAACCTTTCCTGTAACGTTGAACTGCTCATCGTGTTCCACTCATCCCTTGTATGTATATTTCTCTTCATTCAGATGTAGTTAGTTACTAGAAACGATGATGGCTGTGTTGCAGGAAACAAACCTTTCCTGTAACGTTGAATGGCTAATCGTCTTCTCTTCATCCCTTGTATGTATATCTCTCTTCATTCATATGTAGTTAAAGTTTCTAGAAACGAAGATTGCCATGTTGCAGCAAACAAACCTTTCCTGTAACGTTGAATGGCTAATCGTGTTCTCTTCATCCCTTGTATGTATATCTCTCTTCATTCAGATGTAGTTAAAGTTACTTGAAATGATGATTGTCATGTTGCAGCAAACAAACCTTTCCTGTAACCTTGAATTGCTCATCGTATTCTCTTCATCCTTTGTATGTATATCTCTCTTCATTCAGATGTAGTTAAAGATTCTAAAAACGATGATTGTCATGTTGCAGCAAACAAACCTTTCCTGTAACCTTGAATTGCTAATCATCTTCTCTTCATCCCTTGTATGTATATCTCTCTTCATTCAGATGTAGTTAAAGTTACTACAAATGATGATGGCTGTGTAGCAGCAAACAAATCTTTCCTATAACATTGAATTGCTAATCGTGTTCTCTTCATCCCTTGTATGTATATCTCTCTTCATTCAGATGTAGTTAAAGATTCTAAAAACGATGATTGTCATGTTGCAGCAAACAAACCTTTCCTGTAACGTTGAATGGCTAATCGAGTTCTCTTCATCCCTTGGACGTATATCTCTCTTCATACAGATGTAGTTAAAGTTACTAGAAATGATGATTGTCATGTTGCAGCAAACAAACCTTTCCTGTAATGTTGCATTGCTAATCGTGTTCTCGTCATCCCTTGTATGTATATCTCTCTTCATTCAGATGTAGTTAAAGATTCTAAAAACGATGATTGTCATGTTGCAGCAAACAAACCTTTCCTGTAACGTTGCATTGCTAATCGTGTTCTCTTCATCCCTTGTATGTATATCTCTCTTCATTCAGATGTAGTTAAAGTTTCTAGAAACGATGATAGTCTTGTTGCAGCAAACAAACCTTTCCTGGAACGTTGAATAGCTCATCGTATTCTCTTCATCCCTTGTATGTATATCTCCCTTCATTCAGATGTAGTTAAAGTTACTAGAAACAATGAATGTCATGTTGCAGCAAACAAACCTTTCCTGTAACGTTGAACTGCTCATCGTGTTCCACTCATCCCCTGTATGTATATTTCTCTTCATTCAGATGTAGTTAGTTACTAGAAACGATGATGGCTGTGTTGCAGGAAACAAACCTTTCCTGTAACGTTGAATGGCTAATCGTCTTCTCTTCATCCCTTGTATGTATATCTCTCTTCATTCAGATGTAGTTAAAGTTTCTAGAAACGAAGATTGCCATGTTGCAGCAAACAATCCTTTCCTGTAACGTTGAATGGCTAATCGTGTTCTCTTCATCCCTTGTATGTATATCTCTCTTCATTCAGATGTAGTTAAAGTTACTTGAAATGATGATTGTCATGTTGCAGCAAACAAACCTTTCCTGTAACCTTGAATTGCTCATCGTATTCTCTTCATCCTTTGTATGTATATCTCTCTTCATTCAGATGTAGTTAAAGATTCTAAAAACGATGATTGTCATGTTGCAGCAAACAAACCTTTCCTGTAACCTTGAATTGCTAATCATTTTCTCTTCATCCCTTGTATGTATATCTCTCTTCATTCAGATGTAGTTAAAGTTACTACAAATGATGATGGCTGTGTAGCAGCAAACAAATCTTTCCTATAACATTGAATTGCTAATCGTGTTCTCTTCATCCCTTGTATGTATATCTCTCTTCATTCAGATGTAGTTAAAGATTCTAAAAACGATGATTGTCATGTTGCAGCAAACAAAACTTTCCTGTAACGTTGAATGGCTAATCGAGTTCTCTTCATCCCTTGGACGTATATCTCTCTTCATACAGATGTAGTTAAAGTTACTAGAAATGATGATTGTCATGTTGCAGCAAACAAACCTTTACTGTAATGTTGCATTGCTAATCGTGTTCTCGTCATCCCTTGTATGTATATCTCTCTTCATTCAGATGTAGTTAAAGATTCTAAAAACGATGATTGTCATGTTGCAGCAAACAAACCTTTCCTGTAACCTTGAATTGCAAATCGTGTTCTCTTCATCCCTTGTATGTATATCTCTCTTCATTCAGATGTAGTTAAAGTTAAAAGAAATGATGATTGTCATGTTGCAGCAAACAAACCTTTCCTGTAACGTTGCATTGCTAATCGTGTTCTCTTCATCCCTTGTATGTATATCTCTCTTCATTCAGATGTAGTTAAAGTTTCTAGAAACGATGATAGTCTTGTTGCAGCAAACAAACCTTTCCTGGAACGTTGAATTGCTCATCGTGTTCTCTTCATCCCTTGTATCTCTCTTCATTCAGATGTAGTTAAAGATTCTAAAAACGATGATTGTCATGTTGCAGCAAACAAACCTTTCCTGTAACCTTGAATTGCTAATCATGTTCTCTTAATCCCTTGTATGTATATCTCTCTTCATTCAGATGTAGTTAAAGATTCTAAAAACGATGATTGTCATGTTGCAGCAAACAAACCTTTCCTGTAACCTTGAATTGCTAATCGTCTTCTCTTCATCCCTTGTATGTATATCTCTTTTCATTCAGATGTAGTTAAAGTTTCTAGAAACAATGATAGTCATGTTGCAGCAAACAAACCTTTCCTGGAACGTTGAATAGCTCATCGTATTCTCTTCATCCCTTGTATGTATATCTCCCTTCATTCAGATGTAGTTAAAGTTACTAGAAACAATGAATGTCATGTTGCAGCAAACAAACCTTTCCTGTAACGTTGAACTGCTCATCGTGTTCCACTCATCCCTTGTATGTATATTTCTCTTCATTCAGATGTAGTTAGTTACTAGAAACGATGATGGCTGTGTTGCAGGAAACAAACCTTTCCTGTAACGTTGAATGGCTAATCGTCTTCTCTTCATCCCTTGTATGTATATCTCTCTTCATTCAGATGTAGTTAAAGTTTCTAGAAACGAAGATTGCCATGTTGCAGCAAACAATCCTTTCCTGTAACGTTGAATGGCTAATCGTGTTCTCTTCATCCCTTGTATGTATATCTCTCTTCATTCAGATGTAGTTAAAGTTACTAGAAATGATGATTGTCATGTTGCAGCAAACAAACCTTTCCTGTAACGTTGAATGGCTAATCGTGTTGTCTTCATCCCATCTATGTATATCTCTCTTCATTCAGATGTAGTTAATTACTAGAAACGATGATGGCCGTGTGGCAGCAAACAAACCTTTCCTATAACATTGAATTGCTAATCGTCTTCTCTTCATCCCTTGTATGTATCTCTCTCTTCATTCAGATGTTGTTAAAGATTCTAGAAACGAAGATTGCCATGTTGCAGCAAACAAACCTTTGCTGTAACGTTGAATGGCTAATCGTGTTCTCTTCATCCCTTCTATGTATATCTCTCTTCATTCAGATGTAGTTAAAGTTTCTAGAAACGATGATGGTCATGTTGCAGCAAACAAACCTTTCCTGTAACGTTGAATGGCTAATCGTGTTCTCTTCATCCCTTGGACGTATATCTCTCTTCATTCAGATGTAGATAAAGCTTCTAGAAACGATGATTGTCATGTTGAAGCAAACAAACCTTTCCTGTAACCTTGAATGGCTCATCGTGTTCTCTTCATCCCTTGTATGTATATCTCTCTTCATTCAGATGTAGTTAGTTACTAGAAACGATGATGGCCGTGTGGCAGCAAACAAACCTTTCCTATATCATTGAATTGCTAATTGTCTTCTCTTCATCCCTTGTATGTATATCTCTCTTCATTCAGATGTAGTTAAAGTTTCTAGAAACGAAGATTGCCATGTTGTAGCAAACAAACCTTTCCTCTAACGTTGAATGGCTAATCATGTTCTCTTCATCCCTTGTATGTATATCTCTCTTCATTCAGATGTAGTTAATGTTGCTAGAAACGATGATGGCCGTGTTGCAGCAAACACCTTTCTCGTAATGTTGAATTGCTAACTGTGTTCTCTTCATCCCTGGTATGTATATTTCTCTTTATTCAGATGTAGTTAAAAATTCTAAAAACGATGATTGTCATGTTGCAGCAAACAAACCTTTCCTGTTACGTTGCATTGCTAATCGTGTTCTCTTCATCCCTTGGATGTATATCTCTCTTCATTCAGATGTAGTTAAAGTTACTACAAACGATGATGGCCGTGTGGCAGCAAACAAACCTTTCCTGTAAACTTGAATTGCTCATCGTGTTCTCTTCATCCCTTGAATGTATATCTCTCTTCATTCAGATGTAGTTTAAGTTACTAGAAATGATGATTGTCATGTTGCAGCAAACAAACCTTTCCTGTAACATTGAATTGCTAATCGTGTTCTCTTCATCCCCTGTATGTATATCTCTCTTCATTCAGATGTAGTTAAAGTTACTAGAAATGATGATTGTCATGTTGCAGCAAACAAACCTTTCCTGTAACGTTGAATGGCTAATCGTGTTGTCTTCATCCCATCTATGTATATCTCTCTTCATTCAGATGTAGTTAATTACTAGAAACGATGATGGCCGTGTGGCAGCAAACAAACCTTTCCTATAACATTGAATTGCTAATCGTCTTCTCTTCATCCCTTGTATGTATCTCTCTCTTCATTCAGATGTTGTTAAAGATTCTAGAAACGAAGATTGCCATGTTGCAGCAAACAAACCTTTGCTGTAACGTTGAATGGCTAATCGTGTTCTCTTCATCCCTTCTATGTATATCTCTCTTCATTCAGATGTAGTTAAAGTTTCTAGAAACGATGATAGTCTTGTTGCAGCAAACAAACCTTTCCTGGAACGTTGAATTGCTCTTCGTGTTCTCTTCATCCCTTGTATGTATATCTCTCTTCGTTCAGATTTAGTTAAACATTCTAAAAACGATGATGGTCATGTTGCAGCAAACAAACCTTTCCTGTAACGTTGAATGGCTAATCGTGTTCTCTTCATCCCTTGGACGTATATCTCTCTTCATTCAGATGTAGTTAAAGTTACTAGAAACGATGATTGTCATGTTGCAGCAAACAAACCTTTCCTGTAACCTTGAATTGCTCATCGTCTTCTCTTCATCCCTTGTATGTATATCTCTCTTCATTCAGATGTAGTTAAAGATTCTAAAAACGATGATTGTCATGTTGCAGCAAACAAACCTTTCCTGTAAGCTTGAATTGCTAATCGTCTTCTCTTCATCCCTTGTATGTATATCTCTCTTCATTCAGATGTAGATAAAGCTTCTAGAAACGATGATTGTCATGTTGAAGCAAACAAACCTTTCCTGTAACCTTGAATGGCTCATCGTGTTCTCTTCATCCCTTGTATGTATATCTCTCTTCATTCAGATGTAGTTAGTTACTAGAAACGATGATGGCCGTGTGGCAGCAAACAAACCTTTCCTATATCATTGAATGGCTAATCGTGTTCTCTTCATCCCTTGTATGTATATCTCTCCTCATTCAGATGTAGTTAAAGATTCTAAAAACGATGATTGTCATGTTGCAGCAAACAAACCTTTCCTGTAACCTTGAATTGCTAATCGTCTTCTCTTCATCCCTTGTATGTATATCTCTCTTCATTCAGATGTAGTTAAAGCTTCTAGAAACGATGATTGTCATGTAGCAGCAAACAAACCTTTCCTGTAACGTTGAATGGCTAATCGTGTTCTCTTCATCCCTTGTATGTATATCTCTCTTCATTCAGATGTAGTTAAAGTTTCTAGAAACAATGATAGTCATGTTGCAGCAAACAAACCTTTCCTGGAACGTTGAATAGCTCATCGTATTCTCTTCATCCCTTGTATGTATATCTCCCTTCATTCAGATGTAGTTAAAGTTACTAGAAACAATGAATGTCATGTTGCAGCAAACAAACCTTTCCTGTAACGTTGAACTGCTCATCGTGTTCCACTCATCCCTTCTATGTATATTTCTCTTCATTCAGATGTAGTTAGTTACTAGAAACGATGATGGCTGTGTTGCAGGAAACAAACCTTTCCTGTAACGTTGAATGGCTAATCGTCTTCTCTTCATCCCTTGTATGTATATCTCTCTTCATTCAGATGTAGTTAAAGTTTCTAGAAACGAAGATTGCCATGTTGCAGCAAACAATCCTTTCCTGTAACGTTGAATGGCTAATCGTGTTCTCTTCATCCCTTGTATGTATATCTCTCTTCATTCAGATGTAGTTAAAGCTTCTAGAAACGATGATTGTCATGTTGCAGCAAACAAACCTTTCCTGTAACGTTGAATGGCTAATTGTGTTCTCTTCATCCCTTGTATGTATATCTCTCTTCATTCAGATGTAGTTAAAGTTTCTAGAAACGATGATAGTCATGTTGCAGCAAACAAACCTTTCCTGTAACGTTGAATGGCTAATCGTGTTCTCTTCATCCCTTGTATGTATATCTCTCTTCATTCAGATGTAGTTAAAGTTTCTAGAAACAATGATAGTCATGTTGCAGCAAACAAACCTTTCCTGGAACGTTGAATAGCTCATCGTATTCTCTTCATCCCTTGTATGTATATCTCCCTTCATTCAGATGTAGTTAAAGTTACTAGAAACAATGAATGTCATGTTGCAGCAAACAAACCTTTCCTGTAACGTTGAACTGCTCATCGTGTTCCACTCATCCCTTGTATGTATATTTCTCTTCATTCAGATGTAGTTAGTTACTAGAAACGATGATGGCTGTGTTGCAGGAAACAAACCTTTCCTGTAACGTTGAATGGCTAATCGTCTTCTCTTCATCCCTTGTATGTATATCTCTCTTCATTCAGGTGTAGTTAAAGTTTCTAGAAACGAAAATTGCCATGTTGCAGCAAACAAACCTTTCCTGTAACGTTGAATGGCTAATCGTGTTCTCTTCATCCCTTGTATGTATATCTCTCTTCATTCAGATGTAGTTAAAGTTACTTGAAATGATGATTGTCATGTTGCAGCAAACAAACCTTTCCTGTAACCTTGAATTGCTAATCATCTTCTCTTCATCCCTTGTATGTATATCTGTCTTCATTCAGATGTAGTTAAAGTTACTACAAATGATGATGGCTGTGTAGCAGCAAACAAATCTTTCCTATAACATTGAATTGCTAATCGTGTTCTCTTCATCCCTTGTATGTATATCTCTCTTCATTCAGATGTAGTTAAAGATTCTAAAAACGATGATGGTCATGTTGCAGCAAACAAACCTTTCCTGTAACGTTGAATGGCTAATCGAGTTCTCTTCATCCCTTGGACGTATATCTCTCTTCATACAGATGTAGTTAAAGTTACTAGAAATGATGATTGTCATGTTGCAGCAAACAAACCTTTCCTGTAATGTTGCATTGCTAATCGTGTTCTCGTCATCCCTTGTATGTATATCTCTCTTCATTCAGATGTAGTTAAAGATTCTAAAAACGATGATTGTCATGTTGCAGCAAACAAACCTTTCCTGTAACGTTGCATTGCTAATCGTGTTCTCTTCATCCCTTGTATGTATATCTCTCTTCATTCAGATGTAGTTAAAGTTTCTAGAAACGATGATAGTCTTGTTGCAGCAAACAAACCTTTCTTGGAACGTTGAATTGCTCATCGTGTTCTCTTCATCCCTTGTATGTATATCTCTCTTCATTCAGATGTAGTTAGTTACTAGAAACGATGATGGCCGTGTGGCAGCAAACAAACCTTTCCTATATCATTGAATTGCTAATCGTCTTCTCTTCATCCCTTGTATGTATATCTCTCTTCATTCAGATGTAGTTAAAGTTTCTAGAAACGAAGATTGCCATGTTGTAGCAAACAAACCTTTCCTCTAACGTTGAATGGCTAATCGTGTTCTCTTCATCCCTTGTATGTATATCTCTCTTCATTCAGATGTAGTTAAAGTTACTACAAATGATGATGGCTGTGTAGCAGCAAACAAATCTTTCCTATAACATTGAATTGCTAATCGTGTTCTCTTCATCCCTTGTATGTATATCTCTCTTCATTCAGATGTAGTTAAAGATTCTAAAAACGATGATTGTCATGTTGCAGCAAACAAACCTTTCCTGTAACGTTGAATTGCAAATCGTGTTCTCTTCATCCCTTGTATGTATATCTCTCTTCATTCAGATGTAGTTAAAGTTAAAAGAAATGATGATTGTCATGTTGCAGCAAACAAACCTTTCCTGTAACGTTGCATTGCTAATCGTGTTCTCTTCATCCCTTGTATGTATATCTCTCTTCATTCAGATGTAGTTAAAGTTTCTAGAAACGAAGATTGCCATGTTGCAGCAAACAATCCTTTCCTGTAACGTTGAATGGCTAATCGTGTTCTCTTCATCCCTTGTATGTATATCTCTCTTCATTCAGATGTAGTTAAAGATTCTAAAAACGATGATTGTCATGTTGCAGCAAACAAACCTTTCCTGTAACCTTGAATTGCTAATCATCTTCTCTTCATCCCTTGTATGTATATCTCTCTTCATTCAGATGTAGTTAAAGTTACTAGAAACGATGATTGTCATGTTGCAGCAAACAAACCTTTCCTGTAACCTTGAATTGCTCATCGTCTTCTCTTCATCCCTTGTATGTATATCTCTCTTCATTCAGATGTAGTTAAAGATTCTAAAAACGATGATTGTCATGTTGCAGCAAACAAACCTTTCCTGTAACCTTGAATTGCTAATCGTCTTCTCTTCATCCCTTATATGTATATCTCTCTTCATTCAGATGTAGTTAAAGCTTCTAGAAACGATGATTGTCATGTTGCAGCAAACAAACCTTTCCTGTAACGTTGAATGGCTAATTGTGTTCTCTTCATCCCTTGTATGTATATCTCTCTTCATTCAGATGTAGTTAAAGTTTCTAGAAACGATGATAGTCATGTTGCAGCAAACAAACCTTTCCTGTAACGTTGAATGGCTAATCGTGTTCTCTTCATCCCTTGTATGTATATCTCTCTTCATTCAGATGTAGTTAAAGTTTCTAGAAACAATGATAGTCATGTTGCAGCAAACAAACCTTTCCTGGAACGTTGAATAGCTCATCGTATTCTCTTCATCCCTTGTATGTATATCTCCCTTCATTCAGATGTAGTTAAAGTTACTAGAAACAATGAATGTCATGTTGCAGCAAACAAACCTTTCCTGTAACGTTGAACTGCTCATCGTGTTCCACTCATCCCTTGTATGTATATTTCTCTTCATTCAGATGTAGTTAGTTACTAGAAACGATGATGGCTGTGTTGCAGGAAACAAACCTTTCCTGTAACGTTGAATGGCTAATCGTCTTCTCTTCATCCCTTGTATGTATATCTCTCTTCATTCAGATGTAGTTAAAGTTTCTAGAAACGAAGATTGCCATGTTGCAGCAAACAATCCTTTCCTGTAACGTTGAATGGCTAATCGTGTTCTCTTCATCCCTTGTATGTATATCTCTCTTCATTCAGATGTAGTTAAAGATTCTAAAAACGATGATTGTCATGTTGCAGCAAACAAACCTTTCCTGTAACCTTGAATTGCTAATCATCTTCTCTTCATCCCTTGTATGTATATCTCTCTTCATTCAGATGTAGTTAAAGTTACTAGAAACGATGATTGTCATGTTGCAGCAAACAAACCTTTCCTGTAACCTTGAATTGCTCATCGTCTTCTCTTCATCCCTTGTATGTATATCTCTCTTCATTCAGATGTAGTTAAAGATTCTAAAAACGATGATTGTCATGTTGCAGCAAACAAACCTTTCCTGTAACCTTGAATTGCTAATCGTCTTCTCTTCATCCCTTATATGTATATCTCTCTTCATTCAGATGTAGTTAAAGCTTCTAGAAACGATGATTGTCATGTTGCAGCAAACAAACCTTTCCTGTAACGTTGAATGGCTAATTGTGTTCTCTTCATCCCTTGTATGTATATCTCTCTTCATTCAGATGTAGTTAAAGTTTCTAGAAACGATGATAGTCATGTTGCAGCAAACAAACCTTTCCTGTAACGTTGAATGGCTAATCGTGTTCTCTTCATCCCTTGTATGTATATCTCTCTTCATTCAGATGTAGTTAAAGTTTCTAGAAACAATGATAGTCATGTTGCAGCAAACAAACCTTTCCTGGAACGTTGAATAGCTCATCGTATTCTCTTCATCCCTTGTATGTATATCTCCCTTCATTCAGATGTAGTTAAAGTTACTAGAAACAATGAATGTCATGTTGCAGCAAACAAACCTTTCCTGTAACGTTGAACTGCTCATCGTGTTCCACTCATCCCTTGTATGTATATTTCTCTTCATTCAGATGTAGTTAGTTACTAGAAACGATGATGGCTGTGTTGCAGGAAACAAACCTTTCCTGTAACGTTGAATGGCTAATCGTCTTCTCTTCATCCCTTGTATGTATATCTCTCTTCATTCAGGTGTAGTTAAAGTTTCTAGAAACGAAAATTGCCATGTTGCAGCAAACAAACCTTTCCTGTAACGTTGAATGGCTAATCGTGTTCTCTTCATCCCTTGTATGTATATCTCTCTTCATTCAGATGTAGTTAAAGTTACTTGAAATGATGATTGTCATGTTGCAGCAAACAAACCTTTCCTGTAACCTTGAATTGCTAATCATCTTCTCTTCATCCCTTGTATGTATATCTGTCTTCATTCAGATGTAGTTAAAGTTACTACAAATGATGATGGCTGTGTAGCAGCAAACAAATCTTTCCTATAACATTGAATTGCTAATCGTGTTCTCTTCATCCCTTGTATGTATATCTCTCTTCATTCAGATGTAGTTAAAGATTCTAAAAACGATGATGGTCATGTTGCAGCAAACAAACCTTTCCTGTAACGTTGAATGGCTAATCGAGTTCTCTTCATCCCTTGGACGTATATCTCTCTTCATTCAGATGTAGTTAAAGCTTCTAGAAACGATGATTGTCATGTTGCAGCAAACAAACCTTTCCTGTAACGTTGAATGGCTAATTGTGTTCTCTTCATCCCTTGTATGTATATCTCTCTTCATTCAGATGTAGTTAAAGTTTCTAGAAACGATGATAGTCATGTTGCAGCAAACAAACCTTTCCTGTAACGTTGAATGGCTAATCGTGTTCTCTTCATCCCTTGTATGTATATCTCTCTTCATTCAGATGTAGTTAAAGTTTCTAGAAACAATGATAGTCATGTTGCAGCAAACAAACCTTTCCTGGAACGTTGAATAGCTCATCGTATTCTCTTCATCCCTTGTATGTATATCTCCCTTCATTCAGATGTAGTTAAAGTTACTAGAAACAATGAATGTCATGTTGCAGCAAACAAACCTTTCCTGTAACGTTGAACTGCTCATCGTGTTCCACTCATCCCTTGTATGTATATTTCTCTTCATTCAGATGTAGTTAGTTACTAGAAACGATGATGGCTGTGTTGCAGGAAACAAACCTTTCCTGTAACGTTGAATGGCTAATCGTCTTCTCTTCATCCCTTCTATGTATATCTCTCTTCATTCAGATGTAGTTAAAGTTTCTAGAAACGAAGATTGCCATGTTGCAGCAAACAATCCTTTCCTGTAACGTTGAATGGCTAATCGTGTTCTCTTCATCCCTTGTATGTATATCTCTCTTCATTCAGATGTAGTTAAAAATTCTAAAAACGATGATTGTCATGTTGCAGCAAACAAACCTTTCCTGTAACCTTGAATTGCTAATCATCTTCTCTTCATCCCTTGTATGTATATCTCTCTTCATTCAGATGTAGTTAAAGTTACTAGAAACGATGATTGTCATGTTGCAGCAAACAAACCTTTCCTGTAACCTTGAATTGCTCATCGTCTTCTCTTCATCCCTTGTATGTATATCTCTCTTCATTCAGATGTAGTTAAAGATTCTAAAAACGATGATTGTCATGTTGCAGCAAACAAACCTTTCCTGTAACCTTGAATTGCTAATCGTCTTCTCTTCATCCCTTATATGTATATCTCTCTTCATTCAGATGTAGTTAAAGCTTCTAGAAACGATGATTGTCATGTTGCAGCAAACAAACCTTTCCTGTAACGTTGAATGGCTAATTGTGTTCTCTTCATCCCTTGTATGTATATCTCTCTTCATTCAGATGTAGTTAAAGTTTCTAGAAACGATGATAGTCATGTTGCAGCAAACAAACCTTTCCTGTAACGTTGAATGGCTAATCGTGTTCTCTTCATCCCTTGTATGTATATCTCTCTTCATTCAGATGTAGTTAAAGTTTCTAGAAACAATGATAGTCATGTTGCAGCAAACAAACCTTTCCTGGAACGTTGAATAGCTCATCGTATTCTCTTCATCCCTTGTATGTATATCTCCCTTCATTCAGATGTAGTTAAAGTTACTAGAAACAATGAATGTCATGTTGCAGCAAACAAACCTTTCCTGTAACGTTGAACTGCTCATCGTGTTCCACTCATCCCTTGTATGTATATTTCTCTTCATTCAGATGTAGTTAGTTACTAGAAACGATGATGGCTGTGTTGCAGGAAACAAACCTTTCCTGTAACGTTGAATGGCTAATCGTCTTCTCTTCATCCCTTGTATGTATATCTCTCTTCATTCAGGTGTAGTTAAAGTTTCTAGAAACGAAAATTGCCATGTTGCAGCAAACAAACCTTTCCTGTAACGTTGAATGGCTAATCGTGTTCTCTTCATCCCTTGTATGTATATCTCTCTTCATTCAGATGTAGTTAAAGTTACTTGAAATGATGATTGTCATGTTGCAGCAAACAAACCTTTCCTGTAACCTTGAATTGCTAATCATCTTCTCTTCATCCCTTGTATGTATATCTGTCTTCATTCAGATGTAGTTAAAGTTACTACAAATGATGATGGCTGTGTAGCAGCAAACAAATCTTTCCTATAACATTGAATTGCTAATCGTGTTCTCTTCATCCCTTGTATGTATATCTCTCTTCATTCAGATGTAGTTAAAGATTCTAAAAACGATGATGGTCATGTTGCAGCAAACAAACCTTTCCTGTAACGTTGAATGGCTAATCGAGTTCTCTTCATCCCTTGGACGTATATCTCTCTTCATACAGATGTAGTTAAAGTTACTAGAAATGATGATTGTCATGTTGCAGCAAACAAACCTTTCCTGTAATGTTGCATTGCTAATCGTGTTCTCGTCATCCCTTGTATGTATATCTCTCTTCATTCAGATGTAGTTAAAGATTCTAAAAACGATGATTGTCATGTTGCAGCAAACAAACCTTTCCTGTAACGTTGCATTGCTAATCGTGTTCTCTTCATCCCTTGTATGTATATCTCTCTTCATTCAGATGTAGTTAAAGTTTCTAGAAACGATGATAGTCTTGTTGCAGCAAACAAACCTTTCTTGGAACGTTGAATTGCTCATCGTGTTCTCTTCATCCCTTGTATGTATATCTCTCTTCATTC
The DNA here is from genome assembly GCF_030035675.1 of Rhineura floridana. Taxonomy (NCBI): domain Eukaryota; kingdom Metazoa; phylum Chordata; class Lepidosauria; order Squamata; family Rhineuridae; genus Rhineura; species Rhineura floridana. Next base: position 8,291,288 of record NC_084482.1, read on the forward strand.
AGATGTAGTTAGTTACTAGAAACGATGATGGCCGTGTGGCAGCAAACAAACCTTTCCTATATCATTGAATTGCTAATCGTCTTCTCTTCATCCCTTGTATGTATATCTCTCTTCATTCAGATGTAGTTAAAGTTTCTAGAAACGAAGATTGCCATGTTGTAGCAAACAAACCTTTCCTCTAACGTTGAATGGCTAATCGTGTTCTCTTCATCCCTTGTATGTATATCTCTCTTCATTCAGATGTAGTTAAAGTTACTACAAATGATGATGGCTGTGTAGCAGCAAACAAATCTTTCCTATAACATTGAATTGCTAATCGTGTTCTCTTCAACCCTTGTATGTATATCTCTCTTCATTCAGATGTAGTTAAAGATTCTAAAAACGATGATTGTCATGTTGCAGCAAACAAACCTTTCCTGTAACGTTGAATTGCAAATCGTGTTCTCTTCATCCCTTGTATGTATATCTCTCTTCATTCAGATGTAGTTAAAGTTAAAAGAAATGATGATTGTCATGTTGCAGCAAACAAACCTTTCCTGTAACGTTGCATTGCTAATCGTGTTCTCTTCATCCCTTGTATGTATATCTCTCTTCATTCAGATGTAGTTAAAGTTTCTAGAAACGAAGATTGCCATGTTGCAGCAAACAATCCTTTCCTGTAACGTTGAATGGCTAATCGTGTTCTCTTCATCCCTTGTATGTATATCTCTCTTCATTCAGATGTAGTTAAAGATTCTAAAAACGATGATTGTCATGTTGCAGCAAACAAACCTTTCCTGTAACCTTGAATTGCTAATCATCTTCTCTTCATCCCTTGTATGTATATCTCTCTTCATTCAGATGTAGTTAAAGTTACTAGAAACGATGATTGTCATGTTGCAGCAAACAAACCTTTCCTGTAACCTTGAATTGCTCATCGTCTTCTCTTCATCCCTTGTATGTATATCTCTCTTCATTCAGATGTAGTTAAAGATTCTAAAAACGATGATTGTCATGTTGCAGCAAACAAACCTTTCCTGTAACCTTGAATTGCTAATCGTCTTCTCTTCATCCCTTATATGTATATCTCTCTTCATTCAGATGTAGTTAAAGCTTCTAGAAACGATGATTGTCATGTTGCAGCAAACAAACCTTTCCTGTAACGTTGAATGGCTAATTGTGTTCTCTTCATCCCTTGTATGTATATCTCTCTTCATTCAGATGTAGTTAAAGTTTCTAGAAACGATGATAGTCATGTTGCAGCAAACAAACCTTTCCTGTAACGTTGAATGGCTAATCGTGTTCTCTTCATCCCTTGTATGTATATCTCTCTTCATTCAGATGTAGTTAAAGTTTCTAGAAACAATGATAGTCATGTTGCAGCAAACAAACCTTTCCTGGAACGTTGAATAGCTCATCGTATTCTCTTCATCCCTTGTATGTATATCTCCCTTCATTCAGATGTAGTTAAAGTTACTAGAAACAATGAATGTCATGTTGCAGCAAACAAACCTTTCCTGTAACGTTGAACTGCTCATCGTGTTCCACTCATCCCTTGTATGTATATTTCTCTTCATTCAGATGTAGTTAGTTACTAGAAACGATGATGGCTGTGTTGCAGGAAACAAACCTTTCCTGTAACGTTGAATGGCTAATCGTCTTCTCTTCATCCCTTGTATGTATATCTCTCTTCATTCAGATGTAGTTAAAGTTTCTAGAAACGAAGATTGCCATGTTGCAGCAAACAATCCTTTCCTGTAACGTTGAATGGCTAATCGTGTTCTCTTCATCCCTTGTATGTATATCTCTCTTCATTCAGATGTAGTTAAAGATTCTAAAAACGATGATTGTCATGTTGCAGCAAACAAACCTTTCCTGTAACCTTGAATTGCTAATCATCTTCTCTTCATCCCTTGTATGTATATCTCTCTTCATTCAGATGTAGTTAAAGTTACTAGAAACGATGATTGTCATGTTGCAGCAAACAAACCTTTCCTGTAACCTTGAATTGCTCATCGTCTTCTCTTCATCCCTTGTATGTATATCTCTCTTCATTCAGATGTAGTTAAAGATTCTAAAAACGATGATTGTCATGTTGCAGCAAACAAACCTTTCCTGTAACCTTGAATTGCTAATCGTCTTCTCTTCATCCCTTATATGTATATCTCTCTTCATTCAGATGTAGTTAAAGCTTCTAGAAACGATGATTGTCATGTTGCAGCAAACAAACCTTTCCTGTAACGTTGAATGGCTAATTGTGTTCTCTTCATCCCTTGTATGTATATCTCTCTTCATTCAGATGTAGTTAAAGTTTCTAGAAACGATGATAGTCATGTTGCAGCAAACAAACCTTTCCTGTAACGTTGAATGGCTAATCGTGTTCTCTTCATCCCTTGTATGTATATCTCTCTTCATTCAGATGTAGTTAAAGTTTCTAGAAACAATGATAGTCATGTTGCAGCAAACAAACCTTTCCTGGAACGTTGAATAGCTCATCGTATTCTCTTCATCCCTTGTATGTATATCTCCCTTCATTCAGATGTAGTTAAAGTTACTAGAAACAATGAATGTCATGTTGCAGCAAACAAACCTTTCCTGTAACGTTGAACTGCTCATCGTGTTCCACTCATCCCTTGTATGTATATTTCTCTTCATTCAGATGTAGTTAGTTACTAGAAACGATGATGGCTGTGTTGCAGGAAACAAACCTTTCCTGTAACGTTGAATGGCTAATCGTCTTCTCTTCATCCCTTGTATGTATATCTCTCTTCATTCAGGTGTAGTTAAAGTTTCTAGAAACGAAAATTGCCATGTTGCAGCAAACAAACCTTTCCTGTAACGTTGAATGGCTAATCGTGTTCTCTTCATCCCTTGTATGTATATCTCTCTTCATTCAGATGTAGTTAAAGTTACTTGAAATGATGATTGTCATGTTGCAGCAAACAAACCTTTCCTGTAACCTTGAATTGCTAATCATCTTCTCTTCATCCCTTGTATGTATATCTGTCTTCATTCAGATGTAGTTAAAGTTACTACAAATGATGATGGCTGTGTAGCAGCAAACAAATCTTTCCTATAACATTGAATTGCTAATCGTGTTCTCTTCATCCCTTGTATGTATATCTCTCTTCATTCAGATGTAGTTAAAGATTCTAAAAACGATGATGGTCATGTTGCAGCAAACAAACCTTTCCTGTAACGTTGAATGGCTAATCGAGTTCTCTTCATCCCTTGGACGTATATCTCTCTTCATACAGATGTAGTTAAAGTTACTAGAAATGATGATTGTCATGTTGCAGCAAACAAACCTTTCCTGTAATGTTGCATTGCTAATCGTGTTCTCGTCATCCCTTGTATGTATATCTCTCTTCATTCAGATGTAGTTAAAGATTCTAAAAACGATGATTGTCATGTTGCAGCAAACAAACCTTTCCTGTAACGTTGCATTGCTAATCGTGTTCTCTTCATCCCTTGTATGTATATCTCTCTTCATTCAGATGTAGTTAAAGTTTCTAGAAACGATGATAGTCTTGTTGCAGCAAACAAACCTTTCTTGGAACGTTGAATTGCTCATCGTGTTCTCTTCATCCCTTGTATGTATATCTCTCTTCATTCAGATGTAGTTAGTTACTAGAAACGATGATGGCCGTGTGGCAGCAAACAAACCTTTCCTATATCATTGAATTGCTAATCGTCTTCTCTTCATCCCTTGTATGTATATCTCTCTTCATTCAGATGTAGTTAAAGTTTCTAGAAACGAAGATTGCCATGTTGTAGCAAACAAACCTTTCCTCTAACGTTGAATGGCTAATCGTGTTCTCTTCATCCCTTGTATGTATATCTCTCTTCATTCAGATGTAGTTAAAGTTACTACAAATGATGATGGCTGTGTAGCAGCAAACAAATCTTTCCTATAACATTGAATTGCTAATCGTGTTCTCTTCATCCCTTGTATGTATATCTCTCTTCATTCAGATGTAGTTAAAGATTCTAAAAACGATGATTGTCATGTTGCAGCAAACAAACCTTTCCTGTAACGTTGAATTGCAAATCGTGTTCTCTTCATCCCTTGTATGTATATCTCTCTTCATTCAGATGTAGTTAAAGTTAAAAGAAATGATGATTGTCATGTTGCAGCAAACAAACCTTTCCTGTAACGTTGCATTGCTAATCGTGTTCTCTTCATCCCTTGTATGTATATCTCTCTTCATTCAGATGTAGTTAAAGTTTCTAGAAATGAAGATTGCCATGTTGCAGCAAACAATCCTTTCCTGTAACGTTGAATGGCTAATCGTGTTCTCTTCATCCCTTGTATGTATATCTCTCTTCATTCAGATGTAGTTAAAGATTCTAAAAACGATGATTGTCATGTTGCAGCAAACAAACCTTTCCTGTAACCTTGAATTGCTAATCATCTTCTCTTCATCCCTTGTATGTATATCTCTCTTCATTCAGATGTAGTTAAAGTTACTAGAAACGATGATTGTCATGTTGCAGCAAACAAACCTTTCCTGTAACCTTGAATTGCTCATCGTCTTCTCTTCATCCCTTGTATGTATATCTCTCTTCATTCAGATGTAGTTAAAGATTCTAAAAACGATGATTGTCATGTTGCAGCAAACAAACCTTTCCTGTAACCTTGAATTGCTAATCGTCTTCTCTTCATCCCTTATATGTATATCTCTCTTCATTCAGATGTAGTTAAAGCTTCTAGAAACGATGATAGTCATGTTGCAGCAAACAAACCTTTCCTGTAACGTTGAATGGCTAATCGTGTTCTCTTCATCCCTTGTATGTATATCTCTCTTCATTCAGATGTAGTTAAAGTTTCTAGAAACAATGATAGTCATGTTGCAGCAAACAAACCTTTCCTGGAACGTTGAATAGCTCATCGTATTCTCTTCATCCCTTGTATGTATATCTCCCTTCATTCAGATGTAGTTAAAGTTACTAGAAACAATGAATGTCATGTTGCAGCAAACAAACCTTTCCTGTAACGTTGAACTGCTCATCGTGTTCCACTCATCCCTTGTATGTATATTTCTCTTCATTCAGATGTAGTTAGTTACTAGAAACGATGATGGCTGTGTTGCAGGAAACAAACCTTTCCTGTAACGGTGAATGGCTAATCGTCTTCTCTTCATCCCTTGTATGTATATCTCTCTTCATTCAGATGTAGTTAAAGTTTCTAGAAACGAAGATTGCCATGTTGCAGCAAACAATCCTTTCCTGTAACGTTGAATGGCTAATCGTGTTCTCTTCATCCCTTGTATGTATATCTCTCTTCATTCAGATGTAGTTAAAGATTCTAAAAACGATGATTGTCATGTTGCAGCAAACAAACCTTTCCTGTAACCTTGAATTGCTAATCATCTTCTCTTCATCCCTTGTATGTATATCTCTCTTCATTCAGATGTAGTTAAAGTTACTAGAAACGATGATTGTCATGTTGCAGCAAACAAACCTTTCCTGTAACCTTGAATTGCTCATCGTCTTCTCTTCATCCCTTGTATGTATATCTCTCTTCATTCAGATGTAGTTAAAGATTCTAAAAACGATGATTGTCATGTTGCAGCAAACAAACCTTTCCTGTAACCTTGAATTGCTAATCGTCTTCTCTTCATCCCTTATATGTATATCTCTCTTCATTCAGATGTAGTTAAAGCTTCTAGAAACGATGATTGTCATGTTGCAGCAAACAAACCTTTCCTGTAACGTTGAATGGCTAATTGTGTTCTCTTCATCCCTTGTATGTATATCTCTCTTCATTCAGATGTAGTTAAAGTTTCTAGAAACGATGATAGTCATGTTGCAGCAAACAAACCTTTCCTGTAACGTTGAATGGCTAATCGTGTTCTCTTCATCCCTTGTATGTATATCTCTCTTCATTCAGATGTAGTTAAAGTTTCTAGAAACAATGATAGTCATGTTGCAGCAAACAAACCTTTCCTGGAACGTTGAATAGCTCATCGTATTCTCTTCATCCCTTGTATGTATATCTCCCTTCATTCAGATGTAGTTAAAGTTACTAGAAACAATGAATGTCATGTTGCAGCAAACAAACCTTTCCTGTAACGTTGAACTGCTCATCGTGTTCCACTCATCCCTTGTATGTATATTTCTCTTCATTCAGATGTAGTTAGTTACTAGAAACGATGATGGCTGTGTTGCAGGAAACAAACCTTTCCTGTAACGTTGAATGGCTAATCGTCTTCTCTTCATCCCTTGTATGTATATCTCTCTTCATTCAGGTGTAGTTAAAGTTTCTAGAAACGAAAATTGCCATGTTGCAGCAAACAAACCTTTCCTGTAACGTTGAATGGCTAATCGTGTTCTCTTCATCCCTTGTATGTATATCTCTCTTCATTCAGATGTAGTTAAAGTTACTTGAAATGATGATAGTCTTGTTGCAGCAAACAAACCTTTCTTGGAACGTTGAATTGCTCATCGTGTTCTCTTCATCCCTTGTATGTATATCTCTCTTCATTCAGATGTAGTTAGTTACTAGAAACGATGATGGCCGTGTGGCAGCAAACAAACCTTTCCTATATCATTGAATTGCTAATCGTCTTCTCTTCATCCCTTGTATGTATATCTCTCTTCATTCAGATGTAGTTAAAGTTTCTAGAAACGAAGATTGCCATGTTGTAGCAAACAAACCTTTCCTCTAACGTTGAATGGCTAATCGTGTTCTCTTCATCCCTTGTATGTATATCTCTCTTCATTCAGATGTAGTTAAAGTTACTACAAATGATGATGGCTGTGTAGCAGCAAACAAATCTTTCCTATAACATTGAATTGCTAATCGTGTTCTCTTCATCCCTTGTATGTATATCTCTCTTCATTCAGATGTAGTTAAAGATTCTAAAAACGATGATTGTCATGTTGCAGCAAACAAACCTTTCCTGTAACGTTGAATGGCTAATCGAGTTCTCTTCATCCCTTGGACGTATATCTCTCTTCATACAGATGTAGTTAAAGTTACTAGAAATGATGATTGTCATGTTGCAGCAAACAAACCTTTCCTGTAATGTTGAATTGCTAATCGTGTTCTCGTCATCCCTTGTATGTATATCTCTCTTCGTTCAGATTTAGTTAAACATTCTAAAAACGATGATGGTCATGTTGCAGCAAACAAACCTTTCCTGTAACGTTGAATGGCTAATCGTGTTCTCTTCATCCCTTGGACGTATATCTCTCTTCATTCAGATGTAGTTAAAGTTACTAGAAACGATGTTTGTCATGTTGCAGCAAACAAACCTTTCCTGTAACCTTGAATTGCTCATCGTCTTCTCTTCATCCCTTGTATGTATATCTCTCTTCATTCAGATGTAGTTAAAGATTCTAAAAACGATGATTGTCATGTTGCAGCAAACAAACCTTTCCTGTAACGTTGAATGGCTAATCGTGTTCTCTTCATCCCTTGGACGTATATCTCTCTTCATTCAGATGTAGTTAAAGTTACTAGAAACGATGATTGTCATGTTGCAGCAAACAAACCTTTCCTGTAACGTTGAATGGCTAATCGTGTTCTCTTCATCCCTTGTATGTATATCTCTCTTCATTCAGATGTAGTTAAAGTTTCTGGAAACGATGATAGTCATGTTGCCTCAAACAAACCTTTCCTGTAACGTTGAATGGCTAATCGTGTTCTCTTCATCCCTTGTATGTATATCTCCCTTCATTCAGATGTAGTTAAAGTTACTAGAAACAATGAATGTCATATTGCAGCAAACAAACCTTTCCTGTAACGTTGAACTGCTCATCGTGTTCCACTCATCCCTTGTATGTATATTTCTCTTCATTCAGATGTAGTTAGTTACTAGAAATGATGATGGCTGTGTTGCAGGAAACAAACCTTTCCTGTAACGTTGAATGGCTAATCGTCTTCTCTTCATCCCTTGTATGTATATCTCTCTTCATTCAGATGTAGTTAAAGTTTCTAGAAACGAAGATTGCCATGTTGCAGCAAACAAACCTTTCCTATAACATTGAATTGCTAATCGTGTTCTCTTCATCCCTTGTATGTATATCTCTCTTCATTCAGATTTAGTTAAAGATTCTAAAAACGATGATGGTCATGTTGCAGCAAACAAACCTTTCCTGTTACGTTGAATTGCTCATCGTGTTCTCTTCATCCCTTGTATGTATTTCTCTCTTCATTCAGATGTAGTTAAAGATTCTAAAAACGATGATTGTCATGTTGCAGCAAACAAACCTTTCCTGTAACCTTGAATTGCTAATCATCTTCTCTTCATCCCTTGTATGTATATCTCTCTTCATTCAGATGTAGTTAAAGTTACTACAAATGATGATGGCTGTGTAGCAGCAAACAAATCTTTCCTATAACATTGAATTGCTAATCGTGTTCTCTTCATCCCTTGTATGTATATCTCTCTTCATTCAGATGTAGTTAAAGATTCTAAAAACGATGATTGTCATGTTGCAGCAAACAAACCTTTCCTGTAACCTTGAATTGCAAATCGTGTTCTCTTCATCCCTTGTATGTATATCTCTCTTCATTCAGATGTAGTTAAAGTTAAAAGAAATGATGATTGTCATGTTGCAGCAAACAAACCTTTCCTGTAACGTTGCATTGCTAATCGTGTTCTCTTCATCCCTTGTATGTATATCTCTCTTCATTCAGATGTAGTTAAAGTTTCTAGAAACCATTATAGTCATGTTGCAGCAAACAAACCTTTCCTGTAACGTTGAATGGCTAATCGTGTTCTCTTCATCCCTTGTATGTATATCTCTCTTCATTCAGATGTAGTTAAAGTTTCTAGAAACAATGATAGTCTTGTTGCAGCAAACAAACCTTTCCTGGAACGTTTAATTGCTCATCGTGTTCTCTTCATCCCTTGTATGTATATCTCTCTTCGTTCAGATTTAGTTAAACATTCTAAAAACGATGATGGTCATGTTGCAGCAAACAAACCTTTCCTGTAACGTTGAATGGCTAATCGTGTTCTCTTCATCCCTTGGACGTATATCTCTCTTCATTCAGATGTAGTTAAAGTTACTAGAAACGATGATTGTCATGTTGCAGCAAACAAACCTTTCCTGTAACCTTGAATTGCTAATCGTCTTCTCTTCATCCCTTGTATGTATATCTCTCTTCATTCAGATGTAGTTAAAGCTTCTAGAAACGATGATTGTCATGTTGCAGCAAACAAACCTTTCCTGTAACGTTGAATGGCTAATCGTGTTCTCTTCATCCCTTGTATGTATATCTCTCTTCATTCAGATGTAGTTAAAGTTTCTAGAAACGATGATAGTCATGTTGCAGCAAACAAACCTTTCCTGTAACGTTGAATGGCTAATCGTGTTCTCTTCATCCCTTGTATGTATATCTCTCTTCATTCAGATGTAGTTAAAGTTTCTAGAAACAATGATAGCCATGTTGCAGCAAACAAACCTTTCCTGGAACGTTGAATAGCTCATCGTGTTCTCTTCATCCCTTGTATGTATATCTCCCTTCATTCAGATGTAGTTAAAGTTACTAGAAACAATGAATGTCATGTTGCAGCAAACAAACCTTTCTTGTAACGTTGAACTGCTCATCGTGTTCCACTCATCCCTTGTATGTATATTTCTCTTCATTCAGATGTAGTTAGTTACTAGAAACGATGATGGCTGTGTTGCAGGAAACAAACCTTTCCTGTAACGTTGAATGGCTAATCGTCTTCTCTTCATCCCTTGTATGTATATCTCTCTTCATTCAGATGTAGTTAAAGTTTCTAGAAACAAAGATTGCCATGTTGCAGCAAACAAATCTTTCCTGTAACGTTGAATGGCTAATCGTGTTCTCTTCATCCCTTGTATGTATATCTCTCTTCATTCAGATGTAGTTAAAGTTACTTGAAATCATGATTGTCATGTTGCAGCAAACAAACCTTTCCTGTAACGTTGCACAGCTAATCGTATTCTCTTCATCCTTTGTATGTATATCTCTCTTCATTCAGATGTAGTTAAAGATTCTAAAAACGATGATTGTCATGTTGTAGCAAACAAACCTTTCCTGTAACATTGAATTGCTAATCGTCTTCTCTTCATCCCTTGTATGTATATCTCTATTCATTCAGATGTAGTTAAAGATTCTAAAAACGATGATTGTCATGTTGCAGCAAACAAACCTTTCCTGTAACCTTGAATTGCTCATCGTGTTCTCTTCATCCCTTGTATGTATATCTCTCTTCATTCAGATGTAGTTAAAGTTACTACAAATGATGATGGCTGTGTAGCAGCAAACAAATCTTTCCTATAACATTGAATTGCTAATCGTGTTCTCTTCATCCCTTGTATGTATATCTCTCTTCATTCAGATTTAGTTAAAGATTCTAAAAACGATGATGGTCATGTTGCAGCAAACAAACCTTTCCTGTAACGTTGAATGGCTAATCGAGTTCTCTTCATCCCTTGGACGTATATCTCTCTTCATTCAGATGTAGTTAAAGTTACTAGAAACGATGATTGTCATGTTGCAGCAAACAAACCTTTCCTGTAACCTTGAATTGCTCATCATCTTCTCTTCATCCCTTGTATGTATATCTCTCTTCATTCAGATGTAGTTAAAGTTACTACAAATGATGATGGCTGTGTAGCAGCAAACAAATCTTTCCTATAACATTGAATTGCTAATCGTGTTCTCTTCATCCCTTGTATGTATATATCTCTTCATTCAGATGTAGTTAAAGATTCTAAAAACGATGATTGTCATGTTACAGCAAACAAACCTTTCCTGTAACCTTGAATTGCAAATCGTGTTCTCTTCATCCCTTGTATGTATATCTCTCTTCATTCAGATGTAGTTAAAGTTAAAAGAAATGATGATTGTCATGTTGCAGCAAACAAACCTTTCCTGTAACGTTGCATTGCTAATCGTGTTCTCTTCATCCCTTGTATGTATATCTCTCTTCATTCAGATGTAGTTAAAGTTTCTAGAAACGATGATAGTCATGTTGCAGCAAACAAACCTTTCCTGTAACGTTGAATGGCTAATCGTGTTCTCTTCATCCCTTGTATGTATATCTCTCTTCATTCAGATGTAGTTAAAGTTTCTAGAAACGATGATTGTCATGTTGCAGCAAACAAACGTTTCCTGTAACCTTGAATTGCTAATCATCTTCTCTTCATCCCTTGTATGTATATCTGTCTTCATTCAGATGTAGTTAAAGTTACTACAAATGATGATGGCTGTGTAGCAGCAAACAAATCTTTCCTATAACATTGAATTGCTAATCGTGTTCTCTTCATCCCTTGTATGTATATCTCTCTTCATTCAGATGTAGTTAAAGATTCTAAAAACGATGATGGTCATGTTGCAGCAAACAAACCTTTCCTGTAACGTTGAATGGCTAATCGAGTTCTCTTCATCCCTTGGACGTATATCTCTCTTCATACAGATGTAGTTAAAGTTACTAGAAATGATGATTGTCATGTTGCAGCAAACAAACCTTTCCTGTAATGTTGCATTGCTAATCGTGTTCTCGTCATCCCTTGTATGTATATCTCTCTTCATTCAGATGTAGTTAAAGATTCTAAAAACGATGATTGTCATGTTGCAGCAAACAAACCTTTCCTGTAACGTTGCATTGCTAATCGTGTTCTCTTCATCCCTTGTATGTATATCTCTCTTCATTCAGATGTAGTTAAAGTTTCTAGAAACGATGATAGTCTTGTTGCAGCAAACAAACCTTTCTTGGAACGTTGAATTGCTCATCGTGTTCTCTTCATCCCTTGTATGTATATCTCTCTTCATTCAGATGTAGTTAGTTACTAGAAACGATGATGGCCGTGTGGCAGCAAACAAACCTTTCCTATATCATTGAATTGCTAATCGTCTTCTCTTCATCCCTTGTATGTATATCTCTCTTCATTCAGATGTAGTTAAAGTTTCTAGAAACGAAGATTGCCATGTTGTAGCAAACAAACCTTTCCTCTAACGTTGAATGGCTAATCGTGTTCTCTTCATCCCTTGTATGTATATCTCTCTTCATTCAGATGTAGTTAAAGTTACTAGAAACAATGATGGCCATGTGGCAGGAAACAAACCTTTCTTTTAACCTTGAATTGCTCATCGTGTTTTCTTCATCCCTTGTATGTATATCGCTCTTCATTCAGATGTAGTTAAAGATTCTAAAAACGATGATTGTCATGTTGCAGCAAACAAACCTTTCCTGTAACCTTGAATTGCTAATCATGTTCTCTTAATCCCTTGTATGTATATCTCTCTTCATTCAGATGTAGTTAAAGATTCTAAAAACGATGATTGTCATGTTGCAGCAAACAAACCTTTCCTGTAACCTTGAATTGCTAATCGTCTTCTCTTCATCCCTAGTATGTATATCTCTGTTCATTCAGATGTAGTTAAAGCTTCTAGAAACGATGGTTGTCATGTTGCAGCAAACAAACCTTTCCTGTAACGTTGAATGGCTAATCGTGTTCTCTTCATCCCTTGTATGTATATCTCTCTTCATTCAGATGTAGTTAAAGTTTCTAGAAACGATGATAGTCATGTTGCAGCAAACAAACCTTTCCTGTAACGTTGAATGGCTAATCGTGTTCTCTTCATCCCTTGTATGTATATCTCTCTTCATTCAGATGTAGTTAAAGTTTCTATAAACAATGATAGTCATGTTGCAGCAAACAAACCTTTCCTGGAACGTTGAATAGCTCATCGTATTCTCTTCATCCCTTGTATGTATATCTCCCTTCATTCAGATGTAGTTAAAGTTACTAGAAACAATGAATGTCATGTTGCAGCAAACAAACCTTTCCTGTAACGTTGAACAGCTCATCGTGTTCCACTCATCCCTTGTATGTATATTTCTCTTCATTCAGATGTAGTTAGTTACTAGAAACGATGATGGCTGTGTTGAGGAAACAAACCTTTCCTGTAACGTTGAATGGCTAATCGTCTTCTCTTCATCCCTTGTATGTATATCTCTCTTCATTCAGATGTAGTTAAAGTTACTTGAAATGATGATTGTCATGTTGCAGCAAACAAACCTTTCCTGTAACCTTGAATTGCTCATCGTATTCTCTTCATCCTTTGTATGTATATCTCTCTTCATTCAGATGTAGTTAAAGATTCTAAAAACGATGATTGTCATGTTGCAGCAAACAAACCTTTCCTGTAACCTTGAATTGCTAATCATCTTCTCTTCATCCCTTGTATGTATATCTCTCTTCATTCAGATGTAGTTAAAGTTACTACAAATGATGATGGCTGTGTAGCAGCAAACAAATCTTTCCTATAACATTGAATTGCTAATCGTGTTCTCTTCATCCCTTGTATGTATATCTCTCTTCATTCAGATGTAGTTAAAGATTCTAAAAACGATGATTGTCATGTTGCAGCAAACAAACCTTTCCTGTAACGTTGAATGGCTAATCGAGTTCTCTTCATCCCTTGGACGTATATCTCTCTTCATACAGATGTAGTTAAAGTTACTAGAAATGATGATTGTCATGTTGCAGCAAACAAACCTTTCCTGTAATGTTGAATTGCTAATCGTGTTCTCGTCATCCCTTGTATGTATATCTCTCTTCGTTCAGATTTAGTTAAACATTCTAAAAACGATGATGGTCATGTTGCAGCAAACAAACCTTTCCTGTAACGTTGAATGGCTAATCGTGTTCTCTTCATCCCTTGGACGTATATCTCTCTTCATTCAGATGTAGTTAAAGTTACTAGAAACGATGTTTGTCATGTTGCAGCAAACAAACCTTTCCTGTAACCTTGAATTGCTCATCGTCTTCTCTTCATCCCTTGTATGTATATCTCTCTTCATTCAGATTTAGTGAAAGATTCTAAAAACGATGATTGTCATGTTGCAGCAAACAAACCTTTCCTGTAACGTTGAATGGCTAATCGTGTTCTCTTCATCCCTTGGACGTATATCTCTCTTCATTCAGATGTAGTTAAAGTTACTAGAAACGATGATTGTCATGTTGCAGCAAACAAACCTTTCCTGTAACGTTGCATTGCTAATCGTGTTCTCTTCATCCCTTGTATGTATATCTCTCTTCATTCAGATGTAGTTAAAGTTTCTAGAAACGATGATAGTCTTGTTGCAGCAAACAAACCTTTCTTGGAACGTTGAATTGCTCATCGTGTTCTCTTCATCCCTTGTATGTATATCTCTCTTCATTCAGATGTAGTTAGTTACTAGAAACGATGATGGCCGTGTGGCAGCAAACAAACCTTTCCTATATCATTGAATTGCTAATCGTCTTCTCTTCATCCCTTGTATGTATATCTCTCTTCATTCAGATGTAGTTAAAGTTTCTAGAAACGAAGATTGCCATGTTGTAGCAAACAAACCTTTCCTCTAACGTTGAATGGCTAATCGTGTTCTCTTCATCCCTTGTATGTATATCTCTCTTCATTCAGATGTAGTTAAAGTTACTAGAAACAATGATGGCCATGTGGCAGGAAACAAACCTTTCTTTTAACCTTGAATTGCTCATCGTGTTTTCTTCATCCCTTGTATGTATATCGCTCTTCATTCAGATGTAGTTAAAGATTCTAAAAACGATGATTGTCATGTTGCAGCAAACAAACCTTTCCTGTAACCTTGAATTGCTAATCATGTTCTCTTAATCCCTTGTATGTATATCTCTCTTCATTCAGATGTAGTTAAAGATTCTAAAAACGATGATTGTCATGTTGCAGCAAACAAACCTTTCCTGTAACCTTGAATTGCTAATCGTCTTCTCTTCATCCCTAGTATGTATATCTCTGTTCATTCAGATGTAGTTAAAGCTTCTAGAAACGATGGTTGTCATGTTGCAGCAAACAAACCTTTCCTGTAACGTTGAATGGCTAATCGTGTTCTCTTCATCCCTTGTATGTATATCTCTCTTCATTCAGATGTAGTTAAAGTTTCTAGAAACGATGATAGTCATGTTGCAGCAAACAAACCTTTCCTGTAACGTTGAATGGCTAATCGTGTTCTCTTCATCCCTTGTATGTATATCTCTCTTCATTCAGATGTAGTTAAAGTTTCTATAAACAATGATAGTCATGTTGCAGCAAACAAACCTTTCCTGGAACGTTGAATAGCTCATCGTATTCTCTTCATCCCTTGTATGTATATCTCCCTTCATTCAGATGTAGTTAAAGTTACTAGAAACAATGAATGTCATGTTGCAGCAAACAAACCTTTCCTGTAACGTTGAACAGCTCATCGTGTTCCACTCATCCCTTGTATGTATATTTCTCTTCATTCAGATGTAGTTAGTTACTAGAAACGATGATGGCTGTGTTGAGGAAACAAACCTTTCCTGTAACGTTGAATGGCTAATCGTCTTCTCTTCATCCCTTGTATGTATATCTCTCTTCATTCAGATGTAGTTAAAGTTACTTGAAATGATGATTGTCATGTTGCAGCAAACAAACCTTTCCTGTAACCTTGAATTGCTCATCGTATTCTCTTCATCCTTTGTATGTATATCTCTCTTCATTCAGATGTAGTTAAAGATTCTAAAAACGATGATTGTCATGTTGCAGCAAACAAACCTTTCCTGTAACCTTGAATTGCTAATCATCTTCTCTTCATCCCTTGTATGTATATCTCTCTTCATTCAGATGTAGTTAAAGTTACTACAAATGATGATGGCTGTGTAGCAGCAAACAAATCTTTCCTATAACATTGAATTGCTAATCGTGTTCTCTTCATCCCTTGTATGTATATCTCTCTTCATTCAGATGTAGTTAAAGATTCTAAAAACGATGATTGTCATGTTGCAGCAAACAAACCTTTCCTGTAACGTTGAATGGCTAATCGAGTTCTCTTCATCCCTTGGACGTATATCTCTCTTCATACAGATGTAGTTAAAGTTACTAGAAATGATGATTGTCATGTTGCAGCAAACAAACCTTTCCTGTAATGTTGAATTGCTAATCGTGTTCTCGTCATCCCTTGTATGTATATCTCTCTTCGTTCAGATTTAGTTAAACATTCTAAAAACGATGATGGTCATGTTGCAGCAAACAAACCTTTCCTGTAACGTTGAATGGCTAATCGTTTTCTCTTCATCCCTTGGACGTATATCTCTCTTCATTCAGATGTAGTTAAAGTTACTAGAAACGATGTTTGTCATGTTGCAGCAAACAAACCTTTCCTGTAACCTTGAATTGCTCATCGTCTTCTCTTCATCCCTTGTATGTATATCTCTCTTCATTCAGATTTAGTGAAAGATTCTAAAAACGATGATTGTCATGTTGCAGCAAACAAACCTTTCCTGTAACGTTGAATGGCTAATCGTGTTCTCTTCATCCCTTGGACGTATATCTCTCTTCATTCAGATGTAGTTAAAGTTACTAGAAACGATGATTGTCATGTTGCAGCAAACAAACCTTTCCTGTAACGTTGAATGGCTAATCGTGTTCTCTTCATCCCTTGTATGTATATCTCTCTTCATTCAGATGTAGTTAAAGTTTCTGGAAACGATGATAGTCATGTTGCCTCAAACAAACCTTTCCTGTAACGTTGAATGGCTAATCGTGTTCTCTTCATCCCTTGTATGTATATCTCTCTTCATTCAGATGTAGTTAAAGTTTCTAGAAACAATGATAGTCATGTTGCAGCAAACAAACCTTTCCTGGAACGTTGAATAGCTCATCGTGTTCTCTTCATCCCTTGTATGTATATCTCCCTTCATTCAGATGTAGTTAAAGTTACTAGAAACAATGAATGTCATGTTGCAGCAAACAAACCTTTCCTGTAACGTTGAACTGCTCATCGTGTTCCACTCATCCCTTGTATGTATATTTCTCTTCATTCAGATGTAGTTAGTTACTAGAAATGATGATGGCTGTGTTGCAGGAAACAAACCTTTCCTGTAACGTTGAATGGCTAATCGTCTTCTCTTCATCCCTTGTATGTATATCTCTCTTCATTCAGATGTAGTTAAAGTTTCTAGAAACGAAGATTGCCATGTTGCAGCAAACAAATCTTTCCTGTAACGTTGAATGGCTAATCGTGTTCTCTTCATCCCTTGTATGTATATCTCTCTTCATTCAGATGTAGTTAAAGTTACTTGAAATGATGATTGTCATGTTGCAGCAAACAAACCTTTCCTGTAACGTTGCATTGCTAATCGTATTCTCTTCATCCTTTGTATGTATATCTCTCTTCATTCAGATGTAGTTAAAGATTCTAAAAACGATGATTGTCATGTTGCAGCAAACAAACCTTTCCTGTAACCTTGAATTGCTCATCGTGTTCTCTTCATCCCTTGTATGTATATCTCTCTTCATTCAGATGTAGTTAAAGTTACTACAAATGATGATGGCTGTGTAGCAGCAAACAAATTTTTCCTATAACATTGAATTGCTAATCGTGTTCTCTTCATCCCTTGTATGTATATCTCTCTTCATTCAGATTTAGTTAAAGATTCTAAAAACGATGATGGTCATGTTGCAGCAAACAAACCTTTCCTATAACATTGAATTGCTCATCGTGTTCTCTTCATCCCTTGTATGTATATCTCTCTTCATTCAGATTTAGTTAAAGATTCTAAAAACGATGATGGTCATGTTGCAGCAAACAAACCTTTCCTGTTACGTTGAATTGCTCATCGTGTTCTCTTCATCCCTTGTATGTATTTCTCTCTTCATTCAGATGTAGTTAAAGATTCTAAAAACGATGATTGTCATGTTGCAGCAAACAAACCTTTCCTGTAACCTTGAATTGCTAATCATCTTCTCTTCATCCCTTGTATGTATATCTCTCTTCATTCAGATGTAGTTAAAGTTACTACAAATGATGATGGCTGTGTAGCAGCAAACAAATCTTTCCTATAACATTGAATTGCTAATCGTGTTCTCTTCATCCCTTGTATGTATATCTCTCTTCATTCAGATGTAGTTAAAGATTCTAAAAACGATGATTGTCATGTTGCAGCAAACAAACCTTTCCTGTAACCTTGAATTGCAAATCGTGTTCTCTTCATCCCTTGTATGTATATCTCTCTTCATTCAGATGTAGTTAAAGTTAAAAGAAATGATGATTGTCATGTTGCAGCAAACAAACCTTTCCTGTAACGTTGCATTGCTAATCGTGTTCTCTTCATCCCTTGTATGTATATCTCTCTTCATTCAGATGTAGTTAAAGTTTCTAGAAACCATTATAGTCATGTTGCAGCAAACAAACCTTTCCTGTAACGTTGAATGGCTAATCGTGTTCTCTTCATCCCTTGTATGTATATCTCTCTTCATTCAGATGTAGTTAAAGTTTCTAGAAACAATGATAGTCTTGTTGCAGCAAACAAACCTTTCCTGGAACGTTTAATTGCTCATCGTGTTCTCTTCATCCCTTGTATGTATATCTCTCTTCGTTCAGATTTAGTTAAACATTCTAAAAACGATGATGGTCATGTTGCAGCAAACAAACCTTTCCTGTAACGTTGAATGGCTAATCGTGTTCTCTTCATCCCTTGGATGTATATCTCTCTTCATTCAGATGTAGTTAAAGTTACTAGAAACGATGATTGTCATGTTGCAGCAAACAAACCTTTCCTGTAACCTTGAATTGCTAATCGTCTTCTCTTCATCCCTTGTATGTATATCTCTCTTCATTCAGATGTAGTTAAAGCTTCTAGAAACGATGATTGTCATGTTGCAGCAAACAAACCTTTCCTGTAACGTTGAATGGCTAATCGTGTTCTCTTCATCCCTTGTATGTATATCTCTCTTCATTCAGATGTAGTTAAAGTTTCTAGAAACGATGATAGTCATGTTGCAGCAAACAAACCTTTTCTGTAACGTTGAATGGCTAATCGTGTTCTCTTCATCCCTTGTATGTATATCTCTCTTCATTCAGATGTAGTTAAAGTTTCTAGAAACAATGATAGCCATGTTGCAGCAAACAAACCTTTCCTGGAACGTTGAATAGCTCATCGTGTTCTCTTCATCCCTTGTATGTATATCTCCCTTCATTCAGATGTAGTTAAAGTTACTAGAAACAATGAATGTCATGTTGCAGCAAACAAACCTTTCTTGTAACGTTGAACTGCTCATCGTGTTCCACTCATCCCTTGTATGTATATTTCTCTTCATTCAGATGTAGTTAGTTACTAGAAACGATGATGGCTGTGTTGCAGGAAACAAACCTTTCCTGTAACGTTGAATGGCTAATCGTCTTCTCTTCATCCCTTGTATGTATATCTCTCTTCATTCAGATGTAGTTAAAGTTTCTAGAAACAAAGATTGCCATGTTGCAGCAAACAAATCTTTCCTGTAACGTTGAATGGCTAATCGTGTTCTCTTCATCCCTTGTATGTATATCTCTCTTCATTCAGATGTAGTTAAAGTTACTTGAAATCATGATTGTCATGTTGCAGCAAACAAACCTTTCCTGTAACGTTGCATAGCTAATCGTATTCTCTTCATCCTTTGTATGTATATCTCTCTTCATTCAGATGTAGTTAAAGATTCTAAAAACGATGATTGTCATGTTGTAGCAAACAAACCTTTCCTGTAACATTGAATTGCTAATCGTCTTCTCTTCATCCCTTGTATGTATATCTCTATTCATTCAGATGTAGTTAAAGATTCTAAAAACGATGATTGTCATGTTGCAGCAAACAAACCTTTCCTGTAACCTTGAATTGCTCATCGTGTTCTCTTCATCCCTTGTATGTATATCTCTCTTCATTCAGATGTAGTTAAAGTTACTACAAATGATGATGGCTGTGTAGCAGCAAACAAATCTTTCCTATAACATTGAATTGCTAATCGTGTTCTCTTCATCCCTTGTATGTATATCTCTCTTCATTCAGATGTAGTTAAAGATTCTAAAAACGATGATTGTCATGTTGCAGCAAACAAACCTTTCCTGTAACCTTGAATTGCAAATCGTGTTCTCTTCATCCCTTGTATGTATATCTGTCTTCATTCAGATGTAGTTAAAGTTAAAAGAAATGATGATTGTCATGTTGCAGCAAACAAACCTTTCCTGTAACGTTGCATTGCTAATCGTGTTCTCTTCATCCCTTGTATGTATATCTCTCTTCATTCAGATGTAGTTAAAGTTTCTAGAAACGATGATAGTCATGTTGCAGCAAACAAACCTTTCCTGTAACGTTGAATGGCTAATCGTGTTCTCTTCATCCCTTGTATGTATATCTCTCTTCATTCAGATGTAGTTAAAGTTTCTAGAAACAATGATAGTCTTGTTGCAGCAAACAAACCTTTCCTGGAACGTTGAATTGCTCATCGTGTTCTCTTCATCCCTTGTATGTATATCTCTCTTCGTTCAGATTTAGTTAAACATTCTAAAAACGATGATGGTCATGTTGCAGCAAACAAACCTTTCCTGTAACGTTGAATGGCTAATCGTGTTCTCTTCATCCCTTGGACGTATATCTCTCTTCATTCAGATGTAGTTAAAGTTACTAGAAACGATGATTGTCATGTTGCAGCAAACAAACCTTTCCTGTAACCTTGAATTGCTCATCGTCTTCTCTTCATCCCTTGTATGTATATCTCTCTTCATTCAGATGTAGTTAAAGATTCTAAAAACGATGATTGTCATGTTGCAGCAAACAAACCTTTCCTGTAACCTTGAATGGCTAATCGTGTTCTCTTCATCCCTTGTATGAATATCTCTCTTCATTCAGATGTAGTTAAAGTTTCTAGAAACGAAGATTGCCATGTTGCAGCAAACAAACCTTTCCTCTAACGTTGAATGGCTAATCGTGTTCTCTTCATCCCTTGTATGTATATCTCTCTTCATTCAGATGTAGTTAAAGTTACTAGAAATGATGATAGTCATGTTGCAGCAAACAAACCTTTCCTGTAACGTTGAATGGCTAATCGTGTTCTCTTCATCCCTTGTATGTATATCTCTCTTCATTCAGATGTAGTTAAAGTTTCTAGAAACAATGATAGTCATGTTGCAGCAAACAAACCTTTCCTGGAACGTTGAATTGCTCATCGTGTTCTCTTCATCCCTTGTATGTATATCCCCTTCATTCAGATGTAGCTAAAGTTACTAGAAACAATGAATGTCATGTTGCAGCAAACAAACCTTTCCTGTAACGTTGAACTGCTCATCGTGTTCCACTCATCCCTTGTATGTATATTTCTCTTCATTCAGATGTAGTTAAAGTTAAAAGAAATGATGATTGTCATGTTGCAGCAAACAAACCTTTCCTGTAACGTTGCATTGCTAATCGTGTTCTCTTCATCCCTTGTATGTATATCTCTCTTCATTCAGATGTAGTTAAAGTTTCTAGAAACCATGATAGTCATGTTGCAGCAAACAAACCTTTCCTGTAACGTTGAATGGCTAATCGTGTTCTCTTCATCCCTTGTATGTATATCTCTCTTCATTCAGATGTAGTTAAAGTTTCTAGAAACAATGATAGTCTTGTTGCAGCAAACAAACCTTTCCTGGAACGTTTAATTGCTCATCGTGTTCTCTTCATCCCTTGCATGTATATCTCTCTTCGTTCAGATTTAGTTAAACATTCTAAAAACGATGATGGTCATGTTGCAGCAAACAAACCTTTCCTGTAACGTTGAATGGCTAATCGTGTTCTCTTCATCCCTTGGACGTATATCTCTCTTCATTCAGATGTAGTTAAAGTTACTAGAAACGATGATTGTCATGTTGCAGCAAACAAACCTTTCCTGTAACCTTGAATTGCTAATCGTCTTCTCTTCATCCCTTGTATGTATATCTCTCTTCATTCAGATGTAGTTAAAGCTTCTAGAAACGATGATTGTCATGTTGCAGCAAACAAACCTTTCCTGTAACGTTGAATGGCTAATCGTGTTCTCTTCATCCCTTGTATGTATATCTCTCTTCATTCAGATGTAGTTAAAGTTTCTAGAAACGATGATAGTCATGTTGCAGCAAACAAACCTTTCCTGTAACGTTGAATGGCTAATCGTGTTCTCTTCATCCCTTGTATGTATATCTCTCTTCATTCAGATGTAGTTAAAGTTTCTAGAAACAGTGATAGTCATGTTGCAGCAAACAAACCTTTCCTGGAACGTTGAACTGCTCATCGTGTTCCACTCATCCCTTGTATGTATATTTCTCTTCATTCAGATGTAGTTAGTTACTAGAAACGATGATGGCTGTGTTGCAGGAAACAAACCTTTCCTGTAACGTTGAATGGCTAATCGTCTTCTCTTCATCCCTTGTATGTATATCTCTCTTCATTCAGATGTAGTTAAAGTTTCTAGAAACAAAGATTGCCATGTTGCAGCAAACAAATCTTTCCTGTAACGTTGAATGGCTAATCGTGTTCTCTTCATCCCTTGTATGTATATCTCTCTTCATTCAGATGTAGTTAAAGTTACTTGAAATCATGATTGTCATGTTGCAGCAAACAAACCTTTCCTGTAACGTTGCATACCTAATCGTATTCTCTTCATCCTTTGTATGTATATCTCTCTTCATTCAGATGTAGTTAAAGATTCTAAAAACGATGATTGTCATGTTGCAGCAAACAAACCTTTCCTGTAACCTTGAATTGCTCATCGTGTTCTCTTCATCCCTTGTATGTATATCTCTCTTCATTCAGATGTAGTTAAAGTTACTACAAATGATGATGGCTGTGTAGCAGCAAACAAATCTTTCCTATAACATTGAATTGCTAATCGTGTTCTATTCATCCCTTGTATGTATATCTCTCTTCATTCAGATTTCGTTAAAGATTCTAAAAACGATGATGGTCATGTTGCAGCAAACAAACCTTTCCTGTAACGTTGAATAGCTAATCGAGTTCTCTTCATCCCTTGGACGTATATCTCTCTTCATTCAGATGTAGTTAAAGTTACTAGAAACGATGATTGTCATGTTGCAGCAAACAAACCTTTCCTGTAACCTTGAATTGCTCATCATCTTCTCTTCATCCCTTGTATGTATATCTCTCTTCATTCAGATGTAGCTAAAGTTACTACAGTTCAGTTCAGTTCAGTTCAGTTTATTACGGTCATTGACCAGATAAGTATCCATATATATATACATTTTATCTCCTAGAAAGGTTAAAATATTAAAACACTATATGCAACAAAAATAATAAAATTAGTATACCAATTCAGAATATGTTAAAATCATCACAATGTTAATCAAAATAATGAAAACTTCGTTTGGGAACAAGCATAGACTACAAGTCTTTTCTAGACATTTATCTAGACATTTTCTCTATCTAAATCCCAAAATGTCAGTTTTGCCATGGATTTAAAGTGCGAATTATTTTAGCTTAAGCCCTTATGGCTACAATATTACCATCATTTTATTAAGGCTTTCCTGCATTTAATGGCTATGGCACAGTATTTAGCTACTCTCTCTGTTAAATCATTACAGCTATCTGCTAATAAATATTCCGTATAAAAATCATCAGTTCTACCTGGAAGGGAATTTATAATAGGCGCGATAAGTTGAGATCTAACTTCAGAATAAAAGGGACAATAAAATAGAACATGAGTGACAGTTTCAATTTCTCCATTTCCACAAGGGCATTTTCTATCATTATAAGGAACTTTCTTGTATCTACCCTCTAACAGCGCTGATGGCAAGATATTAAATCTTGCCAGCGTAAACGCCCTTCTCCATTTTGGTATGGTAAGATTGGCTAAATATGGCATAGGTGTCAAAGGTTTTAAATTATACCTATGTTTTCGCATTAACATCAAATGTTGCTGATAATCTATATCTTTAATTCTCTGCAGAATATTTATTTTAGCTTTTACATATCCCAGCTCTAAAATTATTGGTATGGAAAAACCTAACGATGTTATTTTATTTATCAGCATTTGTTTCCAGGTGGATTGATGACTATCCTTTAATATATAAGATACCAACATCTCGGGATTAAACAATAATTTTAACCAACATATAATTCTATGGGCCCAAACATTGGATTCAATTGTTTGTAATCCTGCTTCCAATCTTAAAATAAAATTAGGTATGCAGGAAGGAACAGCCAAGATAGATCTAAGGAAACTGTTTTGTATCGCCTCCAGAGTTGTAAAATTCTGACATGTAGTGACTTGCATGCCATAGATCAATTGTGGTATTATTTTTGTCTTAAAGACTGTAATAATTGATGGTATTATTTGTCCTCCTTTATTATAAAAAAAGGATAGCAGAGCTTTAAGAGTTCTTCTTGCATTCATAACTATCATCTTCCTATGCATTTGCCATGAATTTGAAGCCTGAAAAGTTATTCCCAGGTATTTAAAGGTAGTAACTTGATCTATTAAATGCCCATTTATCTGCCAGCGGTGTTTTGATCTATTTTGTTTCTTTTTAAAGATCATGACTTTTGATTTTCCATAATTTATTTCAAGTTGTTCGTTTGTACAGAATGTCGCCAGCTTTGACAATAGTCGTTTTAAGCCAATAGGTGATCTCGAGAACAAAATTATATCATCTGCATAGAGAAGTAAGTCTCTTGGTATTTCAGCCATCCTGGGAGGGTGGGAGATGACAGGTGCTAGAAAGTCAACTATCTCATTTATGTAGATATTAAAGAGAAGTGGAGCCAGGATGCAACCTTGTTTGACCCCTTTAAATGTGGCTATTGGCTTTGTAAGATGTCCTTTATTATTACATTTCACTTGAAGATAGGTGTTCTCATACATCCCTTTAATTAATAGGAGCAATCGAGGATCTATATTAGTTTTGCCAAGCTTTTCCCACAATCTAGATCTAGATATTGAGTCAAAAGCTGACTTTAGGTCAATAAAAGCGGTAAATAGCATATTTCCCTTTTTTGTTGAATATTTATCTACCAAATGTTGGAGGATAAGAGATTGATCAGTAGTGGAGCGTCCAGTCCTAAAGCCAGCTTGTTCCTGGGCTAGGATATGCTCAGTGTCAATCCAAAATTTTAATTTATTATGTAAATGGGCCGCATAAAGTTTACTAATTATGTTTAGTAGACTAATAGGCCTAAAATTGGCCGGATCAGATATTGATCCTTTTTTATATATTGGAATGATTACAGCGCCACCCCAGTCTCTAGGTATTTGCGTAGTACGGTCAATATATGTAAATAAGACCGCCAATATTGGAGCCCACCATTCTGCATTCGATTTAAAAATTTCCGCAGGAATGTTATCTGGACCTGGGGCTTTGTTTGGTTTCAACTGTGTTATTAGATCCAGAATTTCTTTCCTAGAAACGGGGTCCCATTCCGGAGGCATCAACTTAGTTCTTTTGATGTTAGATTGTTCGGGCATATTGTTCCTATATATGTTGGAAAAATAATCTTCCCAAACTTGCGCCGGGATATAGGAGTCTATATTGGTGTAAGTCTTTGGCCAATTTGTCCTTATTAAGCTCCAAAACAAGGATGAATTTTTTGATTTTGAAGCATTTATAATATGTTGCCAGAGTAATGTACATTCTGTTTTCTTTTTTTTATTTAGTAATTGTTTATATTGTTTTCTTGTTTCGCAATAGATCTGTAGTAATTCAGGGGATCTATCCTGATTATATGCTTTGAAGTTGGCTATTAAATATTTCTTTTTATCTACGCATTCCTGGTCAAACCAGGGTTTAGAGTGCTTCAGCCTGTTATTATATTTGGTCTTTGTATCCGAAACAAATGTCATCTGGAGAATATTTATCAATTTATGAAAATAGTGGTATGGATTAGTCTGTTGAGTATTTAACAATATAGATTCCTTTAAAACAAGGCAATCATGTGAATTTAACCTTGATATAAACTCTTTTTCCAATTTGGGTCTCCATTGTATCCTATTTGGACGAATCTCATAAACAGTGCTCGGAAAAGATTGTGGTTCAATAAAGATTTGACTTTCACCACCTGAAAGTTCAATAGTTATAGGTAAGTGATCACTTTCAGGTCGCTCCATTATCCTAAATTTCTCAACAATTTGGTACAACTCCTGTGACACTATTCCCAGATCTATTGTAGACGTTCCTCTACTGGATATGAAAGTATATTCCCCTTCTAGATCTCCCTTTGTGCGACCATTTAAAAGAATTAAATTTAAGTTTATTATCATTTGTATTAGGCAGAAGCCAGTATAGTTTACACCCCTGTCTTTTGCCTGCCTTGTTGGGATAATATTTGGGCCGTCCAAATAGGGGCACGTCATTTGATATTTTGTGAATAATATTTCATCTGATGGTCCCATTCTTGCATTAAAATCACCGGCTATTAATAATAGGGCCTCAGGATGTAATGTATTTAGTTCTATTATATAATGTTCCAACTTAGCTATATTATTCTTAGCCATTTCGTTATTTTTGCTCGGTGGTAAATACACATTGAGTAACATCAGGGTATAACAAGAGAGCTTTAAGAGTACCGCAATTGCTAATTCAGGTAATGGTTCACATTTAACAATTGGCACATTAATTGTAGTAGAAATGAGAATACATAGGCCTCCTCTTGGGCGTCCGCCTCTCTTGCTAGGCATAGCTTCCAATTGATATATCGAATATCCATTTAGACGCAGTTCTTCTAATTCCCAAGTTTCTTGTATGAATATGATATCAAATTGATCTAAAAAATTCATACAAGTTGGGTCCATTATTTTATTCTTCCATCCCGCCATATTCCATGATACAATCTTCAAATTGTGTGTTTTTGAGCTTTCGTATTGTCAGTTTTTAGTTTTATTGTACAAAGGTACAGTTCGAACTTCCATCTTCCCACTTTTGATGATATGTTCATTTACAGACTTCTGTGGGGATTGTTGATCACTCTTTTTTATATTATTTAGGGTAACTTGGTCTTGATTTTCTTCTTTATGTTCTAATTTTTCAAGTGTAGATATTAGTTTTCCCAATTTAGTCCGAATTTGTAATTTTGTCTCCGTCGGCAATGTAGTAAAGGTATCTATTAGAGTTAACTCTTCCGGTAAAAATTGTTCTAATTCTTTTTGTTTTTTTTCAGCTTCATTCATACCCTCCAAAGGCATATTCGTTCCAACATCTTTTCGGGATATAGAAGGCGAGTTATCAGTATTACAAGAATGTATAATTAGTCTTTGTAAAGGGGCTCGATTTTCAAACACCCGAGTAAGATGTAAATTATATTCTGATAACAGGTCTCTTTTGGTATAGAAAAATTTCGCTCTATCTTCATCCACGAAAGTTATCATGGCTCTTGCGTTTATGTAATTGTAAAAAAGATATTTAACATCTGTAATGTCATCCATCCTAATAGCGCCAGGAGATATTTCTTTTATTATCTTTAGTAGATGTTGCTTTCTATCCTTCAGCAATTGATGTCCTTTTAATTTTGGATAATTACTTATGGCCAAAGTTTTTGGATTTAATATTAAGTCCCAAACATTAGAGGTTTGGGTTAATGCTGGAGGACTTATGTTTGTTGTAAAAATAGGTGGCAGTTCTATCATACTTGTATCCTGATTTTGCCATATAG
The DNA here is from genome assembly GCF_030035675.1 of Rhineura floridana. Taxonomy (NCBI): domain Eukaryota; kingdom Metazoa; phylum Chordata; class Lepidosauria; order Squamata; family Rhineuridae; genus Rhineura; species Rhineura floridana. The sequence continues at coordinate 8,318,660 of NC_084482.1, forward strand.
GAGTAGAAATAGAAATAGGAATAGTCACTTCTCTTTTATCACTTGAATTATCGGTTTCTATATTTAGTAAATTTTCAATTGACATTGGTGAAACATTTTCTTGTAGTTTAGTTGTTCCTTTAGTCTGCTGTCTCTTTCTCTTTCTTTTTCTTTTTCTTTTCTTCTTTTGAGGGTCTTCTCGTAGATCTAATAATTTAAATAGTCTTTCAAATTTCATGTGACATTTTTTATGTGCTCTATTACTTTTAATATTTTTGCTCTTTTTCCCAGCCTGAGGAGGAGGTTTGCTGTTTTTTTTCTTTTCCTCCACTAGATGGTGGTGTGTTCGTTGAATAGTCTGTGTTGCTTGTGAGATTGTCTTTATATTATTATTGGAATCTTTTTTCATAATACATTCTGTTAAGGTTGTTAATAAAGAATTGGCTTCTGCAACAAATTTAGAGATATGAGTAAGTGATTGCGTCACTGTTTGGCACCAATCTTCCTTTTCTCTTAAAGAGGCAGCATTGAATGACTCATGTTTATTTAATCCTTCATCATATTTAATGATAGATTTAAACTCCCTATAGTCATCTGAGGACTCAAGCGGTGGCATTGAACTCTCTTTGCTGCACAGTGATATATTAGTCTCAGCTCTTGTCCAAGATATATCAAAGAGCCCTGTCTTCCCTTCCACCTCATCAATTTCCTGGGCTATGTTCTTGGAACTAGTCCCTCCATTTTGTGGGGACCAAGGTGGTAAATTATTTATTTCCCAGTCCAATAGCAGTGGTTCATATTGCAGGGTTTCTTGTGGTTCCAGCTTTTTTTCTGCTTTCGTTACACTAATATTTGGTTGATAAAAGTGTGTAATTTTAGTTTGCTCCCCACCGATTGTCAGTATCCTGTCCTCATTATCCAGTGCAATTCCTAGGTCTTTACATTTTTGTCTGGTGAGGACCATGTTAATAAGTTACTATTTGTCCTTGGCACTAATTCACAGCTTATGTTGGTAATTATAAATTCGCCAAGGTCTACCTTTAGCTGAAACTCCGTGGCTCCGCAGTTATCTCCAGGAAGATAATGATGAAAAGAAGGAGGCTTATAATATCTAAAACATTTCTTCTTTATGTGTCACTGTAGAGCTTTCAGAATAATAAAAGCATAGAAGCGTAGTTGTTTAGGAATTTAGAAGTTCAATCGCACTTACTGATTATCAAGAACAGAGCAGCTTTCACAGCGTCCTCATAGTCTTTCAGCCCCCAGCGGAGCCGTTAAAAACCAAAGTTACTACAAATGATGATGGCTGTGTAGCAGCAAACAAATCTTTCCTATAACATTGAATTGCTAATCGTGTTCTCTTCATCCCTTGTATGTATATCTCTCTTCATTCAGATGTAGTTAAAGATTCTAAAAACGATGATTGTCATGTTGCAGCAAACAAACCTTTCCTGTAACCTTGAATTGCAAATCGTGTTCTCTTCATCCCTTGTATGTATATCTCTCTTCATTCAGATGTAGTTAAAGTTAAAAGAAATGATGATTGTCATGTTGCAGCAAACAAACCTTTCCTGTAACGTTGCATTGCTAATCGTGTTCTCTTCATCCCTTGTATGTATATCTCTCTTCATTCAGATGTAGTTAAAGTTTCTAGAAACGATGATAGTCATGTTGCAGCAAACAAACCTTTCCTGTAACGTTGAATGGCTAATCGTGTTCTCTTCATCCCTTGTATGTATATCTCTCTTCATTCAGATGTAGTTAAAGTTTCTAGAAACAATGATAGTCTTGTTGCAGCAAACAAACCTTTCCTGGAACGTTGAATTGCTCATCGTGTTCTCTTCATCCCTTGTATGTATATCTCTCTTCGTTCAGATTTAGTTAAACATTCTAAAAACGATGATGGTCATGTTGCAGCAAACAAACCTTTCCTGTAACGTTGAATGGCTAATCGTGTTCTCTTCATCCCTTGGACGTATATCTCTCTTCATTCAGATGTAGTTAAAGTTACTAGAAACGATGATTGTCATGTTGCAGCAAACAAACCTTTCCTGTAACCTTGAATTGCTCATCGTCTTCTCTTCATCCCTTGTATGTATATCTCTCTTCATTCAGATGTAGTTAAAGATTCTAAAAACGATGATTGTCATGTTGCAGCAAACAAACCTTTCCTGTAACCTTGAATTGCTCATCGTCTTCTCTTCATCCCTTGTATGTATATATCTCTTCATTTAGATGTAGTTAGTTACTAGAAACGATGATGGCCGTGTGGCAGCAAACAAACCTTTCCTATATCATTGAATTGCTAATTGTCTTCTCTTCATCCCTTGTATGTATATCTCTCTTCATTCAGATGTAGTTAAAGTTTCTAGAAACGAAGATTGCCATGTTGCAGCAAACAAACCTTTCCTGTAACGTTGAATGGCTAATCGTGTTCTCTTCATCCCTTGTATGAATATCTCTCTTCATTCAGATGTAGTTAAAGTTTCTAGAAACGAAGATTGCCATGTTGCAGCAAACAAACCTTTCCTCTAACGTTGAATGGCTAATCGTGTTCTCTTCATCCCTTGTATGTATATCTCTCTTCATTCAGATGTAGTTAAAGTTACTAGAAATGATGATAGTCATGTTGCAGCAAACAAACCTTTCCTGTAACGTTGAATGGCTAATCGTGTTCTCTTCATCCCTTGTATGTATATCTCTCTTCATTCAGATGTAGCTAAAGTTACTAGAAACAATGAATGTCATGTTGCAGCAAACAAACCTTTCCTGTAACGTTGAACTGCTCATCGTGTTCCACTCATCCCTTGTATGTATATTTCTCTTCATTCAGATGTAGTTAGTTACTAGAAACGATGATGGCTGTGTTGCAGGAAACAAACCTTTCCTGTAACGTTGAATGGCTAATCGAGTTCTCTTCATCCCTTGGACGTATATCTCTCTTCATTCAGATGTAGTTAAAGCTACTAGAAACGATGATTGTCATGTTGCAGCAAACAAACCTTTCCTGTAACCTTGAATTGCTCATCGTGTTCACTTCATCCCTTGTATGTATATCTCTCTTCATTCAGATGTAGTTAAAGATTCTAAAAACGATGATTGTCATGTTGCAGCAAACAAACCTTTCCTGTAACGTTGAATGGTTAATCGTGTTCTCTTCATCCCGTGTATGTATATCTCTCTTCATTCAGATGTAGTTAGTTACTAGAAACGATGATGGCCGTGTGGCAGCAAACAAACCTTTCCTATATCATTGAATTGCTAATTGTCTTCTCTTCATCCCTTGTATGTATATCTCTCTTCATTCAGATGTAGTTAAAGTTTCTAGAAACGAAGATTGTCATGTTGCAGTAAACAAACCTTTCCTGTAACGTTGAATGGCTAATCGTGTTCTCTTCATCCCTTGTATGTATATCTCCCTTCATTCAGATGTAGTTAAAGTTACTAGAAACGATGATGGCCATGTGGCAGGAAACAAACTTTTCTTTTAACCTTGAATTGCTCATCGTGTTCTCTTCATCCCTTGTATGTATATCTCTCTTCATTCAGATGTAGTTAAAGTTACTAGAAACGATGATTGTCATGTTGCAGCAAACAAACCTTTCCTGTAACCTTGAATTGCTCATCGTGTTCTCTTCATCCCTTGTATGTATATCTCTCTTCATTCAGATGTAGTTAAAGATTCTAAAAACGATGATGGTCATGTTGCAGGAAACAAACCTTTCCTGTAACGTTGAATGGCTAATCGTGTTCTCTTCATCCCTTGTATGTATATCTCTCTTCATTCAGATGTAGTTAAAGTTACTACAAATGATGATGGTTGTGTAGCAGCAAACAAATCTTTCCTATAACATTGAATTGCTAATCGTGTTCTCTTCATCCCTTGTATGTATATCTCTCTTCATTCAGATTTAGTTAAAGATTCTATCAACGATGATGGTCATCTTGCAGCAAACAAACCTTTCCTGTAACGTTGAATTGCTAATCGTGTTCTCTTCATCCCTTGTATGTATATCTCTCTTCATTCAGATGTAGTTAAAGATTCTAAAAACGATGATGGTCATGTTGCAGGAAACAAACCTTTCCTGTAACGTTGAATGGCTAATCGTGTTCTCTTCATCCCTTGTATGTATATCTCTCTTCATTCAGATTTAGTTAAAGATTCTAAAAACGATGATGGTCATGTTGCAGCAAACAAACCTTTCCTGTAACGTTGAATGGCTAATCGAGTTCTCTTCATCCCTTGGACGTATATCTCTCTTCATTCAGATGTAGTTAAAGTTACTAGAAACGATGATTGTCATGTTGCAGCAAACAAACCTTTCCTGTAACCTTGAATTGCTCATCATCTTCTCTTCATCCCTTGTATGTATATCTCTCTTCATTCAGATGTAGTTAAAGTTACTACAAATGATGATGGCTGTGTAGCAGCAAACAAATCTTTCCTATAACATTGAATTGCTAATCGTGTTCTCTTCATCCCTTGTATGTATATCTCTCTTCATTCAGATGTAGTTAAAGATTCTAAAAACGATGATTGTCATGTTGCAGCAAACAAACCTTTCCTGTAACCTTGAATTGCAAATCGTGTTCTCTTCATCCCTTGAATGTATATCTCTCTTCATTCAGATGTAGTTAAAGTTACTACAAATGATGATGGCTGTGTAGCAGCAAACAAATCTTTCCTATAACATTGAATTGCTAATCGTGTTCTCTTCATCCCTTGTATGTATATCTCTCTTCATTCAGATGTAGTTAAAGATTCTAAAAACGATGATTGTCATGTTGCAGCAAACAAACCTTTCCTGTAACCTTGAATTGCAAATCGTGTTCTCTTCATCCCTTGAATGTATATCTCTCTTCATTCAGATGTAGTTAAAGTTACTAGAAACGATGATTGTCATGTTGCAGCAAACAAACCTTTCCTGTAACCTTGAATTGCTCATCGTGTTCTCTTCATCCCTTGTATGTATATCTCTCTTCATTCAGATGTAGTTAAAGATTCTAAAAACGATGATGGTCATGTTGCAGGAAACAAACCTTTCCTGTAACGTTGAATGGCTAATCGTGTTCTCTTCATCCCTTGTATGTATATCTCTCTTCATTCAGATGTAGTTAAAGTTACTACAAATGATGATGGTTGTGTAGCAGCAAACAAATCTTTCCTATAACATTGAATTGCTAATCGTGTTCTCTTCATCCCTTGTATGTATATCTCTCTTCATTCAGATTTAGTTAAAGATTCTATCAACGATGATGGTCATCTTGCAGCAAACAAACCTTTCCTGTAACGTTGAATTGCTAATCGTGTTCTCTTCATCCCTTGTATGTATATCTCTCTTCATTCAGATGTAGTTAAAGATTCTAAAAACGATGATGGTCATGTTGCAGGAAACAAACCTTTCCTGTAACGTTGAATGGCTAATCGTGTTCTCTTCATCCCTTGGACGTATATCTCTCTTCATTCAGATGTAGTTAAAGTTACTAGAAACGATGATTGTCATGTTGCAGCAAACAAACCTTTCCTGTAACCTTGAATTGCTCATCATCTTCTCTTCATCCCTTGTATGTATATCTCTCTTCATTCAGATGTAGTTAAAGTTACTACAAATGATGATGGCTGTGTAGCAGCAAACAAATCTTTCCTATAACATTGAATTGCTAATCGTGTTCTCTTCATCCCTTGTATGTATATCTCTCTTCATTCAGATGTAGTTAAAGATTCTAAAAACGATGATTGTCATGTTGCAGCAAACAAACCTTTCCTGTAACCTTGAATTGCAAATCGTGTTCTCTTCATCCCTTGAATGTATATCTCTCTTCATTCAGATGTAGTTAAAGTTAAAAGAAATGATGATTGTCATGTTGCAGCAAACAAACCTTTCCTGTAACGTTGCATTGCTAATCGTGTTCTCTTCATCCCTTGTATGTATATCTCTCTTCATTCAGATGTAGTTAAAGTTTCTAGAAACGATGATAGTCATGTTGCAGCAAACAAACCTTTCCTGTAACGTTGAATGGCTAATCGTGTTCTCTTCATCCCTTGTATGTATATCTCTCTTCATTCAGATGTAGTTAAAGTTTCTAGAAACAATGATAGTCTTGTTGCAGCAAACAAACCTTTCCTGGAACGTTGAATTGCTCATCGTGTTCTCTTCATCCCTTGTATGTATATCTCTCTTCGTTCAGATTTAGTTAAACATTCTAAAAACGATGATGGTCATGTTGCAGCAAACAAACCTTTCCTGTAACGTTGAATGGCTAATCGTGTTCTCTTCATCCCTTGGACGTATATCTCTCTTCATTCAGATGTAGTTAAAGTTACTAGAAACGATGATTGTCATGTTGCAGCAAACAAACCTTTCCTGTAACCTTGAATTGCTCATCGTCTTCTCTTCATCCCTTGTATGTATATCTCTCTTCATTCAGATGTAGTTAAAGATTCTAAAAACGATGATTGTCATGTTGCAGCAAACAAACCTTTCCTGTAACCTTGAATTGCTCATCGTCTTCTCTTCATCCCTTGTATGTATATATCTCTTCATTTAGATGTAGTTAGTTACTAGAAACGATGATGGCCGTGTGGCAGCAAACAAACCTTTCCTATATCATTGAATTGCTAATTGTCTTCTCTTCATCCCTTGTATGTATATCTCTCTTCATTCAGATGTAGTTAAAGTTTCTAGAAACGAAGATTGCCATGTTGCAGCAAACAAACCTTTCCTGTAACGTTGAATGGCTAATCGTGTTCTCTTCATCCCTTGGACGTATATCTCTCTTCATTCAGATGTAGTTAAAGTTACTAGAAACGATGATTGTCATGTTGCAGCAAACAAACCTTTCCTGTAACCTTGAATTGCTCATCGTCTTCTCTTCATCCCTTGTATGTATATCTCTCTTCATTCAGATGTAGTTAAAGATTCTAAAAACGATGATTGTCATGTTGCAGCAAACAAACCTTTCCTGTAACCTTGAATTGCTCATCGTCTTCTCTTCATCCCTTGTATGTATATATCTCTTCATTCAGATGTAGTTAAAGTTACTACAAATGATGATGGTTGTGTAGCAGCAAACAAATCTTTCCTATAACATTGAATTGCTAATCGTGTTCTCTTCATCCCTTGTATGTATATCTCTCTTCATTCAGATTTAGTTAAAGATTCTATCAACGATGATGGTCATCTTGCAGCAAACAAACCTTTCCTGTAACGTTGAATTGCTAATCGTGTTCTCTTCATCCCTTGTATGTATATCTCTCTTCATTCAGATGTAGTTAAAGATTCTAAAAACGATGATGGTCATGTTGCAGGAAACAAACCTTTCCTGTAACGTTGAATGGCTAATCGTGTTCTCTTCATCCCTTGGACGTATATCTCTCTTCATTCAGATGTAGTTAAAGTTACTAGAAACGATGATTGTCATGTTGCAGCAAACAAACCTTTCCTGTAACCTTGAATTGCTCATCATCTTCTCTTCATCCCTTGTATGTATATCTCTCTTCATTCAGATGTAGTTAAAGTTACTACAAATGATGATGGCTGTGTAGCAGCAAACAAATCTTTCCTATAACATTGAATTGCTAATCGTGTTCTCTTCATCCCTTGTATGTATATCTCTCTTCATTCAGATGTAGTTAAAGATTCTAAAAACGATGATTGTCATGTTGCAGCAAACAAACCTTTCCTGTAACCTTGAATTGCAAATCGTGTTCTCTTCATCCCTTGAATGTATATCTCTCTTCATTCAGATGTAGTTAAAGTTAAAAGAAATGATGATTGTCATGTTGCAGCAAACAAACCTTTCCTGTAACGTTGCATTGCTAATCGTGTTCTCTTCATCCCTTGTATGTATATCTCTCTTCATTCAGATGTAGTTAAAGTTTCTAGAAACGATGATAGTCATGTTGCAGCAAACAAACCTTTCCTGTAACGTTGAATGGCTAATCGTGTTCTCTTCATCCCTTGTATGTATATCTCTCTTCATTCAGATGTAGTTAAAGTTTCTAGAAACAATGATAGTCTTGTTGCAGCAAACAAACCTTTCCTGGAACGTTGAATTGCTCATCGTGTTCTCTTCATCCCTTGTATGTATATCTCTCTTCGTTCAGATTTAGTTAAACATTCTAAAAACGATGATGGTCATGTTGCAGCAAACAAACCTTTCCTGTAACGTTGAATGGCTAATCGTGTTCTCTTCATCCCTTGGACGTATATCTCTCTTCATTCAGATGTAGTTAAAGTTACTAGAAACGATGATTGTCATGTTGCAGCAAACAAACCTTTCCTGTAACCTTGAATTGCTCATCGTCTTCTCTTCATCCCTTGTATGTATATCTCTCTTCATTCAGATGTAGTTAAAGATTCTAAAAACGATGATTGTCATGTTGCAGCAAACAAACCTTTCCTGTAACCTTGAATTGCTCATCGTCTTCTCTTCATCCCTTGTATGTATATATCTCTTCATTTAGATGTAGTTAGTTACTAGAAACGATGATGGCCGTGTGGCAGCAAACAAACCTTTCCTATATCATTGAATTGCTAATTGTCTTCTCTTCATCCCTTGTATGTATATCTCTCTTCATTCAGATGTAGTTAAAGTTTCTAGAAACGAAGATTGCCATGTTGCAGCAAACAAACCTTTCCTGTAACGTTGAATGGCTAATCGTGTTCTCTTCATCCCTTGTATGAATATCTCTCTTCATTCAGATGTAGTTAAAGTTTCTAGAAACGAAGATTGCCATGTTGCAGCAAACAAACCTTTCCTCTAACGTTGAATTGCTCATCGTCTTCTCTTCATCCCTTGTATGTATATCTCTCTTCATTCAGATGTAGTTAAAGATTCTAAAAACGATGATTGTCATGTTGCAGCAAACAAACCTTTCCTGTAACCTTGAATTGCTCATCGTCTTCTCTTCATCCCTTGTATGTATATATCTCTTCATTTAGATGTAGTTAGTTACTAGAAACGATGATGGCCGTGTGGCAGCAAACAAACCTTTCCTATATCATTGAATTGCTAATTGTCTTCTCTTCATCCCTTGTATGTATATTTCTCTTCATTCAGATGTAGTTAAAGTTACTAGAAATGATGATAGTCATGTTGCAGCAAACAAACCTTTCCTGTAACGTTGAATGGCTAATCGTGTTCTCTTCATCCCTTGTATGTATATCTCTCTTCATTCAGATGTAGCTAAAGTTACTAGAAACAATGAATGTCATGCTGCAGCAAACAAACCTTTCCTGTAACGTTGAACTGCTCATCGTGTTCCACTCATCCCTTGTATGTATATTTCTCTTCATTCAGATGTAGTTAGTTACTAGAAACGATGATGGCTGTGTTGCAGGAAACAAACCTTTCCTGTAACGTTGAATGGCTAATCGAGTTCTCTTCATCCCTTGGACGTATATCTCTCTTCATTCAGATGTAGTTAAAGTTACTAGAAACGATGATTGTCATGTTGCAGCAAACAAACCTTTCCTGTAACCTTGAATTGCTCATCGTGTTCTCTTCATCCCTTGTATGTATATCTCTCTTCATTCAGATGTAGTTAAAGTTTCTAGAAACGAAGATTGTCATGTTGCAGTAAACAAACCTTTCCTGTAACGTTGAATGGCTAATCGTGTTCTCTTCATCCCTTGTATGTATATCTCCCTTCATTCAGATGTAGTTAAAGTTACTAGAAACGATGATGGCCATGTGGCAGGAAACAAACTTTTCTTTTAACCTTGAATTGCTCATCGTGTTCTCTTCATCCCTTGTATGTATATCTCTCTTCATTCAGATGTAGTTAAAGTTACTAGAAACGATGATTGTCATGTTGCAGCAAACAAACCTTTCCTGTAACCTTGAATTGCTCATCGTGTTCTCTTCATCCCTTGTATGTATATCTCTCTTCATTCAGAAATAAAGTTTCTACAAACAATGATAGTCATGTTACAGCAAACAAACCTTTCCTGTAACGTTGAATTGCTCATCGTGTTCTCTTCATCCCTTGTATGTATATCTCTCTTCATTCAGATGTAGTTAGTTACTAGAAACGATGATGGCCGTGTGGCAGCAAACAAACCTTTCCTATATCATTGAATTGCTAATTGTCTTCTCTTCATCCCTTGTATGTATATCTCTCTTCATTCAGATGTAGTTAAAGTTTCTAGAAACGAAGATTGCCATGTTGCAGCAAACAAACCTTTCCTGTAACTTTGAATGGCTAATCGTGTTCTCTTCATCCCTTGTATGTATATCTCTCTTCATTCAGATGTAGTTAAAGTTACTAGAAACATTGATGGCCGTGTTGCAGCAAACAAACCTTTCCTGTAACGTTGAATGGCTAATCGTGTTCTCTTCATCCCTTGTATGTATATCTCTCTTCATTCAGATGTAGTTAAAGTTACTAGAAACGATGATGGCCATGTGGCAGGAAACAAACCTTTCCTGTAACCTTGAATTGCTCACCGTGTTCTCTTCATCCCTTGTATGTATATCTCTCTTCATTCAGATGTAGTTAAAGTTACTAGAAACGATGATTGTCATGTTGCAGCAAACAAAAGTTTCCTGTAACCTTCAATTGCTAATCGTGTTCTCTTAATCCCTTGTATGTATATCTCTCTTCATTCAGATGTAGTTAAAGTTACTAGAAATGATGATTGTCATGTTGCAGCAAACAAACCTTTCCTGTAACCTTGAATTGCTCATCGTCTTCTCTTCATCCCTTGTATGTATATCTCTCTTCATTCAGATTTAGTTAAAGATTCTAAACGATGATGGTCATGTTGCAGCAAACAAACCTTTCCTGTCACGTTGAATGGCTAATCGTGTTCTCTTCATCCCTTGTATGTATATCTCTCTTCATGCAGAAATAAAGTTTCTACAAACAATGATAGTCATGTTACAGCAAACAAACCTTTCCTGTAACCTTGAATTGCTAATCGTGTTCTCTTCATCCCTTGTATGTATATCTCTCTTCATTCAGATGTAGTTAAAGTTACTACAAATGATGATGGCTGTGTAGCAGCAAACAAATCTTTCCTATAACATTGAATTGCTAATCGTGTTCTCTTCATCCCTTGTATGTATATCTCTCTTCATTCAGATTTAGTTAAAGATTCTAAAAACGATGATGGTCATGTTGCAGCAAACAAAACTTTCCTGTAACGTTGAATGGCTAATCGTGTTCTCTTCATCCCTTGTATGTATATCTCTCTTCATTCAGATGTAGTTAAAGTTACTAGAAACGATGATTGTCATGTTGCAGCAAACAAACCTTTCCAGTAACGTTGCATTGCTAATCGTGTTCTCTTCATCCCTTGTATGTATATCTCTCTTCATTCAGATGTAGTTAAAGTTTCTAGAAACGATGATAGTCATGTTGCAGCAAACAAACCTTTCCTGTAACGTTGAATGGCTAATCGTGTTCTCTTCATCCCTTGTATGTATATCTCTCTTCATTCAGAAATAAAGTTTCTACAAACAATGATAGTCATGTTACAGCAAACAAACCTTTCCTGTATCGTTGAATTGCTCATCGTGTTCTCTTCATCCCTTGTATGTATATCTCTCTTCATTCAGATGTAGTTAAAGTTACTAGAAATGATGATGGCTGTGTAGCAGCAAACAAATCTTTCCTATAACATTTAATTGCTCATCGTGTTCTCTTCATCCCTTGTATGTATATCTCTCTTCATTCAGATGTAGTTAAAGATTCTAAAAACGATGATGGTCATGTTGCAGGAAACAGACCTTTCTTTTAACCTTGAATTGCTCATCGTGTTCTCTTCATCCCTTGTATGTATATCTCTCTTCATTCAGATGTAGTTAAAGTTACTAGAAACGATGATTGTCATGTTCCAGCAAACAAACCTTTCCTGTAACCTTGAATTGCTCATCGTGTTCTCTTTATCCTTTGTATGTATATCTCTCTTCATTCAGATGTAGTTAAAGTTTCTAGAAACGATGATAGTCATGTTGCAGCAAACAAACCTTTCCTGTAACGTTGAATGGCTAATCGTGTTCTCTTCATCCCTTGTATGTATATCTCTCTTCATTCAGATGTAGTTAAAGTTTCTAGAAACGATGATAGTCATGTTGCAGCAAACAAACCTTTCCTGTAACGTTGAATGGCTCATCGTGTTCTCTTCATCCCTTGTATGTATATCTCTCTTCATTCAGATGTAGTTAGTTACTAGAAACGATGATGGCCGTTTGGCAGCAAACAAACCTTTCCTATATCATTGAATTGCTAATTGTCTTCTCTTCATCCCTTGTATGTATATCTTTCATTCAGATGTAGTTAAAGTTTCTAGAAACGAAGATTGCCATGTTGCAGCAAACAAACCTTTCCTGTAACGTTGAATGGCTAATCGTGTTCTCTTCATCCCTTGTATGTATATCTCTCTTCATTCAGATGTAGTTAAAGTTTCTACAAACAATGATGGCCGTGTTGCAGCAAACAAACCTTTCCTGTAACCTTGACTGGCTAATCGTGTTCTCTTCATCCCTTGTATGTATATCTCTCTTCATTCAGATGTAGTTAAAGTTACTAGAAACGATGATGGCCATGTGGCAGGAAACAGACCTTTCTTTTAACCTTGAATTGCTCATCGTGTTCTCTTCATCCCTTGTATGTATATCTCTCTTCATTCAGATTTAGTTAAAGATTCTAAAAACGATGATGGTCATGTTGCAGGAAACAGACCTTTCTTTTAACCTTGAATTGCTCATCGTGTTCTCTTCATCCCTTGTCTGTATATCTCTCTTCATTCAGATGTAGTTAAAGTTACTAGAAACGATGATTGTCATGTTGCAGCAAACAAACCTTTCCTGTAACCTTGAATTGCTCATCGTGTTCTCTTTATCCCTTGTATGTATATCTCTCTTCATTCAGATGTAGTTAAAGTTTCTAGAAACGATGATAGTCATGTTGCAGCAAACAAACCTTTCCTGGAACGTTGAATTGCTAATCGTGTTCTCTTCATCCCTTGTATGTATATCTCCCTTCATTCAGATGTAGTTAAAGTTACTAGAAACAATGATTGTCATGTTGCAGCAAACAAACCTTTCCTGTAACGTTGAACTGCTCATCGTGTTCCACTCATCCCTTGTATGTATATTGCTCTTCATTCAGATGTAGTTAGTTACTAGAAACGATGATGGCTGTGTTGCAGGAAACAAACCTTTCCTGTAACGTTGAATGGCTAATCGTCTTCGCTTCATCCCTTGTATGTATATCTTTCTTCATTCAGATGTAGTTAAAGTTACTAGAAACAATGATGGCCGTGTTGCAGCAAACAAACCTTTCCTGTAACGTTGAATGGCTAATCGTGTTCTCTTCATCCCTTGTATGTATATCTCTCTTCATTCAGATGTAGTTAAAGTTACTAGAAATGATGATTGTCATGTTGCAGCAAACAAACCTTTCCTGTAACGTTGCATTGCTAATGGTATTCTCTTCATCCCTTGTATGTATATCTCTCTTCATTCAGATGTAGTTAAAGATTCTAAAAACGATGATTGTCATGTTGCAGCAAACAAACCTTTCCTGTAACCTTGAATTGCTAATCGTGTTCTCTTAATCCCTTTTATGTATATCTCTCTTCATTCAGATGTAGTTAAAGTTACTAGAAATGATGATGGCTGTGTAGCAGCAAACAAATCTTTCCTGTAACGCTGAATGGCTAATCGAGTTCTCTTCATCCCTTGGACGTATATCTCTCTTCATTCAGATGTAGTTAAAGTTACTAGAAACGATGATTGTCATGTTGCAGCAAACAAACCTTTCCTGTAACCTTGAATTGCTCATCGTTTTCTCTTCATCCCTTGTATGTATATCTCTCTTCATTCAGATGTAGTTAAAGCTTCTAGAAACGATGATTGTCATGTTGCAGCAAACAAACCTTTCCTGTAACGTTGAATGGCTAATCGTGTTCTCTTCATCCCTTGTATGTATATCTCTCTTCATTCAGATGTAGTTAAAGTTTCTAGAAACGATGATGGCCATGTGACAGGAAACAGACCTTTCTTTTAACCTTGAATTGCTCATCGTGTTCTCTTCAACCCTTCTATGTATATCTCTCTTCATTCAGACGTAGTTAAAGTTACTAGAAACGATGATTGTCATGTTGCAGCAAACAAACCTTTCCTGTAACCTTGTATGTATATCTCTCTTCATTCATTCATTCAGATGTAGTTAAAGTTACTACAAATGATGATGGCTGTGTAGCAGCAAACAAATCTTTCCTATAACATTTAATTGCTCATCGTGTTCTCTTCATCTCTTGTATGTATATCTCTCTTCATTCAGATTTAGTTAAAGATTCTAAAAACGATGATGGTCATGTTGCAGCAAACAAACCTTTCCTGTAACGTTGAATGGCTAATCGAGTTCTCTTCATCCCTTGGACGTATATCTCTCTTCATTCAGATGTAGTTAAAGTTACTAGAAACGATGATTGTCATGTTGCAGCAAAAAAACCTTTCCTGTAACCTTGAATTGCTCATCGTGCTCTCTTTATCCCTTGTATGTATATCTCTCTTCATTCAGATGTAGTTAAAGATTCTAAAAACGATGAATGTCATGTTGCAGCAAACAAACCTTTCCTGTAACCTTGAATTGCTAATCGTCTTCTCTTCATCCCTTGTATGTATATCTCTCTTCATTCAGATGTAGTTAAAGCTTCTAGAAACGATGATTGTCATGTTGCAGCAAACAAACCTTTCCTGTAACGTTGAATGGCTAATCGTGTTCTCTTCATCCCTTGTATGTATATCTCTCTTCATTCAGATGTAGTTAAAGTTTCTAGAAACGATGATCGCCATGTGACAGGAAACAGACCTTTCTTTTAACCTTGAATTGCTCATCGTGTTCTCTTCATCCCTTGTATGTATATCTCTCTTCATTCAGATGTAGTTAAAGTTACTAGAAACGATGATTGTCATGTTGCAGCAAACAAAAGTTTCCTGTAACCTTCAATTGCTAATCGTGTTCTCTTAATCCCTTGTATGTATATCTCTCTTCATTCAGATGTAGTTAAAGTTACTAGAAATGATGATTGTCATGTTGCAGCAAACAAACCTTTCCTGTAACCTTGAATTGCTCATCGTCTTCTCTTCATCCCTTGTATGTATATGTCTCTTCATTCAGATTTAGTTAAAGATTCTAAACGATGATGGTCATGTTGCAGCAAACAAACCTTTCCTGTAACGTTGAATGGCTAATCGTGTTCTCTTCATCCCTTGTATGTATATCTCTCTTCATGCAGAAATAAAGTTTCTACAAACAATGATAGTCATGTTACAGCAAACAAACCTTTCCTGTAACCTTGAATTGCTAATCGTGTTCTCTTCATCCCTTGTATGTATATCTCTCTTCATTCAGATGTAGTTAAAGTTACTACAAATGATGATGGCTGTGTAGCAGCAAACAAATCTTTCCTATAACATTGAATTGCTAATCGTGTTCTCTTCATCCCTTGTATGTATATCTCTCTTCATTCAGATTTAGTTAAAGATTCTAAAAACGATGATGGTCATGTTGCAGCAAACAAAACTTTCCTGTAACGTTGAATGGCTAATCGTGTTCTCTTCATCCCTTGTATGTATATCTCTCTTCATTCAGATGTAGTTAAAGTTACTAGAAACGATGATTGTCATGTTGCAGCAAACAAACCTTTCCAGTAACGTTGCATTGCTAATCGTGTTCTCTTCATCCCTTGTATGTATATCTCTCTTCATTCAGATGTAGTTAAAGTTTCTAGAAACGATGATAGTCATGTTGCAGCAAACAAACCTTTCCTGTAACGTTGAATGGCTAATCGTGTTCTCTTCATCCCTTCTATGTATATCTCTCTTCATTCAGAAATAAAGTTTCTACAAACAATGATAGTCATGTTACAGCAAACAAACCTTTCCTGTATCGTTGAATTGCTCATCGTGTTCTCTTCATCCCTTGTATGTATATCTCTCTTCATTCAGATGTAGTTAAAGTTACTAGAAATGATGATGGCTGTGTAGCAGCAAACAAATCTTTCCTATAACATTTAATTGCTCATCGTGTTCTCTTCATCCCTTGTATGTATATCTCTCTTCATTCAGATGTAGTTAAAGATTCTAAAAACGATGATGGTCATGTTGCAGGAAACAGACCTTTCTTTTAACCTTGAATTGCTCATCGTGTTCTCTTCATCCCTTGTATGTATATCTCTCTTCATTCAGATGTAGTTAAAGTTACTAGAAACGATGATTGTCATGTTCCAGCAAACAAACCTTTCCTGTAACCTTGAATTGCTCATCGTGTTCTCTTTATCCTTTGTATGTATATCTCTCTTCATTCAGATGTAGTTAAAGTTTCTAGAAACGATGATAGTCATGTTGCAGCAAACAAACCTTTCCTGTAACGTTGAATGGCTAATCGTGTTCTCTTCATCCCTTGTATGTATATCTCTCTTCATTCAGATGTAGTTAAAGTTTCTAGAAACGATGATAGTCATGTTGCAGCAAACAAACCTTTCCTGTAACGTTGAATGGCTCATCGTGTTCTCTTCATCCCTTGTATGTATATCTCTCTTCATTCAGATGTAGTTAGTTACTAGAAACGATGATGGCCGTTTGGCAGCAAACAAACCTTTCCTATATCATTGAATTGCTAATTGTCTTCTCTTCATCCCTTGTATGTATATCTCTCTTCATTCAGATGTAGTTAAAGTTTCTAGAAACGAAGATTGCCATGTTGCAGCAAACAAACCTTTCCTGTAACGTTGAATGGCTAATCGTGTTCTCTTCATCCCTTGTATGTATATCTCTCTTCATTCAGATGTAGTTAAAGTTTCTACAAACAATGATGGCCGTGTTGCAGCAAACAAACCTTTCCTGTAACCTTGACTGGCTAATCGTGTTCTCTTCATCCCTTGTATGTATATCTCTCTTCATTCAGATGTAGTTAAAGTTACTAGAAACGATGATGGCCATGTGGCAGGAAACAGACCTTTCTTTTAACCTTGAATTGCTCATCGTGTTCTCTTCATCCCTTGTATGTATATCTCTCTTCATTCAGATTTAGTTAAAGATTCTAAAAACGATGATGGTCATGTTGCAGGAAACAGACCTTTCTTTTAACCTTGAATTGCTCATCGTGTTCTCTTCATCCCTTGTGTGTATATCTCTTCATTCAGATGTAGTTAAAGTTACTAGAAACGATGATTGTCATGTTGCAGCAAACAAACCTTTCCTGTAACCTTGAATTGCTCATCGTGTTCTCTTTATCCCTTGTATGTATATCTCTCTTCATTCAGATGTAGTTAAAGTTTCTAGAAACGATGATAGTCATGTTGCAGCAAACAAACCTTTCCTGGAACGTTGAATTGCTAATCGTGTTCTCTTCATCCCTTGTATGTATATCTCCCTTCATTCAGATGTAGTTAAAGTTACTAGAAACAATGATTGTCATGTTGCAGCAAACAAACCTTTCCTGTAACGTTGAACTGCTCATCGTGTTCCACTCATCCCTTGTATGTATATTGCTCTTCATTCAGATGTAGTTAGTTACTAGAAACGATGATGGCTGTGTTGCAGGAAACAAACCTTTCCTGTAACGTTGAATGGCTAATCGTCTTCGCTTCATCCCTTGTATGTATATCTTTCTTCATTCAGATGTAGTTAAAGTTACTAGAAACAATGATGGCCGTGTTGCAGCAAACAAACCTTTCCTGTAACGTTGAATGGCTAATCGTGTTCTCTTCATCCCTTGTATGTATATCTCTCTTCATTCAGATGTAGTTAAAGTTACTAGAAATGATGATTGTCATGTTGCAGCAAACAAACCTTTCCTGTAACGTTGCATTGCTAATGGTATTCTCTTCATCCCTTGTATGTATATCTCTCTTCATTCAGATGTAGTTAAAGATTCTAAAAACGATGATTGTCATGTTGCAGCAAACAAACCTTTCCTGTAACCTTGAATTGCTAATCGTGTTCTCTTAATCCCTTTTATGTATATCTCTCTTCATTCAGATGTAGTTAAAGTTACTAGAAATGATGATGGCTGTGTAGCAGCAAACAAATCTTTCCTGTAACGCTGAATGGCTAATCGAGTTCTCTTCATCCCTTGGACGTATATCTCTCTTCATTCAGATGTAGTTAAAGTTACTAGAAATGATGATTGTCATGTTGCAGCAAACAAACCTTTCCTGTAACCTTGAATTGCTCATCGTTTTCTCTTCATCCCTTGTATGTATATCTCTCTTCATTCAGATGTAGTTAAAGATTCTAAAAACGATGAATGTCATGTTGCAGCAAACAAACCTTTCCTGTAACCTTGAATTGCTAATCGTCTACTCTTCATCCCTTGTATGTATATCTCTCTTCATTCAGATGTAGTTAAAGCTTCTAGAAACGATGATTGTCATGTTGCAGCAAACAAACCTTTCCTGTAACGTTGAATGGCTAATCGTGTTCTCTTCATCCCTTGTATGTATATCTCTCTTCATTCAGATGTAGTTAAAGTTTCTAGAAACGATGATAGTCATGTTGCAGCAAACAAACTTTTCCTGTAACGTTGAATGGCTCATCGTGTTCTCTTCATCCCTTGTATGTATATCTCTCTTCATTCAGATGTAGTTAGTTACTAGAAACGATGATGGCCGTTTGGCAGCAAACAAACCTTTCCTATATCATTGAATTGCTAATTGTCTTCTCTTCATCCCTTGTATGTATATCTCTCTTCATTCAGATGTAGTTAAAGTTTCTAGAAACGAAGATTGCCATGTTGCAGCAAACAAACCTTTCCTGTAACGTTGAATGGCTAATCGTGTTCTCTTCATCCCTTGTATGTATATCTCTCTTCATTCAGATGTAGTTAAAGTTTCTACAAACAATGATGGCCGTGTTGCAGCAAACAAACCTTTCCTGTAACCTTGACTGGCTAATCGTGTTCTCTTCATCCCTTGTATGTATATCTCTCTTCATTCAGATGTAGTTAAAGTTACTAGAAACGATGATGGCCATGTGGCAGGAAACAGACCTTTCTTTTAACCTTGAATTGCTCATCGTGTTCTCTTCATCCCTTGTATGTATATCTCTCTTCATTCAGATTTAGTTAAAGATTCTAAAAACGATGATGGTCATGTTGCAGGAAACAGACCTTTCTTTTAACCTTGAATTGCTCATCGTGTTCTCTTCATCCCTTGTCTGTATATCTCTCTTCATTCAGATGTAGTTAAAGTTACTAGAAACGATGATTGTCATGTTGCAGCAAACAAACCTTTCCTGTAACCTTGAATTGCTCATCGTGTTCTCTTTATCCCTTGTATGTATATCTCTCTTCATTCAGATGTAGTTAAAGTTTCTAGAAACGATGATAGTCATGTTGCAGCAAACAAACCTTTCCTGGAACGTTGAATTGCTAATCGTGTTCTCTTCATCCCTTGTATGTATATCTCCCTTCATTCAGATGTAGTTAAAGTTACTAGAAACAATGATTGTCATGTTGCAGCAAACAAACCTTTCCTGTAACGTTGAACTGCTCATCGTGTTCCACTCATCCCTTGTATGTATATTGCTCTTCATTCAGATGTAGTTAGTTACTAGAAACGATGATGGCTGTGTTGCAGGAAACAAACCTTTCCTGTAACGTTGAATGGCTAATCGTCTTCGCTTCATCCCTTGTATGTATATCTTTCTTCATTCAGATGTAGTTAAAGTTACTAGAAACAATGATGGCCGTGTTGCAGCAAACAAACCTTTCCTGTAACGTTGAATGGCTAATCGTGTTCTCTTCATCCCTTGTATGTATATCTCTCTTCATTCAGATGTAGTTAAAGTTACTAGAAATGATGATTGTCATGTTGCAGCAAACAAACCTTTCCTGTAACGTTGCATTGCTAATGGTATTCTCTTCATCCCTTGTATGTATATCTCTCTTCATTCAGATGTAGTTAAAGATTCTAAAAACGATGATTGTCATGTTGCAGTAAAAAAACCTTTCCTGTAACCTTGAATTGCTAATCGTGTTCTCTTAATCCCTTTTATGTATATCTCTCTTCATTCAGATGTAGTTAAAGTTACTAGAAATGATGATGGCTGTGTAGCAGCAAACAAATCTTTCCTGTAACGCTGAATGGCTAATCGAGTTCTCTTCATCCCTTGGACGTATATCTCTCTTCATTCAGATGTAGTTAAAGTTACTAGAAATGATGATTGTCATGTTGCAGCAAACAAACCTTTCCTGTAACCTTGAATTGCTCATCGTTTTCTCTTCATCCCTTGTATGTATATCTCTCTTCATTCAGATGTAGTTAAAGATTCTAAAAACGATGAATGTCATGTTGCAGCAAACAAACCTTTCCTGTAACCTTGAATTGCTAATCGTCTTCTCTTCATCCCTTGTATGTATATCTCTCTTCATTCAGATGTAGTTAAAGCTTCTAGAAACGATGATTGTCATGTTGCAGCAAACAAACCTTTCCTGTAACGTTGAATGGCTAATCGTGTTCTCTTCATCCCTTGTATGTATATCTCTCTTCATTCAGATGTAGTTAAAGTTTCTAGAAACGATGATGGCCATGTGACAGGAAACAGACCTTTCTTTTAACCTTGAATTGCTCATCGTGTTCTCTTCAACCCTTCTATGTATATCTCTCTTCATTCAGATGTAGTTAAAGTTACTAGAAACGATGATTGTCATGTTGCAGCAAACAAACTTTCCTGTAACCTTGTATGTATATCTCTCTTCATTCATTCATTCAGATGTAGTTAAAGTTACTACAAATGATGATGGCTGTGTAGCAGCAAACAAATCTTTCCTATAACATTTAATTGCTCATCGTGTTCTCTTCATCTCTTGTATGTATATCTCTCTTCATTCAGATTTAGTTAAAGATTCTAAAAACGATGATGGTCATGTTGCAGCAAACAAACCTTTCCTGTAACGTTGAATGGCTAATCGAGTTCTCTTCATCCCTTGGACGTATATCTCTCTTCATTCAGATGTAGTTAAAGTTACTAGAAACGATGATTGTCATGTTGCAGCAAACAAACCTTTCCTGTAACCTTGAATTGCTCATCGTGCTCTCTTTATCCCTTGTATGTATATCTCTCTTCATTCAGATGTAGTTAAAGATTCTAAAAACGATGAATGTCATGTTGCAGCAAACAAACCTTTCCTGTAACCTTGAATTGCTAATCGTCTTCTCTTCATCCCTTGTATGTATATCTCTCTTCATTCAGATGTAGTTAAAGCTTCTAGAAACGATGATTGTCATGTTGCAGCAAACAAACCTTTCCTGTAACGTTGAATGGCTAATCGTGTTCTCTTCATCCCTTGTATGTATATCTCTCTTCATTCAGATGTAGTTAAAGTTTCTAGAAACGATGATGGCCATGTGACAGGAAACAGACCTTTCTTTTAACCTTGAATTGCTCATCGTGTTCTCTTCAACCCTTCTATGTATATCTCTCTTCATTCAGATGTAGTTAAAGTTACTAGAAACGATGATTGTCATGTTGCAGCAAACAAACCTTTCCTGTAACCTTGTATGTATATCTCTCTTCATTCATTCATTCAGATGTAGTTAAAGTTACTACAAATGATGATGGCTGTGTAGCAGCAAACAAATCTTTCCTATAACATTTAATTGCTCATCGTGTTCTCTTCATCTCTTGTATGTATATCTCTCTTCATTCAGATTTAGTTAAAGATTCTAAAAACGATGATGGTCATGTTGCAGCAAACAAACCTTTCCTGTAACGTTGAATGGCTAATCGAGTTCTCTTCATCCCTTGGACGTATATCTCTCTTCATTCAGATGTAGTTAAAGTTACTAGAAACGATGATTGTCATGTTGCAGCAAACAAACCTTTCCTGTAACCTTGAATTGCTCATCGTGCTCTCTTTATCCCTTCTATGTATATCTCTCTTCATTCAGATGTAGTTAAAGTTTCCAGAAACGATGATAGTCATGTTGCAGCAAACAAACCTTTCCTGTAACGTTGAATGGCTAATCGTGTTCTCTTCATCCCTTGTATGTATATCTCTCTTCATTCAGATGTAGTTAAAGTTTCTTGAAACAATGATAGTCATGTTGCAGCAAACAAACCTTTCCTGGAACGTTGAATTGCTCATCGTGTTCTCTTCATCCCTTGTATGTATATCTCCCTTCATTCAGATGTAGTTAAAGTTACTAGAAACAATGATTGTCATGTTGCAGCAAACAAACCTTTCCTGTAACGTTGAATGGCTAATCGTGTTCTCTTCATCCCTTGTATGTATATCTCTCTTCATTCAGATGTAGTTAAAGTTTCTTGAAACAATGATAGTCATGTTGCAACAAACAAACCTTTCCTGGAACGTTGAATTGCTCATCGTGTTCTCTTCATCCCATGTATGTATATCTCCCTTCATTCAGATGTAGTTAAAGTTACTAGAAACAATGATTGTCATGTTGCAGCAAACAAATCTTTCCTGTAACGTTGAACTGCTCATCGTGTTCCACTCATCCGTTGTATGTATATTTCTCTTCATTCAGATGTAGTTAGTTACTAGAAACGATGATGGCTGTGTTGCAGGAAACAAACCTTTCCTGTAACGTTGAATGGCTAATCGTCTTCGCTTCATCCCTTGTATGTATATCTCTCTTCATTCAGATGTAGTTAAAGTTACTAGAAACAATCATGGCCGTGTTGCAGCAAACAAACCTTTCCTGTAACTTTGAATGGCTAATCGTGTTCTCTTCATCCCTTGTATGTATATCTCTCTTCATTCAGATGTAGTTAAAGTTACTAGAAATGATGATTGTCATGTTGCAGCAAACAAACCTTTCCTGTAACGTTGCATTGCTAATGGTATTCTCTTCATCCCTTGTATGTATATCTCTCTTCATTCAGATGTAGTTAAAGATTCTAAAAACGATGATTGTCATGTTGCAGCAAACAAACCTTTCCTGTAACCTTGAATTGCTCATCGTGTTCTCTGCATCCCTTGTATGTATATCTCTCTTCATTCAGATGTAGTTAAAGTTACTAGAAATGATGATGGCTGTGTAGCAGCAAACAAATCTTTCCTATAACATTTAATTGCTCATCGTGTTCTCTTCATCCCTTGTATGTATATCTCTCTTCATTCAGATGTAGTTAAAGATTCTAAAAACGATGATGGTCATGTTGCAGGAAACAGACCTTTCTTTTAACCTTGAATTGCTCATCGTGTTCTCTTCATCCCTTGTATGTATATCTCTCTTCATTCAGATGTAGTTAAAGTTACTAGAAACGATGATTGTCATGTTGCAGCAAACAAACCTTTCCTGTAACCTTGAATTGCTCATCGTGTTCTCTTTATCCTTTGTATGTATATCTCTCTTCATTCAGATGTAGTTAAAGTTTCTAGAAACGATGATAGTCATGTTGCAGCAAACAAACCTTTCCTGTAACGTTGAATGGCTAATCGTGTTCTCTTCATCCCTTGTATGTATATCTCTCTTCATTCAGATGTAGTTAAAGTTTCTAGAAACGATGATAGTCATGTTGCAGCAAACAAACCTTTCCTGTAACGTTGAATGGCTAATCGTGTTCTCTTCATCCCTTGTATGTATATCTCTCTTCATTCAGATGTAAAGTTTCTACAAACAATGATAGTCATGTTACAGCAAACAAACCTTTCCTGTAACGTTGAATTGCTCATCGTGTTCTCTTCATCCCTTGTATGTATATATCTCTTCATTCAGATGTAGTTAGTTACTACAAACGATGATGGCCGTTTGGCAGCAAACAAACCTTTCCTATATCATTGAATTGCTAATTGTCTTCTCTTCATCCCTTGTATGTATATCTCTCTTCATTCAGATGTAGTTAAAGTTTCTAGAAACGAAGATTGCCATGTTGCAGCAAACAAACCTTTCCTGTAACGTTGAATGGCTAATCATGTTCTCTTCATCCCTTGTATGTATATCTCTCTTCATTCAGATGTAGTTAAAGTTTCTAGAAACAATGATGGCCGTGTTGCAGCAAACAAACCTTTCCTGTAACCTTGAATGGCTAATCGTGTTCTCTTCATCCCTTGTATGTATATCTCTCTTCATTCAGATGTAGTTAAAGTTACTAGAAACGATAATGGCCATGTGGCAGGAAACAGACCTTTCTTTTAACCTTGAATTGCTCATCGTGTTCTCTTCATCCCTTGTATGTATATCTCTCTTCATTCAGATGGAGTTAAAGTTACTAGAAACGATGATTGTCATGTTGCAGCAAACAAACCTTTCCTGTAACCTTGAATTGCTAATCATGTTCTCTTAATCCCTTGTATGTATATCTCTCTTCATTCAGATGTAGTTAAAGTTACTACAAATGATGATGGCTGTGTAGCAGCAAACAAATCTTTCCTATAACATTTAATTGCTCATCGTGTTCTCTTCATCCCTTGTATGTATATCTCTCTTCATTCAGATTTAGTTAAAGATTCTAAAAACGATGATGGTCATGTTGCAGAAAACAGACCTTTCTTTTAACCTTGAATTGCTCATCGTGTTCTCTTCATCCCTTGTCTGTATATCTCTCTTCATTCAGATGTAGTTAAAGTTACTAGAAACGATGATTGTCATGTTGCAGCAAACAAACCTTTCCTGTAACCTTGAATTGCTCATCGTGTTCTCTTTATCCCTTGTATGTATATCTCTCTTCATTCAGATGTAGTTAAAGTTTCTAGAAACGATGATAGTCATGTTGCAGCAAACAAACCTTTCCTGGAACGTTGAATGGCTAATCGTGTTCTCTTCATCCCTTGTATGTATATCTCTCTTCATTCAGATGTAGTTAAAGTTTCTAGAAACAATGATAGTCATGTTGCACCAAACAAACCTTTCCTGGAACGTTGAATTGCTCATCGTGTTCTCTTCATCCCTTGTATGTATATCTCCCTTCATTCAGATGTAGTTAAAGTTACTAGAAACAATGATTGTCATGTTGCAGCAAACAAACCTTTCCTGTAACGTTGAACTGCTCATCGTGTTCCACTCATCCCTTGTATGTATATTGCTCTTCATTCAGATGTAGTTAGTTACTAGAAACGATGATGGCTGTGTTGCAGGAAACAAACCTTTCCTGTAACGGTGAATGGCTAATCGTCTTCGCTTCATCCCTTGTATGTATATCTTTCTTCATTCAGATGTAGTTAAAGTTACTAGAAACAATGATGGCCGTGTTGCAGCAAACAAACCTTTCCTGTAACGTTGAATGGCTAATCGTGTTCTCTTCATCCCTTGTATGTATATCTCTCTTCATTCAGATGTAGTTAAAGTTACTAGAAATGATGATTGTCATGTTGCAGCAAACAAACCTTTCCTGTAACGTTGCATTGCTAATGGTATTCTCTTCATCCCTTGTATGTATATCTCTCTTCATTCAGATGTAGTTAAAGATTCTAAAAACGATGATTGTCATGTTGCAGCAAACAAACCTTTCCTGTAACCTTGAATTGCTAATCGTGTTCTCTTAATCCCTTTTATGTATATCTCTCTTCATTCAGATGTAGTTAAAGTTACTAGAAATGATGATGGCTGTGTAGCAGCAAACAAATCTTTCCTGTAACGCTGAATGGCTAATCGAGTTCTCTTCATCCCTTGGACGTATATCTCTCTTCATTCAGATGTAGTTAAAGTTACTAGAAACGATGATTGTCATGTTGCAGCAAACAAACCTTTCCTGTAACCTTGAATTGCTCATCGTTTTCTCTTCATCCCTTGTATGTATATCTCTCTTCATTCAGATGTAGTTAAAGATTCTAAAAACGATGATTGTCATGTTGCAGCAAACAAACCTTTCCTGTAACCTTGAATTGCTAATCGTCTTCTCTTCATCCCTTGTATGTATATCTCTCTTCATTCAGATGTAGTTAAAGCTTCTAGAAACGATGATTGTCATGTTGCAGCAAACAAACCTTTCCTGTAACGTTGAATGGCTAATCGTCTTCGCTTCATCCCTTGTATGTATATCTCTCTTCATTCAGATGTAGTTAAAGTTACTAGAAACAATCATGGCCGTGTTGAAGCAAACAAACCTTTCCTGTAACGTTGAATGGCTAATCGTGTTCTCTTCATCCCTTGTATGTATATCTCTCTTCATTCAGATGTAGTTAAAGTTACTAGAAATGATGATTGTCATGTTGCAGCAAACAAACCTTTCCTGTAACGTTGCATTGCTAATGGTATTCTCTTCATCCCTTGTATGTATATCTCTCTTCATTCAGATGTAGTTAAAGATTCTAAAAACGATGATTGTCATGTTGCAGCAAACAAACCTTTCCTGTAACCTTGAATTGCTAATCGTGTTCTCTTAATCCCTTTTATGTATATCTCTCTTCATTCAGATGTAGTTAAAGTTACTACAAATGATGATGGCTGTGTAGCAGCAAACAAATCTTTCCTATAACATTGAATTGCTAATCGTGTTCTCTTCATCCCTTGTATGTATATCTCTCTTCATTCAGAAATAAAGTTTCTACAAACAATGATAGTCATGTTACAGCAAACAAATCTTTCCTGTATCGTTGAATTGCTCATCGTGTTCTCTTCATCCCTTGTATGTATATCTCTCTTCATTCAGATGTAGTTAAAGTTACTAGAAATGATGATGGCTGTGTAGCAGCAAACAAATCTTTCCTATAACATTTAATTGCTCATCGTGTTCTCTTCATCCCTTGTATGTATATCTCTCTTCATTCAGATGTAGTTAAAGATTCTAAAAACGATGATGGTCATGTTGCAGGAAACAGACCTTTCTTTTAACCTTGAATTGCTCATCGTGTTCTCTTCATCCCTTGTATGTATATCTCTCTTCATTCAGATGTAGTTAAAGTTACTAGAAACGATGATTGTCATGTTGCAGCAAACAAACCTTTCCTGTAACCTTGAATTGCTCATCGTGTTCTCTTTATCCTTTGTATGTATATCTCTCTTCATTCAGATGTAGTTAAAGTTTCTAGAAACGATGATAGTCATGTTGCAGCAAACAAACCTTTCCTGTAACGTTGAATGGCTAATCGTGTTCTCTTCATCCCTTGTATGTATATCTCTCTTCATTCAGATGTAGTTAAAGTTTCTAGAAACGATGATAGTCATGTTGCAGCAAACAAACCTTTCCTGTAACGTTGAATGGCTAATCGTGTTCTCTTCATCCCTTGTATGTATATCTCTCTTCATTCAGATGTAAAGTTTCTACAAACAATGATAGTCATGTTACAGCAAACAAACCTTTCCTGTAACGTTGAATTGCTCATCGTGTTCTCTTCATCCCTTGTATGTATATCTCTCTTCATTCAGATGTAGTTAGTTACTACAAACGATGATGGCCGTTTGGCAGCAAACAAACCTTTCCTATATCATTGAATTGCTAATTGTCTTCTCTTCATCCCTTGTATGTATATCTCTCTTCATTCAGATGTAGTTAAAGTTTCTAGAAACGAAGATTGCCATGTTGCAGCAAACAAACCTTTCCTGTAACGTTGAATGGCTAATCGTGTTCTCTTCATCCCTTGTATGTATATCTCTCTTCATTCAGATGTAGTTAAAGTTTCTAGAAACAATGATGGCCGTGTTGCAGCAAACAAACCTTTCCTGTAACCTTGAATGGCTAATCGTGTTCTCTTCATCCCTTGTATGTATATCTCTCTTCATTCAGATGTAGTTAAAGTTACTAGAAACGATAATGGCCATGTGGCAGGAAACAAACCTTTCCTGTAACCTTGAATTGCTAATCGTGTTCTCTTAATCCCTTTTATGTATATCTCTCTTCATTCAGATGTAGTTAAAGTTACTAGAAATGATGATGGCTGTGTAGCAGCAAACAAATCTTTCCTGTAACGCTGAATGGCTAATCGAGTTCTCTTCATCCCTTGGACGTATATCTCTCTTCATTCAGATGTAGTTAAAGTTACTAGAAACGATGATTGTCATGTTGCAGCAAACAAACCTTTCCTGTAACCTTGAATTGCTCATCGTTTTCTCTTCATCCCTTGTATGTATATCTCTCTTCATTCAGATGTAGTTAAAGATTCTAAAAACGATGATTGTCATGTTGCAGCAAACAAACCTTTCCTGTAACCTTGAATTGCTAATCGTCTTCTCTTCATCCCTTGTATGTATATCTCTCTTCATTCAGATGTAGTTAAAGCTTCTAGAAACGATGATTGTCATGTTGCAGCAAACAAACCTTTCCTGTAACGTTGAATGGCTAATCGTCTTCGCTTCATCCCTTGTATGTATATCTCTCTTCATTCAGATGTAGTTAAAGTTACTAGAAACAATCATGGCCGTGTTGCAGCAAACAAACCTTTCCTGTAACGTTGAATGGCTAATCGTGTTCTCTTCATCCCTTGTATGTATATCTCTCTTCATTCAGATGTAGTTAAAGTTACTAGAAATGATGATTGTCATGTTGCAGCAAACAAACCTTTCCTGTAACGTTGCATTGCTAATGGTATTCTCTTCATCCCTTGTATGTATATCTCTCTTCATTCAGATGTAGTTAAAGATTCTAAAAACGATGATTGTCATGTTGCAGCAAACAAACCTTTCCTGTAACCTTGAATTGCTAATCGTGTTCTCTTAATCCCTTTTATGTATATCTCTCTTCATTCAGATGTAGTTAAAGTTACTACAAATGATGATGGCTGTGTAGCAGCAAACAAATCTTTCCTATAACATTGAATTGCTAATCGTGTTCTCTTCATCCCTTGTATGTATATCTCTCTTCATTCAGATTTAGTTAAAGATTCTAAAAACGATGATGGTCATGTTGCAGCAAACAAACCTTTCCTGTAACGTTGAATGGCTAATCGTGTTCTCTTCATCCCTTGTATGTATATCTCTCTTCATTCAGATGTAGTTAAAGTTACTAGAAACGATGATTGTCATGTTGCAGCAAACAAACCTTTCCAGTAACGTTGCATTGCTAATCGTGTTCTCTTCATCCCTTGTATGTATATCTCTCTTCATTCAGATGTAGTTAAAGTTTCTAGAAACGATGATAGTCATGTTGCAGCAAACAAACCTTTCCTGTAACGTTGAATGGCTAATCGTGTTCTCTTCATCCCTTGTATGTATATCTCTCTTCATTCAGAAATAAAGTTTCTACAAACAATGATAGTCATGTTACAGCAAACAAATCTTTCCTGTATCGTTGAATTGCTCATCGTGTTCTCTTCATCCCTTGTATGTATATCTCTCTTCATTCAGATGTAGTTAAAGTTACTAGAAATGATGATGGCTGTGTAGCAGCAAACAAATCTTTCCTATAACATTTAATTGCTCATCGTGTTCTCTTCATCCCTTGTATGTATATCTCTCTTCATTCAGATGTAGTTAAAGATTCTAAAAACGATGATGGTCATGTTGCAGGAAACAGACCTTTCTTTTAACCTTGAATTGCTCATCGTGTTCTCTTCATCCCTTGTATGTATATCTCTCTTCATTCAGATGTAGTTAAAGTTACTAGAAACGATGATTGTCATGTTGCAGCAAACAAACCTTTCCTGTAACCTTGAATTGCTCATCGTGTTCTCTTTATCCTTTGTATGTATATCTCTCTTCATTCAGATGTAGTTAAAGTTTCTAGAAACGATGATAGTCATGTTGCAGCAAACAAACCTTTCCTGTAACGTTGAATGGCTAATCGTGTTCTCTTCATCCCTTGTATGTATATCTCTCTTCATTCAGATGTAGTTAAAGTTTCTAGAAACGATGATAGTCATGTTGCAGCAAACAAACCTTTCCTGTAACGTTGAATGGCTAATCGTGTTCTCTTCATCCCTTGTATGTATATCTCTCTTCATTCAGATGTAAAGTTTCTACAAACAATGATAGTCATGTTACAGCAAACAAACCTTTCCTGTAACGTGGAATTGCTCATCGTGTTCTCTTCATCCCTTGTATGTATATCTCTCTTCATTCAGATGTAGTTAGTTACTACAAACGATGATGGCCGTTTGGCAGCAAACAATCCTTTCCTATATCATTGAATTGCTAATTGTCTTCTCTTCATCCCTTGTATGTATATCTCTCTTCATTCAGATGTAGTTAAAGTTTCTAGAAACGAAGATTGCCATGTTGCAGCAAACAAACCTTTCCTGTAACGTTGAATGGCTAATCGTGTTCTCTTCATCCCTTGTATGTATATCTCTCTTCATTCAGATGTAGTTAAAGTTTCTAGAAACAATGATGGCCGTGTTGCAGCAAACAAACCTTTCCTGCAACCTTGAATGGCTAATCGTGTTCTCTTCATCCCTTGTATGTATATCTCTCTTCATTCAGATGTAGTTAAAGTTACTAGAAACGATAATGGCCATGTGGCAGGAAACAGACCTTTCTTTTAACCTTGAATTGCTCATCGTGTTCTCTTCATCCCTTGTATGTATATCTCTCTTCATTCAGATGGAGTTAAAGTTACTAGAAACGATGATTGTCATGTTGCAGCAAACAAACCTTTCCTGTAACCTTGAATTGCTAATCATGTTCTCTTAATCCCTTGTATGTATATCTCTCTTCATTCAGATGTAGTTAAAGTTACTACAAATGATGATGGCTGTGTAGCAGCAAACAAATCTTTCCTATAACATTTAATTGCTCATCGTGTTTTCTTCATCCCTTGTATGTATATCTCTCTTCATTCAGATTTAGTGAAAGATTCTAAAAACGATGATGGTCATGTTGCAGAAAACAGACCTTTCTTTTAACCTTGAATTGCTCATCGTGTTCTCTTCATCCCTTGTCTGTATATCTCTCTTCATTCAGATGTAGTTAAAGTTACTAGAAACGATGATTGTCATGTTGCAGCAAACAAACCTTTCCTGTAACCTTGAATTGCTCATCGTGTTCTCTTTATCCCTTGTATGTATATCTCTCTTCATTCAGATGTAGTTAAAGTTTCTAGAAACGATGATAGTCATGTTGCAGCAAACAAACCTTTCCTGGAACGTTGAATGGCTAATCGTGTTCTCTTCATCCCTTGTATGTATATCTCTCTTCATTCAGATGTAGTTAAAGTTTCTAGAAACAATGATAGTCATGTTGCACCAAACATACCTTTCCTGGAACGTTGAATTGCTCATCGTGTTCTCTTCATCCCTTGTATGTATATCTCCCTTCATTCAGATGTAGTTAAAGTTACTAGAAACAATGATTGTCATGTTGCAGCAAACAAACCTTTCCTGTAACGTTGAACTGCTCATCGTGTTCCACTCATCCCTTGTATGTATATTGCTCTTCATTCAGATGTAGTTAGTTACTAGAAACGATGATGGCTGTGTTGCAGGAAACAAACCTTTCCTGTAACGTTGAATGGCTAATCGTCTTCGCTTCATCCCTTGTATGTATATCTTTCTTCATTCAGATGTAGTTAAAGTTACTAGAAACAATGATGGCCGTGTTGCAGCAAACAAACCTTTCCTGTAACGTTGAATGGCTAATCGTGTTCTCTTCATCCCTTGTATGTATATCTCTCTTCATTCAGATGTAGTTAAAGTAACTAGAAATGATGATTGTCATGTTGCAGCAAACAAACCTTTCCTGTAACGTTGCATTGCTAATGGTATTCTCTTCATCCCTTGTATGTATATCTCTCTTCATTCAGATGTAGTTAAAGATTCTAAAAACGATGATTGTCATGTTGCAGCAAACAAACCTTTCCTGTAACCTTGAATTGCTAATCGTGTTCTCTTAATCCCTTTTATGTATATCTCTCTTCATTGAGATGTAGTTAAAGTTACTAGAAATGATGATGGCTGTGTAGCAGCAAACAAATCTTTCCTGTAACGCTGAATGGCTAATCGAGTTCTCTTCATCCCTTGGACGTATATCTCTCTTCATTCAGATGTAGTTAAAGTTACTAGAAACGATGATTGTCATGTTGCAGCAAACAAACCTTTCCTGTAACCTTGAATTGCTAATCGTCTTCTCTTCATCCCTTGTATGTATATCTCTCTTCATTCAGATGTAGTTAAAGCTTCTAGAAACGATGATTGTCATGTTGCAGCAAACAAACCTTTCCTGTAACGTTGAATGGCTAATC
Source organism: Rhineura floridana (assembly GCF_030035675.1). Taxonomy (NCBI): domain Eukaryota; kingdom Metazoa; phylum Chordata; class Lepidosauria; order Squamata; family Rhineuridae; genus Rhineura; species Rhineura floridana. Next base: position 8,350,676 of record NC_084482.1, read on the forward strand.
GTGTTCTCTTCATCCCTTGTATGTATATCTCTCTTCATTCAGATGTAGTTAAAGTTTCTAGAAACGATGATGGCCATGTGACAGGAAACAGACCTTTCTTTTAACCTTGAATTGCTCATCGTGTTCTCTTCAACCCTTCTATGTATATCTCTCTTCATTCAGATGTAGTTAAAGTTACTAGAAACGATGATTGTCATGTTGCAGCAAACAAACCTTTCCTGTAACCTTGAATTGCTAATCGTGTTCTCTTAATCCCTTGTATGTATATCTCTCTTCATTCAGATGTAGTTAAAGTTACTAGAAATGATGATGGCTGTGTAGCAGCAAACAAATCTTTCCTATAACATTTAATTGCTCATCGTGTTCTCTTCATCCCTTGTATGTATATCTCTCTTCATTCAGATGTAGTTAAAGATTCTAAAAACGATGATGGTCATGTTGCAGGAAACAGACCTTTCTTTTAACCTTGAATTGCTCATCGTGTTCTCTTCATCCCTTGTATGTATATCTCTCTTCATTCAGATGTAGTTAAAGTTACTAGAAACGATGATTGTCATGTTGCAGCAAACAAACCTTTCCTGTAACCTTGAATTGCTCATCGTGTTCTCTTTATCCTTTGTATGTATATCTCTCTTCATTCAGATGTAGTTAAAGTTTCTAGAAACGATGATAGTCATGTTGCAGCAAAGAAACCTTTCCTGTAACGTTGAATGGCTAATCGTGTTCTCTTCATCCCTTGTATGTATATCTCTCTTCATTCAGATGTAGTTAAAGTTTCTAGAAACGATGATAGTCATGTTGCAGCAAACAAACCTTTCCTGTAACGTTGAATGGCTAATCGTGTTCTCTTCATCCCTTGTATGTATATCTCTCTTCATTCAGATGTAAAGTTTCTACAAACAATGATAGTCATGTTACAGCAAACAAACCTTTCCTGTAACGTTGAATTGCTCATCGTGTTCTCTTCATCCCTTGTATGTATATCTCTCTTCATTCAGATGTAGTTAGTTACTACAAACGATGATGGCCGTTTGGCAGCAAACAAACCTTTCCTATATCATTGAATTGCTAATTGTCTTCTCTTCATCCCTTGTATGTATATCTCTCTTCATTCAGATGTAGTTAAAGTTTCTAGAAACGAAGATTGCCATGTTGCAGCAAACAAACCTTTCCTGTAACGTTGAATGGCTAATCGTGTTCTCTTCATCCCTTGTATGTATATCTCTCTTCATTCAGATGTAGTTAAAGTTTCTAGAAACAATGATGGCCGTGTTGCAGCAAACAAACCTTTCCTGTAACCTTGAATGGCTAATCGTGTTCTCTTCATCCCTTGTATGTATATCTCTCTTCATTCAGATGTAGTTAAAGTTACTAGAAACGATAATGGCCATGTGGCAGGAAACAGACCTTTCTTTTAACCTTGAATTGCTCATCGTGTTCTCTTCATCCCTTGTATGTATATCTCTCTTCATTCAGATGGAGTTAAAGTTACTAGAAACGATGATTGTCATGTTGCAGCAAACAAACCTTTCCTGTAACCTTGAATTGCTAATCATGTTCTCTTAATCCCTTGTATGTATATCTCTCTTCATTCAGATGTAGTTAAAGTTACTACAAATGATGATGGCTGTGTAGCAGCAAACAAATCTTTCCTATAACATTTAATTGCTCATCGTGTTCTCTTCATCCCTTGTATGTATATCTCTCTTCATTCAGATTTAGTGAAAGATTCTAAAAACGATGATGGTCATGTTGCAGAAAACAGACCTTTCTTTTAACCTTGAATTGCTCATCGTGTTCTCTTCATCCCTTGTCTGTATATCTCTCTTCATTCAGATGTAGTTAAAGTTACTAGAAACGATGATTGTCATGTTGCAGCAAACAAACCTTTCCTGGAACGTTGAATGGCTAATCGTGTTCTCTTCATCCCTTGTATGTATATCTCTCTTCATTCAGATGTAGTTAAAGTTTCTAGAAACAATGATAGTCATGTTGCACCAAACAAACCTTTCCTGGAACGTTGAATTGCTCATCGTGTTCTCTTCATCCCTTGTATGTATATCTCTCTTCATTCAGATGTAGTTAAATTTACTAGAAACAATGATTGTCATGTTGCAGCAAACAAACCTTTCCTGTAACGTTGAACTGCTCATCGTGTTCCACTCATCCCTTGTATGTATATTGCTCTTCATTCAGATGTAGTTAGTTACTAGAAACGATGATGGCTGTGTTGCAGGAAACAAACCTTTCCTGTAACGTTGAATGGCTAATCGTCTTCGCTTCATCCCTTGTATGTATATCTTTCTTCATTCAGATATAGTTAAAGTTACTAGAAACAATGATGGCCGTGTTGCAGCAAACAAACCTTTCCTGTAACGTTGAATGGCTAATCGTCTTCTCTTCATCCCTTGTATGTATATCTCTCTTCATTCAGATGTAGTTAAAGTTACTAGAAATGATGATTGTCATGTTGCAGCAAACAAACCTTTCCTGTAACGTTGCATTGCTAATGGTATTCTCTTCATCCCTTGTATGTATATCTCTCTTCATTCAGATGTAGTTAAAGATTCTAAAAACGATGATTATCATGTTGCAGCAAACAAACCTTTCCTGTAACCTTGAATTGCTAATTTTGTTCTCTTAATCCCTTTTATGTATATCTCTCTTCATTCAGATGTAGTTAAAGTTACTAGAAATTATGATGGCTGTGTAGCAGCAAACAAATCTTTCCTGTAACGCTGAATGGCTAATCGAGTTCTCTTCATCCCTTGGACGTATATCTCTCTTCATTCAGATGTAGTTAAAGTTACTAGAAACGATGATTGTCATGTTGCAGCAAACAAACCTTTCCTGTAACCTTGAATTGCTCATCGTTTTCTCTTCATCCCTTGTATGTATATCTCTCTTCATTCAGATGTAGTTAAAGATTCTAAAAACGATGATTGTCATGTTGCAGCAAACAAACCTTTCCTGTAACCTTGAATTGCTAATCGTCTTCTCTTCATCCCTTGTATGTATATCTCTCTTCATTCAGATGTAGTTAAAGCTTCTAGAAACCATGATTGTCATGTTGCAGCAAACAAACCTTTCCTGTAACCTTGAATTGCTAATCGTGTTCTCTTAATCCCTTGTATGTATATCTCTCTTCATTCAGATGTAGTTAAAGTTACTACAAATGATGATGGCTGTGTAGCAGCAAACAAATCTTTCCTATAACATTTAATTGCTCATCGTGTTCTCTTCATCCCTTGTATGTATATCTCTCTTCATTCAGACTTAGTTAAAGATTCTAAAAACGATGATGGTCATGTTGCAGCAAACAAACCTTTCCTCTAACGCTGAATGGCTAATCGAGTTCTCTTCATCCCTTGGACGTATATCTCTCTTCATTCAGATGTAGTTAAAGTTACTAGAAACGATGATTGTCATGTTGCAGCAAACAAACCTTTCCTGTAACCTTGAATTGCTCATCGTGTTCTCTTCAACCCTTCTATGTATATCTCTCTTCATTCAGATGTAGTTAAAGATTCTAAAAACGATGATTGTCATGTTGCAGCAAACAAACCTTTCCTGTAACCTTGAATTCCTAATCGTCTTCTCTTCATCCCTTGTATGTATATCTCTCTTCATTCAGAAGTAGTTAAAGCTTCTAGAAACGATGATTGTCATGTTGCAGCAAACAAACCTTTCCTGTAACGTTGAATGGCTAATCGTCTTCTCTTCATCCCTTGTATGTATATCTCTCTTCATTCAGATGTAGGTAAAGTTCCTAGAAACGATGATAGTCATGTTGCAGCAAACAAACCTTTCCTGTAACGTTGAATGGCTAATCGTGTTCTCTCCATCCCTTGTATGTATATCTCTCTTCATTCAGATGTAGTTAAAGTTTCTAGAAACAATGATAGTCACGTTGCAGCAAACAAACCTTTCCTGGAACGTTGAATTGCTCATCGTGTTCTCCTCATCCCTTGTATGTATATCTCCCTTCATTCAGATGTAGTTAAAGTTACTAGAAACAATGATTGTCATGTTGCAGCAAACAAAGCTTTCCTGTAACGTTGAACTGCTCATCGTGTTCCACTCATTCCTTGTATGTATATTTCTCTTCATCCAGATGTAGTTAGTTACTAGAAACGATGATGGCTGTGTTGCAGGAAACAAACCTTTCCTGCAACGTTGAATGGGTAAATCGTCTTCTCTTCATCCCTTGTATGTATATCTCTCTTCATTCAGATGTAGTTAAAGTTTCTAGAAACGAAGATTGCCATGTTGCAGCAAACAAACCTTTCCTGTAACGTTGAATGGCTAATCGTGTTCTCTTCATCCCTTGTATGTATATCTCTCTTCATTCAGATGTAGTTAGTTACTGGAAACGATGATGGCCGTGTGGCAGCAAACAAACCTTTCCTATATCATTGAATTGCTAATTGTCTTCTCTTCATCCCTTGTATGTATATCTCTCTTCATTCAGATGTAGTTCAAGTTACTAGAAACGAAGATTGCCATGTTGCAGCAAACAAACCTTTCCTGTAACGTTGAATGGCTAATCGTGTTCTCTTCATCCCTTGTATGTATATCTCTCTTCATTCAGATGTAGTTAAAGTTACTAGAAACAATGATGGCCGTGTTGCAGCAAACAAACCTTTCCTGTAACGTTGAATGGCTAATCGTGTTCTCTTCATCCCTTGTATGTATATCTCTCTTCATTCAGATGTAGTTAAAGTTACTAGAAACGATGATGACCATGTGGCAGGAAACAAACCTTTCTTTTAACCTTGAATTGCTCATCGTGTTCTCTTCATCCCTTGTATGTATATCTCTCTTCATTCAGATGTAGTTAAAGTTACTAGAAATGATGATTGTCATATTGCAGCAAACAAACCTTTCCTGTAACGTTGCATTGCTAATCGTGTTCTCTTCATCCCTTGTATGTATATCTCTCTTCATTCAGATGTAGTTAAAATTACTAGAAATGAAGATGGCCGTGTTGCAGCAAACAAACCTTTCCTGTAACGCTGAATTGCTAATCGTGTTCTCTTAATCCCTTTTATGTATATCTCTCTTCATTCAGATGTAGTTAAAGTTACTACAAATGATGATGGCTGTGTAGCAGCAAACAAATATTTCCTGTAACGCTGAATGGCTAATCGAGTTCTCTTCATCCCTTGGACGTATATCTCTCTTCATTCAGATGTAGTTAAAGTTACTAGAAACGATGATTGTCATGTTGCAGCAAACAAACCTTTCCTGTAACCTTGAATTGCTCATCGTTTTCTCTTCATCCCTTGTATGTATATCTCTCTTCATTCAGATGTAGTTAAAGATTCTAAAAACGATGATTGTCATGTTGCAGCAAACAAACCTTTCCTGTAACCTTGAATTGCTAATCGTCTTCTCTTCATCCCTTGTATGTATATCTCTCTTCATTCAGATGTAGTTAAAGCTTCTAGAAACGATGATTGTCATGTTGCAGCAAACAAACCTTTCCTGTAACGTTGAATGGCTAATCGTGTTCTCTTCATCCCTTGTATGTATATCTCTCTTCATTCAGATGTAGTTAAAGTTTCTAGAAACGATGATGGCCATGTGACAGGAAACAGACCTTTCTTTTAACCTTGAATTGCTCATCGTGTTCTCTTCATCCCTTGTATGTATATCTCTCTTCATTCAGATGTAGTTAAAGTTACTAGAAACGATGATTGTCATGTTGCAGCAAACAAACCTTTCCTGTAACCTTGAATTGCTCATCGTGTTCTCTTCATCCCTTGTATGTATATCTCTCTTCATTCAGATTTAGTTAAAGATTCTAAAAACGATGATGGTCATGTTGCAGCAAACAAACCTTTCCTGTAACGTTGAATGGCTAATCGAGTTCTCTTCATCCCTTGGACGTATATCTCTCTTCATTCAGATGTAGTTAAAGTTACTAGAAACGATGATTGTCATGTTGCAGCAAACAAACCTTTCTGTAACCTTGAATTGCTCATCGTGCTCTCTTTATCCCTTGTATGTATATCTCTCTTCATTCAGATGTAGTTAAAGTTTCTAGAAACGATGATAGTCATGTTGCAGCAAACAAACCTTTCCTGTAACGTTGAATGGCTAATCGTGTTCTCTTCATCCCTTGTATGTATATCTCTCTTCATTCAGATGTAGTTAAAGTTTCTAGAAACAATGATAGTCATGTTGCAGCAAACAAACCTTTCCTGGAACGTTGAATTGCTCATCGTGTTCTCTTCATCCCTTGTATGTATATCTCCCTTCATTCAGATGTAGTTAAAGTTACTAGAAACAATGATTGTCATGTTGCAGCAAACAAACCTTTCCTGTTACGTTGAACTGCTCATCGTGTTCCACTCATCCGTTGTATGTATATTTCTCTTCATTCAGATGTAGTTAGTTACTAGAAACGATGATGGCTGTGTTGCAGGAAACAAACCTTTCCTGTAACGTTGAATGGCTAATCGTCTTCGCTTCATCCCTTGTATGTATATCTCTCTTCATTCAGATGTAGTTAAAATTACTAGAAACAATGATGGCCGTGTTGCAGCAAACAAACCTTTCCTGTAACGTTGAATGGCTAATCGTGTTCTCTTCATCCCTTGTATGTATATCTCTCTTCATTCAGATGTAGTTAAAGTTACTAGAAATGATGATTGTCATGTTGCAGCAAACAAACCTTTCCTGTAACGTTGCATTGCTAATGGTATTCTCTTCATCCCTTGTATGTATATCTCTCTTCATTCAGATGTAGTTAAAGATTCTAAAAACGATGATTGTCATGTTGCAGCAAACAAACCTTTCCTCTAACGCTGAATGGCTAATCGAGTTCTCTTCATCCCTTGGACGTATATCTCTCTTCATTCAGATGTAGTTAAAGTTACTAGAAACGATGATTGTCATGTTGCAGCAAACAAACCTTTCCTGTAACCTTGAATTGCTCATCGTGTTCTCTTCAACCCTTCTATGTATATCTCTCTTCATTCAGATGTAGTTAAAGATTCTAAAAACGATGATTGTCATGTTGCAGCAAACAAACCTTTCCTCTAACCTTGAATTGCTAATCGTCTTCTCTTCATCCCTTGTATGTATATCTCTCTTCATTCAGATGTAGTTAAAGCTTCTAGAAACGATGATTGTCATGTTGCAGCAAACAAACCTTTCCTGTAACGTTGAATGGCTAATCGTGTTCTCTTCATCCCTTGTATGTATATCTCTCTTCATTCAGATGTAGTTAAAGTTTCTAGAAACGATGATGGCCATGTGACAGGAAACAGACCTTTCTTTTAACCTTGAATTGCTCATCGTGTTCTCTTCATCCCTTGTATGTATATCTCTCTTCATTCAGATGTAGTTAAAGTTACTAGAAACGATGATTGTCATGTTGCAGCAAACAAACCTTTCCTGTAACCTTGAATTGCTCATCGTGTTCTCTTCATCCCTTGTATGTATATCTCTCTTCATTCAGATTTAGTTAAAGATTCTAAAAACGATGATGGTCATGTTGCAGCAAACAAACCTTTCCTGTAACGTTGAATGGCTAATCGAGTTCTCTTCATCCCTTGGACGTATATCTCTCTTCATTCAGATGTAGTTAAAGTTACTAGAAACGATGATTGTCATGTTGCAGCAAACAAACCTTTCTGTAACCTTGAATTGCTCATCGTGCTCTCTTTATCCCTTGTATGTATATCTCTCTTCATTCAGATGTAGTTAAAGTTTCTAGAAACGATGATAGTCATGTTGCAGCAAACAAACCTTTCCTGTAACGTTGAATGGCTAATCGTGTTCTCTTCATCCCTTGTATGTATATCTCTCTTCATTCAGATGTAGTTAAAGTTTCTAGAAACAATGATAGTCATGTTGCAGCAAACAAACCTTTCCTGGAACGTTGAATTGCTCATCGTGTTCTCTTCATCCCTTGTATGTATATCTCCCTTCATTCAGATGTAGTTAAAGTTACTAGAAACAATGATTGTCATGTTGCAGCAAACAAACCTTTCCTGTTACGTTGAACTGCTCATCGTGTTCCACTCATCCGTTGTATGTATATTTCTCTTCATTCAGATGTAGTTAGTTACTAGAAACGATGATGGCTGTGTTGCAGGAAACAAACCTTTCCTGTAACGTTGAATGGCTAATCGTCTTCGCTTCATCCCTTGTATGTATATCTCTCTTCATTCAGATGTAGTTAAAGTTACTAGAAACAATGATGGCCGTGTTGCAGCAAACAAACCTTTCCTGTAACGTTGAATGGCTAATCGTGTTCTCTTCATCCCTTGTATGTATATCTCTCTTCATTCAGATGTAGTTAAAGTTACTAGAAATGATGATTGTCATGTTGCAGCAAACAAACCTTTCCTGTAACGTTGCATTGCTAATGGTATTCTCTTCATCCCTTGTATGTATATCTCTCTTCATTCAGATGTAGTTAAAGATTCTAAAAACGATGATTGTCATGTTGCAGCAAACAAACCTTTCCTCTAACGCTGAATGGCTAATCGAGTTCTCTTCATCCCTTGGACGTATATCTCTCTTCATTCAGATGTAGTTAAAGTTACTAGAAACGATGATTGTCATGTTGCAGCAAACAAACCTTTCCTGTAACCTTGAATTGCTCATCGTGTTCTCTTCAACCCTTCTATGTATATCTCTCTTCATTCAGATGTAGTTAAAGATTCTAAAAACGATGATTGTCATGTTGCAGCAAACAAACCTTTCCTCTAACCTTGAATTGCTAATCGTCTTCTCTTCATCCCTTGTATGTATATCTCTCTTCATTCAGATGTAGTTAAAGCTTCTAGAAACGATGATTGTCATGTTGCAGCAAACAAACCTTTCCTGTAACGTTGAATGGCTAATCGTGTTCTCTTCATCCCTTGTATGTATATCTCTCTTCATTCAGATGTAGGTAAAGTTTCTAGAAACGATGATAGTCATGTTGCAGCAAACAAACCTTTCCTGTAACGTTGAATGGCTAATCGTGTTCTCCTCATCCCTTGTATGTATATCTCCCTTCATTCAGATGTAGTTAAAGTTACTAGAAACAATGATTGTCATGTTGCAGCAAACAAAGCTTTCCTGTAACGTTGAATGGCTAATCGTCTTCTCTTCATCCCTTGTATGTATATCTCTCTTCATTCAGATGTAGGTAAAGTTTCTAGAAACGATGATAGTCATGTTGCAGCAAACAAACCTTTCCTCTAACCTTGAATTGCTAATCGTCTTCTCTTCATCCCTTGTATGTATATCTCTCTTCATTCAGATGTAGTTAAAGCTTCTAGAAACGATGATTGTCATGTTGCAGCAAACAAACCTTTCCTGTAACGTTGAATGGCTAATCGTGTTCTCTTCATCCCTTGTATGTATATCTCTCTTCATTCAGATGTAGGTAAAGTTTCTAGAAACGATGATAGTCATGTTGCAGCAAACAAACCTTTCCTGTAACGTTGAATGGCTAATCGTGTTCTCCTCATCCCTTGTATGTATATCTCCCTTCATTCAGATGTAGTTAAAGTTACTAGAAACAATGATTGTCATGTTGCAGCAAACAAAGCTTTCCTGTAACGTTGAACTGCTCATCGTGTTCCACTCATCCCTTGTATGTATATTTCTCTTCATCCAGATGTAGTTAGTTACTAGAAACGATGATGGCTGTGTTGCAGGAAACAAACCTTTCCTGTAACGTTGAATGGCTAATCGTCTTCTCTTCATCCCTTGTATGTATATCTCTCTTCATTCAGATGTAGTTAAAGTTTCTAGAAACGAAGATTGCCATGTTGCAGCAAACAAATCTTTCCTGTAACGTTGAATGGCTAATCGTGTTCTCTTCATCCCTTGTATGTATATCTCTCTTCATTCAGATGTAGTTAGTTACTGGAAACGATGATGGCCGTGTGGCAGCAAACAAACCTTTCCTATATCATTGAATTGCTAATTGTCTTCTCTTCATCCCTTGTATGTATATCTCTCTTCATTCAGATGTAGTTCAAGTTACTAGAAACGAAGATTGCCATGTTGCAGCAAACAAACCTTTCCTGTAACGTTGAATGGCTAATCGTCTTCGCTTCATCCCTTGTATGTATATCTCTCTTCATTTAGATGTAGTTAAAGTTACTAGAAACAATGATGGCCGTGTTGCAGCAAACAAACCTTTCCTGTAACGTTGAATAGCTAATCGTGTTCTCTTCATCCCTTGTATGCATATCTCCCTTCATTCAGATGTAGTTAAAGTTACTAGAAACAATGATAGTCATGTTGCAGCAAACAAACCTTTCCTGGAACGTTGAATTGCTCATCGTGTTCTCTTCATCTCTTGTATGTATATCTCCCATCATTCAGATGTAGTTAAAGTTACTAGAAACAATGATTGTCATGTTGCAGCAAACAAACCTTTCCTGTAACGTTGAACTGCTCATCGTGTTCCACTCATCCCTTGTATGTATATCTCTCTTCATTCAGATGTAGTTAAAGCTTCTAGAAACGATGATTGTCATGTTGAAGCAAACAAACCTTTCCTGTAACGTTGAATGGCTCATCGTGTTCTCTTCATCCCTTGTATGTATATCTCTCTTCATTCAGATGTAGTTAAAGTTACTACAAATGATGATGGCTGTGTAGCAGCAAACAAATCTTTTCTATAACATTGAATTGCTAATCGTGTACTCTTCATCCCTTGTATGTATATCTCTCTTCATTCAGATTTAGTTAAAGATTCTAAAAACGATGATGGTCATGTTGCAGCAAACAAACCTTTCCTGTAACGTTGAATGGTTAATCGAGTTCTCTTCATCCCTTGGACGTATATCTCTCTTCATTCAGATGTAGTTAAAGTTACTAGAAACGATGATTGTCATGTAGCAGCAAACAAACCTTTCCTGTAACGTTGAATGGCTAATCGTGTTCTCTTCATCCCTTGCATGTATATCTCTCTTCATTCAGATGTAGTTAAAGTTTCTAGAAACAATGATAGTCATGTTGCAGCAAACAAACCTTTCCTGGAACGTTGAATTGCTCATCGTCTTCTCTTCATCCCTTGTATGTATATCTCCCTTCATTCAGATGTAGTTAAAGTTACTAGAAACAATGATTGTCATGTTGCAGCAAACAAACCTTTCCTGTAACGTTGAACTGCTCATCGTGTTCCACTCATCCCTTGTATGTATATTTCTCTTCATTCAGATGTAGTTAGTTTCTAGAAACGATGATGGCTGTGTTGCAGGAAACAAACCTTTCCTGTAACGTTGAATGGCTAATCGTCTTCGCTTCATCCCTTGTATGTATATCTCTCTTCATTCAGATGTAGTTAAAGTTACTAGAAACAATGATAGTCATGTTGCAGCAAACAAACCTTTCCTGGAACGTTGAATTGCTCATCGTGTTCTCTTCATCTCTTGTATGTATATCTCCCATCATTCAGATGTAGTTAAAGTTACTAGAAACAATGATTGTCATGTTGCAGCAAACAAACCTTTCCTGTAACGTTGAACTGCTCATCGTGTTCCACTCATCCCTTGTATGTATATCTCTCTTCATTCAGATGTAGTTAAAGTTTCTAGAAACAATGACAGTCATGTTGCAGCAAAGAAACCTTTCCTGTAACGTTGCATTGCTAATCGTGTTCTCTTCATCCCTTGTATGTATATCTCTCTTCATTCAGATGTAGTTAAAGATTCTAAAAACGATGATTGTCATGTTGCAGCAAACAAACCTTTCCTGTAACCTTCAATTGCTAATCGTGTTCTCTTCATCCCTTGTATGTATATCTCTCTTCATTCAGATGTAGTTAAAGTTACTACAAATGATGATGGCCGTGTGGCAGCAAACAAACCTTTACTATAACATTGAATTGCTAATCGTGTTCTCTTCAACCCTTCTATGTATATCTCTCTTCATTCAGATGTAGTTAAAGCTTCTAGAAACGATGATTGTCATGTTGCAGCAAACAAACCTTTCCTGTAACCTTGAATGGCTCATCGTGTTCTCTTCATCCCTTGTATGTATATCTCTCTTCATTCAGATGTAGTTAAAGTTTCTAGAAACGATGATAGTCATGTTGCAGCAAACAAACCTTTCCTGTAACGTTGAATGGCTAATCGTGTTCTCTTCATCCCTTGTATGTATATCTCTCTTCATTCAGATGTAAAGTTTCTACAAACAATGATAGTCATGTTACAGCAAACAAACCTTTCCTGTAACGTTGAATTGCTCATCGTGTTCTCTTCATCCCTTGTATGTATATCTCCCTTCATTCAGATGTAGTTAGTTACTAGAAACGATGATGGCCGTGTGGCAGCAAACAAACCTTTCCTATATCATTGAATTGCTAATTGTCTTCTCTTCATCCCTTGTATGTATATCTCTCTTCATTCAGATGTAGTAAAAGTTTGTAGAAACGAATATTGCCATGTTGCAGCAACCAAACCTTTCGTGTAACGTTGAATGGCTAATCGTGTTCTCTTCATCCCTTGTATGTATATCTCTCTTCATTCAGATGTAGTTAAAGTTACTACAAATGATGATGGCTGTGTAGCAGCAAACAAATCTTTCCTATAACATTTAATTGCTCATCGTGTTCTCTTCATCCCTTGTATGTATATCTCTCTTCATTCAGATTTAGTTACAGATTCTAAAAACGATGATGGTCATGTTGCAGCAAACAAACCTTTCCTGGAACGTTGAATTGCTCATCGTCTTCTCTTCATCCCTTGTATGTATATCTCCCTTCATTCAGATGTAGTTAAAGTTACTAGAAACAATGATTGTCATGTTGCAGCAAACAAACCTTTCCTGTAACGTTGAACTGCTCATCGTGTTCCACTCATCCCTTGTATGTATATTTCTCTTCATTCAGATGTATTTAGTTACTAGAAACGATGATGGCTGTGTTGCAGGAAACAAACCTTTCCTGTAACGTTGAATGGCTAATCGTCTTCGCTTCATCCCTTGTATGTATATCTCTCTTCATTCAGATGTAGTTAAAGTTACTAGAAACAATGATGACCGTGTTGCAGCAAACAAACCTTTCCTGTAACGTTGAATAGCTAATCGTGTTCTCTTCATCCCTTGTATGCATATCTCCCTTCATTCAGATGTAGTTAAAGTTACTAGAAACAATGATAGTCATGTTGCAGCAAACAAACCTTTCCTGGAACGTTGAATTGCTCATCGTGTTCTCTTCATCTCTTGTATGTATATCTCCCATCATTCAGATGTAGTTAAAGTTACTAGAAACAATGATTGTCATGTTGCAGCAAACAAACCTTTCCTGTAACGTTGAACTGCTCATCGTGTTCCACTCATCCCTTGTATGTATATCTCTCTTCATTCAGATGTAGTTAAAGTTTCTAGAAACAATGATAGTCATGTTGCAGCAAACAAACCTTTCCTGTAACGTTGCATTGCTCATCGTGTTCTCTTCATCCCTTGTATGTATATCTCTCTTCATTCAGATGTAGTTAAAGTTTCTAAAAACGATGATTGTCATGTTGCAGCAAACAAACCTTTCCTGTAACCTTGAATTGCTAATCGTGTTCTCTTCATCCCTTGTATGTATATCTCTCTTCATTCAGATGTAGTTAAAGTTACTAGAGATGATGATTGTCATGTTGCAGCAAACAAACCTTTCCAGTAACGTTGCATTGCTAATCGTGTTCTCTTCATCCCTTGTATGTATATCTCTCTTCATTCAGATGTAGTTAAAGTTTCTAGAAACGATGATAGTCATGTTGCAGCAAACAAACCTTTCCTGTAACGTTGAATGGCTAATCGTGTTCTCTTCATCCCTTGTATGTATATCTCTCTTCATTCAGATGTAAAGTTTCTACAAACAATGATAGTCAAGTTACAGCAAACAAACCTTTCCTGTAACGTGGAATTGCTCATCGTGTTCTCTTCATCCCTTGTATGTATATCTCTCTTCATTCAGATGTAGTTAGTTACTAGAAACGATGATGGCCGTGTGGCAGCAAACAAACCTTTCCTATATCATTGAATTGCTAATTGTCTTCTCTACATCCCTTGTATGTATATCTCTCTTCATTCAGATGTAGTTAAAGTTTCTAGAAACGAATATTGCCATGTTGCAGCAACCAAACCTTTCCTGTAACGTTGAATGGCTAATCGTGTTCTCTTCATCCCTTGTATGTATATCTCTCTTCATTCAGATGTAGTTAAAGTTACTAGAAACAATGATGGCCGTGTTGCAGCAAACAAACCTTTCCTGTAACGTTGAATGGCTAATCGTGTTCTCTTCATCCCTTGTATGTATATCTCTCTTCATTCAGATGTAGTTAAAGTTACTAGAAACGATGATGGCCATGTTGCAGCAAACAAACCTTTCCTGTAACCTTGAATTGCTAATCGTGTTCTCTTAATCCCTTGTATGTATATCTCTCTTCATTCAGATGTAGTTAAAGTTACTACAAATGATGATGGCTGTGTAGCAGCAAACAAATCTTTCCTATAACATTTAATTGCTAATCGTGTTCTCTTCATCCCTTGTATGTATATCTCTCTTCATTCAGATTTAGTTAAAGATTCTAAAAACGATAATGGTCATGTTGCAGCAAACAAACCTTTCCTGTAACGTTGAATGGCTAATCGAGTTCTCTTCATCCCTTGGACGTATATCTCTCTTCATTCAGATGTAGTTAAAGTTACTAGAAACGATGATTGTCATGTTGCAGCAAACAAACCTTTCCTGTAACGTTGAATGGCTAATCGTGTTCTCTTCATCCCTTGTATGTATATCTCTCTTCATTCAGATGTAAAGTTTCTACAAACAATGATAGTCATGTTACAGCAAACAAACCTTTCCTGTAACCTTGAATTGCTAATCGTGTTCTCTTAATCCCTCGAATGTATATCTCTCTTCATTCAGATGTAGTTAAAGTTACTACAAATGATGATGGCTGTGTAGCAGCAAACAAATCTTTCCTATAACATTTAATTGCTAATCGTGTTCTCTTCATCCCTTGTATGTATATCTCTCTTCATTCAGATTTAGTTAAAGATTCTAAAAACGATGATGGTCATGTTCCAGCAAACAAACCTTTCCTGTAACGTTGAATGGCTAATCGAGTTCTCTTCATCCCTTGGACGTATATCTCTCTTCATTCAGATGTAGTTAAAGTTACTAGAAACGATGATTGTCATGTAGCAGCAAACAAACCTTTCCTGTAACGTTGAATGGCTAATCGTGTTCTCTTCATCCCTTGCATGTATATCTCTCTTCATTCAGATGTAGTTAAAGTTTCTAGAAACAATGATAGTCATGTTGCAGCAAACAAACCTTTCCTGGAACGTTGAATTGCTCATCGTCTTCTCTTCATCCCTTGTATGTATATCTCCCTTCATTCAGATGTAGTTAAAGTTACTAGAAACAATGATTGTCATGTTGCAGCAAACAAACCTTTCCTGTAACGTTGAACTGCTCATCGTGTTCCACTCATCCCTTGTATGTATATTTCTCTTCATTCAGATGTAGTTAGTTTCTAGAAACGATGATGGCTGTGTTGCAGGAAACAAACCTTTCCTGTAACGTTGAATGGCTAATCGTCTTCGCTTCATCCCTTGTATGTATATCTCTCTTCATTCAGATGTAGTTAAAGTTACTAGAAACAATGATGGCCGTGTTGCAGCAAACAAACCTTTCCTGTAACGTTAAATAGCTAATCGTGTTCTCTTCATCCCTTGTATGTATATCTCTCTTCATTCAGATGTAGTTAAAGATTCTAAAAACGATGATTGTCATGTTGCAGCAAACAAACCTTTCCTGTAACCTTGAATTGCTAATCGTGTTCTCTTCATCCCTTGTATGTATATCTCTCTTCATTCAGATGTAGTTAAAGTTACTACAAATGATGATGGCCGTGTGGCAGCAAACAAACCTTTACTATAACATTGAATTGCTAATCGTGTTCTCTTCAACCCTTCTATGTATATCTCTCTTCATTCAGATGTAGTTAAAGCTTCTAGAAACGATGATTGTCATGTTGCAGCAAACAAACCTTTCCTGTAACCTTGAATGGCTCATCGTGTTCTCTTCATCCCTTGTATGTATATCTCTCTTCATTCAGATGTAGTTAAAGTTTCTAGAAACGATGATAGTCATGTTGCAGCAAACAAACCTTTCCTGTAACGTTGAATGGCTAATCGTGTTCTCTTCATCCCTTGTATGTATATCTCTCTTCATTCAGATGTAAAGTTTCTACAAACAATGATAGTCATGTTACAGCAAACAAACCTTTCCTGTAACGTTGAATTGCTCATCGTGTTCTCTTCATCCCTTGTATGTATATCTCTCTTCATTCAGATGTAGTTAGTTACTAGAAACGATGATGGCCGTGTGGCAGCAAACAAACCTTTCCTATATCATTGAATTGCTAATTGTCTTCTCTTCATCCCTTGTATGTATATCTCTCTTCATTCAGATGTAGTAAAAGTTTGTAGAAACGAATATTGCCATGTTGCAGCAACCAAACCTTTCGTGTAACGTTGAATGGCTAATCGTGTTCTCTTCATCCCTTGTATGTATATCTCTCTTCATTCAGATGTAGTTAAAGTTACTACAAATGATGATGGCTGTGTAGCAGCAAACAAATCTTTCCTATAACATTTAATTGCTCATCGTGTTCTCTTCATCCCTTGTATGTATATCTCTCTTCATTCAGATTTAGTTAAAGATTCTAAAAACGATGATGGTCATGTTGCAGCAAACAAACCTTTCCTGGAACGTTGAATTGCTCATCGTCTTCTCTTCATCCCTTGTATGTATATCTCCCTTCATTCAGATGTAGTTAAAGTTACTAGAAACAATGATTGTCATGTTGCAGCAAACAAACCTTTCCTGTAACGTTGAACTGCTCATCGTGTTCCACTCATCCCTTGTATGTATATTTCTCTTCATTCAGATGTATTTAGTTACTAGAAACGATGATGGCTGTGTTGCAGGAAACAAACCTTTCCTGTAACGTTGAATGGCTAATCGTCTTCGCTTCATCCCTTGTATGTATATCTCTCTTCATTCAGATGTAGTTAAAGTTACTAGAAACAATGATGACCGTGTTGCAGCAAACAAACCTTTCCTGTAACGTTGAATAGCTAATCGTGTTCTCTTCATCCCTTGTATGCATATCTCCCTTCATTCAGATGTAGTTAAAGTTACTAGAAACAATGATAGTCATGTTGCAGCAAACAAACCTTTCCTGGAACGTTGAATTGCTCATCGTGTTCTCTTCATCTCTTGTATGTATATCTCCCATCATTCAGATGTAGTTAAAGTTACTAGAAACAATGATAGTCATGTTGCAGCAAACAAACCTTTCCTGGAACGTTGAATTGCTCATCGTGTTCTCTTCATCTCTTGTATGTATATCTCCCATCATTCAGATGTAGTTAAAGTTACTAGAAACAATGATTGTCATGTTGCAGCAAACAAACCTTTCCTGTAACGTTGAACTGCTCATCGTGTTCCACTCATCCCTTGTATGTATATCTCTCTTCATTCAGATGTAGTTAAAGTTACTAGAAACAATGATTGTCATGTTGCAGCAAACAAACCTTTCCTGTAACGTTGAACTGCTCATCGTGTTCCACTCATCCCTTGTATGTATATCTCTCTTCATTCAGATGTAGTTAAAGTTACTAGAGATGATGATTGTCATGTTGCAGCAAACAAACCTTTCCAGTAACGTTGCATTGCTAATCGTGTTCTCTTCATCCCTTGTATGTATATCTCTCTTCATTCAGATGTAGTTAAAGTTTCTAGAAACGATGATAGTCATGTTGCAGCAAACAAACCTTTCCTGTAACGTTGAATGGCTAATCGTGTTCTCTTCATCCCTTGTATGTATATCTCTCTTCATTCAGATGTAAAGTTTCTACAAACAATGATAGTCAAGTTACAGCAAACAAACCTTTCCTGTAACGTGGAATTGCTCATCGTGTTCTCTTCATCCCTTGTATGTATATCTCCCTTCATTCAGATGTAGTTAAAGTTACTAGAAACAATGATTGTCATGTTGCAGCAAACAAACCTTTCCTGTAACGTTGAACTGCTCATCGTGTTCCACTCATCCCTTGTATGTATATTTCTCTTCATTCAGATGTATTTAGTTACTAGAAACGATGATGGCTGTGTTGCAGGAAACAAACCTTTCCTGTAACGTTGAATGGCTAATCGTCTTCGCTTCATCCCTTGTATGTATATCTCTCTTCATTCAGATGTAGTTAAAGTTACTAGAAACAATGATGACCGTGTTGCAGCAAACAAACCTTTCCTGTAACGTTGAATAGCTAATCGTGTTCTCTTCATCCCTTGTATGCATATCTCCCTTCATTCAGATGTAGTTAAAGTTACTAGAAACAATGATAGTCATGTTGCAGCAAACAAACCTTTCCTGGAACGTTGAATTGCTCATCGTGTTCTCTTCATCTCTTGTATGTATATCTCCCATCATTCAGATGTAGTTAAAGTTACTAGAAACAATGATTGTCATGTTGCAGCAAACAAACCTTTCCTGTAACGTTGAACTGCTCATCGTGTTCCACTCATCCCTTGTATGTATATCTCTCTTCATTCAGATGTAGTTAAAGTTACTAGAAACAATGATTGTCATGTTGCAGCAAACAAACCTTTCCTGTAACGTTGAACTGCTCATCGTGTTCCACTCATCCCTTGTATGTATATCTCTCTTCATTCAGATGTAGTTAAAGTTACTAGAGATGATGATTGTCATGTTGCAGCAAACAAACCTTTCCAGTAACGTTGCATTGCTAATCGTGTTCTCTTCATCCCTTGTATGTATATCTCTCTTCATTCAGATGTAGTTAAAGTTTCTAGAAACGATGATAGTCATGTTGCAGCAAACAAACCTTTCCTGTAACGTTGAATGGCTAATCGTGTTCTCTTCATCCCTTGTATGTATATCTCTCTTCATTCAGATGTAAAGTTTCTACAAACAATGATAGTCAAGTTACAGCAAACAAACCTTTCCTGTAACGTGGAATTGCTCATCGTGTTCTCTTCATCCCTTGTATGTATATCTCTCTTCATTCAGATGTAGTTAGTTACTAGAAACGATGATGGCCGTGTGGCAGCAAACAAACCTTTCCTATATCATTGAATTGCTAATTGTCTTCTCTACATCCCTTGTATGTATATCTCTCTTCATTCAGATGTAGTTAAAGTTTCTAGAAACGAATATTGCCATGTTGCAGCAACCAAACCTTTCCTGTAACGTTGAATGGCTAATCGTGTTCTCTTCATCCCTTGTATGTATATCTCTCTTCATTCAGATGTAGTTAAAGTTACTAGAAACAATGATGGCCGTGTTGCAGCAAACAAACCTTTCCTGTAACGTTGAATGGCTAATCGTGTTCTCTTCATCCCTTGTATGTATATCTCTCTTCATTCAGATGTAGTTAAAGTTACTAGAAACGATGATGGCCATGTTGCAGCAAACAAACCTTTCCTGTAACCTTGAATTGCTAATCGTGTTCTCTTAATCCCTTGTATGTATATCTCTCTTCATTCAGATGTAGTTAAAGTTACTACAAATGATGATGGCTGTGTAGCAGCAAACAAATCTTTCCTATAACATTTAATTGCTAATCGTGTTCTCTTCATCCCTTGTATGTATATCTCTCTTCATTCAGATTTAGTTAAAGATTCTAAAAACGATGATGGTCATGTTGCAGCAAACAAACCTTTCCTGTAACGTTGAATGGCTAATCGAGTTCTCTTCATCCCTTGGACGTATATCTCTCTTCATTCAGATGTAGTTAAAGTTACTAGAAACGATGATTGTCATGTTGCAGCAAACAAACCTTTCCTGTAACGTTGAATGGCTAATCGTGTTCTCTTCATCCCTTGTATGTATATCTCTCTTCATTCAGATGTAAAGTTTCTACAAACAATGATAGTCATGTTACAGCAAACAAACCTTTCCTGTAACCTTGAATTGCTAATCGTGTTCTCTTAATCCCTCGAATGTATATCTCTCTTCATTCAGATGTAGTTAAAGTTACTACAAATGATGATGGCTGTGTAGCAGCAAACAAATCTTTCCTATAACATTTAATTGCTAATCGTGTTCTCTTCATCCCTTGTATGTATATCTCTCTTCATTCAGATTTAGTTAAAGATTCTAAAAACGATGATGGTCATGTTCCAGCAAACAAACCTTTCCTGTAACGTTGAATGGCTAATCGAGTTCTCTTCATCCCTTGGACGTATATCTCTCTTCATTCAGATGTAGTTAAAGTTACTAGAAACGATGATTGTCATGTTGCAACAAACAAACCTTTCCTGTAACCTTGAATTGCTCATCGTGTTCTCTTTATTCCTTGTATGTATATCTCTCTTCATTCAGATGTAGTTAAAGTTTCTAGAAACGATGATAGTCATGTTGCAGCAAACAAACCTTTCCTATAACGTTGAATGGCTAATCGTGTTCTCTTCATCCCTTGTATGTATATCTCTCTTCATTCAGATGTAATAAAAGTTTCTAGAAACAATGATAGTCATGTTGCAGCAAACAAACCTTTCCTGGAACTTTGAATTGCTCATCGTGTTCTCTTCATCCCTTGTATGTATATCTCCCTTCATTCAGATGTAGTTAAAGTTACTAGAAACAATGATTGTCATGTTGCAGCAAACAAACCTTTCCTGTAACGTTGAACTGCTCATCGTGTTCCACTCATCCCTTGTATGTATATTTCTCTTCATTCAGATGTAGTTAGTTACTAGAAACGATGATGGCTGTGTTGCAGCAAACAAACCTTTCCTGTAACGTTGAATGGCTAATCGTCTTCGCTTCATCCCTTGTATGTATATCTCTCTTCATTCAGATGTAGTTAAAGTTACTTGAAATGATGATTGTCATGTTGCAGCAAACAAACCTTTCCTGTAACGTTGCATTGCTAATCGTATTATCTGCATCCTTTGTATGTATATCTCTCTTCATTCAGATGTAGTCAAAGATTCTAAAAACGATGATTGTCATGTTGTAGCAAACAAACCTTTCCTGTAACATTGAATTCCTAATCGTCTTCGCTTCATCCCTTGTATGTATATCTCTCTTCATTCAGATGTAGTTAAAGTTACTAGAAATGATGATTGTCATGTTGCAGCAAACAAACCTTTCATGTAACGTTGCATTGCTAATCGTGTTCTCTTCATCCCTTGTATGTATATCTCTCTTCATTCAGATGTAGTTAAAGATTCTAAAAACGATGATTGTCATGCTGCAGCAAACAAACCTTTCCTGTAACCTTGAATTGCTAATCGTGTTCTCTTAATCCCTTGTATGTATATCTCTCTTCATTCAGATGTAGTTGAAGTTACTAGAAATGATGATTGTCATGTTGCAGCAAACAAACCTTTCCTGTAACGTTGCATTGCTAATCGTGTTCTCTTCATCCCTTGTATGTATATCTCTCTTCATTCAGATGTAGTTAAAGATTCTAAAAACGATGATTGTCATGCTGCAGCAAACAAACCTTTCCTGTAACCTTGAATTGCTAATCGTGTTCTCTTAATCCCTTGTATGTATATCTCTCTTCATTCAGATGCAGTTGAAGTTACTAGAAATGATGATTGTCATGTTGGAGCAAACAAACCTTTCCTGTAACGTTGCATTGCTAATCGTGTTCTCTTCATCCCTTGTATGTATATCTCTCTTCATTCAGATGTAGTTAAAGATTCTAAAAACGATGATTGTCATGTTGCAGCAAACAAACCTTTCCTGTAACCTTGAATTGCTAATCGTGTTCTCTTAATCCCTTGTATGTATATCTCTCTTCATTCAGATGTAGTTAAAGTTTCTAGAAACAATGATAGTCATGTTGCAGCAAACAAACCTTTCCTGTAACGTTGAATGGCTTATCGTGTTCTCTTCATCCCTTGTATGTATATCTCTCTTCATTCAGATGTAAAGTTTCTACAAACAATGATAGTCATGTTACAGCAAAAAAACCTTTCCTATAACATTTAATTGCTAATCGTGTTCTCTTCATCCCTTGTATGTATATCTCTCTTCATTCAGATTTAGTTAAAGATTCTAAAAACGATGATGGTCATGTTCCAGCAAACAAACCTTTCCTGTAACGTTCAATGGCTAATCGAGTTCTCTTCATCCCTTGGACGTATATCTCTCTTCATTCAGATGTAGTTAAAGTTACTAGAAACGATGATTGTCATGTTGCAACAAACAAACCTTTCCTGTAACCTTGAATTGCTCATCGTGTTCTCTTTATCCCTTGTATGTATATCTCTCTTCATTCAGATGTAGTTAAAGTTTCTAGAAACGATGATAGTCATGTTGCAGCAAACAAACCTTTCCTGGAACGTTGAATGGCTAATCGTGTTCTCTTCATCCCTTGTATGTATATCTCTCTTCATTCAGATGTAGTTAAAGTTTCTAGAAACAATGATAGTCATGTTGCAGCAAACAAACCTTTCCTGGAACGTTGAATTACTCATCATGTTCTCTTCATCCCTTGTATGTATATCTCCCTTCATTCAGATGTAGTTAAAGTTACTAGAAACAATGATTGTCATGTTGCAGCAAACAAACCTTTCCTGTAACGTTGAACTGCTCATCGTGTTCCACTCATCCCTTGTATGTATATTTCTCTTCATTCAGATGTAGTTAGTTACTAGAAACGATGATGGCTGTGTTGCAGCAAACAAATCTTTCCTGTAACGTTGAATGGCTAATCGTCTTCGCTTCATCCCTTGTATGTATATCTCTCTTCATTCAGATGTAGTTAAAGTTACTTGAAATGATGATTGTCATGTTGCAGCAAACAAACCTTTCCTGTAACGTTGCATTGCTAATCGTATTATCTGCATCCTTTGTATGTATATCTCTCTTCATTCAGATGTAGTCAAAGATTCTAAAAACGATGATTGTCATGTTGTAGCAAACAAACCTTTCCTGTAACCTTGAATTGCTAATCGTCTTCTCTTCATCCCTTGTATGTATATCTCTCTTCATTCAGATGTAGTTAAAGTTACTAGAAATGATGATTGTCATGTTGCAGCAAACAAACCTTTCATGTAACGTTGCATTGCTAATCGTGTTCTCTTCATCCCTTGTATGTATATCTCTCTTCATTCAGATGTAGTTAAAGATTCTAAAAACGATGATTGTCATGCTGCAGCAAACAAACCTTTCCTGTAACCTTGAATTGCTAATCGTGTTCTCTTAATCCCTTGTATGTATATCTCTCTTCATTCAGATGTAGTTGAAGTTACTAGAAATGATGATTGTCATGTTGCAGCAAACAAACCTTTCCTGTAACGTTGCATTGCTAATCGTGTTCTCTTCATCCCTTGTATGTATATCTCTCTTCATTCAGATGTAGTTAAAGATTCTAAAAACGATGATTGTCATGTTGCAGCAAACAAACCTTTCCTGTAACCTTGAATTGCTAATCGTGTTCTCTTAATCCCTTGTATGTATATCTCTCTTCATTCAGATGTAGTTAAAGTTTCTAGAAACAATGATAGTCATGTTGCAGCAAACAAACCTTTCCTGTAACGTTGAATGGCTAATCGTGTTCTCTTCATCCCTTGTATGTATATCTCTCTTCATTCAGATGTAAAGTTTCTACAAACAATGATAGTCATGTTGCAGCAAACAAACCTTTCCTGTAACCTTGAATTGCTAATCGTGTTCTCTTAATCCCTCGAATGTATATCTCTCTTCATTCAGATGTAGTTAAAGTTACTACAAATGATGATGGCTGTGTAGCAGCAAACAAATCTTTCCTATAACATTTAATTGCTAATCGTGTTCTCTTCATCCCTTGTATGTATATCTCTCTTCATTCAGATTTAGTTAAAGATTCTAAAAACGATGATGGTCATGTTCCAGCAAACAAACCTTTCCTGTAACGTTGAATGGCTAATCGAGTTCTCTTCATCCCTTGGACGTATATCTCTCTTCATTCACATGTAGTTAAAGTTACTAGAAACGATGATTGTCATGTTGCAACAAACAAATCTTTCCTGTAACCTTGAATTGCTCATCGTGTTCTCTTTATCCCTTGTATGTATATCTCTCTTCATTCAGATGTAGTTAAAGTTTATAGAAACGATGATAGTCATGTTGCAGCAAACAAACCTTTCCTGTAACGTTGAATGGCTAATCGTGTTCTCTTCATCCCTTGTATGTATATCTCTCTTCATTCAGATGTAGTTAAAGTTTCAAGAAACAATGATAGTCATGTTGCAGCAAACAAACCTTTCCTGAAACGTTGAATTGCTCATCGTGTTCTCTTCATCCCTTGTATGTATATCTCCCTTCATTCAGATGTAGTTAAAGTTACTAGAAACAATGATTGTCATGTTGCAGCAAACAAACCTTTCCTGTAACGTTGAACTGCTCATCGTGTTCCACTCATCCCTTGTATGTATATTTCTCTTCATTCAGATGTAGTTAGTTACTAGAAACGATGATGGCTGTGTTGCAGCAAACAAACCTTTCCTGTAACGTTGAATGGCTAATCGTCTTCGCTTCATCCCTTGTATGTATATCTCTCTTCATTCAGATGTAGTTAAAGTTACTTGAAATGATGATTGTCATGTTGCAGCAAACAAACCTTTCCGGTAACGTTGCATTGCTAATCGTATTCTCTGCATCCTTTGTATGTATATCTCTCTTCATTCAGATGTAGTCAAAGATTCTAAAAACGATGATTGTCATGTTGTAGCAAACAAACCTTTCCTGTAACGTTGAATGGCTAATCGTGTTCTCTTCATCCCTTGTATGTATATCTCTCTTCATTCAGATGTAGTTAAAGTTACTAGAAATGATGTATATCTCTCTTCATCCAGATGCAGTTGAAGTTACTAGAAATGATGATTGTCATGTTGCAGCAAACAAACCTTTCCTGTAACGTTGCATTGCTAATCGTGTTCTCTTCATCCCTTGTATGTATATCTCTCTTCATTCAGATGTAGTTAAAGATTCTAAAAACGATGATTGTCATGTTGCAGCAAACAAACCTTTCCTGTAACCTTGAATAGCTAATCGTGTTCTCTTAATCCCTTGTATGTATATCTCTCTTCATTCAGATGTAGTTAAAGTTTCTAGAAACAATGATAGTCATGTTGCAGCAAACAAACCTTTCCTGTAACGTTGAATGGCTAATCGTGTTCTCTTCATCCCTTGTATGTATATCTCTCTTCATTCAGATGTAAAGTTTCTACAAACAATGATAGTCATGTTACAGCAAACAAACCTTTCCTGTAACGTTGAATGGCTAATCGTGTTCTCTTCATCCCTCGAATGTATATCTCTCTTCATTCAGATGTAGTTAAAGTTACTACAAATGATGATGGCTGTGTAGCAGCAAACAAATCTTTCCTATAACATTTAATTGCTAATCGTGTTCTCTTCATCCCTTCTATGTATATCTCTCTTCATTCAGATTTAGTTAAAGATTCTAAAAACGATGATGGTCATGTTCCAGCAAACAAACCTTTCCTGTAACGTTGAATGGCTAATCGAGTTCTCTTCATCCCTTGTATGTATATCTCTCTTCATTCAGATGTAGTTAAAGTTACTAGAAATGATGTATATCTCTCTTCATTCAGATGCAGTTGAAGTTACTAGAAATGATGATTGTCATGTTGCAGCAAACAAACCTTTCATGTAACGTTGCATTGCTAATCGTGTTCTCTTCATCCCTTGTATGTATATCTCTCTTCATTCAGATGTAGTTAAAGATTCTAAAAACGATGATTGTCATGCTGCAGCAAACAAACCTTTCCTGTAACCTTGAATTGCTAATCGTGTTCTCTTCATCCCTTGTATGTATATCTCTCTTCATTCAGATGTAGTTAAAGTTACTAGAAATGATGATTGTCATGTTGCAGCAAACAAACCTTTCATGTAACGTTGCATTGCTAATCGTGTTCTCTTCATCCCTTGTATGTATATCTCTCTTCATTCAGATGTAGTTAAAGATTCTAAAAACGATGATTGTCATGCTGCAGCAAACAAACCTTTCCTGTAACCTTGAATTGCTAATCGTGTTCTCTTAATCCCTTGTATGTATATCTCTCTTCATTCAGATGTAGTTGAAGTTACTAGAAATGATGATTGTCATGTTGCAGCAAACAAACCTTTCCTGTAACGTTGCATTGCTAATCGTGTTCTCTTCATCCCTTGTATGTATATCTCTCTTCATTCAGATGTAGTTAAAGATTCTAAAAACGATGATTGTCATGTTGCAGCAAACAAACCTTTCCTGTAACCTTGAATTGCTAATCGTGTTCTCTTAATCCCTTGTATGTATATCTCTTCATTCAGATGTAGTTAAAGTTTCTAGAAACAATGATAGTCATGTTGCAGCAAACAAACCTTTCCTGTAACGTTGAATGGCTAATCGTGTTCTCTTCATCCCTTGTATGTATATCTCTCTTCATTCAGATGTAAAGTTTCTACAAACAATGATAGTCATGTTGCAGCAAACAAACCTTTCCTGTAACCTTGAATTGCTAATCGTGTTCTCTTAATCCCTCGAATGTATATCTCTCTTCATTCAGATGTAGTTAAAGTTACTACAAATGATGATGGCTGTGTAGCAGCAAACAAATCTTTCCTATAACATTTAATTGCTAATCGTGTTCTCTTCATCCCTTGTATGTATATCTCTCTTCATTCAGATTTAGTTAAAGATTCTAAAAACGATGATGGTCATGTTCCAGCAAACAAACCTTTCCTGTAACGTTGAATGGCTAATCGAGTTCTCTTCATCCCTTGGACGTATATCTCTCTTCATTCACATGTAGTTAAAGTTACTAGAAACGATGATTGTCATGTTGCAACAAACAAATCTTTCCTGTAACCTTGAATTGCTCATCGTGTTCTCTTTATCCCTTGTATGTATATCTCTCTTCATTCAGATGTAGTTAAAGTTTATAGAAACGATGATAGTCATGTTGCAGCAAACAAACCTTTCCTGTAACGTTGAATGGCTAATCGTGTTCTCTTCATCCCTTGTATGTATATCTCTCTTCATTCAGATGTAGTTAAAGTTTCAAGAAACAATGATAGCCATGTTGCAGCAAACAAACCTTTCCTGAAACGTTGAATTGCTCATCGTGTTCTCTTCATCCCTTGTATGTATATCTCCCTTCATTCAGATGTAGTTAAAGTTACTAGAAACAATGATTGTCATGTTGCAGCAAACAAACCTTTCCTGTAACGTTGAACTGCTCATCGTGTTCCACTCATCCCTTGTATGTATATTTCTCTTCATTCAGATGTAGTTAGTTACTAGAAACGATGATGGCTGTGTTGCAGCAAACAAACCTTTCCTGTAACGTTGAATGGCTAATCGTCTTCGCTTCATCCCTTGTATGTATATCTCTCTTCATTCAGATGTAGTTAAAGTTACTTGAAATGATGATTGTCATGTTGCAGCAAACAAACCTTTCCTGTAACGTTGCATTGCTAATCGTATTCTCTGCATCCTTTGTATGTATATCTCTCTTCATTCAGATGTAGTCAAAGATTCTAAAAACGATGATTGTCATGTTGTAGCAAACAAACCTTTCCTGTAACGTTTAATGGCTAATCGTGTTCTCTTCATCCCTTGTATGTATATCTCTCTTCATTCAGATGTAGTTAAAGTTACTAGAAATGATGTATATCTCTCTTCATTCAGATGCAGTTGAAGTTACTAGAAATGATGATTGTCATGTTGCAGCAAACAAACCTTTCCTGTAACGTTGCATTGCTAATCGTGTTCTCTTCATCCCTTGTATGTATATCTCTCTTCATTCAGATGTAGTTAAAGATTCTAAAAACGATGATTGTCATGTTGCAGCAAACAAACCTTTCCTGTAACCTTGAATAGCTAATCGTGTTCTCTTAATCCCTTGTATGTATATCTCTCTTCATTCAGATGTAGTTAAAGTTTCTAGAAACAATGATAGTCATGTTGCAGCAAACAAACCTTTCCTGTAACGTTGAATGGCTAATCGTGTTCTCTTCATCCCTTGTATGTATATCTCTCTTCATTCAGATGTAAAGTTTCTACAAACAATGATAGTCATGTTACAGCAAACAAACCTTTCCTGTAACGTTGAATGGCTAATCGTGTTCTCTTCATCCCTCGAATGTATATCTCTCTTCATTCAGATGTAGTTAAAGTTACTACAAATGATGATGGCTGTGTAGCAGCAAACAAATCTTTCCTATAACATTTAATTGCTAATCGTGTTCTCTTCATCCCTTCTATGTATATCTCTCTTCATTCAGATTTAGTTAAAGATTCTAAAAACGATGATGGTCATGTTCCAGCAAACAAACCTTTCCTGTAACGTTGAATGGCTAATCGAGTTCTCTTCATCCCTTGGACGTATATCTCTCTTCATTCAGATGTAGTTAAAGTTACTAGAAACGATGATTGTCATGTTGCAACAAACAAACCTTTCCTGTAACCTTGAATTGCTCATCGTGTTCTCTTTATCCCTTGTATGTATATCTCTCTTCATTCAGATGTAGTTAAAGTTTCTAGAAACGATGATAGTCATGTTGCAGCAAACAAACCTTTCCTGTAACGTTGAATGGCTAATCGTGTTCTCTTCATCCCTTGTATGTATATCTCTCTTCATTCAGATGTAGTTAAAGTTTCTAGAAACAATGATTGTCATGTTGCAGCAAACAAACCTTTCCTGTAACGTTGAACTGCTCATCGTGTTCCACTCATCCCTTGTATGTATATTTCTCTTCATTCAGATGTAGTTAGTTACTAGAAACGATGATGGCTGTGTTGCAGCAAACAAACCTTTCCTGTAACGTTGAATGGCTAATCGTCTTCGCTTCATCCCTTGTATGTATATCTCTCTTCATTCAGATGTAGTTAAAGTTACTTGAAATGATGATTGTCATGTTGCAGCAAACAAACCTTTCCTGTAACGTTGCATTGCTAATCGTATTATCTGCATCCTTTGTATGTATATCTCTCTTCATTCAGATGTAGTCAAAGATTCTAAAAACGATGATTGTCATGTTGTAGCAAACAAACCTTTCCTGTAACATTGAATTGCTAATCGTCTTCTCTTCATCCCTTGTATGTATATCTCTCTTCATTCAGATGTAGTTAAAGTTACTAGAAATGATGATTGTCATATTGCAGCAAACACACCTTTCATGTAACGTTGCATTGCTAATCGTGTTCTCTTCATCCCTTGTATGTATATCTCTCTTCATTCAGATGTAGTTAAAGATTCTAAAAACGATGATTGTCATGCTGCAGCAAACAAACCTTTCCTGTAACCTTGAATTGCTAATCGTGTTCTCTTAATCCCTTGTATGTATATCTCTCTTCATTCAGATGTAGTTGAAGTTACTAGAAATGATGATTGTCATGTTGCAGCAAACAAACCTTTCCTGTAACGTTGCATTGCTAATCGTGTTCTCTTCATCCCTTGTATGTATATCTCTCTTCATTCAGATGTAGTTAAAGATTCTAAAAACGATGATTGTCATGTTGCAGCAAACAAACCTTTCCTGTAACCTTGAATTGCTAATCGTGTTCTCTTCATCCCTTGTATGTATATCTCTCTTCATTCAGATGTAGTTAAAGTTTCTAGAAACAATGATAGTCATGTTGCAGCAAACAAACCTTTCCTGTAACGTTGAATGGCTAATCGTGTTCTCTTCATCCCTTGTATGTATATCTCTCTTCATTCAGATGTAAAGTTTCTACAAACAATGATAGTCATGTTACAGCAAACAAACCTTTCCTGTAACCTTGAATTGCTAATCGTGTTCTCTTAATCCCTCGAATGTATATCTCTCTTCATTCAGATGTAGTTAAAGTTACTACAAATGATGATGGCTGTGTAGCAGCAAACAAATCTTTCCTATAACATTTAATTGCTAATCGTGTTCTCCTCATCCCTTGTATGTATATCTCTCTTCATTCAGATTTAGTTAAAGATTCTAAAAACGATGATGGTCATGTTCCAGCAAACAAACCTTTCCTGTAACGTTGAATGGCTAATCGAGTTCTCTTCATCCCTTGGACGTATATCTCTCTTCATTCAGATGTAGTTAAAGTTACTAGAAACGATGATTGTCATGTTGCAACAAACAAACCTTTCCTGTAACCTTGAATTGCTCATCGTGTTCTCTTTATCCCTTGTATGTATATCTCTCTTCATTCAGATGTAGTTAAAGTTTCTAGAAACGATGATAGTCATGTTGCAGCAAACAAACCTTTCCTGTAACGTTGAATGGCTAATCGTGTTCTCTTCATCCCTTGTATGTATATCTCTCTTCATTCAGATGTAGTTAAAGTTTCTAGAAACAATGATAGTCATGTTGCAGCAAACAAACCTTTCCTGAAACGTTGAATTGCTCATCGTGTTCTCTTCATCCCTTGTATGTATATCTCCCTTCATTCAGATTTAGTTAAAGATTCTAAAAACGATGATGGTCATGTTCCAGCAAACAAACCTTTCCTGTAACGTTGAATGGCTAATCGAGTTCTCTTCATCCCTTGGACGTATATCTCTCTTCATTCAGATGTAGTTAAAGTTACTAGAAATGATGTATATCTCTCTTCATTCAGATGCAGTTGAAGTTACTAGAAATGATGATTGTCATGTTGCAGCAAACAAACCTTTCCTGTAACCTTGAATAGCTAATCGTGTTCTCTTAATCCCTTGTATGTATATCTCTCTTCATTCAGATGTAGTTAAAGTTTCTAGAAACAATGATAGTCATGTTGCAGCAAACAAACCTTTCCTGTAACGTTGAATGGCTAATCGTGTTCTCTTCATCCCTTGTATGTATATCTCTCTTCATTCAGATGTAAAGTTTCTACAAACAATGATAGTCATGTTACAGCAAACAAACCTTTCCTGTAACGTTGAATGGCTAATCGTGTTCTCTTCATCCCTCGAATGTATATCTCTCTTCATTCAGATGTAGTTAAAGTTACTACAAATGATGATGGCTGTGTAGAAGCAAACAAATCTTTCCTATAACATTTAATTGCTAATCGTGTTCTCTTCATCCCTTGTATGTATATCTCTCTTCATTCAGATTTAGTTAAAGATTCTAAAAACGATGATGGTCATGTTCCAGCAAACAAACCTTTCCTGTAACGTTGAATGGCTAATCGAGTTCTCTTCATCCCTTGGACGTATATCTCTCTTCATTCAGATGTAGTTAAAGTTACTAGAAACGATGATTGTCATGTTGCAACAAACAAACCTTTCCTGTAACCTTGAATTGCTCATCGTGTTCTCTTTATCCCTTGTATGTATATCTCTCTTCATTCAGATGTAGTTAAAGTTTCTAGAAACGATGATAGTCATGTTGCAGCAAACAAACCTTTCCTGTAACGTTGAATGGCTAATCGTGTTCTCTTCATCCCTTGTATATATATCTCTCTTCATTCAGATGTAGTTAAAGTTTCTAGAAACAATGATTGTCATGTTGCAGCAAACAAACCTTTCCTGTAACGTTGAACTGCTCATCGTGTTCCACTCATCCCTTGTATGTATATTTCTCTTCATTCAGATGTAGTTAGTTACTAGAAACGATGATGGCTGTGTTGCAGCAAACAAACCTTTCCTGTAACGTTGAATGGCTAATCGTCTTCGCTTCATCCCTTGTATGTATATCTCTCTTCATTCGGATGTAGTTAAAATTACTTGAAATGATGATTGTCATGTTGCAGCAAACAAACCTTTCCTGTAACGTTGCATTGCTAATCGTATTATCTGCATCCTTTGTATGTATATCTCTCTTCATTCAGATGTAGTCAAAGATTCTAAAAACGATGATTGTCATGTTGTAGCAAACAAACCTTTCCTGTAACATTGAATTGCTAATCGTGTTCTCTTCATCCCTTGTATGTATATCTCTCTTCATTCAGATTTAGTTAAAGATTCTAAAAACGATGATGGTCATGTTCCAGCAAACAAACCTTTCCTGTAACGTTGAATGGCTAATCGAGTTCTCTTCATCCCTTGGACGTATATCTCTCTTCATTCAGATGTAGTTAAAGTTACTAGAAACGATGATTGTCATGTTGCAACAAACAAACCTTTCCTGTAACCTTGAATTGCTCATCGTGTTCTCTTTATCCCTTGTATGTATATCTCTCTTCATTCAGATGTAGTTAAAGTTTCTAGAAACGATGATAGTCATGTTGCAGCAAACAAACCTTTCCTGTAACGTTGAATGGCTAATCGTGTTCTCTTCATCCCTTGTATGTATATCTCTCTTCATTCAGATGTAGTTAAAGTTTCTAGAAACAATGATAGTCATGTTGCAGCAAACAAACCTTTCCTGAAACGTTGAATTGCTCATCGTGTTCTCTTCATCCCTTGTATGTATATCTCCCTTCATTCAGATGTAGTTAAAGTTACTAGAAACAATGATTGTCATGTTGCAGCAAACAAACCTTTCCTGTAACGTTGAACTGCTCATCGTGTTCCACTCATCCCTTGTATGTATATTTCTCTTCATTCAGATGTAGTTAGTTACTAGAAACGATGATGGCTGTGTTGCAGCAAACAAACCTTTCCTGTAACATTGAATGGCTAATCGTCTTCGCTTCATCCCTTGTATGTATATCTCTCTTCATTCAGATGTAGTTAAAGTTACTTGAAATGATGATTGTCATGTTGCAGCAAACAAACCTTTCCTGTAACGTTGCATTGCTAATCGTATTCTCTGCATCCTTTGTATGTATATCTCTCTTCATTCAGATGTAGTCAAAGATTCTAAAAACGATGATTGTCATGTTGTAGCAAACAAACCTTTCCTGTAACATTGAATTGCTAATCGTCTTCTCTTCATCCCTTGTATGTATATCTCTCTTCATTCAGATGTAGTTAAAGTTACTAGAAATGATGTATATCTCTCTTCATTCAGATGCAGTTGAAGTTACTAGAAATGATGATTGTCATGTTGCAGCAAACAAACCTTTCCTGTAACGTTGCATTGCTAATCGTGTTCTCTTCATCCCTTGTATGTATATCTCTCTTCATTCAGATGTAGTTAAAGATTCTAAAAACGATGATTGTCATGTTGCAGCAAACAAACCTTTCCTGTAACCTTGAATAGCTAATCGTGTTCTCTTAATCCCTTGTATGTATATCTCTCTTCATTCAGATGTAGTTAAAGTTTCTAGAAACAATGATAGTCATGTTGCAGCAAACAAACCTTTCCTGTAACGTTGAATGGCTAATC
Organism: Rhineura floridana; assembly: GCF_030035675.1. Taxonomy (NCBI): domain Eukaryota; kingdom Metazoa; phylum Chordata; class Lepidosauria; order Squamata; family Rhineuridae; genus Rhineura; species Rhineura floridana. The sequence goes on from NC_084482.1 coordinate 8,383,915, forward strand.
GTGTTCTCTTCATCCCTTGTATGTATATCTCTCTTCATTCAGATGTAAAGTTTCTACAAACAATGATAGTCATGTTACAGCAAACAAACCTTTCCTGTAACGTTGAATGGCTAATCGTGTTCTCTTCATCCCTCGAATGTATATCTCTCTTCATTCAGATGTAGTTAAAGTTACTACAAATGATGATGGCTGTGTAGAAGCAAACAAATCTTTCCTATAACATTTAATTGCTAATCGTGTTCTCTTCATCCCTTGTATGTATATCTCTCTTCATTCAGATTTAGTTAAAGATTCTAAAAACGATGATGGTCATGTTGCAGCAAACAAACCTTTCCTGTAACGTTGAATGGCTAATCGAGTTCTCTTCATCCCTTGGACGTATATCTCTCTTCATTCAGATGTAGTTAAAGTTACTAGAAACGATGATTGTCATGTTGCAACAAACAAACCTTTCCTGTAACCTTGAATTGCTCATCGTGTTCTCTTTATCCCTTGTATGTATATCTCTCTTCATTCAGATGTAGTTAAAGTTTCTAGAAACGATGATAGTCATGTTGCAGCAAACAAACCTTTCCTGTAACGTTGAATGGCTAATCGTGTTCTCTTCATCCCTTGTATGTATATCTCTCTTCATTCAGATGTAGTTAAAGTTTCTAGAAACAATGATTGTCATGTTGCAGCAAACAAACCTTTCCTGTAACGTTGAACTGCTCATCGTGTTCCACTCATCCCTTGTATGTATATTTCTCTTCATTCAGATGTAGTTAGTTACTAGAAACGATGATGGCTGTGTTGCAGCAAACAAACCTTTCCTGTAACGTTGAATGGCTAATCGTCTTCGCTTCATCCCTTGTATGTATATCTCTCTTCATTCGGATGTAGTTAAAATTACTTGAAATGATGATTGTCATGTTGCAGCAAACAAACCTTTCCTGTAACGTTGCATTGCTAATCGTATTATCTGCATCCTTTGTATGTATATCTCTCTTCATTCAGATGTAGTCAAAGATTCTAAAAACGATGATTGTCATGTTGTAGCAAACAAACCTTTCCTGTAACATTGAATTGCTAATCGTCTTCTCTTCATCCCTTGTATGTATATCTCTCTTCATTCAGATGTAGTTAAAGCTACTAGAAATGATGATTGTCATGTTACAGCAAACAAACCTTTCATGTAACGTTGCATTGCTAATCGTGTTCTCTTCATCCCTTGTATGTATATCTCTCTTCATTCAGATGTAGTTAAAGATTCTAAAAACGATGATTGTCATGCTGCAGCAAACAAACCTTTCCTGTAACCTTGAATTGCTAATCGTGTTCTCTTAATCCCTTGTATGTATATCTCTCTTCATTCAGATGTAGTTGAAGTTACTAGAAATGATGATTGTCATGTTGCAGCAAACAAACCTTTCCTGTAACGTTGCATTGCTAATCGTGTTCTCTTCATCCCTTGTATGTATATCTCTCTTCATTCAGATGTAGTTAAAGATTCTAAAAACGATGATTGTCATGTTGCAGCAAACAAACCTTTCCTGTAACGTTGAATGGCTAATCGAGTTCTCTTCATCCCTTGGACGTATATCTCTCTTCATTCAGATGTAGTTAAAGTTACTAGAAACGATGATTGTCATGTTGCAACAAACAAACCTTTCCTGTAACCTTGAATTGCTCATCGTGTTCTCTTTATCCCTTGTATGTATATCTCTCTTCATTCAGATGTAGTTAAAGTTTCTAGAAACGATGATAGTCATGTTGCAGCAAACAAACCTTTCCTGTAACGTTGAATGGCTAATCGTGTTCTCTTCATCCCTTGTATGTATATCTCTCTTCATTCAGATGTAGTTAAAGTTTCTAGAAACAATGATAGTCATGTTGCAGCAAACAAACCTTTCCTGAAACGTTGAATTGCTCATCGTGTTCTCTTCATCCCTTGTATGTATATCTCCCTTCATTCAGATGTAGTTAAAGTTACTAGAAACAATGATTGTCATGTTGCAGCAAACAAACCTTTCCTGTAACGTTGAACTGCTCATCGTGTTCCACTCATCCCTTGTATGTATATTTCTCTTCATTCAGATGTAGTTAGTTACTAGAAACGATGATGGCTGTGTTGCAGCAAACAAACCTTTCCTGTAACGTTGAATGGCTAATCGTCTTCGCTTCATCCCTTGTATGTATATCTCTCTTCATTCAGATGTAGTTAAAGTTACTTGAAATGATGATTGTCATGTTGCAGCAAACAAACCTTTCCTGTAACGTTGCATTGCTAATCGTATTCTCTGCATCCTTTGTATGTATATCTCTCTTCATTCAGATGTAGTCAAAGATTCTAAAAACGATGATTGTCATGTTGTAGCAAACAAACCTTTCCTGTAACATTGAATTGCTAATCGTCTTCTCTTCATCCCTTGTATGTATATCTCTCTTCATTCAGATGTAGTTAAAGTTACTAGAAATGATGATTGTCATGTTGCAGCAAACAAACCTTTCATGTAACGTTGAACTGCTCATCGTGTTCTCTTCATCCCTTGTATGTATATCTCTCTTCATTCAGATGTAGTTAAAGATTCTAAAAACGATGATTGTCATGCTGCAGCAAACAAACCTTTCCTGTAACCTTGAATTGCTAATCGTGTTCTCTTAATCCCTTGTATGTATATCTCTCTTCATTCAGATGTAGTTGAAGTTACTAGAAATGATGATTGTCATGTTGCAGCAAACAAACCTTTCCTGTAACGTTGCATTGCTAATCGTGTTCTCTTCATCCCTTGTATGTATATCTCTCTTCATTCAGATGTAGTTAAAGTTTCTAGAAACGATGATAGTCATGTTGCAGCAAACAAACCTTTCCTGTAACGTTGAATGGCTAATCGTGTTCTTTTCATCCCTTGTATGTATATCTCTCTTCATTCAGATGTAGTTAAAGTTTCTAGAAACGATGATAGTCATGTTGCAGCAAACAAACCTTTCCTGTAACGTTGAACTGCTCATCGTGTTCCACTCATCCCTTGTATGTATATTTCTCTTCATTCAGATGTAGTTAGTTACTAGAAACGATGATGGCTGTGTTGCAGGAAACAAACCTTTCCTGTAACGTTGAATGGCTAATCGTCTTCTCTTCATCCCTTGTATGTATATCTCTCTTCATTCAGAGGTAGTTAAAGTTTCTAGAAACGAAGATTGCCATGTTGCAGCAAACAAACCTTTCCTGTAACGTTGAATGTCTAATCGTGTTCTCTTCATCCCTTGTATGTATATCTCTCTTCATTCAGATGTAGTTAGTTACTAGAAACGATGATGGCCGTGTGGCAGCAAACAAACCTTTCCTATATCATTGAATTGCTAATTGTCTTCTCTTCATCCCTTGTATGTATATCTCTCTTCATTCAGATGTAGTTAAAGTTTCTAGAAACGAAGATTGCCATGTTGCAGCAAACAAACCTTTCCTGTAACGTTGAATGGCTAATCGTTTTCTCTTCATCCCTTGTATGTATATCTCTCTTCTTTCAGATGTAGTTAAAGATTCTAAAAACGATGATTGTCATGTTGCAGCAAACAAACCTTTCCTGTAACGTTGAATTGCTCATCGTGTTCTCTTCATCCCTTGTATGTATATCTCTCTTCATTCAGATGTAGTTAAAGTTACTACAATTGATGATGGCTGTGTAGCAGCAAATAAATCTTTCCTATAACATTGAATTGCTCATCGTGTTCTCTTCATCCCTTGTATGTATATCTCTCTTCATTCAGATTTAGTTAAAGATTCTAAAAACGATGATGGTCATGTTGCAGCAAACAAAACTTTCCTGTAACGTTGAATGGCTAATCGAGTTCTCTTCATCCCTTGGACGTATATCTCTCTTCATTCAGATGTAGTTAAAGTTACTAGAAACGATGATTGTCATGTAGCAGCAAACAAACCTTCCCTGTAACGTTGAATGGCTAATCGTGTTCTCTTCATCCCTTGTATGTATATCTCTCTTCATTCAGATGTAGATAAAGTTTCTAGAAACAATGATAGTCATGTTGCAGCAAACAAACCTTTCCTGGAACGTTGAATTGCTCATCGTCTTCTCTTCATCCCTTGTATGTATATCTCCCTTCATTCAGATGTAGTTAAAGATACTAGAAACAATGATTGTCATGTTGCAGCAAACAAACCTTTCCTGTAACGTTGAACTGCTCATCGTGTTCGACTCATCCCTTGTATGTATATATCTCTTCATTCAGATGTAGTTAAAGTTACTAGAAATGATGATTGTCATGTTGCAGCAAACAAACCTTTCCAGTAACGTTGCATTGCTAATCGTGTTCTCTTCATCCCTTGTATGTATATCTCTCTTCATTCAGATGTAGTTAGTTACTAGAAACGATGATGGCCATTTGGCAGCAAACAAACCTTTTCTATATCATTGAATTGCTAATTGTCTTCTCTTCATCCCTTGTATGTATATCTCTCTTCATTCAGATGTAGTTAAAGTTTCTAGAAACGATGATTGTCATGTTGCCGCAGACAAACCTTTCCTGTAACGTTGAATGGCTAATCGTGTTCTCTTCATCCCTTGTATGTATATCTCTCTTCATTCAGATGTAGTTAAAGTTACTAGAAACGATGATTGTCATGTTGCAGCAAACAAACCTTTCGTGTAACCTTGAATTGCTCATCGTGTTCTCTTCATCCCTTGTATGTATATCTCTCTTCATTCAGATGTAGTTAATGTTATTAGAAACGATGATGGCCGTGTGGCAGCAAACAAACCTTTCCTATAACATTGCATTGCTAAACGTCTTCTCTTCATCCCTTGTATGTATATCTCTCTTCATTCAGATGTAGTTAAAGTTTCTAGAAACGATGATTGTCATGTTGCAGCAAACAAACCTTTCCTGTAACGTTGAAAGGCTAATCGTGTTCTCTTCATCCCTTGTATGTATATCTCTCTTCATTCAGATGTAGTTAAAGTTACTAGAAACGATGATGGTCATGTTGCAGCAAACAAACCTTTCCTGTAACGTTGCATTGCTCATCGTGTTCTCTTCATCCCTTGTATGTATATCTCTCTTCATTCAGATGTAGTTAAAGTTATTAGAAACGATGATTGCCGTGTTGCAGCAAACAAACCTTTCCTGTAACATTGCATTGCTAATCCTCTTCATCCCTTGTATGTATATCTCTCTTCATTCAGATGTAGTTAAAGATTCTAAAAACGATGATGGTCATGTTGCAGCAAACAAACCTTTCCTGTAACGTTGAATGGCTAATCGAGATCTCTTCATCCCTTGGATGTATATCTCTCTTCATTCAGATGTAGTTAAAGTTACAAGAAACGATGATGGCCGTGTGGCAGCAAAAAAACCTTTCCTATAACATTGAATTGCTAATCGTGTTCTCTTCATCCCTTCTATGTATATCTCTCTTCATTCAGATGTAGTTAAAGTTACTAGAAATGATGATTGTCATGTTTCAGCAAACAAACCTTTCCTGTAACGTTGCATGGCTAATCGTATTCTCTTCATCCCTTGTATCTATATCTCTCTTCATTCAGATGTAGTTAAACATTCTTAAAACGATGATTGTCATGTTGCAGCAAACAAACCTTTCCTGTAACCTTGAATTGCTAATCGTCTTCTCTTCATCCCATCTATGTATATCTCTCTTCAGTCAGATGTAGTTCAAGTTTTTAGAAACTATGATTGTCATGTTGCAGCAAACAAACCTTTCCTGTAACGTTGCATTGCTAATCGGGTTCTCTTCATCCCTTGTATGTATATCTCTCTTCATTCAGATGTAGTTAAACATTCTAAAAACGATGATTGTCATGTTGCAGCAAACAAACCTTTCCTGTAACGTTGAATGGCTAATCGTCTTCTCTTCATCCCTTGTATGTATATCTCTCTTCATTCAGATGTAAACATTCTAAAAACGATGATTGTCATGTTGCAGCAAACAAACCTTTCCTGTATCGTTGAATGGCTAATCGTGTTCTCTTCATCCCTTCTATGTATATCTCTCTTCATTCAGATGTAGTTAAAGTTACTAGAAATGATGATTGTCATGTTGCAGTAAACAAACCTTTCCTGTAACATTGCATGGCTAATCGTATTCTCTTCATCCCTTGTATCTATATCTCTCTTCTTTCAGATGTAGTTAAACATTCTTAAAACGATGATTGTCATGTTGCAGCAAACAAACCTTTCCTGTAACCTTGAATTGCTAATCGTCTTCTCTGCATCCCATCTATGTATATCTCTCTTCATTCAGATGTAGTTAAAGTTTCTAGAAACTATGATTGTCATGTTGCAGCAAACAAACCTTTCCTGTAACGTTGCATTGCTAATCGGGTTCTCTTCATCCCTTGTATGTATATCTCTCTTCATTCAGATGTAGTTAAACATTCTAAAAACGATGATTGTCATGTTGCAGCAAACAAATCTTTCCTGTAACGTTGAATGGCTAATCGTCTTCTCTTCATCCCTTGTATGTATATCTCTCTTCATTCAGATGTAAACATTCTAAAAACGATGATTGTCATGTTGCAGCAAACAAATCTTTCCTGTAACGTTGAATGGCTAATCGTCTTCTCTTCATCCCTTGTATGTATATCTCTCTTCATTCAGATGTCGTTAAAGTTACTAGAAACGATGATTGTCATGTTGCAGCAAACAATCCTTTCCTGTAACGTTGCATTGCTAATCGGGTTCTCTTCATCCCTTGTATGTATATCTCTCTTCATTCAGATGTAGTTAAACATTCTAAAAACGATGATTGTCATGTTGCAGCAAACAAACCTTTCCTGTAACCTTGAATTGCTAATCGTGTTCTCTTCATCCCTTGTATGTATATCTCTCTTCACTCAGATGTAGTTAAAGTTACTTCAAATGATGATTGTCATGTTGCAGCAAACAAACTTTTCCTGTAACGTTGCATTGCTAATCGTGTTCTCTTCATCCCTTGTATGTATATCTCTCTTCATTCAGATGTAGTTAAAGTTTCTAGAAACGATAATAGTCATGTTGCAGCAAACAAACCTTTCCTGTAACGTTGAATGGCTAATCGTGTTCTCTTCATCCCTTGTATGTATATCTCTCTTCATTCAGATGTAGTTAAAGTTACTAGAAACGATGATTGTCATGTTGCAGCAAACAAACCTTTCCTTAACGTTGCATTTCTAATCGTGTTCTCTTTATCCCTTGTATGTATATCTCTCTTCATTCACATGTAGTTAATGTTGCTAGAAACGATGATGGCCGTGTTGCAGAAAACACCTTTCCCGTAATGTTGAATTGCTAACTGTGTTCTCTACATCCCTGGTATGTATATCTCTCTTCATTCAGATGTAGTTAAAGTTTCTAGAAACGATGATTGTCATGTTGCAGCAAACAAACCTTTCCTGTAACGTTGAATGGCTAATCGTGTTCTCTTCAACCCATCTATGTATATCTCTCTTCATTCAGTGGTAGTTAAAGTTTCTAGAAACTATGATTGTCATGTTGCAGCAAACAAACCTTTCCTGTAACCTTGAATTACTCATCGTGTTCTCTTCATCCCTTGTATGTATATCTCTCTTCATTCAGATGTAGTTAAAGATTCTAAAAACGATGATGGTCATGTTGCAGCAAACAAACCTTTCCTGTAACGTTGAATGGCTAATCGTGTTCTCTTCATCCCTTGTATGTATATCTCTCTTCATTCAGATGTAGTTAAAGTTACTAGAAACAATGATGGCCGTGTTGCAGGACACAAACCTTTCCTGTAACGTTGCATTGCTAATCGTGTTCTCTTCATCCCTTGTATGTATATCTCTCTTCATTCAGATGTAGTTAAAGTTTCTAGAAACGATAATAGTCATGTTGCAGCAAACATACCTTTCCTGTAACGTTGAATGGCTAATCGTGTTCTCTTCATCCCTTGTATCTCTCTTCATTCAGATGTAGTTAAAGTTACTAGAAACGATGATTGTCATGTTGCAGCAAACAAACCTTTCCTTAACGTTGCATTTCTAATCGTGTTCTCTTCATCCCTTGTATGTATATCTCTCTTCATTCAGATGTAGTTAATGTTGCTAGAAACGATGATGGCCGTGTTGCAGCAAACACCTTTCCCGTAATGTTGAATTGCTAACTGTGTTCTCTACATCCCTGGTATGTATATCTCTCTTCATTCAGATGTAGTTAAAGTTTCTAGAAACGATGATTGTCATGTTGCAGCAAACAAACCTTTCCTGTAACGTTGAATGGCTAATCGTGTTCTCTTCAACCCATCTATGTATATCTCTCTTCATTCAGATGTAGTTAAAGTTTCTAGAAACTATGATTGTCATGTTGCAGCAAACAAACCTTTCCTGTAACGTTGCATTGCTAATCGGGTTCTCTTCATCCCTTGTATGTATATCTCTCTTCATTCAGATGTAGTTAAACATTCTAAAATCGATGATTGTCATGTTGCAGCAAACAAACCTTTCCTGTAACGTTGAATGGCTCATCGTGTTCTCTTCATCCCTTGTATGTATATCTCTCTTCATTCAGATGTAGTTAAAGATTCTAAAAACGATGATTGTCATGTTGCAGCAAACAAACCTTTCCTGTAACCTTGAATTGCTAATCGTGTTCTCTTAATCCCTTGTATGTATATCTCTCTTCATTCAGATGTAGTTAAAGTTTCTAGAAACAATGATAGTCATGTTGCAGCAAACAAACCTTTCCTGTAACCTTGAATTGCTCATCGTGTTCTCTTCATCCCTTGTATGTATATCTCTCTTCATTCAGATGTAAAGTTTCTACAAACAATGATAGTCATGTTACAGCAAACAAACCTTTCCTGTAACCTTGAATTGCTAATCGTGTTCTCTTAATCCCTCGAATGTATATCTCTCTTCATTCAGATGTAGTTAAAGTTACTACAAATGATGATGGCTGTGTAGCAGCAAACAAATCTTTCCTATAACATTTAATTGCTAATCGTGTTCTCTTCATCCCTTGTATGTATATCTCTCTTCATTCAGATTTAGTTAAAGATTCTAAAAACGATGATGGTCATGTTCCAGCAAACAAACCTTTCCTGTAATGTTGAATGGCTAATCGAGTTCTCTTCATCCCTTGGACGTATATCTCTCTTCATTCACATGTAGTTAAAGTTTCTAGAAACAATGATAGTCATGTTGCAGCAAACAAACCTTTCCTGAAACGTTGAATTGCTCATCGTGTTCTCTTCATCCCTTGTATGTATATCTCCCTTCATTCAGATGTAGTTAAAGTTACTAGAAACAATGATTGTCATGTTGCAGCAAACAAACCTTTCCTGTAACGTTGAACTGCTCATCGTGTTCCACTCATCCCTTGTATGTATATTTCTCTTCATTCAGATGTAGTTAGTTACTAGAAACGATGATGGCTGTGTTGCAGCAAACAAACCTTTCCTGTAACGTTGAATGGCTAATCGTCTTCGCTTCATCCCTTGTATGTATATCTCTCTTCATTCAGATGTAGTTAAAGTTACTTGAAATGATGATTGTCATGTTGCAGCAAACAAACCTTTCCTGTAACGTTGCATTGCTAATCGTATTCTCTGCATCCTTTGTATGTATATCTCTCTTCATTCAGATGTAGTCAAAGATTCTAAAAACGATGATTGTCATGTTGTAGCAAAGAAACCTTTCCTGTAACATTGAATTGCTAATCGTCTTCTCTTCATCCCTTGTATGTATATCTCTCTTCATTCAGATGTAGTTAAAGTTACTAGAAATGATGTATATCTCTCTTCATTCAGATGCATTGCTAATCGTGTTCTCTTCATCCCTTGTATGTATATCTCTCTTCATTCACATGTAGTTAAAGATTCTAAAAACGATGATTGTCATGTTGCAGCAAACAAACCTTTCCTGTAACCTTGAATAGCTAATCGTGTTCTCTTAATCCCTTGTATGTATATCTCTCTTCATTCAGATGTAGTTAAAGTTTCTAGAAACAATGATAGTCATGTTGCAGCAAACAAACCTTGCCTGTAACGTTGAATGGCTAATCGTGTTCTCTTCATCCCTTGTATGTATATCTCTCTTCATTCAGATGTAAAGTTTCTACAAACAATGATAGTCATGTTACAGCAAACAAACCTTTCCTGTAACGTTGAATGGCTAATCGTGTTCTCTTCATCCCTCGAATGTATATCTCTCTTCATTCAGATGTAGTTAAAGTTACTACAAATGATGATGGCTGTGTAGCAGCAAACAAATCTTTCCTATAACATTTAATTGCTAATCGTGTTCTCTTCATCCCTTGTATGTATATCTCTCTTCATTCAGATTTAGTTAAAGATTCTAAAAACGATGATGGTCATGTTCCAGCAAACAAACCTTTCCTGTAACGTTGAATGGCTAATCGAGTTCTCTTCATCCCTTGGACGTATATCTCTCTTCATTCAGATGTAGTTAAAGTTACTAGAAACGATGATTGTCATGTTGCAACAAACAAACCTTTCCTGTAACCTTGAATTGCTCATCGTGTTCTCTTTATCCCTTGTATGTATATCTCTCTTCATTCAGATGTAGTTAAAGTTTCTAGAAACGATGATAGTCATGTTGCAGCAAACAAACCTTTCCTGTAACGTTGAATGGCTAATCGTGTTCTCTTCATCCCTTGTATGTATATCTCTCTTCATTCAGATGTAGTTAAAGTTTCTAGAAACAATGATAGTCATGTTGCAGCAAACAAACCTTTCCTGGAACGTTGAATTGCTCATCGTGTTCTCTTCATCCCTTGTATGTATATCTCCCTTCATTCAGATGTAGTTAAAGTTACTAGAAACAATGATTGTCATGTTGCAGCAAACAAACCTTTCCTGTAACGTTGAACTGCTCATCGTGTTCCACTCATCCCTTGTATGTGTATATTTCTCTTCATTCAGATGTAGTTAGTTACTAGAAACGATGATGGCTGTGTTGCAGCAAACAAACCTTTCCTGTAACGTTGAATGGCTAATCGTCTTCGCTTCATCCCTTGTATGTATATCTCTCTTCATTCAGATGTAGTTAAAGTTACTTGAAATGATGATTGTCATGTTGCAGCAAACAAACCTTTCCTGTAACGTTGCATTGCTAATCGTATTATCTGCATCCTTTGTATGTATATCTCTCTTCATTCAGATGTAGTCAAAGATTCTAAAAACGATGATTGTCATGTTGTAGCAAACAAACCTTTCCTGTAACATTGAATTGCTAATCGTCTTCTCTTCATCCCTTGTATGTATATCTCTCTTCATTCAGATGTAGTTAAAGTTACTAGAAATGATGATTGTCATGTTGCAGCAAACAAACCTTTCATGTAACGTTGCATTGCTAATCGTGTTCTCTTCATCCCTTGTATGTATATCTCTCTTCATTCAGATGTAGTTAAAGATTCTAAAAACGATGATTGTCATGCTGCAGCAAACAAACCTTTCCTGTAACCTTGAATTGCTAATCGTGTTCTCTTAATCCCTTGTATGTATATCTCTCTTCATTCAGATGTAGTTGAAGTTACTAGAAATGATGATTGTCATGTTGCAGCAAACAAACCTTTCCTGTAACGTTGCATTGCTAATCGTGTTCTCTTCATCCCTTGTATGTATATCTCTCTTCATTCAGATGTAGTTAAAGATTCTAAAAACGATGATTGTCATGTTGCAGCAAACAAACCTTTCCTGTAACCTTGAATTGCTAATCGTGTTCTCTTAATCCCTTGTATGTATATCTCTCTTCATTCAGATGTAGTTAAAGTTTCTAGAAACAATGATAGTCATGTTGCAGCAAACAAACCTTTCCTGTAACGTTGAATGGCTAATCGTGTTCTCTTCATCCCTTGTATGTATATCTCTCTTCATTCAGATGTAAAGTTTCTACAAACAATGATAGTCATGTTACAGCAAACAAACCTTTCCTGTAACCTTGAATTGCTAATCGTGTTCTCTTAATCCCTCGAATGTATATCTCTCTTCATTCAGATGTAGTTAAAGTTACTACAAATGATGATGGCTGTGTAGCAGCAAACAAATCTTTCCTATAACATTTAATTGCTAATCGTGTTCTCTTCATCCCTTGTATGTATATCTCTCTTCATTCAGATTTAGTTAAAGATTCTAAAAACGATGATGGTCATGTTCCAGCAAACAAACCTTTCCTGTAACGTTGAATGGCTAATCGAGTTCTCTTCATCCCTTGGACGTATATCTCTCTTCATTCAGATGTAGTTAAAGTTACTAGAAACGATGATTGTCATGTTGCAACAAACAAACCTTTCCTGTAACCTTGAATTGCTCATCGTGTTCTCTTTATCCCTTGTATGTATATCTCTCTTCATTCAGATGTAGTTAAAGTTTCTAGAAACGATGATAGTCATGTTGCAGCAAACAAACCTTTCCTGTAACGTTGAATGGCTAATCGTGTTCTCTTCATCCCTTGTATGTATATCTCTCTTCATTCAGATGTAGTTAAAGTTTCTAGAAACAATGATAGTCATGTTGCAGCAAACAAACCTTTCCTGAAACGTTGAATTGCTCATCGTGTTCTCTTCATCCCTTGTATGTATATCTCCCTTCATTCAGATGTAGTTAAAGTTACTAGAAACAATGATTGTCATGTTGCAGCAAACAAACCTTTCCTGTAACGTTGAACTGCTCATCGTGTTCCACTCATCCCTTGTATGTATATTTCTCTTCATTCAGATGTAGTTAGTTACTAGAAACGATGATGGCTGTGTTGCAGCAAACAAACCTTTCCTGTAACGTTGAATGGCTAATCGTCTTCGCTTCATCCCTTGTATGTATATCTCTCTTCATTCAGATGTAGTTAAAGTTACTTGAAATGATGATTGTCATGTTGCAGCAAACAAACCTTTCCTGTAACGTTGCATTGCTAATCGTATTCTCTGCATCCTTTGTATGTATATCTCTCTTCATTCAGATGTAGTCAAAGATTCTAAAAACGATGATTGTCATGTTGTAGCAAACAAACCTTTCCTGTAACATTGAATTGCTAATCGTCTTCTCTTCATCCCTTGTATGTATATCTCTCTTCATTCAGATGTAGTTAAAGTTACTAGAAATGATGATTGTCATGTTGCAGCAAACAAACCTTTCATGTAACGTTGAACTGCTCATCGTGTTCTCTTCATCCCTTGTATGTATATCTCTCTTCATTCAGATGTAGTTAAAGATTCTAAAAACGATGATTGTCATGCTGCAGCAAACAAACCTTTCCTGTAACCTTGAATTGCTAATCGTGTTCTCTTAATCCCTTGTATGTATATCTCTCTTCATTCAGATGTAGTTGAAGTTACTAGAAATGATGATTGTCATGTTGCAGCAAACAAACCTTTCCTGTAACGTTGCATTGCTAATCGTGTTCTCTTCATCCCTTGTATGTATATCTCTCTTCATTCAGATGTAGTTAAAGTTTCTAGAAACGATGATAGTCATGTTGCAGCAAACAAACCTTTCCTGTAACGTTGAATGGCTAATCGTGTTCTTTTCATCCCTTGTATGTATATCTCTCTTCATTCAGATGTAGTTAAAGTTTCTAGAAACGATGATAGTCATGTTGCAGCAAACAAACCTTTCCTGTAACGTTGAACTGCTCATCGTGTTCCACTCATCCCTTGTATGTATATTTCTCTTCATTCAGATGTAGTTAGTTACTAGAAACGATGATGGCTGTGTTGCAGGAAACAAACCTTTCCTGTAACGTTGAATGGCTAATCGTCTTCTCTTCATCCCTTGTATGTATATCTCTCTTCATTCAGATGTAGTTAAAGTTTCTAGAAACGAAGATTGCCATGTTGCAGCAAACAAACCTTTCCTGTAACGTTGAATGGCTAATCGTGTTCTCTTCATCCCTTGTATGTATATCTCTCTTCATTCAGATGTAGTTAGTTACTAGAAACGATGATGGCCGTGTGGCAGCAAACAAACCTTTCCTATATCATTTAATTGCTAATTGTCTTCTCTTCATCCCTTGTATGTATATCTCTCTTCATTCAGATGTAGTTAAAGTTTCTAGAAACGAAGACTGCCATGTTGCAGCAAACAAACCTTTCCTGTAACGTTGAATGGCTAATCGTTTTCTCTTCATCCCTTGTATGTATATCTCTCTTCTTTCAGATGTAGTTAAAGATTCTAAAAACGATGATTGTCATGTTGCAGCAAACAAACCTTTCCTGTAACGTTGAATTGCTCATCGTGTTCTCTTCATCCCTTGTATGTATATCTCTCTTCATTCAGATGTAGTTAAAGTTACTACAATTGATGATGGCTGTGTAGCAGCAAATAAATCTTTCCTATAACATTGAATTGCTCATCGTGTTCTCTTCATCCCTTGTATGTATATCTCTCTTCATTCAGATTTAGTTAAAGATTCTAAAAACGATGATGGTCATGTTGCAGCAAACAAAACTTTCCTGTAACGTTGAATGGCTAATTGAGTTCTCTTCATCCCTTGGACGTATATCTCTCTTCATTCAGATGTAGTTAAAGTTACTAGAAACGATGATTGTCATGTAGCAGCAAACAAACCTTCCCTGTAACGTTGAATGGCTAATCGTGTTCTCTTCATCCCTTGTATGTATATCTCTCTTCATTCAGATGTAGTTAAAGTTTCTAGAAACAATGATAGTCATGTTGCAGCAAACAAACCTTTCCTGGAACGTTGAATTGCTCATCGTCTTCTCTTCATCCCTTGTATGTATATCTCCCTTCATTCAGATGTAGTTAAAGATACTAGAAACAATGATTGTCATGTTGCAGCAAACAAACCTTTCCTGTAACGTTGAACTGCTCATCGTGTTCGACTCATCCCTTGTATGTATATATCTCTTCATTCAGATGTAGTTAAAGTTACTAGAAATGATGATTGTCATGTTGCAGCAAACAAACCTTTCCAGTAACGTTGCATTGCTAATCGTGTTCTCTTCATCCCTTGTATGTATATCTCTCTTCATTCAGATGTAGTTAAAGTTTCTAGAAACGATGATAGTCATGTTGCAGCAAACAAACCTTTCCTGTAACGTTGAATGGCTAATCGTGTTCTCTTCATCCCTTGTATGTATATCTCTCTTCATTCAGATGTAAAGTTTCTACAAACAATGATAGTCATGTTACAGCAAACAAACCTTTCCTGTAACGTTGAATTGCTCATCGTGTTCTCTTCATCCCTTGTATGTATATCTCTCTTCATTCAGATGTAGTTAGTTACTAGAAACGATGATGGCCGTTTGGCAGCAAACAAACCTTTCCTATATCATTGAATTGCTAATTGTCTTCTCTTCATCCCTTGTATGTATATCTCTCTTCATTCAGATGTAGTTAAAGTTTCTAGAAACGAAGATTGCCATGTTGCAGCAAACAAACCTTTCCTGTAACGTTGAATGGCTAATCGTGTTCTCTTCATCCCTTGTATGTATATCTCTCTTCATTCAGATGTAGTTAAAGTTTCTAGAAACGATGATTGTCATGTTGCAGCAAACAAACCTTTCCTGTAACGTTGAATGGCTCATCGTGTTCTCTTCATCCCTTGTATGTATATCTCTCTTCATTCAGATGTAAACATTCTAAAAACGATGATTGTCATGTTGCAGCAAACAAACCTTTCCTGTAACCTTGAATTGCTCATCGTGTTCTCTTCATCCCTTGTATGTATATCTCTCTTCATTCAGATGTAGTTAAAGTTACTAGAAACGATGATTGTCATGTTGCAGCAAACAAACCTTTCCTGTAACCTTGAATTGCTAATCGTGTTCTCTTCATCCCTTGTATGTATATCTCTCTTCATTCAGATGTAGTTAAAGTTACTACAAATGATGATTGCCATGTTGCAGCAAACAAACCTTTCCTGTAACGTTGAATGGCTAATCGTGTTCTCTTCATCCCTTGTATGTATATCTCTCTTCATTCAGATGTAGTTAAAGTTTCTAGAAACGATGATTGTCATGTTGCAGCAAACAAACCTTTCCTGTAACGTTGAATGGCTCATCGTGTTCTCTTCATCCCTTGTATGTATATCTCTCTTCATTCAGATGTAAACATTCTAAAAACGATGATTGTCATGTTGCAGCAAACAAACCTTTCCTGTATCGTTGAATTGCTAATCGTGTTCTCTTCATCCCTTGTATGTATATCTCTCTTCATTCAGATGTAGTTAAAGTTACTAGAAACGATGATTGTCATGTTGCAGCAAACAAACCTTTCCTGTAACCTTGAATTGCTAATCGTGTTCTCTTCATCCCTTGTATGTATATCTCTCTTCATTCAGATGTAGTTAAAGTTACTACAAATGATGATTGTCATGTTGCAGCAAACAAACCTTTCGTGTAACCTTGAATTGCTCATCGTGTTCTCTTCATCCCTTGTATGTATATCTCTCTTCATTCAGATGTAGTTAATGTTATTAGAAACGATGATGGCCGTGTGGCAGCAAACAAACCTTTCCTATAACATTGCATTGCTAAACGTCTTCTCTTCATCCCTTGTATGTATATCTCTCTTCATTCAGATGTAGTTAAAGTTACTAGAAACGATGATTGTCATGTTGCAGCAAACAAACCTTTTCTGTAACGTTGAAAGGCTAATCGTGTTCTCTTCATCCCTTGTATGTATATCTCTCTTCATTCAGATGTAGTTAAAGTTACTAGAAACGATGATGGTCATGTTGCAGCAAACAAACCTTTCCTGTAACGTTGCATTGCTCATCGTGTTCTCTTCATCCCTTGTATGTATATCTCTCTTCATTCAGATGTAGTTAAAGTTATTAGAAACGATGATTGCCGTGTTGCAGCAAACAAACCTTTCCTGTAACATTGCATTGCTAATCCTCTTCATCCCTTGTATGTATATCTCCCTTCATTCAGATGTAGTTAAAGTTACTAGAAACAGTGATTGTCATGTTGCAGCAAACAAACCTTTCCTGTAACGTTGAACTGCTCATCGTGTTCCACTCATCCCTTGTATGTATATTTCTCTTCATTCAGATGTAGTTAGTTACTAGAAACGATGATGGCTGTGTTGCAGCAAACAAACCTTTCCTGTAACGTTGAATGGCTAATCGTCTTCGCTTCATCCCTTGTATGTATATCTCTCTTCATTCAGATGTAGTTAAAGTTACTTGAAATGATGATTGTCATGTTGCAGCAAACAAACCTTTCCTGTAACGTTGCATTGCTAATCGTATTATCTGCATCCTTTGTATGTATATCTCTCTTCATTCAGATGTAGTCAAAGATTCTAAAAACGATGATTGTCATGTTGTAGCAAACAAACCTTTCCTGTAACATTGAATTGCTAATCGTCTTCTCTTCATCCCTTGTATGTATATCTCTCTTCATTCAGATGTAGTTAAAGTTACTAGAAATGATGATTGTCATGTTGCAGCAAACAAACCTTTCATGTAACGTTGCATTGCTAATCGTGTTCTCTTCATCCCTTGTATGTATATCTCTCTTCATTCAGATGTAGTTAAAGATTCTAAAAACGATGATTGTCATGCTGCAGCAAACAAACCTTTCCTGTAACCTTGACTTGCTAATCGTGTTCTCTTAATCCCTTGTATGTATATCTCTCTTCATTCAGATGTAGTTAAAGATTCTAAAAACGATGATGGTCATGTTGCAGCAAACAAACCTTTCCTGTAACGTTGAATGGCTAATCGAGATCTCTTCATCCCTTGGATGTATATCTCTCTTCATTCAGATGTAGTTAAAGTTACAAGAAACGATGATGGCCGTGTGGCAGCAAAAAAACCTTTCCTATAACATTGAATTGCTAATCGTGTTCTCTTCATCCCTTCTATGTATATCTCTCTTCATTCAGATGTAGTTAAAGTTACTAGAAATGATGATTGTCATGTTGCAGCAAACACACCTTTCCTGTAACGTTGCATGGCTAATCGTATTCTCTTCATCCCTTGTATCTATATCTCTCTTCATTCAGATGTAGTTAAACATTCTTAAAACGATGATTGTCATGTTGCAGCAAACAAACCTTTCCTGTAACCTTGAATTGCTAATCGTCTTCTCTTCATCCCATCTATGTATATCTCTCTTCAGTCAGATGTAGTTCAAGTTTCTAGAAACTATGATTGTCATGTTGCAGCAAACAAACCTTTCCTGTAACGTTGCATTGCTAATCGGGTTCTCTTCATCCCTTGTATGTATATCTCTCTTCATTCAGATGTAGTTAAACATTCTAAAAACGATGATTGTCATGTTGCAGCAAACAAACCTTTCCTGTAACGTTGAATGGCTAATCGTCTTCTCTTCATCCCTTGGATGTATATCTCTCTTCATTCAGATGTAGTTAAAGTTACAAGAAACGATGATGGCCGTGTGGCAGCAAAAAAACCTTTCCTATAACATTGAATTGCTAATCGTGTTCTCTTCATCCCTTCTATGTATATCTCTCTTCATTCAGATGTAGTTAAAGTTACTAGAAATGATGATTGTCATGTTGCAGCAAACAAACCTTTCCTGTAACGTTGCATGGCTAATCGTATTCTCTTCATCCCTTGTATCTATATCTCTCTTCATTCAGATGTAGTTAAACATTCTTAAAACGATGATTGTCATGTTGCAGCAAACAAACCTTTCCTGTAACCTTGAATTGCTAATCGTCTTCTCTTCATCCCATCTATGTATATCTCTCTTCAGTCAGATGTAGTTCAAGTTTCTAGAAACTATGATTGTCATGTTGCAGCAAACAAACCTTTCCTGTAACGTTGCATTGCTAATCGGGTTCTCTTCATCCCTTGTATGTATATCTCTCTTCATTCAGATGTAGTTAAACTTTCTAAAAACGATGATTGTCATGTTGCAGCAAACAAACCTTTCCTGTAACGTTGAATGGCTAATCGTCTTCTCTTCATCCCTTGTATGTATATCTCTCTTCATTCAGATGTAAACATTCTAAAAACGATGATTGTCATGTTGCAGCAAACAAACCTTTCCTGTATCGTTGAATGGCTAATCGTGTTCTCTTCATCCCTTGTATGTATATCTCTCTTCATTCAGATGTAGTTAAAGTTACTAGAAACGATGATTGTCATGTTGCAGCAAACAAACCTTTCCTGTAACCTTGAATTGCTAATCGTGTTCTCTTCATCCCTTGTATGTATATCTCTCTTCATTCAGATGTAGTTAAAGTTACTACAAATGATGATTGTCATGTTGCAGCAAACAAACCTTTCCTGTAACGTTGCATTGCTAATCGTGTTCTCTTCATCCCTTGTATGTATATCTCTCTTCATTCAGATGTAGTTAAAGTTTCTAGAAACGATAATAGTCATGTTGCAGCAAACAAACCTTTCCTGTAACGTTGAATGGCTAATCGTGTTCTCTTCATCCCTTGTATGTATATCTCTCTTCATTCAGATGTAGTTAAAGTTACTAGAAACGATGATTGTCATGTTGCAGCAAACAAACCTTTCCTGTAACCTTGAATGGCTAATCGTGTTCTCTTCATCCCTCGTATGTATATCTCTCTTCATTCAGAAGTAGTTAAAGTTACTAGAAACGATGATTGTCATGTTGCAGCAAACAAAATTTTCCTGTAACGTTGAATTGCTCATCGTGTTCTCTTCATCCCTTGTATGTATATCTCTCTTCATTCAGATGTAGTTAATGTTGCTATAAACGATGATGGCCGTGTTGCAGCAAACACCTTTCCCGTAATGTTGGATTGTTAACTGTGTTCTCTTCATCCCTGGTATGTATATCTCTCTTCATTCAGATGTAGTTAAAGTTACTAGAAACGATGATTGTCATGTTGCAGCAAACAAACCTTTCCTGTAACCTTGAATTGCTCATCGTGTTCTCTTCATCCCTTGTATGTATATCTCTCTTCATTCAGATGTAGTTAAAGTTACTACAAATGATGATGGCCGTGTAGCAGCAAACAAACCTTTCCTATAACATTGAATTGCTAATCGTCTTCTCTTCATCCCTTGTATGTATATCTCTCTTCATTCAGATGTAGTTAAAGTTTCTAGAAACGATGATTGTCATGTTGCAGCAAACGAACCTTTCCTGTAACGTTGAATGGCTAATCGTGTTCTCTTCATCCCTTGTATGTATATCTCTCTTCATTCAGATGTAGTTAAAGTTACTAGAAACAATGATGGCCGTGTTGCAGGACACAAACCTTTCCTGTAACGTTGAATGGCTCATCGTGTTCTCTTCATCCCTTGTATGTGTATCTCTCTTCATTCAGATGTTGTTAAAGTTACTAGAAACGATGATTGTCATGTTGCAGCAAACAAACCTTTCCTGTAACCTTGAATTGCTCATCGTGTTCTCTTCATCCCTTGTATGTATATCTCTCTTCATTCACATGTAGTTAAAGTTACTACAAATGATGATGGCCGTGTAGCAGCAAACAAACTTTTCCTATAACATTGAATTGCTAATCGTCTTCTCTTCATCCCTTGTATGTATATCTCTCTTCATTCAGATGTAGTTAAAGTTACTACAAATGATGATGGCCGTGTAGCAGCAAACAAACTTTTCCTATAACATTGAATTGCTAATCGTCTTCTCTTCATCCCTTGTATGTATATCTCTCTTCATTCAGATGTAGTTAAAGTTTCTAGAAACGATGATTGTCATGTTGAAGCAAGCAAACCTTTCCTGTAACGTTGAATGGCTAATCGTGTTCTCTTCATCCCTTGTGTGTATATCTCTCTTCATTCAGATGTAGTTAAAGTTACTAGAAACGATGATTGTCATGTTGCAGCAAACAAACCTTTCCTGTAACCTTGAATTGCTCATCGTGTTCTCTTCATCCCTTGTATGTATATCTCTCTTCATTCACATGTAGTTAAAGTTACTACAAATGATGATGGCCGTGTAGCAGCAAACAAACTTTTCCTATAACATTGAATTGCTAATCGTCTTCTCTTCATCCCTTGTATGTATATCTCTCTTCATTCAGATGTAGTTAAAGTTTCTAGAAACGATGATTGTCATGTTGAAGCAAACAAACCTTTCCTGTAACGTTGAATGGCTAATCGTGTTCTCTTCATCCCTTGTATGTATATCTCTCTTCATTCAGATGTAGTTAAAGTTACTACAAATGATGATTGTCATGTTGCAGCAAACAAACCTTTCCTGTAACCTTGAATTGCTCATCGTGTTTTCTTCATCCCTTGTATGTATATCTCTCTTCATTCAGATGTAGTTAATGTTATTAGAAACGATGATGGCCGTGTGGCAGCAAACAAACCTTTCCTATAACATTGCATTGCTAAACGTCTTCTCTTCATCCCTTGTATGTATATCTCTCTTCATTCAGATGTAGTTAAAGTTTCTAGAAACGATGATTGTCATGTTGCAGCAAACAAACCTTTCCTGTAACGTTGAAAGGCTAATCGTGTTCTCTTCATCCCTTGTATGTATATCTCTCTTCATTCAGATGTAGTTAAAGTTACTAGAAACGATGATGGTCATGTTGCAGCAAACAAACCTTTCCTGTAACGTTGCATTGCTCATCGTGTTCTCTTCATCCCTTGTATGTATATCTCTCTTCATTCAGATGTAGTTAAAGTTACTACAAATGATGATTGTCATGTTGCAGCAAACAAACCTTTCGTGTAACCTTGAATTGCTCATCGTGTTCTCTTCATCCCTTGTATGTATATCTCTCTTCATTCAGATGTAGTTAATGTTATTAGAAACGATGATGGCCGTGTGGCAGCAAACAAACCTTTCCTATAACATTGCATTGCTAAACGTCTTCTCTTCATCCCTTGTATGTATATCTCTCTTCATTCAGATGTAGTTAAAGTTTCTAGAAACGATGATTGTCATGTTGCAGCAAACAAACCTTTCCTGTAACGTTGAAAGGCTAATCGTGTTCTCTTCATCCCTTGTATGTATATCTCTCTTCATTCAGATGTAGTTAAAGTTACTAGAAACGATGATGGTCATGTTGCAGCAAACAAACCTTTCCTGTAACGTTGCATTGCTCATCGTGTTCTCTTCATCCCTTGTATGTATATCTCTCTTCATTCAGATGTAGTTAAAGTTATTAGAAACGATGATTGCCGTGTTGCAGCAAACAAACCTTTCCTGTAACATTGCATTGCTAATCCTCTTCATCCCTTGTATGTATATCTCTCTTCATTCAGATGTAGTTAAAGTTACAAGAAACGATGATGGCCGTGTGGCAGCAAAAAAACCTTTCCTATAACATTGAATTGCTAATCGTGTTCTCTTCATCCCTTGTATGTATATCTCTCTTCATTCAGATGTAGTTAAAGATTCTAAAAACGATGATGGTCATGTTGCAGCAAACAAACCTTTCCTGTAACGTTGAATGGCTAATCGAGATCTCTTCATCCCTTGGATGTATATCTCTCTTCATTCAGATGTAGTTAAAGTTACAAGAAACGATGATGGCCGTGTGGCAGCAAAAAAACCTTTCCTATAACATTGAATTGCTAATCGTGTTCTCTTCATCCCTTCTATGTATATCTCTCTTCATTCAGATGTAGTTAAAGTTACTAGAAATGATGATTGTCATGTTGCAGCAAACAAACCTTTCCTGTAACGTTGCATGGCTAATCGTATTCTCTTCATCCCTTGTATCTATATCTCTCTTCATTCAGATGTAGTTAAACATTCTTAAAACGATGATTGTCATGTTGCAGCAAACAAACCTTTCCTGTAACCTTGAATTGCTAATCGTCTTCTCTTCATCCCATCTATGTATATCTCTCTTCAGTCAGATGTAGTTCAAGTTTCTAGAAACTATGATTGTCATGTTGCAGCAAACAAACCTTTCCTGTAACGTTGCATTGCTAATCGGGTTCTCTTCATCCCTTGTATGTATATCTCTCTTCATTCAGATGTAGTTAAACATTCTAAAAACGATGATTGTCATGTTGCAGCAAACAAACCTTTCCTGTAACGTTGAATGGCTAATCGTCTTCTCTTCATCCCTTGTATGTATATCTCTCTTCATTCAGATGTAAACATTCTAAAAACGATGATTGTCATGTTGCAGCAAACAAACCTTTCCTGTATCGTTGAATGGCTAATCGTGTTCTCTTCATCCCTTGTATGTATATGTCTCTTCATTCAGATGTAGTTAAAGTTACTAGAAACGATGATTGTCATGTTGCAGCAAACAAACCTTTCCTGTAACCTTGAATTGCTAATCGTGTTCTCTTCATCCCTTGTATGTATATCTCTCTTCATTCAGATGTAGTTAAAGTTACTACAAATGATGATTGTCATGTTGCAGCAAACAAACCTTTCCTGTAACGTTGCATTGCTAATCGTGTTCTCTTCATCCCTTGTATGTATATCTCCCTTCATTCAGATGTAGTTAAAGTTTCTAGAAACGATAATAGTCATGTTGCAGCAAACAAACCTTTCCTGTAACGTTGAATGGCTAATCGTGTTCTGTTCATCCCTTGTATGTATATCTCTCTTCATTCAGATGTAGTTAAAGTTACTAGAAACGATGATTGTCATGTTGCAGCAAACAAACCTTTCCTGTAACCTTGAATGGCTAATCGTGTTCTCTTCATCCCTCGTATGTATATCTCTCTTCATTCAGATGTAGTTAAAGTTACTAGAAACGATGATTGTCATGTTGCAGCAAATAAAATTTTCCTGTAACGTTGAATTGCTCATCGTGTTCTCTTCATCCCTTGTATGTATATCTCTCTTCATTCAGATGTAGTTAATGTTGCTATAAACGATGATGGCCGTGTTGCAGCAAACACCTTTCCCGTAATGTTGGATTGCTAACTGTGTTCTCTTCATCCCTGGTATGTATATCTCTCTTCATTCAGATGTAGTTAAAGTTACTAGAAACGATGATTGTCATGTTGCAGCAAACAAACCTTTCCTGTAACCTTGAATTGCTCATCGTGTTCTCTTCATCCCTTGTACGTATATCTCTCTTCATTCAGATGTAGTTAAAGTTACTACAAATGATGATGGCCGTGTAGCAGCAAACAAACCTTTCCTATAACATTGAATTGCTAATCGTCTTCTCTTCATCCCTTGTATGTATATCTCTCTTCATTCAGATGTAGTTAAAGTTTCTAGAAACGATGATTGTCATGTTGCAGCAAACAAACCTTTCCTGTAACGTTGAATGGCTAATCGTGTTCTCTTCATCCCTTGTATGTATATCTCTCTTCATTCAGATGTAGTTAAAGTTACTAGAAACAATGATGGCCGTGTTGCAGGACACAAACCTTTCCTGTAACGTTGAATGGCTCATCGTGTTCTCTTCATCCCTTGTATGTGTATCTCTCTTCATTCAAATGTTGTTAAAGTTACTAGAAACGATGATTGTCATGTTACAGCAAACAAACCTTTCCTGTAACCTTGAATTGCTCATCGTGTTCTCTTCATCCCTTGTATGTATATCTCTCTTCATTCACATGTAGTTAAAGTTACTACAAATGATGATGGCCGTGTAGCAGCAAACAAACTTTTCCTATAACATTGAATTGCTAATCGTCTTCTCTTCATCCCTTGTATGTATATCTCTCTTCATTCAGATGTAGTTAAAGTTTCTAGAAACGATGATTGTCATGTTGAAGCAAGCAAACCTTTCCTGTAACGTTGAATGGCTAATCGTGTTCTCTTCATCCCTTGTGTGTATGTCTCTCTTCATTCAGATGTAGTTAAAGTTACTAGAAACGATGATTGTCATGTTGCAGCAAACAAACCTTTCCTGTAACCTTGAATTGCTCATCGTGTTCTCTTCATCCCTTGTATGTATATCTCTCTTCATTCACATGTAGTTAAAGTTACTACAAATGATGATGGCCGTGTAGCAGCAAACAAACTTTTCCTATAACATTGAATTGCTAATCGTCTTCTCTTCATCCCTTGTATGTATATCTCTCTTCATTCAGATGTAGTTAAAGTTTCTAGAAACGATGATTGTCATGTTGAAGCAAACAAACCTTTCCTGTAACGTTGCATTGCTCATCGTGTTCTCTTCATCCCTTGTATGTATATCTCTCTTCATTCAGATGTAGTTAAAGTTATTAGAAACGATGATTGCCGTGTTGCAGTAAACAAACCTTTCCTGTAACATTGCATTGCTAATCCTCTTCATCCCTTGTATGTATATCTCTCTTCATTCAGATGTAGTTAAAGTTACAAGAAACGATGATGGCCGTGTGGCAGCAAAAAAACCTTTCCTATAACATTGAATTGCTAATCGTGTTCTCTTCATCCCTTGTATGTATATCTCTCTTCATTCAGATGTAGTTAAAGATTCTAAAAACGATGATGGTCATGTTGCAGCAAACAAACCTTTCCTGTAACGTTGAATGGCTAATCGAGATCTCTTCATCCCTTGGATGTATATCTCTCTTCAATCAGATGTAGTTAAAGTTACTAGAAATGATGATTGTCATGTTGCAGCAAACAAACCTTTCCTGTAACGTTGCATGGCTAATCGTATTTTCTTCATCCCTTGTATCTATATCTCTCTTCATTCAGATGTAGTTAAACATTCTTAAAACGATGATTGTCATGTTGCAGCAAACAAACCTTTCCTGTAACGTTGCATTGCTAATCGGGTTCTCTTCATCCCTTGTATGTATATCTCTCTTCATTCAGATGTAGTTAATGTTGCTATAAACGATGATGGCCGTGTTGCAGCAAACACCTTTCCCGTAATGTTGGATTGCTAACTGTGTTCTCTTCATCCCTGGTATGTATATCTCTCTTCATTCAGATGTAGTTAAAGTTACTAGAAACGATGATTGTCATGTTGCAGCAAACAAACCTTTCCTGTAACCTTGAATTGCTCATCGTGTTCTCTTCATCCCTTGTACGTATATCTCTCTTCATTCAGATGTAGTTAAAGTTACTACAAATGATGATGGCCGTGTAGCAGCAAACAAACCTTTCCTATAACATTGAATTGCTAATCGTCTTCTCTTCATCCCTTGTATGTATATCTCTCTTCATTCAGATGTAGTTAAAGTTTCTAGAAACGATGATTGTCATGTTGCAGCAAACAAACCTTTCCTGTAACGTTGAATGGCTAATCGTGTTCTCTTCATCCCTTGTATGTATATCTCTCTTCATTCAGATGCAGTTAAAGTTACTAGAAACAATGATGGCCGTGTTGCAGGACACAAACCTTTCCTGTAACGTTGAATGGCTCATCGTGTTCTCTTCATCCCTTGTATGTGTATCTCTCTTCATTCAAATGTTGTTAAAGTTACTAGAAACGATGATTGTCATGTTACAGCAAACAAACCTTTCCTGTAACCTTGAATTGCTCATCGTGTTCTCTTCATCCCTTGTATGTATATCTCTCTTCATTCACATGTAGTTAAAGTTACTACAAATGATGATGGCCGTGTAGCAGCAAACAAACTTTTCCTATAACATTGAATTGCTAATCGTCTTCTCTTCATCCCTTGTATGTATATCTCTCTTCATTCAGATGTAGTTAAAGTTTCTAGAAACGATGATTGTCATGTTGAAGCAAGCAAACCTTTCCTGTAACGTTGAATGGCTAATCGTGTTCTCTTCATCCCTTGTGTGTATGTCTCTCTTCATTCAGATGTAGTTAAAGTTACTAGAAACGATGATTGTCATGTTGCAGCAAACAAACCTTTCCTGTAACCTTGAATTGCTCATCGTGTTCTCTTCATCCCTTGTATGTATATCTCTCTTCATTCACATGTAGTTAAAGTTACTACAAATGATTATGGCCGTGTAGCAGCAAACAAACTTTTCCTATAACATTGAATTGCTAATCGTCTTCTCTTCATCCCTTGTATGTATATCTCTCTTCATTCAGATGTAGTTAAAGTTTCTAGAAACGATGATTGTCATGTTGAAGCAAACAAACCTTTCCTGTAACGTTGAATGGCTAATCGTGTTCTCTTCATCCCTTGTGTGTATATCTCTCTTCATTCAGATGTAGTTAAAGTTACTAGAAACGATGATTGTCATGTTGCAGCAAACAAACCTTTCCTGTAACCTTGAATTGCTCATCGTGTTCTCTTCATCCCTTGTATGTATATCTCTCTTCATTCAGATGTAGTTAAAGTTACTAAAAATGATGATTGTCATGTTGCAGCAAACAAACCTTTCCTGTAACGTTGCATTGCTAATCGTATTCTCTTCACCCCTTGTATGTATATCTCTCTTCATTCAGATGTAGTTAAAGATTCTAAAAACGATGATTGTCATGTTGTAGTAAACAAACCTTTCCTGTAACCTTGAATTGCTCATCGTCTTCTCTTCATCCCTTGTATGTATATCTCTCTTCATTCAGATGTAGTTAAAGTTACTACAAATGATGACGGCCATGTAGCAGCAAACAAACCTTTCCTATAACATTGAATTGCTAATCGTCTTCTCTTCATCCCTTGTATGTATATCTCTCTTCATTCAGATGTAGTTAAAGTTACTAGAAATGATGATTGTCATGTTGCAGCAAACAAACCTTTCCTATAACATTGAATTGCTAATCGTCTTCTCTTCATCCCTTCTAAGTATATCTCTCTTCATTCAGATGTAGTTAAAGATTCTAAAAACGATGATGGTCATGTTGCAGCAAACAAACCTTTCCTGTAACGTTGAATGGCTAATCGAGTTCTCTTCATCCCTTGGATGTATATCTCTCTTCATTCAGATGTAGTTAATGTTGCTAGAAACGATGATGGCCGTGTTGCAGCAAACACCTTTCCCGTAATGTTGAATTGCTAACTGTGTTCTCTTCATCCCTGGTATGTATATCTCTCTTCATTCAGGTGTAGTTAAAAATTCTAAAAACGATGATTGTCATGTTGCAGCAAACAAACCTTTCCTGTTACGTTGCATTGCTAATCGTGTTCTCTTCTTCCCTTGTATGTATATCTCTCTTCATTCAGATGTAGTTAAAAATTCTAAAAACGATGATTGTCATGTTGCAGCAAACAAACCTTTCCTGTAACGTTGAATGGCTAATCGTGTTCTCTTCATCCCTTGTATGTATATCTCTCTTCATTCAGATGTAGTTCAAGTTACTAGAAACGATGATGGCCGTGAGGCAGCAAACAAACCTTTCCTGTATCATTGAATTGCTAATCGTCTTCTCTTCATCCCTTGTATGTCTATCTCTCTTCATTCAGATGTAGTTAAAGTTTCTAGAAACGATGATTGTCATGTTGCAGCAAACAAACCTTTCCTGGAAGCTTGAATTGCTCATCGTGTTCTCTTCATCCCTTGTATGTATATCTCTCTTCATTCAGATGTAGTTAAAGTTACTACAAATGATGATGGCCGTGTAGCAGCAAACAAACCTTTCCTGTAACATTGAATTGCTAATCGTCTTCTCTTCATCCCTTGTATGTATATCTCTCTTCATTCAGATGTAGTTAAAGTTTCTAGAAACGATGATTCTCATGTTGCAGCAAACAAACCTTTCCTGTAACGTTGAATGGCTAATCGTGTTCTCTTCATCCCTTCTATGTATATCTCTCTTCATTCAGATGTAGTTAAAGTTACTAGAAACGATGATTGTCTTGTTGCAGCAAACAAACCTTTCCTGTAACGTTGCATTGCTAATCGTGTTCTCTTCAACCCTTGTATGTATATCTCTCTTCATTCAGATGTAGTTAAAGTTGCTAGAAACAATGATTGTCATGTTGCAGCAAACAAACCTTTCCTGTAACGTTGAATGGCTCATCGTCTTCTCATCATCCCTTGTATGTATATCTCTCTTCATTCAGATGTAGTTAAAGTTACTAGAAACGATGATGGCCGTGTGGCAGCAAAAAAACCTTTCCTATAACATTGAATTGCTAATAGTGTTCTCTTCATCCCTTGTATGTATACCTTTCTTCATTCAGATGTAGTTAAAGTTACTGGAAACGATGATGGCCGTGTTGCAGCAAACACACCTTTCCTGTAACGTTGCATTGCTAACCGTGTTCTCTTCATCCCTTCTATGTATATCTCTCTTCATTCAGATGTAGTTAAAGTTGCTAGAAACAATGATTGTCATGTTGCAGCAAACAAACCTTTCCTGTAACGATGAATTGCTCATCGTGTTCTCTTCATCCCTTGTATGTATATCTCTCTTCATTCAGATGTAGTTCAAGTTACTAGAAACGATGATGGCCGTGAGGCAGCAAACAAACCTTTCCTGTATCATTGAATTGCTAATCGTCTTCTCTTCATCCCTTGTATGTCTATCTCTCTTCATTCAGATGTAGTTAAAGTTTCTAGAAACGATGATTGTCATGTTGCAGCAAACAAACCTTTCCTGGAAGCTTGAATTGCTCATCGTGTTCTCTTCATCCCTTGTATGTATATCTCTCTTCATTCAGATGTAGTTAAAGTTACTACAAATGATGATGGCCGTGTAGCAGCAAACAAACCTTTCCTGTAACATTGAATTGCTAATCGTCTTCTCTTCATCCCTTGTATGTATATCTCTCTTCATTCAGATGTAGTTAAAGTTTCTAGAAACGATGATTCTCATGTTGCAGCAAACAAACCTTTCCTGTAACGTTGAATGGCTAATCGTGTTCTCTTCATCCCTTCTATGTATATCTCTCTTCATTCAGATGTAGTTAAAGTTACTAGAAACGATGATTGTCTTGTTGCAGCAAACAAACCTTTCCTGTAACGTTGCATTGCTAATCGTGTTCTCTTCAACCCTTGTATGTATATCTCTCTTCATTCAGATGTAGTTAAAGTTGCTAGAAACAATGATTGTCATGTTGCAGCAAACAAACCTTTCCTGTAACGTTGAATGGCTCATCGTCTTCTCATCATCCCTTGTATGTATATCTCTCTTCATTCAGATGTAGTTAAAGTTACTAGAAACGATGATGGCCGTGTGGCAGCAAAAAAACCTTTCCTATAACATTGAATTGCTAATAGTGTTCTCTTCATCCCTTGTATGTATACCTTTCTTCATTCAGATGTAGTTAAAGTTACTGGAAACGATGATGGCCGTGTTGCAGCAAACACACCTTTCCTGTAACGTTGCATTGCTAACCGTGTTCTCTTCATCCCTTCTATGTATATCTCTCTTCATTCAGATGTAGTTAAAGTTGCTAGAAACAATGATTGTCATGTTGCAGCAAACAAACCTTTCCTGTAACGATGAATTGCTCATCGTGTTCTCTTCATCCCTTGTATGTATATCTCTCTTCATTCAGATGTAGTTAATGTTATTAGAAACGATGATGGCCGTGTGGCAGCAAACAAACCTTTCCTATAACATTGCATTGCTAAACGTCTTCTCTTCATCCCTTGTATGTATATCTCTCTTCATTCAGATGTAGTTAAAGTTTCTAGAAACGATGATTGTCATGTTGCAGCAAACAAACCTTTCCTGTAACGTTGAAAGGCTAATCGTGTTCTCTTCATCCCTTGTATGTATATCTCTCTTCATTCAGATGTAGTTAAAGTTACTAGAAACAATGATGGTCATGTTGCAGCAAACAAACCTTTCCTGTAACGTTGCATTGCTCATCGTGTTCTCTTCATCCCTTGTATGTATATCTCTCTTCATTCAGATGTAGTTAAAGTTATTAGAAACGATGATTGCCGTGGTGCAGCAAACAAACCTATCCTGTAACATTGCATTGCTAATCCTCTTCATCCCTTGTATGTATATCTCTCTTCATTCAGATGTAGTTAAAGTTACAAGAAACGATGATGGCCGTGTGGCAGCAAAAAAACCTTTCCTATAACATTGAATTGCTAATCGTGTTCTCTTCATCCCTTGTATGTATATCTCTCTTCATTCAGATGTAGTTAAAGTTACTGGAAACGATGATGGCCGTGTTGCAGCAAACACACCTTTGCTGTAACATTGAATTGCTCATCGTGTTCTCTTCATCCCTTGTATGTATATCTCCCTTCATTCAGATGCAGTTAAAGTTACTAGAAACAATGATTGTCATGTTGCAGCAAACAAGCCTTTACTATAACATTGAATTGCTAATCCTCTTCTCTTCATCCTATCTATGTATATCGCTCTTCATTCTGATGTAGTTAAAGTTTCTAGAAACGATGATTGTCTTGTTGCAGCAATCAAACTTTTCCTGTAACGTTGAATGGCTAATCGTCTTCTCTTCCTCCCTTGTATGTATATCTCTCTTCATTCAGATGTAGTTAAAGTTTCTAGAAACAATGATTGTCATGTTGCAGCAAACAAAGCTTTCCTGTAACGTTGAATGGCTAATCGTGTTCTCTTCCTCCCTTGTATGTATATCTCTCTTCATTCAGATGTAGTTAAAGTTGCTAGAAACAATGATTGTCATGTTGCAGCAAACAAACCTTTCCTGTAACGATGAATTGCTCATCGTGTTCTCTTCATCCCTTGTATGTATATCTCTCTTCATTCAGATGTAGTTAATGTTATTAGAAACGATGATGGCCGTGTGGCAGCAAACAAACCTTTCCTATAACATTGCATTGCTAAACGTCTTCTCTTCATCCCTTGTATGTATATCTCTCTTCATTCAGATGTAGTTAAAGTTTCTAGAAACGATGATTGTCATGTTGCAGCAAACAAACCTTTCCTGTAACGTTGAAAGGCTAATCGTGTTCTCTTCATCCCTTGTATGTATATCTCTCTTCATTCAGATGTAGTTAAAGTTACTAGAAACGATGTTGGTCATGTTGCAGCAAACAAACCTTTCCTGTAACGTTGCATTGCTCATCGTGTTCTCTTCATCCCTTGTATGTATATCTCTCTTCATTCAGATGTAGTTAAAGTTATTAGAAACGATGATTGCCGTGTTGCAGCAAACAAACCTTTCCTGTAACATTGCATTGCTAATCCTCTTCATCCCTTGTATGTATATCTCTCTTCATTCAGATGTAGTTAAAGTTACAAGAAACGATGATGGCCGTGTGGCAGCAAAAAAACCTTTCCTATAACATTGAATTGCTAATCGTGTTCTCTTCATCCCTTGTATGTATATCTCTCTTCATTCAGATGTAGTTAAAGTTACTGGAAATGATGATGGCCGTGTTGCAGCAAACACACCTTTCCTATAACATTGAATTGCTCATCGTGTTCTCTTCATCCCTTGTATGTATATCTCCCTTCATTCAGATGCAGTTAAAGTTACTAGAAACAATGATTGTCATGTTGCCCCAAACAAGCCTTTACTATAACATTGAATTGCTAATCCTCTTCTCTTCATCCCATCTATGTATATCGCTCTTCATTCTGATGTAGTTAAAGTTTCTAGAAACTATGATTGTCTTGTTGCAGCAATCAAACTTTTCCTGTAACGTTGAATGGCTAATCGTCTTCTCTTCATCACTTGTATGTATATCTCTCTTCATTCAGATGTAGTTAAAGTTTCTAGAAACAATGATTGTCATGTTGCAGCAAACAAAGCTTTCCTGTAACGTTGAATGGCTAATCGTGTTCTCTTCCTCCCTTGTATGTATATCTCTCTTCAATCAGATGTAGTTAAAGTTTCTAGAAACGACGATTGTCATGTTGCAGCTAACAAACCTTTCCTGTAACGTTGAATTGTTAATCGTGTTCTCTTCATCCCTTGTATGTATATCTCTCTTCATTCAGATGTAGTTAAAATTACTATAAACGATGATTGTCATGTTGCAGCAGACAAAACTTTCCTGTAACATTGAATTCCTAATCGTCTTCTCTACATCCCTTGTATGTATATCTCTCTTCATTCAGATGTAGTTAAAGTTAGTAGAAACGATGATGGCCGTGTTGCAGCAAACAAACCTTTCATGTAACGTTGAATGGCTTATCGTCTTCTCTTCATCCATTGTATGTATATCTCTCTTCATTCAGATGTAGTTCAAGTTACTAGAAACGATGATGGCCGTGTGGCAGCAAACAAACCTTTCCTGTATCATTGAATTGCTAATCGTCTTCTCTTCATCCCTTGTATGTTTATCTCTCTTCATTCAGATGTAGTTAAAGTTACTAGAAACGATGATCGTCATGTTGCAGCAAACAAACCTTTCCTAAAACTTTGAATTACTCATCGTGTTCTCTTCAACCCTTGTATGTATATCTCTCTTCATTCAGATGTAGTTAAAGTTACTAGAAACGATGATTGTCATGTTGCAGCAAACAAACATTTCCTGTAACGTTGAATGGCTAATCGTGTTCTCTTCATCCCTTGTATGTATATCTCTTTTCATTCAGATGTAGTTAAAGTTACTAGAAACGATGATTGTCATATTGCAGCAAACAAACCTTTCCTGTAACGTTGAATGGCTAATCGTGTTCTCTTCATCCGTTGTAAGCATATCTTTCTTCATTCAGATGTAGTTAAATTACTAGAAACGATGATTGTCATATTGCAGCAAACAAACCTTTCCTGTAACGTTGAATTGCTCATCGTGTTCTCTTCATCCCTTGTATGTATATGTCTCTTCATTCAAATGTGGTTAAAGTTACTAGAAACGATGATTGTCATGTTGCAGCAAACAAACCTTTCCTGTAACGTTGAATTGCTAATCGTGTTCTCTTCATCCCTTGTATGTATATCTTTCTTCATTCAGATGTAGTTAAAGTTACTAGAAACGATGATTGTCATGTTGCAGCAAACAAACCTTTCCTGTAACGTTGAATTGCTAATCGTGTTCTCTTCATCCCTTGAATGTATATCTCTCTTCATTCAGATGTAGTTAAAGTTTCTAAAAACGATGATTGTCATGTTGCGGCAAACAAACCTTTCCTGTAACGTTGAATTGCTAATCGTGTTCTCTTCAACCCTTGTATGTATATCTCTCTTCATTCAGATGTAGTTAAAGTTTCAAAGAAAGAATGGAAGAATAAGAGGAAAATGGCTTAGCTACTGCGAAGAGTCTTCTAGCATGCTTCCTTGCCCGTTCCTGCTGATTGGATCTATCATCGCTAAGTCACAAGAAAGGTGGAGGGCAGCCGGATGGACATGTGTGATGAGGCTCTAGTCAAAGAAAGAATGAAAGAATTAGAGGAAAATGTCTTAGCCACTGGGAAGGGTCTTCTTGCATACTTCCTTGCAAATTCCCGCTGTTCCGATCTATTTGTGCTAGGTCATAGAAAGGTGTAAGGCAGCTGCATGGACATGTGTGAAGACGCTATAACTAAAGAGAGAATGGAAGAATGAGAGGAAAATGGCTTAGCCACTGGGAAGAGTCTTCTCGCATGCTTCCTTGCCCGTTCCTGCTGATTGGATCTATCAGTGCTAAGTCACAAGAAAGGTGGAAGGCAGCTGCATGGACGTGTGTGAAGAGGCTATAGTCAAAGAAAGAAGGAAGAATGAGAGGGAAATGGCTTAGCCACTGCGAAGAGTCTTCTAGCATACTTCCTTGCCCATTCTTGCTGATTGGATCTCATCGTAGTGAATTGAGGTCAGTCAGCCACTGAAAAGACTCTTCTCAGTGGTAAACACAATCCCCTGTCATCATAAAGGTCTCCCAGGGATGTCTGTTGTTGTGATAGCCATGAGACCCAATCCAGTCAAGTGTCAGAACTGGAGCAGTTTTGGATCCTGACGGGGATAATTCTGCCCAGTAGCTCTTTTGGGGAATCCGGTTCAGATGCCAGCGTGGGTGGCAACAATCTCCTACTAGTGATAGGTAACAAGAAATGTGGAAGGCGGATGCTTAGATATGTGTGAAGAGGCTATATAGCAATCAAAGAAAGAATGAGAGGGAAATGTCTTAGCCACTGCGAAGAGTCTTCTAGCATGCTTCCTTGCCCGTTCGTGCTGATTGGATCTATCAGTGCTAAGTCACAAGAAAGGTGGAGGGCAGCCACATGGACATGTATGAAGAGGCTCTAGTCAAAGAAAGTATGAAAGAATTAGAGGAAAATGTCTTAGCCACTGCAAAGAGTCTTCTAGCATACTTCCTTGAAAATTCCCGCTGTTCGGAAAGGTGGAAGGCAGCTGCATGGACATGTATGAAGAGGCTCTAGTCAAAGAAAGAATGGAAGAATGAGAGGAAATTGGCTTAGCCACTGCGAAGAGTCTTCTAGCATGCTTCCTTGCCTGTTCCTGCTGATTGGATCTGTTCGTGCAAGGTCACAGGAAAGGTGGACCGCAGCCGCATGGACATGTGTGAAGAGTCTCTAGTCAAAGAAAGAATGAAAGAATGAGAGGAAAATGGCTTAGCAACTGGGAAGAGTCTTCTAGCATACTTCCTTGCAAATTCCCGCTGTTTGGATCTATTTGTGCTACGACATAGGAAAGGTGGAAGGCAGCTGCATGGACATGTGTGAAGAGGCTATAACTAAAGAAAGAATGGAAGAATGAGAGGAAAATGGCTTAGCCACTGCGAAGAGTCTTCTAGCACGCTTCCTTTCCCGTTCCTACTGATTGGATCTATTCATGCAAGGTCACAGGAAAGTTGGAAGGCAGCTTCACGGACATGTATGAAGAGGCTATAGTCAAAGAAAGAATGGAAGAATGAGAGGAAAATGGCTTAGCCACTGTGAAGAGTCTTCTAGCATACTTCCTTGCCCATTCTTGCTGATTGGATTTCATCGTAGTGAGTTGAGGTCAGTCAGCCACTGAAAAGACTCTTCTCAGTGGTAAACACAATGCCGTCATGATAAAGGTCTCCCAGGGATGTCTGTTGTTGTGATAGCCATGAGACCCAATCCAGTCAAGTGTCAGAACTGGAGCAGTTCAGGATCCTGACGGGGATAATTCTGCCCAGTAGCTCTTTTGGGGAATCCAGTTCAGATACCGGTGTAGGTGGCAACAATCTCCTACTAGTGATAGGTAACAGGAAAGGTGGAAGGGAGACGCTTGAATATGTATGAAGAGGCTATAGTCAAAGAAAGAATGAGAGGGAAATGTCTTAGCCACTGCAAAGAGTCTTCTAGCATGCTTCCTTGCCCATTCCTGCTGATTGGATCTATCAGTGCTAAGTCACAAGAAAGGTGGAGGGCAGCCGCATGGACATGTGTGAAGAGGCTCTAGTCAAAGAAAGAATGAAAGAATTAGAGGAAAATGTCTTAGCCACTGCGAAGAGTCTTCTTGCATACTTCCTTGAAAATTCCCGCTGTTCGGATCTATTCGTGCTAGGTCATAGAAATGTGGAAGGCAGCTGCATGGACATTTGTGAAGAGGCTATAATTAAAGAAAGAGTGGAAGAATTAGAGGAAAATGGCTTAGCCACTGCGAAGAGTCTTCTAGCATGCTTCCTTGCCCGTTCCTGCTGATTGGATCTATGAGCGCTAAGTCACAAGAAAGGTGGAAGGCAGCTGCATGGATGTGTGTGAAGCGGCTATAGTGGAAGAAAGAATGGAAGAATGAGAGGAAAATGGCTTAGCCACTGCAAAGAGTCTTCTAGCATACTTCCTTGCCCATTCTTGCTGATTGGATCTCATCGTAGTTAATTGAGGTCAGTCAGCCACTGAAAAGACTCTTCTCAGTGGTAAACACAATCCCCTGTCATCATAAAGGTCTGTTGTTGTGATAGCCATGAGACCCAATCCAGTCAAGTGTCAGAACTGGAGCAGTTTGGGATCCTGACGGGGATAATTCTGCCCAGTAGCTCTTTTGGGGAATCCGGTTCAGATACCAGCGTGGGTGGCAACAATCTCCTACTAGTGATAGGTAACAGGAAAGGTGGAAGGCAGGCGCTTGGATATGTGTGAAGAGGCTATAGTCAAAGAAAGAATGAGAGGGAAATGTCTTAGCCACTGCGAAGAATCTTCTAGCATGCTTCCTTGCCCGTTCGTGCTGATTGGATCTATCAGTGCTAAGACGCAAGAAAGGTGGAGGGCAGCCTCAAGTACATGTGTGAAGAGGCTCTAGTCAAAGAAAGAATGAAAGAATTAGAGGGAAATTACTTAGCCACTGCAAAGAGTCTTCTAGCATACTTCCTTGCAAATTCCCTCTGTTTGGGTCTATTCGTGCTAGGTCATAGAAAGGTGGAAGGCAGCTGCATGGAGAGGCTCGTGGAGTTGGGGTTTTGAGGTACAGCTTGGCAGTGGTTCCGCTCCTACTTGGCGGGTCGTCTCCAGAAGGTAGTGCTTGGGGAACATTGCTCGACACCGTGGGGTCTCCAATGTGGGGTCCTGCAGGGGTCAGTTCTGTCTCCCATGCTTTTTAACATCTACATGAAGCCGCTGGGTGCGGTCATCAGGAGTTTTGGAGTGCGTTGCCATCAGTACGCTGATGACACGCAACTCTACTTCTCCTTTTCATCGTCTTCAGGTGAGGCTGTTAATGTGCTGAACCGTTGCCTGGCTGCGATAATGGACTGGAGGAGAGCTAACAAACTGAGGCTCAATCCTGACAAGACTGAGATGCTGTTGGTGGAAGTTTCTCTGATCAGATGGTGGATATTCACCCTGTTCTGGACGGGGTTACACTCCCCCTGAAGGAGCGGGTTCGTAGTTTGGGAGTATGTATAGATCCTTCCCAGTCACTTGAGGCTCAAGTAGCCTCGGTGGCACGGAATGCGTTCTACCAACTTTGGTTGGTAGCCCAGCTACGTCCCTATCTGGACAGGGAGGACCTCACCTCAGTTGTCCATGCTCTGGTAACCTCTCGATTGGATTACTGCAATGCGCTCTACGTAGGGCTGCCTTTGAAGACGGTTCGGAAGCTACAGCTTGTGCAGAATGCGGCGGCCAGACTGATAACGAGGACCAAGCGGTCTGATCATATAAGACCTGTTCTGGCCCGCTTGCACTGGCTACCAATATGCTTCCGGGCCAGATTTAAAGTGCTGGTTTTAACCTATAAAGCCTCATACGGTGTGGGACCGCAATACCTGCTGGAACGCCTCTCCCGATATGAACCTGCCCGTACACTACGTTCAACATCGAAGGCCCTCCTCCGAGTTCCGACTCATAGGGAAGCTAGGAGGATGATAACAACAACTAGGACCTTCTCAGTGGTGGCCCCCGAACTGTGGAATAGTCTTCCCAATGAGGTGCGCTTGGCGCCGACGTTGTTATCTTTTCGGCGCCAAGTTAAAACCTTCCTCTTTTCTCAGGCATTTTAGTTCTTTAGTTTTTTAGTTTTTTAGTTGTAAGTATGTTGTAATTGATCTTAGAGTTGTGGATTTTTATATACCTGTCCCTTGCACTGATTTATTGGATTTTATTGTGTATATTTATATTTTTCTGTTGTACACCGCCCAGAGAGCTATGCTAGTCGGGCGGTATAGAAATTCAACAAATAAATAAATAAATAAATGTGTCAAGAGGCTATAGTCAAAGAAAGAATGAATAAATGAGAGGAAAATGTCTTAGCCACTGCAAAGAGTCTTCTAGCATGCATCCTTGCCCGTTCCTGCTGATTGGATCTATCAGCGCTAAGTCACAAGAAAGGTGGAGGGCAGCCGCATGGACATGTGTGAAGCGGCTCTAGTCAAAGAAAGAATGGAAGAATGAGAGGAAAATGGCTTAGCAACTGGGAAGAGTCTTCTAGCATACTTCCTTGAAATTCCCGCTGTTTGGATCTATTTGTGCTAGGTCACAGGAAAGGTGGAAGGCAGCTGCATGGACATGTGTGAAGAGGCTATAATTAAAGAAACAATGAAAGAATGAGAGGAAAATGGCTTAGCCACTGCGAAGAGTCTTCTAGCATGCTTCCTTGCCCATTCCTGCTGATTGTATCTATTCGTGCAAGGTCACAGGAAAGGTGGAAGGCAGCCACATGGACATGTGTGAAGAGGCTGTAGTCAAAGAAAGAATGAAAGAATGAGAGGAA
The DNA here is from genome assembly GCF_030035675.1 of Rhineura floridana. Taxonomy (NCBI): domain Eukaryota; kingdom Metazoa; phylum Chordata; class Lepidosauria; order Squamata; family Rhineuridae; genus Rhineura; species Rhineura floridana. The sequence continues at coordinate 8,422,581 of NC_084482.1, forward strand.
AATGGCTTAGCAACTGGGAAGAGTCTTCCAGCATACTTTCATGCCCATTCTTGCTGATTGGATTTCATCATAGTGAGTTGAGGTCAGTCAGCCACTGAAAAGACTCTTCTCAGTGGTAAACACAATCCCGTCATGATAAAGGTCTCCCAGGGATGTCTGTTGTTGTGATAGCCATGAGACCCAATCCAGTCAAGTGTCAGAACTGGAGCAGTTCAGGATCCTGATGGGGATAATTCTGCCCAGTAGCTCTTTTGGGGAATCCGGTTCAGATGCCAGCGTGGGTGGCAACAATCTCCTACTAGTGATAGGTAACAAGAAAGGTGGAAGGCGGATGCTTAGATATGTGTGAAGAGGCTATAGTCAAAGAAAGAATGAGAGGGAAATGTCTTAGCCACTGCGAAGAGTCTTCTAGCATGCTTCCTTGCCCGTTCGTGCTGATTGGATCTATCAGTGCTAAGTCACAAGAAAGGTGGAGGGCAGCCGCATGGACATGTATGAAGAGGCTCTAGTCAAAGAAAGTATGAAAGAATTAGAGGAAAATGTCTTAGCCACTGCAAAGAGTCTTCTAGCATACTTCCTTGAAAATTCCCACTGTTCGGAAAGGTGGAAGGCAGCTGCATGGACATGTGTGAAGACGCTATAACTAAAGAAAGAATGGAAGAATGAGAGGAAAATGGCTTAGCCACTGCGAAGAGCCTTCTAGCATGCTTCCTTGCCCGTTCCTGCTGATTAGATCTATCAGCACTAAGTCACACGAAAGGTGTAGGGCAGCCGCATGGACATGTGTGAAGAGGCTCTAGTCAAAGAAAGAATGAAAGAATTAGAGGGAAATGGCTTAGCCACTGTGAAGAGTCTTCTAGCATGCTTCCTTGCCCGTTCCTGCTGATTGGATCTATTCGTGCAAGGTCACAGGAAAGGTGGACGGCACCCGCAAGGACATGTGTGAAGACGCTCTAGTCAAAGAAAGAATGAAAGAATTAGAGGAAAATGTCTTAGCCACTGGGAAGAGTATTCTAGCATACTTCGTTGCAAATTCCCGCTGTTCCGATCTATTCGTGCTAGGTCATAGAAAGGTGGAAAGCAGCTGCATGGACATGTGTGAAGAGGCTATAATTAAAGAAAGAATGAAAGAATGAGAGGAAAATGTCTTAGCCACTGCGAAGAGTCTTCTAGCATGCTTCCTTGCCCGTTCCTGCTGATTGGATCTATCAGTGCTAAGTCACAAGAAAGGTGGAGGGCAGCTGTGTGAAGAGGCTCTAGTCAAAGAAAGTATGAAAGAATTAGAGGAAAATGTCTTAGTCACTGCGAAGAGTCTTCTAGCATACTTCCTTGAAAATTCCCGCTGTTCAGAAAGGTGGAAGGCAGCTGCATGGACATGTGTGAAGAGGCTATAACTAAAGAAAGAATGGAAGAATGAGAGGAAAATGGCTTAGCCACTGCGAAGAGTCTTCTAGCATGCTTCCTTGCCCATTCCTGCTGATTGGATCTATCAGTGCTAAGTCACAAGAAAAGTGGAAGGCAGCTGAATTGACGTGTGTGAAGAGGCTATAGTCAAAGAAAGAATGGAAGAATGAGAGGAAAATGGCTTAGCCACTGCGAAGAGTCTTCTAGCATGCTTCCTTGCCCATACTTGCTGATTGGATCTCATCGTAGTGAATTGAGCTCAGTCAGCCACTGAAAAGACTCTTCTCAGTGGTAAACACAATCCCCTGTCATCATAAAGGTCTCCCAGGGATGTCTGTTGTTGTGATAGCCATGAGACCCAATCCAGTCAAGTGTCAGAACTGGAGCAGTTTGGGATCCTGACAGGGATAATTCTGCCCAGTAGCTCTTTTGGGGAATCCCGTTCAGATACTATTTGTGCTAGGTCATAGGAAAGGTGGAAGGCAACTGCATGGACATGTGTGAAGCGGCTCTAGTCAAAGAAAGAATGGAAGAATGAGAGGAAAATGGCTTAGCCACTGTGAAGAGTCTTCTAGCATGCTTCCTTGCCCGTTCCTGCTGATTGGATCTATTCGTGCAAGGTCACAGGAAAGGTGGACGGCACCCGCAAGGACATGTGTGAAGAGGCTCTAGTCAAAGAAAGAATGAAAGAATGAGAGGAAAATGGCTTAGCAACTGGGAAGAGTCTTCTAGCATACTTCCTTGAAATTCCCGCTGTTTGGATCTATTTGTGCTAGGTCACAGGAAAGGTGGAAGGCAGCTGCATGGACATGTGTGAAGTGGTTATAATTAAACAAAGAATGAAAGAATGAGAGGAAAATGGCTTAGCCACTGCGAAGAGTCTTCTAGCATTCTTCCTTGCCCATACCTGCTGATTGTATCTATTCGTGCAAGGTCACAGGAAAGGTGGAAGGCATCCACATGGACATGTGTGAAGAGGCTCTAGTCAAAGAAAGAATGAAAGAATGAGAGAAAAATGGCTTAGCAACTGGGAAGATTCTTCTAGCATACTTCCTTGCAAATTCCCGCTGTTTGTATCTATTTGTGCTAGGTTATAGGAAAGGTGGAAGGCAACTGCATGGACATGTGCGAAGCGGCTCTAGTCAATGAAAGAATGGAAGAATGAGAGGAAAATGGATTAGCCACTGTGAAGAGCCTTCCCAGTGGCTAAGCCATTTTCCTCTCATTCTTTCATTCTTTCTTTGACTAGAGCCTCTTCACACATGTCCATGCAGCTGCCTTCCACCTTTCCTGTGACCTTGCATGAATAGATCCAAACTGCGGGAATTTCAAGGAAGTATGCTAGAAGACTCTTCCCAGTTGCTAAGCCATTTTCCTCTCATTCTTTCATTCTTTCTTTGACTAGAGCCTTTTCACACATGTCCATGCGGCTGCCCTCCACCTTTCCTGTGTCTTAGCACTGATAGATCCAATCAGCATGAACGGGCAAGGAAGCATGCCAGAAGAATCTTCTCAGTGGCTAAGCCATTTTCCTCTCATTCTTCCATTCTTTCTTTGACTAGAGCTTCTTCACACATGTCCATGCAGCTGCCCTCCTCCTTTCTTGTGACTTAACGCTGATAGATCCAATCAGTACGAACGGGCAAGGAAGCATACTAGAAGACTCTTTGCAGTCACTAAGACATTTTCCTCTCATTCTTTCTTTGACTATAGCCTCTTCACACATATCCAATTGTCTGCGGTCCACATTTCTTCTTACCTATCACTAGTAGGAGATTGTTGCCACATACGGTGGTATCTGAATCGGATTCCCCAAAAGAGCTACTGGGGAGAATTATCCGTATCAGGATCCCGACCTGCTCCAGTTCTGACACTTGACTGGATTGGGTCTCATGGCTGTCACAACAACAGAAATCCCTGGGAGACAATATCATGACAGGGGATTGTGTTTACCACCGAGAAGAGTCATTTCAGTGGCTGACTGGCCTCAATTCACTACAATGAGATCCAATCAGTACGAACGCGCAAGGAAGCATACTAGAAGACTCTTTGCAGTGACTAAGACATTTTCCTCTCATTCTTTCTTTGACTATAGCCTCTTCACACATATCCAATTGTCTGCGGTCCACATTTCTTCTTACCTATCACTAGTAGGAGATTGTTGCCACATACGGTGGTATCTGAATCGGATTCCCCAAAAGAGCTACTGGGGAGAATTATCCGTATCAGGATCCCGACCTGCTCCAGTTCTGACACTTGACTGGATTGGGTCTCATGGCTGTCACAACAACAGAAATCCCTGGGAGACAATATCATGACAGGGGATTGTGTTTACCACCGAGAAGAGTCATTTCAGTGGCTGACTGGCCTCAATTCACTACAATGAGATCCAATCAGCAAGAATGGGCAAGGAAGCATGCTAGAATACTCTTCTCAGTGGCTAAGACATTTTCCTCTCATTCTTCCATTCTTTTTTTGACTATAGCCGCTTCACACATATCCATGCAGCTGCCTTCCACCTTTCCTGTGACTTAGCACTGATAGATCCAATCAGCAGGAACTGGCAAGGAAGCATGCTAGAAGACTCTTGGCAGTGGCTAAGACATTTTCCTCTCATTTTTCCATTCTTTCTTTGATTACAGCCTCTTCACACATGTCGATGCAGCTGCCTTCCACCTTTCCTGTGACCTAGCGCGAATAGACCCAAACAAAGGGAATTTGCAAGGAAGTATGCTAGAAGACACTTCGCAGTGGCTAAGACATTTTCCTCTCATTGCTCCATTCTTTCTTTGACTACAGACTCTTCACACATGCCCATGCAGCTGCCTTCCACCTTTCCTATGACCTAGCATGAATAGACCGAAACAGAGGGTATTTGCAAGGAAGTATGCTAGAATTCTCTTCCCAGTGGCTAAGACATTTTCCTCTCATTCTTTCATTCTTTCTTTGACTAGAGCCTTTTCACACATGTCCATGCGGCTGCCCTCCACCTTTCCTGTGTCTTAGCACTGAAAGATCCAATCAGCATGAACGGGCAAGGAAGCATGCCAGAAGAATCTTCTCAGTGGCTAAGCCATTTTCCTCTCATTCTTCCATTCTTTCTTTGACTAGAGCTTCTTCACAGATGTCCATGCAGCTGCCCTCCTCCTCTCTTGCGACTTAACGCTGATAGATCCAATCAGTACGAACGGCCAAGGAAGCATACTAGAAGACTCTTTGCAGTGACTAAGACATTTTCCTCTCATTCTTTCTTTGACTATAGCCTCTTCACACATATCCAATTGTCTGCGGTCCACATTTCTTGTTACCTATCACTAGTAGGAGATTGTTGCCACATACGGTGGTATCTGAATCGGATTCCCCAAAAGAGCTACTGGGGAGAATTATCCGTATCAGGATCCCGACCTGCTCCAGTTCTGACACTTGACTGGATTGGGTTTCATGGCTGTCACAACAACAGAAATCCCTGGGAGACAATATCATGACAGGGGATTGTGTTTACCACCGAGAAGAGTCATTTCAGTGGCTGACTGGCCTCAATTCACTACAATGAGATCCAATCAGCAAGAATGGGCAAGGAAGCATGCTAGAATACTCTTCCCAGTGGCTAAGACATTTTCCTCTCATTCTTTCATTCTTTCTTTGACTAGAGCCTTTTCACACATGTTCATGCGGCTGCCCTCCACCTTTCCTGTGTCTTAGCACTGAGAGATCCAATCAGCATGAACGGGCAAGGAAGCATGCCAGAAGAATCTTCGCAGTGGCTAAGACATTTTCCTCTCATTCTTACATTCTTTCTTTAATTATAGCCTCTTCACACATGTCCATGCAGTTGCCTTCCACCTTTCCTATGACCTAGCACGAATAGATCCAAACAGAGGGAATTTGCAAGAAAGCATGCTAGAAGACTCTTCCAAGTGGCTAAGACATTTTCCTCTCATTCTTCAATTCTTTCTTTGACTAGAGCCTCTTCACACATGTCCATGCAGCTGCCTTCCACCTTTCCTATGACCTAGCACGAATAGATCCAAACAGCGGGAATTTGCAAGGAAGCATGCTAGAAGACTCTTCACAGTGGCTAAGACATTTCCCTCTCATTCTTCCATTCTTTGTTTGACTATAGCCTCTTCACACATGTCCATGCATCTGCCTTCCACCTTTCCTTTGACCTTACATGAATAGATCCAATAAGCAGGAACAGGCAAGGAAGTATGCTAGAAGACTCTTCCCAGTGGCTAAGATATTTTCCTCTCATTCTTCCATTCTTTCTTTGACTAGAGTCTCTTCACACATGTCCATGCATCTGCCTTCCACCTTTCCTGTGACCTAGCATGAATAGACCCAAACAGAGGGAATTTGCAAGGAAGTATGCTAGAAGACTCTTCCCAGTGGCTAAGACATTTTCCTCTCATTCTTCCATTCTTTCTTTGACTACAGCCTCTTCACAAATGTCCATGCGGCTGCCCTCCACCTTTCTTGTGTCTTAGCCCTGATAGATCCAATCAGCACGAACGGGCAAGGAAGCATGCAAGAAGACTCTTCGCAGTGGCTAAGCCATTTAGCTCTCATTCTTCCATTCTTTCATTAATTATAGCCTATTCACACATATCCAAGCGTCTGCCTTCCACCTTTCCTGTGACAAAGCACTGATAGATCCAATCAGCAGGAACTGGCAAGGAAGCATGCTAGAAGACTCTTCGCAGTGGCTAAGCCATTTTCCTGTCATTCTTCCATTCTTTCTTTAATTATAGCCTCTTCACACATGTCCATGCAGTTGCCTTCCTCCGTTCCTATGACCTAGCACAAATAGATCCAAACAGCGGGAATTTGCATGGATGCTTGCTAGAAGACTCTTCCCAGTGGCTCAGACATTTTCCTCTCATTCTTCCATTCTTTCTTTGACTACAGCCTCTTCACTCATGTCCATGCAGCTGCCTTCCACCTTTCCTGTGACTTAGTACTGATAGATCCAATAAGCAGGAACGGGCAAGGAAGCATGCTAGAAGACTCTTCTCAGTGGCTCAGCAATTTTCCTCTCATTCATTCATTCTTTCTTTAATTATAGCCTCTTCACACATGTCCACGCAGGTGCCTTTCACCTTTCCTATGACCTAGCACGAACAGATCCAAACAGCGGGAATTTCCAAGGCAGCATGCTAGAAGACCCTTCCCAGTGTCTAAGATATTTTCCTCTCATTCTTCCATTCTTTCTTTGACTACAGCCTCTTCACACATGTCCATGCAGCTGCCCTCCTCCTTTCTTGTGACTTAGCGCTGATAGATCCAATCAGCATGAACGGGCAAGAAAATATACTAGAAGACTCTTTGCAGTGACTAAGACATTTTCCTCTCATTCTTTCTTTGACTATAGCCTCTTCACACATATCCAATTGTCTGCGGTCCACATTTCTTCTTACCTATCACTAGTAGGAGATTGTTGCCACATACGGTGGTATCTGAATCGGATTCCCCAAAAGAGCTACTGGGGAGAATTATCCGTATCAGGATCCCGACCTGCTCCAGTTCTGACACTTGACTGGATTGGGTCTCATGGCTGTCACAACAACAGAAATCCCTGGGAGACAATATCATGACAGGGGATTGTGTTTACCACCGAGAAGAGTCATTTCAGTGGCTGACTGGCCTCAATTCACTACAATGAGATCCAATCAGTACGAACGCGCAAGGAAGCATACTAGAAGACTCTTTGCAGTGACTAAGACATTTTCCTCTCATTCTTTCTTTGACTATAGCCTCTTCACACATATCCAATTGTCTGCGGTCCACATTTCTTCTTACCTATCACTAGTAGGAGATTGTTGCCACATACGGTGGTATCTGAATCGGATTCCCCAAAAGAGCTACTGGGGAGAATTATCCGTATCAGGATCCCGACCTGCTCCAGTTCTGACACTTGACTGGATTGGGTCTCATGGCTGTCACAACAACAGAAATCCCTGGGAGACAATATCATGACAGGGGATTGTGTTTACCACCGAGAAGAGTCATTTCAGTGGCTGACTGGCCTCAATTCACTACAATGAGATCCAATCAGCAAGAATGGGCAAGGAAGCATGCTAGAATACTCTTCTCAGTGGCTAAGACATTTTCCTCTCATTCTTCCATTCTTTTTTTGACTATAGCCGCTTCACACATATCCATGCAGCTGCCTTCCACCTTTCCTGTGACTTAGCACTGATAGATCCAATCAGCAGGAACTGGCAAGGAAGCATGCTAGAAGACTCTTGGCAGTGGCTAAGACATTTTCCTCTCATTTTTCCATTCTTTCTTTGATTACAGCCTCTTCACACATGTCGATGCAGCTGCCTTCCACCTTTCCTGTGACCTAGCGCGAATAGACCCAAACAAAGGGAATTTGCAAGGAAGTATGCTAGAAGACACTTCGCAGTGGCTAAGACATTTTCCTCTCATTGCTCCATTCTTTCTTTGACTACAGACTCTTCACACATGCCCATGCAGCTGCCTTCCACCTTTCCTATGACCTAGCATGAATAGACCGAAACAGAGGGTATTTGCAAGGAAGTATGCTAGAATTCTCTTCCCAGTGGCTAAGACATTTTCCTCTCATTCTTTCATTCTTTCTTTGACTAGAGCCTTTTCACACATGTCCATGCGGCTGCCCTCCACCTTTCCTGTGTCTTAGCACTGAAAGATCCAATCAGCATGAACGGGCAAGGAAGCATGCCAGAAGAATCTTCTCAGTGGCTAAGCCATTTTCCTCTCATTCTTCCATTCTTTCTTTGACTAGAGCTTCTTCACAGATGTCCATGCAGCTGCCCTCCTCCTCTCTTGCGACTTAACGCTGATAGATCCAATCAGTACGAACGGCCAAGGAAGCATACTAGAAGACTCTTTGCAGTGACTAAGACATTTTCCTCTCATTCTTTCTTTGACTATAGCCTCTTCACACATATCCAATTGTCTGCGGTCCACATTTCTTGTTACCTATCACTAGTAGGAGATTGTTGCCACATACGGTGGTATCTGAATCGGATTCCCCAAAAGAGCTACTGGGGAGAATTATCCGTATCAGGATCCCGACCTGCTCCAGTTCTGACACTTGACTGGATTGGGTTTCATGGCTGTCACAACAACAGAAATCCCTGGGAGACAATATCATGACAGGGGATTGTGTTTACCACCGAGAAGAGTCATTTCAGTGGCTGACTGGCCTCAATTCACTACAATGAGATCCAATCAGCAAGAATGGGCAAGGAAGCATGCTAGAATACTCTTCCCAGTGGCTAAGACATTTTCCTCTCATTCTTTCATTCTTTCTTTGACTAGAGCCTTTTCACACATGTTCATGCGGCTGCCCTCCACCTTTCCTGTGTCTTAGCACTGAGAGATCCAATCAGCATGAACGGGCAAGGAAGCATGCCAGAAGAATCTTCGCAGTGGCTAAGACATTTTCCTCTCATTCTTACATTCTTTCTTTAATTATAGCCTCTTCACACATGTCCATGCAGTTGCCTTCCACCTTTCCTATGACCTAGCACGAATAGATCCAAACAGAGGGAATTTGCAAGAAAGCATGCTAGAAGACTCTTCCAAGTGGCTAAGACATTTTCCTCTCATTCTTCAATTCTTTCTTTGACTAGAGCCTCTTCACACATGTCCATGCAGCTGCCTTCCACCTTTCCTATGACCTAGCACGAATAGATCCAAACAGCGGGAATTTGCAAGGAAGCATGCTAGAAGACTCTTCACAGTGGCTAAGACATTTCCCTCTCATTCTTCCATTCTTTGTTTGACTATAGCCTCTTCACACATGTCCATGCATCTGCCTTCCACCTTTCCTTTGACCTTACATGAATAGATCCAATAAGCAGGAACAGGCAAGGAAGTATGCTAGAAGACTCTTCCCAGTGGCTAAGATATTTTCCTCTCATTCTTCCATTCTTTCTTTGACTAGAGTCTCTTCACACATGTCCATGCATCTGCCTTCCACCTTTCCTGTGACCTAGCATGAATAGACCCAAACAGAGGGAATTTGCAAGGAAGTATGCTAGAAGACTCTTCCCAGTGGCTAAGACATTTTCCTCTCATTCTTCCATTCTTTCTTTGACTACAGCCTCTTCACAAATGTCCATGCGGCTGCCCTCCACCTTTCTTGTGTCTTAGCCCTGATAGATCCAATCAGCACGAACGGGCAAGGAAGCATGCAAGAAGACTCTTCGCAGTGGCTAAGCCATTTAGCTCTCATTCTTCCATTCTTTCATTAATTATAGCCTATTCACACATATCCAAGCGTCTGCCTTCCACCTTTCCTGTGACAAAGCACTGATAGATCCAATCAGCAGGAACTGGCAAGGAAGCATGCTAGAAGACTCTTCGCAGTGGCTAAGCCATTTTCCTGTCATTCTTCCATTCTTTCTTTAATTATAGCCTCTTCACACATGTCCATGCAGTTGCCTTCCTCCGTTCCTATGACCTAGCACAAATAGATCCAAACAGCGGGAATTTGCATGGATGCTTGCTAGAAGACTCTTCCCAGTGGCTCAGACATTTTCCTCTCATTCTTCCATTCTTTCTTTGACTACAGCCTCTTCACTCATGTCCATGCAGCTGCCTTCCACCTTTCCTGTGACTTAGTACTGATAGATCCAATAAGCAGGAACGGGCAAGGAAGCATGCTAGAAGACTCTTCTCAGTGGCTCAGCAATTTTCCTCTCATTCATTCATTCTTTCTTTAATTATAGCCTCTTCACACATGTCCACGCAGGTGCCTTTCACCTTTCCTATGACCTAGCACGAACAGATCCAAACAGCGGGAATTTCCAAGGCAGCATGCTAGAAGACCCTTCCCAGTGTCTAAGATATTTTCCTCTCATTCTTCCATTCTTTCTTTGACTACAGCCTCTTCACACATGTCCATGCAGCTGCCCTCCTCCTTTCTTGTGACTTAGCGCTGATAGATCCAATCAGCATGAACGGGCAAGAAAATATACTAGAAGACTCTTTGCAGTGACTAAGACATTTTCCTCTCATTCTTTCTTTGACTATAGCCTCTTCACATATATCCAAGTGTCTGCGGTCCACCTTTCTTGTTACCTATCACTAGTAGGAGATTGTTGCCACCTACGCTGGTATCTGAACCGGATTCCCCAAAAGAGCTACTGGGCAGAATTATCCCCATCAGGATCCCGAACTGCTCCAGTTCTGACACTTGACTGGATTGGGTCTCATAGCTATCACAACAACAGAAATCCCTGGGAGACAATATCATGACAGGGGATTGTGTTTACCACTGAGAAGAGTCATTTCAGTGGCTGACTGGGCTCAATTCACCACAATGAGATCCAATCAGCAAGAATGGGCAAGGAAGTATGCTAGAAGACTCTTCGCAGTGGATAAGCCATTTCCCTCTCATTCTTCCATTCTTTCTTCCACTATAGCCGCTTCACACACATCCATGCAGCTGCCTTCCACCTTTCTTGTGACTTAGCGCTCATAGATCCAATCAGCAGGAACTGGCAAGGAAGCATGCTAGAAGACTCTTCGCAGTGGCTAAGCCGTTTTCCTCTCATTCTTCCATTCTTTCTTTAATTATAGCCTCTTCACACATGTCCATGCATCTGCCTTCCACCTTTCCTTTGACCTAGCAGGAATAGTCCCAAACAGAGGGAAATTGCAAGGAAGTATGCTAGAAGACTCTTCCCAGTGGCTAAGACATTTTCCTCTCATTCTTTCATTCTTTCTTTGACTAGAGCCTCTTCACACATGTCCATGCGGCTGCCCTCCACCTTTCTTGTGTCTTAGCACTGATAGATCCAAGCAGCACGAACGGGCAAGGAAGCATGCAAGAAGACTCTTCGCAGTGGCTAAGCCATTTTCCTCTCATTCCTCCATTCTTTCTTTAATTATAGCGTCTTCACACATATCCAAGCGTATGCATTTCACCTTTTCTGTTACCTATCACCAGCAGGAGATTGTTGCCACGTACGCTGGTATCTGAACCGGATTCCCCGGAAGAGCTACTGGGCAGAATTATCTCCGTCAGGATCCCGAATTTCTCCAGTTCTGACACTTGCCAGGATTGGGTCTCATGGCTATCACAACAACAGACATGCCTGGGAGACCTTTATCATGACAGGGGATTGTGTTTACCACTGAGAAGAGTCTTTTCAGTGGCTGACTGACCTCAATTCACTACGATGAGATCCAATCAGCACGAATGGGAAGGATGTATGCTAGAAGACTCTTCGCAGTGGCTAAGCCATTTTCCTCTCATTCTTCCATTCTTTTTTTGACTATAGCCTCTTCACACATGTCCACGCAGCTGCCTTCCAACTTTCTATGACCTAGCACGAATAGATCCGAACACCGCGAATTTGCAAGGAAGTATGCTAGAAGACTCTTCCCAGTGGCTAAGCCATTTTCCTCTCATTCTTCCATTCTTTCTTTGACTAAAGCCTCTTCACACATGTCCATGCAGCTGCCTTCCACATTTCCTGTGACCTAGCACGAATAGACCCAAACGGAATTTGCAAGGAAGCATGCTAGAAGACTCTTCTCAGTGGCTAAGCAATCTTCCTCTCATTCTTTCATTCTTTCTTTAATTATAGCCTCTTCACACATGTCCATGCAGCTGCCTTCCAACTTTCTATGACCTAGCACGAATAGATCATAACAGCGGGAATTTGCAAGAAAGTATGCTAGAAGACTCTTCCCAGTGGCTAAGACATTTTCCTCTCATTCTTCCATTCTTTCTTTGACTAGAGCCTCTTCACACATGTCCATGTAGCTGCCCTCCTCCTTTCTTGTGACTTAGCGCTGATAGATCCAATCAGCACGAACGGGCAAGGAAGCGTACTAGAACACCCTTTGCAGTGACTAAGACATTTTCCTCTCATTCTTTCTTTGACTATAGCCTCTTCACACATATCCAAGTGTCTGCCGTCCACCTTTCTGGTTACCTATCACTAGTAGGAGATTGTTGCCACCTACGCTGGTATCTGAACCGGATTCCCCAAAAGAGCTACTGGGCAGAATTATCCCCATCAGGATCCCGAACTGCTCCAGTTCTGACACTTGACTGGATTGGGTCTCATGGCTATCACAACAACAGACATCCCTGGGAGACAATATCATGACAGGGGATTGTGTTTACCACTGAGAAGAGTCATTTCAGTGGCTGACTGGCCTCAATTCACTACGAGGAGATCCAATCAGCAAGAATGGGCAAGGAAGTATGCTAAAAGACTCTTCGCAGTGGCTAAGACATTTTCCTCTCATTCTTCCATTCTTTTTTTGACTATAGCCGCTTCACACATATCCATGCAGTTGCCTTCCACCTTTCCTGTGACTTAGCACTGATAGATCCAATCAGCAGGAACTGGCAAGGAAGCATGCTAGAAGACTCTTCGCAGTGGCTAAGCCATTTTCCTCTCATTCTTCCATTCTTTCTTTAATTATAGCCTCTTCACACATGTCCATGCAGTTGCCTTCCACCTTTCCTATGACCTAGCACGAACAGATCCAAACAGCGGGAATTTGCAAGGAAGCTTGCTAGAAGACTCTTCCCAGTGGCTAAGACATTTTCCTCTCAATCTTCCATTCTTTGTTTGACTAGAGCCTCTTCACACATGTCCATGCATCTGCCTTCCACCTTTCCTGTGACCTAGCACGAATAGACCCAAACAGAGGGAATTTGTAAGGAAGTATGCTAGAAGAATCTTCCCAGTGGCTAACCGATTTTCCTCTCATTCTTTCATTCTTTCTTTGACTAGAGCCTCTTCACACATGTCCATGCAGCTGCCTTTCACCTTTCCTATGACCTAGCACGAATAGATCCAAACAGCGGGAATTTGCAGGGCAGCATGCTAGAAGACTCTTCCCAGTGGCTAAGATATTTTCCTCTCATTCTTCCATTCTTTCTTTGACTACAGCCTCTTCACACATTTCCATGCATCTGCCTTCCACCTTTCCTGTGACCTAGCACGAATAGAACCAAACAGAGGGAATTTGCAAGGAAGTATGCTAGAAGACTCTTCCCAGTGGCTAAGACATTTTCCTCTCGTTCTTCCATTCTTTCTTTAATTATAGCGTCTTCACACATATCGAAGCGTCTGCATTTCACCTTTTCCTTTACCTATCACTAGTAGGAGATTGTTGCCAGCTACACTGGTATCTGAACCGGATTCCCCAGAAGAGCTACTGGGCAGAATTATCCCCGTCAGGATCCCGAATTTCTCCAGTTCTGACACTTGACTGGATTGGGTTTCATGGCTATCACAACAACAGACATTCCTGGGAGACCTTTATCATGACAGGGGATTGTGTTTACTACTGAGAAGAGTCTTTTCACTGGCTGACTGACCTCAATTCACTACGAGGAAATCCAATCAGCAAGAATGGGCAAGGAAGTATGCTAGAAGACTCTTCGCAGTAGCTAAGCCATTTTCCTCTCATTCTTCCATTCTTTCTTTGACTAGAGCCTCTTCACACATGTCCATGCAGGTGCCTTCCAACTTTCCTGTGACCTTGCACGAATAGATCCAATAAGCAGGAACAGGCAAGGAAGCATGCTAAAAGACTCTTCTCAATGGCTAAGCCATTTTCCTCGCATTCTTCCATTCTTTCTTTTTTTATAGCCTCTTCACACATGTCCATGCAGTTGCCTTCCACCGTTCCTATGACCTAGCACGAATAGATCCAAACATCGGGAATTTGCAAGGAAGCTTGCTAGAAGACTCTTCCCAGTGGCTAAGACATTTTCCTCTCATTCTTCCATTCTTTCTTTCACTACAGCCTCTTCACACATGTCCATGCATCTGCCTTCCACCTTTCCTGTGACCTCGCACGAATAGACCCAAACAGAGGGAATTTGCAAGGAAGTATGCTAGAAGACTCTTCCCAGTGGCTAAGACATTTTCCTCTCATTCTTTCATTCTTTCTTTGAGTAGAGCCTCTTCACACATGTCCATGCGGCTGCCCTCCACCTTTCTTGTGTCTTAGCACTGATAGATCCAATCAGCACGAACGGGCAAGGAAGCATGCAAGAAGACTCTTCGCAGTGGCTAAGCCATTTTCCTCTCATTCCTCCATTCTTTCTTTAATTATAGCGTCTTCACACATATCCAAGCGTCTGCATTTCACCTTTTCTGTTACTTATCACCACTAGGAGATTGTTGCCACCTACGCTGGTATCTGAACCGGATTCCCCAGAAGAGCTACTGGGCAGAATTATCTCCGTCAGGATCCCGAATTTCTCCAGTTCTGACACTTGACAGGATTGGGTCTCATGGCTATCACAACAACAGACATGCCTGGGAGACCTTTATCATGACAGGGGATTGTGTTTACCACTGAGAAGAGTCTTTTCAGTGGCTGACTGACCTCAATTCACTACGATGAGATCCAATCAGCACGAATGGGCAAGGATGTATGCTAGAAGACTCTTCGCAGTGGCTAAGCCATTTTCCTCTCATTCTTCCATTCCTTCTTTGACTATAGCCTCTTCACACATGTCCATGCAGCTGCCTTCCAACTTTCTATGACCTAGCACGCATAGATCCGAACAGCGGGAATTTGCAAGGAAGTATGCTAGAAGACTCTTCCCAGTGGCTAAGCCATTTTCCTCTCATTCTTCCATTCTTTCTTTGACTAAAGCCTCTTCACACATGTCCATGCAGCTGCCTTCCACCTTTCCTGTGACCTAGCACGAATAGACCCAAACGGAATTTGCAAGGAAGCATGCTAGAAGACTCTTCTCAGTGGCTAAGCCATTTCCCTCTCATTCTTTCATTCTTTCTTTAATTATAGCCTCTTCACACATGTCCATGCAGCTGCCTTCCAACTTTCTATGACCTAGCACGAATAGATCCGAACAGCGGGAATTTGCAAGAAAGTATGCTAGAAGACTCTTCCCAGTGGCTAAGACATTTTCCTCTCATTCTTCCATTCTTTCTTTGACTAGAGCCTCTTCACACATATGTATGCAGCTGCCCTCCTCCTTTCGTGCGACTTAGCGCTGATAGATCCAATCAGGACGAACGGGCAAGCAAGCATACAAGAAGAGCCTTTGCAGTGACTAAGACATTTTCCTCCCATTCTTTCTTTGACTATAGCCTCTTCACACATATCCAAGTGTCTGCCGTCCACCTTTCTTGTTACCTATCACTAGTAGGAGATTGTTGCCACCTACGCTGGTATCTGAACCGGATTCCCCAAAAGAGCTACTGGGCAGAATTATCCCCATCAGGATCCCGAACTGCTCCAGTTCTGACACTTGACTGGATTGGGTCTCATAGCTATCACAACAACAGAAATCCCTGGGAGACAATATCATGACAGGGGATTGTGTTTACCACTGAGAAGAGTCATTTCAGTGGCTGACTGGGCTCAATTCACCACAATGAGATCCAATCAGCAAGAATCGGCAGGAAGTATGCTAGAAGAATCTTCGCAGTGGCTAAGACATTTTCCTCTCATTCTTCCATTCTTTTTTTGACTATAGGCGCTTCACACATATCCATGCAGATGCCTTCCACCTTTCCTGTGACTTAGCACTGATAGATCCAATCAGCAGGAACTGGCAAGGAAGCATGCTGGAAGACTCTTCGCAGTGGCTAAGCCATTTTCCTCTCATTCTTCCATTCTTTCTTTAATTATAGCCTCTTCACACATGTCCATGCAGTTGCCTTCCACCTTTCCGATGACCTAGCACAAATAGATACAAACAGCGGGAATTTGCAAGGAAGCTTGCTAGAAGACTCTTCCCAGTGGCTAAGACATTTTCCTCTCAATCTTCCATTCTTTGTTTGACTAGAGCCTCTTCACACATGTCCATGCATCTGCCTTCCACCTTTCCTGTGACCTAGAACGAATAGACCCAAACAGAGGGAATTTGCAAGGAAGTATGGTAGAAGAATCTTCCCAGTGTCTAAGAAATTTTCCTCTCATTCTTTCATTCTTTCTTTGACTAGAGCCTCTTCACACATGTCCATGCAGCTGCCTTTCACCTTTCCTATGACCTAGCACGAATAGATCCAAATAGCGGGAATTTACAGGGCAGCATGCTAGAAGAATCTTCCCAGTGGCTAAGACATTTTCCTCTCATTCTTCCATTCTTCGTTTGACTATAGCCTCTTCACACATGTCCATGCAGCTGCCTTCCACCTTTCCTATGACCTAGCATGAATAGATCCAATTGCAGGAACGGGCAAGGAAGCATGCTAGAAGACTCTACTCAGTGGCTAAGCAATTTTCCTCTCATTCTTTCTTTCTTTCTTTAATTATACCCTCTTCACACATGTCCATGCAGCTGCCTTTCACCTTTCCTATGACCTAGCAAGAATAGATCCAAACGGCAGGAATTCGCAAGGCAGCATGCTAGAAGACTCTTCCAGAGGCCAAGATATTTTCCTCTCATTCTTCCATTCTTTCTTTGACTACAGCCTCTTCACACATGTCCATGCATCTGCCTTCCACCTTTCCTGTGACCTAGCACGAATAGACCCAAACAGAGGGAATTTGCAAGGAAGTATGCTAGAAGACTCTTCGCAGTGGCTAAGACATTTTCCTCTTATTCTTCCATTCTTTTTTTGACTATAGCCGCTTCACACATATCCATGCAGCTGCCTTCCACCTTTCCTATGACTTAGCATGAATAGATCCAAACAGCGGGAATTTGCAAGGAAGCATGCTAGAAGACTCTTCGCAGTGGCTAAGACATTTTCCTCTCATTCTTTCATTCTTTCTTTGACTACATCCTCTTCACACATGTCCATGCAGCTGCCTTCCAACTTGCTTGTGACCTTGCACGAATAGATCCAATAAGCAGGAACGGGCAAGGAAGCATGCTAGAAGACTCTTCTCAGTGGCTAAGCAATTTTCCACTCATTCTTTCTTTCTTTCTTTAATTATAGCCTCTTCACACATGTCCATGCAGGTGCCTTTCACCTTTCCTGTGACCTAGCACGAATAGAACCAAACAGGGGAATTTGCAAGGAACCATGCTAGAAGACTCTTCGCAGTGGCTAAGACATTTCCCTCACATTCTTTCATTCTTTCTTGGACTATAGCCTCTTCACAAATGTCCATGCAGCTGCCTTCCAACTTTCCTGTGACCTTCCACGAATAGATCCAATAAGCAGGAACAGGCAAGGAAGCATGCTAGAAGACTCTTCGCAGTGGCTAAGACATTTTCCTCTTATTCTTTCATTCTTTCTTTGACTAGAGCCTTTTCACACATGTCCATGCAGGTGCCCTCCTCCTTTCTTGTGACTTAGCACTGATAGATCCAATCAGCACGAACGGGCAAGGATGCATGCAAGAAGACTCTTCACAGTAGCTAAGCCATTTTCCTCTCATTCTTCCATTCGTTGTTTAATTATAGCCTCTTCACACATATCCAAGCGTCTTCATTTCACCTTTTCTGTTACCTATCACTAGTAGGAGATTGTTGCCACCTACGCTGGTATCTGAACCGGATTCCCCAGAAGAGCTACTGGGTAGAATTATCTCCGTCAGGATCCCGAATTTCTCCACTTCTGACACTTGACTGGATTGGATCTCATAGCAATCACAACAACAGACATGCCTGGGAGACCTTTATCATGACAGGGGATTGTGTTTACCACTGAGAAGAGTCTTTTCAGTGGCTCACTGACCTCAATTCACTACGATGAGATCCAATCAGCAAGAATGGGCAAGGAAGTATACTAGAAGACTCTTCGCAGTGGCTAAGCCATTTTCCTCTCATTCTTCCATTCTTTCTTTAATTATAGCCTCTTCACACATGTCCATGCAGTTGCCTTCCACCTTTCCTATGACCTAGCACGAATAGATCCAAACAGCGGGAATTTGCAAGGAAGCTTGCTAGAAGACTCTTCCCAGTGGCTAAGACATTTTCCTCTCATTCTTCCATTCTTCGTTTGACTATCGCCTCTTCACACATGTCCATGCAGCTGCCTTCCACCTTTCCTATGACCTAGCATGAATAGATCCAATTGCAGGAACGGGCAAGGCAGCATGCTAGAAGACTCTTCCCAGTGGCTAATGAATTTTCCTCTCATTCTTTCATTCTTTCTTTAATTATAGCCTCTTCTCACATGTCCATGGAGCTGCCTTCCAACTTTTTTGTGAGCTTGCACGAATAGATCCAATAGGCAGGAACGGGCAAGGAAGCATGCTAGAAGACTCTTCTCAGTGGCTAAGCAATTTTCCTCTCATTCTTTCATTCTTTCTTTAATTATAGCCTCTTCACACATGTCCATTCAGCTGCCTTCCAACTTTCTATGACCCAGAACGAATAGATCCGAACAGGGGGAATTTGCAAGGAAGTATGCTAGAAGACTCTTCCCAGTGGCTAAGCCATTTTCCTCTCATTCTTCCATTCTTTCTTTGACTACAGCCTCTTCACACATGTCCATGCAGCTGCCTTCCACCTTTCCTGTGACCTAGAATCATTAGATCCGAACAGCGGGAATTTGCAAGGAAGTATGCTAGAAGACTCTTCCCAGTGGCTAACCGATTTTCCTCTCATTCTTTCATTCTTTCTTTGACTACAGCCTCTTCACACATGTCCATGCAGCTGCCTTCCACCGTTCCTGTGACCTAGCACGAATAGACCCAAACAGAGGGAATTTGCAAGGAAGCATGCTAGAAGACTCTTCGCAGTGGCTAAGACATTTTCCTCTCATTCTTTCATTCTTTCTTTGACTAGAGCCTTTTCACACATGTCCATGCAGCTGCCCTCCTCCTTTCTTGTGACTTAGCGCTGATAGATCCAATCAGCACGAACGGGCAAGGAAGCATGCAAGAAGACTCTTCGCAGTGGCTAAGCCATTTTCCTCTCTTTCTTCCATTCTTTCTTTAATTATAGCCTCTTCACACATATCCAAGCGTCTTCATTTCACCTTTTCTGTTACCTATCACTAGTAGGAGATTGTTGCCACCTACGCTGGTATCTGAACCGGATTCCCCAGAAGAGCTACTGGGCAGAATTATCTCCGTCAGGATCCAGAATTTCTCCAGTTCTGACACTTGACTGGATTGGGTCTCATAGCAATCACAACAACAGACATACCTGGGAGACCTTTATCATGACAGGGGATTGTGTTTACCACTGAGAAGAGTCTTTTCAGTGGCTGACTGACCTCAATTCACTACGATGAGATCCAATCAGCAAGAATGGGCAAGGAAGTATACTACAAGACTCTTCGCAGTGGCTAAGCCATTTTCCTCTCATTCTTCCATTCTTTCTTTAATTATAGCCTCTTCACACATGTCCATGCAGTTGCCTTCCACCTTTCCTATGACCTAGCACGAATAGATCCAAACAGCGGGAATTTGCAAGGAAGCTTGCTAGAAGACTCTTCCCAGTGGCTAAGACATTTTCCTCTCATTCTTCCATTCTTTGTTTGACTATCGCCTCTTCACACATGTCCATGCAGCTGCCTTCCACCTTTCCTATGACCTAGCATGAATAGATCCAATTGCAGGAACGGGCAAGGAAGCATGTTAGAAGACTCTTCTCAGTGGCTAAGCAATTTTCCTCTCATTCTTTCTTTCTTCCTTTAATTATACCCTCTTCACACATGTCCATGCAGCTGCCTTTCACCTTTCCTATGACCTAGCACGAATAGATCCAAATGGCAGGAATTCGCAAGGCAGCATGCTAGAAGACTCTTCCCAGAGGCCAAGATATTTTCCTCTCATTCTTCCATTCTTTCTTTGACTACAGCCTCTTCACACATGTCCATGCATCTGCCTTCCACCTTTCCTGTGTCCTAGCACGAATAGACCCAAACAGAGGGAATTTGCAAGGAAGTATGCTAGAAGACTCTTCCCAGTGGCTAAGACATTTTCCTCTCATTCTTCCATTCTTTCTTTGACTACAGCCTCTTCACACATGTCCATGCAGCTGCCTTCCACCTTTCCTATGACCTAGCACAAATAGATCCAAACAGCGGGAATTTGCAAGGATGTATGCTACAGGACTCTTCACAGTGGTTAAGACATTTTCCTCTCATTCTTCCATTCTTTGTTTGACTATAGCCTCTTCACACATGTCCATGCAGCTGCCTTCCAACTTTCTTGTGACCTTGCACGAATAGACCCAATAAGCAGGAACGGGCAAGGCAGCATGCTAGAAGACTCTTCCCAGTGGCTAATCAATTTTCCTCTCATTCTTTAATTCTTTCTTTAACTATAGCCTCTTCTCACATGTCCATGCAGCTGCCTTCCAACTTTCTATGACCCAGAACGAATAGATCCGAAAAGGGGGAATTTGCAAGGAAGTATGCAAGAATACTCTTCCCAGTGGCTAAGACATTTTCCTCTCAATCTTCCATTCTTTGTTTGACTAGAGCCTCTTCACACATGTCCATGCATCTGCCTTCCACCTTTCCTGTGACCTAGAACGAATAGACCCAAACAGAGGGAATTTGCAAGGAAGTATGGTAGAAGAATCTTCCCAGTGTCTAAGAAATTTTCCTCTCATTCTTTCATTCTTTCTTTGACTAGAGCCTCTTCACACATGTCCATGCAGCTGCCTTTCACCTTTCCTATGACCTAGCACGAATAGATCCAAATAGCGGGAATTTACAGGGCAGCATGCTAGAAGAATCTTCCCAGTGGCTAAGACATTTTCCTCTCATTCTTCCATTCTTCGTTTGACTATAGCCTCTTCACACATGTCCATGCAGCTGCCTTCCACCTTTCCTATGACCTAGCATGAATAGATCCAATTGCAGGAACGGGCAAGGAAGCATGCTAGAAGACTCTACTCAGTGGCTAAGCAATTTTCCTCTCATTCTTTCTTTCTTTCTTTAATTATACCCTCTTCACACATGTCCATGCAGCTGCCTTTCACCTTTCCTATGACCTAGCAAGAATAGATCCAAACGGCAGGAATTCGCAAGGCAGCATGCTAGAAGACTCTTCCAGAGGCCAAGATATTTTCCTCTCATTCTTCCATTCTTTCTTTGACTACAGCCTCTTCACACATGTCCATGCATCTGCCTTCCACCTTTCCTGTGACCTAGCACGAATAGACCCAAACAGAGGGAATTTGCAAGGAAGTATGCTAGAAGACTCTTCGCAGTGGCTAAGACATTTTCCTCTTATTCTTCCATTCTTTTTTTGACTATAGCCGCTTCACACATATCCATGCAGCTGCCTTCCACCTTTCCTATGACTTAGCATGAATAGATCCAAACAGCGGGAATTTGCAAGGAAGCATGCTAGAAGACTCTTCGCAGTGGCTAAGACATTTTCCTCTCATTCTTTCATTCTTTCTTTGACTACATCCTCTTCACACATGTCCATGCAGCTGCCTTCCAACTTGCTTGTGACCTTGCACGAATAGATCCAATAAGCAGGAACGGGCAAGGAAGCATGCTAGAAGACTCTTCTCAGTGGCTAAGCAATTTTCCACTCATTCTTTCTTTCTTTCTTTAATTATAGCCTCTTCACACATGTCCATGCAGGTGCCTTTCACCTTTCCTGTGACCTAGCACGAATAGAACCAAACAGGGGAATTTGCAAGGAACCATGCTAGAAGACTCTTCGCAGTGGCTAAGACATTTCCCTCACATTCTTTCATTCTTTCTTGGACTATAGCCTCTTCACAAATGTCCATGCAGCTGCCTTCCAACTTTCCTGTGACCTTCCACGAATAGATCCAATAAGCAGGAACAGGCAAGGAAGCATGCTAGAAGACTCTTCGCAGTGGCTAAGACATTTTCCTCTTATTCTTTCATTCTTTCTTTGACTAGAGCCTTTTCACACATGTCCATGCAGGTGCCCTCCTCCTTTCTTGTGACTTAGCACTGATAGATCCAATCAGCACGAACGGGCAAGGATGCATGCAAGAAGACTCTTCACAGTAGCTAAGCCATTTTCCTCTCATTCTTCCATTCGTTGTTTAATTATAGCCTCTTCACACATATCCAAGCGTCTTCATTTCACCTTTTCTGTTACCTATCACTAGTAGGAGATTGTTGCCACCTACGCTGGTATCTGAACCGGATTCCCCAGAAGAGCTACTGGGTAGAATTATCTCCGTCAGGATCCCGAATTTCTCCACTTCTGACACTTGACTGGATTGGATCTCATAGCAATCACAACAACAGACATGCCTGGGAGACCTTTATCATGACAGGGGATTGTGTTTACCACTGAGAAGAGTCTTTTCAGTGGCTCACTGACCTCAATTCACTACGATGAGATCCAATCAGCAAGAATGGGCAAGGAAGTATACTAGAAGACTCTTCGCAGTGGCTAAGCCATTTTCCTCTCATTCTTCCATTCTTTCTTTAATTATAGCCTCTTCACACATGTCCATGCAGTTGCCTTCCACCTTTCCTATGACCTAGCACGAATAGATCCAAACAGCGGGAATTTGCAAGGAAGCTTGCTAGAAGACTCTTCCCAGTGGCTAAGACATTTTCCTCTCATTCTTCCATTCTTCGTTTGACTATCGCCTCTTCACACATGTCCATGCAGCTGCCTTCCACCTTTCCTATGACCTAGCATGAATAGATCCAATTGCAGGAACGGGCAAGGCAGCATGCTAGAAGACTCTTCCCAGTGGCTAATGAATTTTCCTCTCATTCTTTCATTCTTTCTTTAATTATAGCCTCTTCTCACATGTCCATGGAGCTGCCTTCCAACTTTTTTGTGAGCTTGCACGAATAGATCCAATAGGCAGGAACGGGCAAGGAAGCATGCTAGAAGACTCTTCTCAGTGGCTAAGCAATTTTCCTCTCATTCTTTCATTCTTTCTTTAATTATAGCCTCTTCACACATGTCCATTCAGCTGCCTTCCAACTTTCTATGACCCAGAACGAATAGATCCGAACAGGGGGAATTTGCAAGGAAGTATGCTAGAAGACTCTTCCCAGTGGCTAAGCCATTTTCCTCTCATTCTTCCATTCTTTCTTTGACTACAGCCTCTTCACACATGTCCATGCAGCTGCCTTCCACCTTTCCTGTGACCTAGAATCATTAGATCCGAACAGCGGGAATTTGCAAGGAAGTATGCTAGAAGACTCTTCCCAGTGGCTAACCGATTTTCCTCTCATTCTTTCATTCTTTCTTTGACTACAGCCTCTTCACACATGTCCATGCAGCTGCCTTCCACCGTTCCTGTGACCTAGCACGAATAGACCCAAACAGAGGGAATTTGCAAGGAAGCATGCTAGAAGACTCTTCGCAGTGGCTAAGACATTTTCCTCTCATTCTTTCATTCTTTCTTTGACTAGAGCCTTTTCACACATGTCCATGCAGCTGCCCTCCTCCTTTCTTGTGACTTAGCGCTGATAGATCCAATCAGCACGAACGGGCAAGGAAGCATGCAAGAAGACTCTTCGCAGTGGCTAAGCCATTTTCCTCTCTTTCTTCCATTCTTTCTTTAATTATAGCCTCTTCACACATATCCAAGCGTCTTCATTTCACCTTTTCTGTTACCTATCACTAGTAGGAGATTGTTGCCACCTACGCTGGTATCTGAACCGGATTCCCCAGAAGAGCTACTGGGCAGAATTATCTCCGTCAGGATCCAGAATTTCTCCAGTTCTGACACTTGACTGGATTGGGTCTCATAGCAATCACAACAACAGACATACCTGGGAGACCTTTATCATGACAGGGGATTGTGTTTACCACTGAGAAGAGTCTTTTCAGTGGCTGACTGACCTCAATTCACTACGATGAGATCCAATCAGCAAGAATGGGCAAGGAAGTATACTACAAGACTCTTCGCAGTGGCTAAGCCATTTTCCTCTCATTCTTCCATTCTTTCTTTAATTATAGCCTCTTCACACATGTCCATGCAGTTGCCTTCCACCTTTCCTATGACCTAGCACGAATAGATCCAAACAGCGGGAATTTGCAAGGAAGCTTGCTAGAAGACTCTTCCCAGTGGCTAAGACATTTTCCTCTCATTCTTCCATTCTTTGTTTGACTATCGCCTCTTCACACATGTCCATGCAGCTGCCTTCCACCTTTCCTATGACCTAGCATGAATAGATCCAATTGCAGGAACGGGCAAGGAAGCATGTTAGAAGACTCTTCTCAGTGGCTAAGCAATTTTCCTCTCATTCTTTCTTTCTTCCTTTAATTATACCCTCTTCACACATGTCCATGCAGCTGCCTTTCACCTTTCCTATGACCTAGCACGAATAGATCCAAATGGCAGGAATTCGCAAGGCAGCATGCTAGAAGACTCTTCCCAGAGGCCAAGATATTTTCCTCTCATTCTTCCATTCTTTCTTTGACTACAGCCTCTTCACACATGTCCATGCATCTGCCTTCCACCTTTCCTGTGTCCTAGCACGAATAGACCCAAACAGAGGGAATTTGCAAGGAAGTATGCTAGAAGACTCTTCCCAGTGGCTAAGACATTTTCCTCTCATTCTTCCATTCTTTCTTTGACTACAGCCTCTTCACACATGTCCATGCAGCTGCCTTCCACCTTTCCTATGACCTAGCACAAATAGATCCAAACAGCGGGAATTTGCAAGGATGTATGCTACAGGACTCTTCACAGTGGTTAAGACATTTTCCTCTCATTCTTCCATTCTTTGTTTGACTATAGCCTCTTCACACATGTCCATGCAGCTGCCTTCCAACTTTCTTGTGACCTTGCACGAATAGACCCAATAAGCAGGAACGGGCAAGGCAGCATGCTAGAAGACTCTTCCCAGTGGCTAATCAATTTTCCTCTCATTCTTTAATTCTTTCTTTAACTATAGCCTCTTCTCACATGTCCATGCAGCTGCCTTCCAACTTTCTATGACCCAGAACGAATAGATCCGAAAAGGGGGAATTTGCAAGGAAGTATGCAAGAATACTCTTCCCAGTGGCTAAGACATTTTCCTCTCAATCTTCCATTCTTTGTTTGACTAGAGCCTCTTCACACATGTCCATGCATCTGCCTTCCACCTTTCCTGTGACCTAGAACGAATAGACCCAAACAGAGGGAATTTGCAAGGAAGTATGGTAGAAGAATCTTCCCAGTGTCTAAGAAATTTTCCTCTCATTCTTTCATTCTTTCTTTGACTAGAGCCTCTTCACACATGTCCATGCAGCTGCCTTTCACCTTTCCTATGACCTAGCACGAATAGATCCAAATAGCGGGAATTTACAGGGCAGCATGCTAGAAGAATCTTCCCAGTGGCTAAGACATTTTCCTCTCATTCTTCCATTCTTCGTTTGACTATAGCCTCTTCACACATGTCCATGCAGCTGCCTTCCACCTTTCCTATGACCTAGCATGAATAGATCCAATTGCAGGAACGGGCAAGGAAGCATGCTAGAAGACTCTACTCAGTGGCTAAGCAATTTTCCTCTCATTCTTTCTTTCTTTCTTTAATTATACCCTCTTCACACATGTCCATGCAGCTGCCTTTCACCTTTCCTATGACCTAGCAAGAATAGATCCAAACGGCAGGAATTCGCAAGGCAGCATGCTAGAAGACTCTTCCAGAGGCCAAGATATTTTCCTCTCATTCTTCCATTCTTTCTTTGACTACAGCCTCTTCACACATGTCCATGCATCTGCCTTCCACCTTTCCTGTGACCTAGCACGAATAGACCCAAACAGAGGGAATTTGCAAGGAAGTATGCTAGAAGACTCTTCGCAGTGGCTAAGACATTTTCCTCTTATTCTTCCATTCTTTTTTTGACTATAGCCGCTTCACACATATCCATGCAGCTGCCTTCCACCTTTCCTATGACTTAGCATGAATAGATCCAAACAGCGGGAATTTGCAAGGAAGCATGCTAGAAGACTCTTCGCAGTGGCTAAGACATTTTCCTCTCATTCTTTCATTCTTTCTTTGACTACATCCTCTTCACACATGTCCATGCAGCTGCCTTCCAACTTGCTTGTGACCTTGCACGAATAGATCCAATAAGCAGGAACGGGCAAGGAAGCATGCTAGAAGACTCTTCTCAGTGGCTAAGCAATTTTCCACTCATTCTTTCTTTCTTTCTTTAATTATAGCCTCTTCACACATGTCCATGCAGGTGCCTTTCACCTTTCCTGTGACCTAGCACGAATAGAACCAAACAGGGGAATTTGCAAGGAACCATGCTAGAAGACTCTTCGCAGTGGCTAAGACATTTCCCTCACATTCTTTCATTCTTTCTTGGACTATAGCCTCTTCACAAATGTCCATGCAGCTGCCTTCCAACTTTCCTGTGACCTTCCACGAATAGATCCAATAAGCAGGAACAGGCAAGGAAGCATGCTAGAAGACTCTTCGCAGTGGCTAAGACATTTTCCTCTTATTCTTTCATTCTTTCTTTGACTAGAGCCTTTTCACACATGTCCATGCAGGTGCCCTCCTCCTTTCTTGTGACTTAGCACTGATAGATCCAATCAGCACGAACGGGCAAGGATGCATGCAAGAAGACTCTTCACAGTAGCTAAGCCATTTTCCTCTCATTCTTCCATTCGTTGTTTAATTATAGCCTCTTCACACATATCCAAGCGTCTTCATTTCACCTTTTCTGTTACCTATCACTAGTAGGAGATTGTTGCCACCTACGCTGGTATCTGAACCGGATTCCCCAGAAGAGCTACTGGGTAGAATTATCTCCGTCAGGATCCCGAATTTCTCCACTTCTGACACTTGACTGGATTGGATCTCATAGCAATCACAACAACAGACATGCCTGGGAGACCTTTATCATGACAGGGGATTGTGTTTACCACTGAGAAGAGTCTTTTCAGTGGCTCACTGACCTCAATTCACTACGATGAGATCCAATCAGCAAGAATGGGCAAGGAAGTATACTAGAAGACTCTTCGCAGTGGCTAAGCCATTTTCCTCTCATTCTTCCATTCTTTCTTTAATTATAGCCTCTTCACACATGTCCATGCAGTTGCCTTCCACCTTTCCTATGACCTAGCACGAATAGATCCAAACAGCGGGAATTTGCAAGGAAGCTTGCTAGAAGACTCTTCCCAGTGGCTAAGACATTTTCCTCTCATTCTTCCATTCTTCGTTTGACTATCGCCTCTTCACACATGTCCATGCAGCTGCCTTCCACCTTTCCTATGACCTAGCATGAATAGATCCAATTGCAGGAACGGGCAAGGCAGCATGCTAGAAGACTCTTCCCAGTGGCTAATGAATTTTCCTCTCATTCTTTCATTCTTTCTTTAATTATAGCCTCTTCTCACATGTCCATGGAGCTGCCTTCCAACTTTTTTGTGAGCTTGCACGAATAGATCCAATAGGCAGGAACGGGCAAGGAAGCATGCTAGAAGACTCTTCTCAGTGGCTAAGCAATTTTCCTCTCATTCTTTCATTCTTTCTTTAATTATAGCCTCTTCACACATGTCCATTCAGCTGCCTTCCAACTTTCTATGACCCAGAACGAATAGATCCGAACAGGGGGAATTTGCAAGGAAGTATGCTAGAAGACTCTTCCCAGTGGCTAAGCCATTTTCCTCTCATTCTTCCATTCTTTCTTTGACTACAGCCTCTTCACACATGTCCATGCAGCTGCCTTCCACCTTTCCTGTGACCTAGAATCATTAGATCCGAACAGCGGGAATTTGCAAGGAAGTATGCTAGAAGACTCTTCCCAGTGGCTAACCGATTTTCCTCTCATTCTTTCATTCTTTCTTTGACTACAGCCTCTTCACACATGTCCATGCAGCTGCCTTCCACCGTTCCTGTGACCTAGCACGAATAGACCCAAACAGAGGGAATTTGCAAGGAAGCATGCTAGAAGACTCTTCGCAGTGGCTAAGACATTTTCCTCTCATTCTTTCATTCTTTCTTTGACTAGAGCCTTTTCACACATGTCCATGCAGCTGCCCTCCTCCTTTCTTGTGACTTAGCGCTGATAGATCCAATCAGCACGAACGGGCAAGGAAGCATGCAAGAAGACTCTTCGCAGTGGCTAAGCCATTTTCCTCTCTTTCTTCCATTCTTTCTTTAATTATAGCCTCTTCACACATATCCAAGCGTCTTCATTTCACCTTTTCTGTTACCTATCACTAGTAGGAGATTGTTGCCACCTACGCTGGTATCTGAACCGGATTCCCCAGAAGAGCTACTGGGCAGAATTATCTCCGTCAGGATCCAGAATTTCTCCAGTTCTGACACTTGACTGGATTGGGTCTCATAGCAATCACAACAACAGACATACCTGGGAGACCTTTATCATGACAGGGGATTGTGTTTACCACTGAGAAGAGTCTTTTCAGTGGCTGACTGACCTCAATTCACTACGATGAGATCCAATCAGCAAGAATGGGCAAGGAAGTATACTACAAGACTCTTCGCAGTGGCTAAGCCATTTTCCTCTCATTCTTCCATTCTTTCTTTAATTATAGCCTCTTCACACATGTCCATGCAGTTGCCTTCCACCTTTCCTATGACCTAGCACGAATAGATCCAAACAGCGGGAATTTGCAAGGAAGCTTGCTAGAAGACTCTTCCCAGTGGCTAAGACATTTTCCTCTCATTCTTCCATTCTTTGTTTGACTATCGCCTCTTCACACATGTCCATGCAGCTGCCTTCCACCTTTCCTATGACCTAGCATGAATAGATCCAATTGCAGGAACGGGCAAGGAAGCATGTTAGAAGACTCTTCTCAGTGGCTAAGCAATTTTCCTCTCATTCTTTCTTTCTTCCTTTAATTATACCCTCTTCACACATGTCCATGCAGCTGCCTTTCACCTTTCCTATGACCTAGCACGAATAGATCCAAATGGCAGGAATTCGCAAGGCAGCATGCTAGAAGACTCTTCCCAGAGGCCAAGATATTTTCCTCTCATTCTTCCATTCTTTCTTTGACTACAGCCTCTTCACACATGTCCATGCATCTGCCTTCCACCTTTCCTGTGTCCTAGCACGAATAGACCCAAACAGAGGGAATTTGCAAGGAAGTATGCTAGAAGACTCTTCCCAGTGGCTAAGACATTTTCCTCTCATTCTTCCATTCTTTCTTTGACTACAGCCTCTTCACACATGTCCATGCAGCTGCCTTCCACCTTTCCTATGACCTAGCACAAATAGATCCAAACAGCGGGAATTTGCAAGGATGTATGCTACAGGACTCTTCACAGTGGTTAAGACATTTTCCTCTCATTCTTCCATTCTTTGTTTGACTATAGCCTCTTCACACATGTCCATGCAGCTGCCTTCCAACTTTCTTGTGACCTTGCACGAATAGACCCAATAAGCAGGAACGGGCAAGGCAGCATGCTAGAAGACTCTTCCCAGTGGCTAATCAATTTTCCTCTCATTCTTTAATTCTTTCTTTAACTATAGCCTCTTCTCACATGTCCATGCAGCTGCCTTCCAACTTTCTATGACCCAGAACGAATAGATCCGAAAAGGGGGAATTTGCAAGGAAGTATGCAAGAATACTCTTCCCAGTGGCTAAGCCATTTTCCTCTCATTCTTCCATTCTTTCTTTGAGTACAGCCTCTTCACACATGTCCATGCAGCTGCCTTCCACCTTTCCTGTGACCTAGCATGAATAGATCCGAACAGCAGGAATTTGCAAGGAAGTATGCTAGAAGACTCTTCCCAGTGGCTAACCCATTTTCCTCTCATTCTTTCATTCTTTCTTTGACTAGAGCCTCTTCACACATGTCCATGCAGCTCCCTTCCACCGTTCCTGTTACCTAGCACGAATAGACCCAAACAGAGGGAATTTGCAAGGAAGCATGCTAGAAGACTCTTCGCAGTGGCTAAGACATTTTCCTCTCATTCTTTCATTCTTTCTTTGACTATAGCCTCTTCTCACATGTTCATGGAGCTGCCTTCCAACTTTTTTGTGACCTTGCACGAATAGATCCAATAGGCAGGAACGGGCAAGGAAGCATGCTAGAAGACTTTTCTCAGTGGCTAAGCAATTTTCCTCTCATTCTTTCATTCTTTCTTTAACTATAGCCTCTTCACACATGTCCATTCAGCTGCCTTCCAACTTTCTATGACCCAGAACGAATAGATCCGAACAGGGGGAATTTGCAAGGAAGTATGCTAGAAGACTCTTCCCAGTGGCTAAGCCATTTTCCTCGCATTCTTCCATTCTTTCTTTGACTACAGCCTCTTCACACATGTCCATGCAGCTGCCTTCCACCTTTCCTGTGATGTAGCATCAATAGATCCGAACAGCGGGAATTTGCAAGGAAGTATGCTAGAAGACTCTTCCCAGTGGCTAACCGATTTTCCTCTCATTCTTTCATTTTTCTTTGACTAGAGCCTCTTCACACATGTCCATGCAGCTGCCTTCCACCGTTCCTGTGACGTAGCACGAATAGACCCAAACAGAGGGAATTTGCAAGGAAGCATGCTAGAAGACTCTTCGCAGTGGCTAAGACATTTTCCTCTCATTCTTTCATTCTTTCTTTGACTAGAGCCTTTTCACACATGTCCATGCAGCTGCCCTCCTCCTTTCTTGTGACTTAGCGCTGATAGATCCAATCAGCACGAACGGGCAAGGAAGCATGCAAGAAGACTCTTCGCAGTGGCTAAGCCATTTTCCTCTCATTCTTCCATTCTTTCTTTAATTATAGCCTCTTCACATATATCCAAGCGTCTTCATTTCACCTTTTCTGTTACCTATCACTAGTAGGAGATTGTTGCCACCTACGCTGGTATCTGAACCGGATTCCCCAGAAGAGCTACTGGGCAGAATTATCTCCGTCAGGATCCAGAATTTCTCCAGTTCTGACACTTGACTGGATTGGGTCTCATAGCAATCACAACAACAGACATACCTGGGAGACCTTTATCATGACAGGGGATTGTGTTTACCACTGAGAAGAGTCTTTTCAGTGGCTGACTGACCTCAATTCACTACGATGTGATCCAATCAGCAAGAATGGGCAAGGAAGTATACTAGAAGACTCTTCGCAGTGGCTAAGCCATTTTCCTCTCATTCTTCCATTCTTTCTTTAATTATAGCCTCTTCACACATGTCCATGCAGTTGCCTTCCACCTTTCCTATGACCTAGCACGAATAGATCCAAACAGCGGGAATTTGCAAGGAAGCTTGCTAGAAGAATCTTCCCAGTGGCTAAGACATTTTCCTCTCATTCTTCCATTCTTCGTTTGACTATCGCCTCTTCACACATGTCCATGCAGCTGCCTTCCACCTTTCCTATGACCTAGCATGAATAGATCCAATTGCAGGAACGGGCAAGGAAGCATGCTAGAAGACTCTTCTCAGTGGCTAAGCAATTTTCCTCTCATTCTTTCTTTCTTCCTTTAATTATACCCTCTTCACACATGTCCATGCAGCTGCCTTTCACCTTTCCTATGACCTAGCACGAATAGATCCAAACGGCAGGAATTCGCAAGGCAGCATGCTAGAAGACTCTTCCCAGTGGCTAAGACATTTTCCTCTCATTCTTCCATTCTTTCTTTGACTACAGCCTCTTCACACATGTCCATGCAGCTGCCTTCCACCTTTCCTGTGACCTAGCACGAATAGATCCAAACAGCGGGAATTTGCAAGGAACCATGCTAGAGGACTCTTCCCAGGGGCTAAGACATTTTCCTCTCATTCTTCCATTCTTTCTTTGACTAGAGCCTCTTCACACATGTCCATGCAGCTGCCTTCCAACTTTCCTGTGACCTTGGACGAATAGATCCAATAAGCAGAAACAGGCAAGGAAACATGCTAGAAGACTCTTCTCAGTGGCTAAGCCATTTTCCTCTCATTCTTTCATTCTTTCTTTAATTATAGCCTCTTCACACATATCCAGGCAGCTGTCTTCCAACTTTCTATGACATAGCACGAATAGATCCGAACAGCGGGAATTTGCAAGGAAGTATGCTAGAAGACTCTTCCCAGTGGCTAACCCATTTTCCTCTCATTCTTTCATTCTTTCTTCGACTAGAGCCTCTTCACACATGTCCATGCAGCTGCCTTCCACCTTTCCTTTGACCTAGCATGAATAGACCCAAACAGAGCTAATTTGCAAGGGAGCATGCTAGAAGACTCTTCGCAGTGGCTAAGACATTTTCCTCTCATTCTTTCATTCTTTCTTTGACTAGAGCCTCTTCACACATGTCCATGCAGCTGCCCTCCTCCTTTCTTGTGACTTAACGCTGATAGATCCAATCAGTACGAACGGGCAAGGAAGCATACTAGAAGACTCTTTGCAGTGACTAAGACATTTTCCTCTGATTCTTTCTTTGACTATAGCCTCTTCACACATATCCAAGCTTCTGCGGTCCACCTTTCTTGTTACCTATCACTAGTAGGAGATTGTTGCCACCTACCCTGGTATCTGAACCGGATTCCCCAGAAGAGCTACTGGGCAGAATTATCTCCGTCAGGATCCCGAATTTCTCCACTTCTGACACTTGACTGGATTGGGTCTCATAGCAATCACAACAACAGACATGCCTGGGAGACCTTTATCATGACAGGGGATTGTGTTTACCACTGAGAAGAGTCTTTTCAGTGGCTGACTGACCTCAATTCACTATGATGAGATCCAATCAGCAGGAATGGGCAAGGAAGTATACTAGAAGACTCTTCGCAGTGGCTAAGCCATTTTCCTCTCATTCTTCCATTCTTTCTTTCATTATAGCCTCTTCACACATGTCCATGCAGTTGCCTTCCACCTTTCCTATGACCTAGCACGAATAGATCCAAACAGCGGGAATTTGCAAGGAAGCTTGCTAGAAGACTCTTCGCAGTGGCTAAGACATTTTCCTCTCATTCTTCCATTCTTCGTTTGACTATAGCCTTTTCACACATGTCCATGCAGCTGCCTTCCACCTTTCCTATGGCCTAGCATGAATAGATCCAATTGCAGGAACGGGCAAGGAAGCATGCTAGAAGACTCTTCTCAGTGGCTAAGCAATTTTCCTCTCATTCTTTCTTTCTTTCTTTAATTATACCCTCTTCACACATGTCCATGCAGCTGCCTTTCACCTTTCCTATGACCTAGCACGAATAGATCCAAACGGCGGGAATTTGCAAGGCAGCATGCTAGAAGACTCTTCCCAGAGGCCAAGATATTTTCCTCTCATTCTTCCATTCTTTCTTTGACTAGAGCCTCTTCACACATGTCCATGCAGCTGCCTTCCAACTTTCCTGTGACCTTGCACGAATAGATCCAATAAGCAGGAACAGGCAAGGAAGCATGCTAGAAGACTCTTCTCAGTGGCTAAGCCATTTTCCTCTCATTCTTTCATTCTTTCTTTAATTATAGCCTCTTCACACATATCCAGGCAGCTGTCTTCCAACTTTCTATGACATAGCACGAATAGATCCGAACAGCGGGAATTTGCAAGGAAGTATGCTAGAAGACTCTTCCCAGTGGCTAACCCATTTTCCTCTCATTCTTTCATTCTTTCTTTGACTAGAGCCTCTTCACACATGTCCATGCAGCTGCCTTCCACCTTTCCTTTGACCTAGCATGAATAGACCCAAACAGAGGGAATTTGCAAGGGAGCATGCTAGAAGACTCTTCGCAGTGGCTAAGACATTTTCCTCTCATTCTTTCATTCTTTCTTTGACTAGAGCCTCTTCACACATGTCCATGCAGCTGCCCTCCTCCTTTCTTGTGACTTAGCACTGATAGATCCAATCAGCACGAACGGGCAAGGAAGCATACTAGAAGACTCTTTGCAGTGACTAAGACATTTTCCTCTGATTCTTTCTTTGACTATAGCCTCTTCACACATATCCAAGCTTCTGCGGTCCACCTTTCTTGTTACCTATCACTAGTAGGAGATTGTTGCCACCTACCCTGGTATCTGAACCGGATTCCCCAGAAGAGCTACTGGGCAGAATTATCTCCGTCAGGATCCCGAATTTCTCCACTTCTGACACTTGACTGGATTGGGTCTCATAGCAATCACAACAACAGACATGCCTGGGAGACCTTTATCATGACAGGGGATTGTGTTTACCACTGAGAAGAGTCATTTTAGTGACTGACTGACCTCAATTCACTACGATGAGATCCAATCAGCAAGAATGGGCAAGGAAGTATACTAGAAGACTCTTCGCAGTGGCTAAGCCATTTTCCTCTCATTCTTCCATTCTTTCTTTCATTATAGCCTCTTCACACATGTCCATGCAGTTGCCTTCCACCTTTCCTATGACCTAGCACGAATAGATCCAAACAGCGGGAATTTGCAAGGAAGCTTGCTAGAAGACTCTTCGCAGTGGCTAAGACATTTTCCTCTCATTCTTCCATTCTTCGTTTGACTATACCCTCTTCACACATGTCCATGCAGCTACCTTCCACCTTTCCTATGACCTAGCATGAATAGATCCAATTGCAGGAACGGGCAAGGAAGCATGCTAGAAGACTCTTCTCAGTGGCTAAGCAATTTTCCTCTCATTCTTTCTTTCTTTCTTTAATTATACCCTCTTCACACATGTCCATGCAGCTGCCTTTCACCTTTCCTATGACCTAGCACGAATAGATCCAAACGGCGGGAATTTGCAAGGCAGCATGCTAGAAGACTCTTCCCAGAGGCCAAGATATTTTCCTCTCATTCTTCCATTCTTTCTTTGACTACAGCCTCTTCACACATGTCCATGCATCTGCCTTCCACCTTTCCTGTGACCTAGCACGAATAGACCCAAACAGAGGGAATTTGCAAGGAAGTATGCTAGAAGACTCTTCCCAGTGGCTAAGACATTTTCCTCTCATTCTTCCATTCTTTCTTAGACTACAGCCTCTTCACACATGTCCATGCGGCTACCTTCCACCTTTCCTATAACATAGCACGAATAGATCCAAAAACCGGGAATTTGTAAGGAAGTATGCTAGAGGACTCTTCACAGTGGCTAAGACATTTTCCTCTCATTCTTCCAATCTTTGTTTGACTATAGCCTCTTCACACATGTCCATTCAGCTGCCTTCCAACTTTCTTGTGACCTTGCACGAATAGATCCAATAAGCAGGAACGGGCAAGGAAACATGATAGAAGACTCTACTCAGTGGCTAAGCAATTTTCCTCTCATTCTTTCATTCTTTCTTTAATTATAGCCTCTTCACACATGTCCATGCAGCTGCCTTTCACCTTTCCTATGACCTGGCACGAATAGATGCAAACAGCAGGAATTTGCAAGGCAGCATGCCAGAAGACTCTTCCCAGTGGCTAAGATATTTTCCTCTCATTCTTCCATTCTTTCTTTGACTACAGCCTTTTCACACATGTCCATGCAGCTGCCTTCCAACTTTCTGTGACCTAGCATGAATTGATCAGAACAGCGGGAATTTGCAAGGAAGTATGCAAGAAGACTCTTCCCAGTGGCTAAGCCATTTTCCTCTCATTTTTCCATTCTTTCTTTGACTAGAGCCTCTTCACACATGTCCATGCAGCTGCCTTCCACCTTTCCTGTGACCTAGCACGAATAGATCCAAACAGCGGGAATTTGCAAGGAACCATGCTAGAGGACACTTCCCAGGGGCTAAGACATTTTCCTCTCATTCTTCCATTCTTTCTTTGACTATAGCCTCTTCACACATGTCCATGCAGCTGCCTTCCAACTTTCCTGTGACCTTGCACAAATAGATCCAATAAGCAGGAACAGGCAAGGAAGCATGCTAGAAGACTCTTCTCAGTGGCTAAGCCATTTTCCTCTCATTCTTTCATTCTTTCTTTAATTATAGCCTCTTCACACATGTCCATGCAGCTGCCTTCCACCTTTCCTGTGACCTAGCATGAATAGATCCGAACAGCGGGAATTTGCAAGGAAGTATGCTAGAAGACTCTTCCCAGTGGCTAACCTATTTTCCTCTCATTCTTTCATTCTTTCTTTGACTAGAGCCTCTTCACACATGTCCATGCAGCTGCCTTCCGCCGTTCCTGTGACCTAGCACGAATAGACCCAAACAGAGGGAATTTGCAAGGAAGCATGCTAGAAGACTCTTCGCAGTGGCTAAGATATTTTCCTCTCATTCTTCCATTCTTTCTTTGACTATAGCCTCTTCACACATGTCCATGCAGCTGCCTTCCAACTTTCTTGTGACCTTGCACGAATAGATCCAATAAGCAGGAACGGGCAAGGAAGCATGCTAGAAGACTCTTCTCAGTGGTTAAGCAATTTTCCTCTCATTCTTTCATTCTTTCTTTAATTATAGCCTCTTCAAACATGTCCATGCAGACGCCTTCCAACTTTCTATGACCCAGAACGAATAGATCCGAAAAGGGGGAATTTGCATGGAAGTATGCTAGAAGACTCTTCACATTGGCTAAGACATTTTCCTCTCATTCTTCCATTCTTTTTTTGACTATAGCCTCTTCACACATGTCCATGCAGCTGCCTTCCAACTTTCTTGTGACCTTGCACGAATAGATCCAATAAGCAGGAACGGGCAAGGAAGCATGCTAGAAGACTCTTCTCAGTGGCTAAGCAATTTTCCTCTCATTCTTTCATTCTTTCTTTAATTATAGCCTCTTGACACATGTCCATGCAGCTGCCTTCCAACTTTCTATGACCTAGAACGAATAGATCCGAACAGGGGGAATGTGCACGGAAGTATGCTAGAAGACTCTTCCCAGTGGCTAAGCCATTTTCCTCTCATTCTTCCATTCTTTCTTTGACTACAGCCTCTTCCCACATGTCCATGCAGCTGCCCTCCTCCTTTATTGTGACTTAGCGCTGATAGATCCAATCAGCACGAACGGGCAAGGAAACATACTAGAAGACTCTTTGCAGTGACTAAGACATTTTCCTCTCATTCTTTCTTTGACTACAGCCTCTTCACAAATGTCCATGCAGCTGCCTTCCAACTTTCCTGTGACCTTGCATGAATAGATCCAATAAGCAGGAACAGGCGAGGAAGCATGCCAGAAGACTCTTCTCAGTGGCTAAGCCATTTTCCTCTCATTCTTTCATTCTTTCTTTAATTATAGCCTCTTCACACATGTCCATGCAGGTGCCTTTCACCTTTCCTATGACCTAGCACGAATAGATCCAAATGGCGGGAATTTGCAAGGCAGCATGCTAGAAGACTCTTCCCAGTGGCTAAGATATTTTCCTCTCATTCTTCCATTCTTTCTTTGACTACAGCCTCTTCACACATATCCATGCATCTGCCTTCCACCTTTCCTGTGACCTAGCACGAATAGACCCAAACAGAGGGAATTTGCAAGGAAGTATGCTAGAAGACTCTTCCCAGTGGCTAAGACATTTTCCTCTCATTCTTTCATTCTTTCTTTGACTAGAGCCTCTTCACAAATGACCATGCGGCTGCCCTCCTCCTTTCTTGTGTCTTAGCACTGATAGATCCAATCAGCACGAACGGGCAAGGAAGCATGCAAGAAGATTCTTCGCAGTGGCTAAGCCATTTTCCTCTCATTCTTCCATTCTTTCTTTCATTATAGCGTCTTCACATATATCCAAGCGTCTGCATTTCACCTTTTCTGTTACCTATCACTAGTAGGAGATTCTTGCTACCTACGCTGGTATCTGAACCGGATTCCCCAGAAGAGCTACTGGGCAGAATTATCCGGGTCAAGACCCCGAATTTCTCCAGTCCTGAAACTTGACTGGATTGGGTCTCATGGCTATCACAACAACAGACATGCCTGGGAGACCTTTATCATGACAGGGGATTGTGTTTACCACTGAGAAGAGTCTTTTCAGTGGCTGACTGACCTCAATTCACTAAGATGAGATCCAATCAGGAAGAATGGGCAAGGAAATATGCTAGAAGACTCTTCGCAGTGGCTAAGCCATTTCCCTCTCATTCTTCCATTCTTTCTTTAATTATAGCCTCTTCACACATGTCCATGCAGCTGCCTTCCAACTTTCCTGTGACCTTGCATGAATAGAACCAATAAGCAGGAACAGGAAAGGAAGCATGCTGGAAGACTCTTCTCAGTGACTAAGCCATTTTCCTCTCATTCTTTCATTCTTTCTTTAATTATAGCCTCTTCACACATGTCCATGCAGCTGCCTTCCAACTTTCTATGACCTAGCACGAATAAATCCGAACAGCGGGAATTTGCAAGGAAGTATTCTGGATGACTCTTCCCATTGGCTAACCCATTTTCACCTCATTCTTTCATTCTTTCTTTGACTAGAGCCTCTTCACACATGTCCATGCAGCTGCCTTCCACGTTTCCTGTGACCTAGCACGAATAGATCCAAACAGAGGGAATTTGCAAGGAATCATGCTAGAAGACTCTTCGCAGTGGCTAAGACATTTTCTTCTCATTCTTTCATTCTTTCTTTGACTAGAGCATCTTCACACATGTCCATGCAGCTGCCCTCCTCCTTTCTTGTGACTTAGCGCTGATAGATCCAGTCAGCACGAACGGGCAAGGAAACATACTAGAAGACTCTTTGCAGTGACTAAGACATTTTCCTATCATTCTTTCTTTGACTATAGCCTCTTCACACATATCCAAGTGTCTGCGGTCCACCTTTTTTGCTACCTATCACTAGTAGGAGATTGTTGCCACCTACGCTGGTATCTGAACCGGATTCCCCAAAAGAGCTACGGGGCAGAATTATCCCCATCAGGATCCCGAACTGCTCCAGTTCTGACACTTGACTGGATTGCGTCTCATGGCTATCACAATAACAGACATCCCTGGGAGACAATATCATGACAGGGGATTGTGTTTACCACTGAGAAGAGTCATTTCAGTGGCTGACTGGCCTCAATTCACTACAATGAGATCCAATCAGCAAGAATGGGGAAGGAAGTATGCTTGAAGACTCTTCGCAGTGGCTAAGACATTTTCCTCTCGTTCTTCCATTCTTTTTTTGACTACAGCCGCATCACACATATCCATGCAGCTGCCTTCCACCTTTCCTGTGACTTAGCACTGATAGATCCAATCAGCACGAACTGGCAAGGAAGCATGCTAGAAGACTCTTCGCAGTGGCTAAGACATTTTCCTCTCATCCTTCCATTCTTTCTTTGACTACAGCCTCTTCACACATGTCCATGCAGCTGCCTTCCAACATTCCTGTGACTTAGCACTGATAGATCCAACAAGCAGGAACGGGCAAGGAAGTATGCTAGAAGACTCTTCTCAGTGGCTAAACAATTTTCCTCTCATTCTTTCATTCTTTTTTTAATTATAGCCTCTTCACACATGTCCATTCAGGTGCCTTTCACCTTTCCTATGACCTAGCACGAATAGATCCAAACGGCGGGAATTTGCAAGGCAGCATGCTTGAAGACGCTTCCCAGTGGCTAAGATATTTTCCTCTCATTCTTCCATTCTTTCTTTGACTACAGCCTCTTCACACATATCCATGCATCTGCCTTCCACCTTTCCTGTGACCTAGCACGAATAGACCCAAACAGAGGGAATTTGCAAGGAAGTATGCTAGAAGACTCTTCCCAGTGGCTAAGACATTTTCCTCTCATTCTTTCATTCTTTCTTTGACTGGAGCCTCTTCACAAATGACCATGCGGCTGCCCTCCACCTTTCTTGTGTCTTAGCACTGATAGATCCAATCAGCACGAATGGGCAAGGAAGCATGCAAGAAGATTCTTCGCAGTGGCTAAGCCATTTTCCTCTCATTCTTCCATTCTTTCTTTAATTATAGCGTCTTCACATATATCCAAGCGTCTGCATTTCACCTTTTCTGTTACCTATCACTAGTAGGAGATTCTTGCCACCTACACTGTTATCTGAACCGGATTCCCCAGAAGAGCTACTGGGCAGAATTATCTCCGTCAGGATCCCGAATTTCTCCAGTTCTGACACTTGACTGGATTGGGTCTCACAGCAATCACAACAACAGATATGCCTGGGAGACCTTTATCATGACAGGGGATTGTGTTTACCACTGAGAAGAGTCTTTTCAGTGACTGACTGACCTCAATTCACTACGATGAGATCCAATCAGCAAGAATGGGCAAGGAAGTATGCTAGAAGACTCTTCGCAGTGGCTAAGCAATTCACCTCTCATTCCTCCATTCTTTCTTTATTTATAGCCTCTTCACACATGTCCATGCATCTGCCTTCCACCTTTCCTGTGACCTAGCACGAATAGATCCAAACAGAGGGAATTTGCAAGGAAGTATGCTAGAAGACTCTTCGCAGTGGCTAAGACATTTTCCTCTCATTCTTTCATTCTTTCTTTGACTAGAGCATCTTCACACATGTCCATGCAGCTGCCCTCCTCCTTTCTTGTGACTTACCGCTGATAGATCCAATCAGCACGAACGGGCAAGGAAACATACTAGAAGACTCTTTGCAGTGACTAAGACATTTTCCTATCATTCTTTCTTTGACTATAGCCTCTTCACACATATCAAAGTGTCTGCGGTCCACCTTTCTTGCTACCTATCACTAGTAGGAGATTATTGCCACCTACGCTGGTATCTGAACCGGATTCCCCAAAAGAGCTACTGGGCAGAATTATCCCCATCAGGATCCCGAACTGCTCCAGTTCTGACACTTGACTCGATTGGGTCTCATGGGTATCACAACAACAGACATCCCTGGGAGACAATATCATGACAGGGGATTGTGTTTACCACTGAGAAGAGTCATTTCAGTGGCTGACTGGCCTCAATTCACTACAATGAAATCCAATCAGCAAGAATGGGGAAGGAAGTATGCTAGAAGACTCTTCGCAGTGGCTAAGACATTTTCCTCTCGTTCTTCCATTCTTTTTTTGACTACAGCCGCATCACACATACCCATGCAGCTGCCTTCCACCTTTCCTGTGACTTAGCACTGATAGATCCAATCAGCAGGAACTGGCAAGGAAGCATGCTAGAAGACTCTTCGCAGTGGCTAAGACATTTTCCTCTCATTCTTCCATTCTTTCTTTGACTACAGCCTCTTCACACATGTCCATGCAGCTGCCTTCCACCATTCCTGTGACTTAGCACTGATAGATCCAACAAGCAGGAACGGGCAAGGAAGCATGCTAGAAGACTCTTCTCAGTGGCTAAACAATTTTCCTCTCATTTTTTCATTCTTTTTTTAATTATAGCCTCTTCACACATGTCCATGCAGCTGCCTTCCAACTTTCCTGTGACCTTGAACGAAGAAATCCAATCAGCAGAAACAGGCAAGGAAGCATGCTAGAAGACTCTTCTCAGTGGCTAAGCCATCTTCCTCTCATTCTTTCATTCTTTCTTTAATTATAGCCTCTTCACACATGTCCATACAGCTGCCTTCCAACTTTCTATGACCTAGCACGAATTGAGGGGATTGTGTTTACCACTGAGAAGAGTCTTTTCAGTGGTTGACTGACCTCAATTCACTAAGATGAGATCCAATCAGCAAGAATGGGCAAGGAAGTATGCTAGAAGACTCTTCGCAGTGGCTAAGCCATTTTCCTCTCATTCTTCCATTCTTTCTTTGACTACAGCCTCTTCATACATGTCCATGCAGCTGCCTTCCAACTTTCTATGACCTAGCACGAATTGATCCGAACAGCGGGAATTTGCTAGGAAGTATGCTAGAAGACTCTTCCCAGTGGCTAAGCCATTTTCCTCTCATTTTTCCATTCTTTCTTTGACTAGAGCCTCTTCACACATGTCCATGCAGCTGCCTTCCACCTTTCCTGTGACCTAGCACGAATTCATCCAAACAGCGGGAATTTGCAAGGAACCATGCTAGAGGACTGTTCCCAGTGGCTAAGACATTTTCCTCTCATTCTTCCATTCTTTGTTTGACTATAGCCTCTTCACACATGTCCATTCAGCTGCCTTCCAACTTTCTTGTGACCTTGCACGAATAGATCCAATAAGCAGGAACGGGCAAGGAAGCATGCTAGAAGACTCTACTCAGTGGCTAAGCAATTTTCCTCTCATTCTTTCATTCTTTCTTTAATTATAGCCTCTTCACACATGTCCATGCAGCTGCCTTTCACCTTTCCTATGACCTGGCACGAATAGATCCAAACAGCAGGAATTTGCAAGGAAGTATCCAAGAAGACTCTTCCCAGTGGCTAAGCCATTTTCCTCACATTTTTCCATTCTTTCTTTGACTAGAGCCTCTTCACACATGTCCATGCAGCTGCCTTCCACCTTTCCTGTGACCTAGCACGAATAGATCCAAACAGCGGGAATTTGCAAGGAACCATGCTAGAGGACTCTTCCCAGGGGCTAAGACATTTTCCTCTCATTCTTCCATTCTTTCTTTGACTAGAGCCTCTTCACACATGTCCATGCAGCTGCCTTCCAACTTTCCTGTGACCTTGCACGAATAGATCCAATAAGCAGGAACAGGCAAGGAAACATGCTAGAAGACTCTTCTCAGTGGCTAAGCCATTTTCCTCTCATTCTTTCATTCTTTCTTTAATTATAGCCTCTTCACACATATCCAGGCAGCTGTCTTCCAACTTTCTATGACATAGCACGAATAGATCCGAACAGCGGGAATTTGCAAGGAAGTATGCTAGAAGACTCTTCCCAGTGGCTAACCCATTTTCCTCTCATTCTTTCATTCTTTCTTCGACTAGAGCCTCTTCACACATGTCCATGCAGCTGCCTTCCACCTTTCCTTTGACCTAGCATGAATAGACCCAAACAGAGGGAATTTGCAAGGGAGCATGCTAGAAGACTCTTCGCAGTGGCTAAGACATTTTCCTCTCATTCTTTCATTCTTTCTTTGACTAGAGCCTCTTCACACATGTCCATGCAGCTGCCCTCCTCCTTTCTTGTGACTTAGCACTGATAGATCCAATCAGCACGAACGGGCAAGGAAGCATACTAGAAGACTCTTTGCAGTGACTAAGACATTTTCCTCTGATTCTTTCTTTGACTATAGCCTCTTCACACATATCCAAGCTTCTGCGGTCCACCTTTCTTGTTACCTATCACTAGTAGGAGGTTGTTGCCACCTACCCTGGTATCTGAACCGGATTCCCCAGAAGAGCTACTGGGCAGAATTATCTCCGTCAGGATCCCGAATTTCTCCACTTCTGACACTTGACTGGATTGGGTCTCATAGCAATCACAACAACAGACATGCCTGGGAGACATTTATCATGACAGGGGATTGTGTTTACCACTGAGAAGAGTCTTTTCAGTGGCTGACTGACCTCAATTCACTACGATGAGATCCAATCAGCAAGAATGGGCAAGGAAGTATACTAGAAGACTCTTCGCAGTGGCTAAGACATTTTCCTCTCATTCTTCCATTCTTCGTTTGACTATAGCCTCTTCACACATGTCCATGCAGCTGCCTTCCACCTTTCCTATGACCTAGCATGAATAGATCCAATTGCAGGAACGGGCAAGGAAGCATGCTAGAAGACTCTTCTCAGTGGCTAAGCAATTTTCCTCTCATTCTTTCTTTCTTTTTTAATTATACCCTCTTCACACATGTCCATGCAGCTGCCTTTCACCTTTCCTATGACCTAGCACGAATAGATCCAAACGGCGGGAATTTGCAAGGCAGCATGCTAGAAGACTCTTCCCAGAGGCCAAGATATTTTCCTCTCATTCTTCCATTCTTTCTTTGACTAGAGCCTCTTCACACATGTCCATGCAGCTGCCTTCCAACTTTCCTGTGACCTTGCACGAATAGATCCAAAAAGCAGGAACAGGCAAGGAAGCATGCTAGAAGACTCTTCTCAGTGGCTAAGCCATTTTCCTCTCATTCTTTCATTCTTTCTTTAATTATAGCCTCTTCACACATATCCAGGCAGCTGTCTTCGAACTTTCTATGACCTAGCACGAATAGATCCGAACAGCGGGAATTTGCAAGGAAGTATGCTAGAAGACTCTTCCCAGTGGCTAACCCATTTTCCTCTCATTCTTTCATTCTTTCTTTGACTAGAGCCTCTTCACACATGTCCATGCAGCTGCCTTCCACCTTTCCTTTGACCTAGCATGAATAGACCCAAACAGAGGGAATTTGCAAGGGAGCATGCTAGAAGACTCTTCGCAGTGGCTAAGACATTTTCCTCTCGTTCTTCCATTCTTTTTTTGACTACAGCCGCATCACACATACCCATGCAGCTGCCTTCCACCTTTCCTGTGACTTAGCACTGATAGATCCAATCAGCAGGAACTGGCAAGGAAGCATGCTAGAAGACTCTTCTCAGTGGCTAAACAATTTTCCTCTCATTTTTTCATTCTTTTTTTAATTATAGCCTCTTCACACATGTCCATGCAGCTGCCTTCCAACTTTCCTGTGACCTTGAACGAAGAAATCCAATCAGCAGGAACAGGCAAGGAAGCATGCTAGAAGACTCTTCTCAGTGGCTAAGCCATTTTCCTCTCATTCTTTCATTCTTTCTTTAATTATAGCCTCTTCACACATGTCCATGCAGCTGCCTTCCAACTTTCCTGTGACCTTGAACGAAGAAATCCAATCAGCAGGAACAGGCAAGGAAGCATGCTAGAAGACTCTTCTCAGTGGCTAAGCCATTTTCCTCTCATTCTTTCATTCTTTCTTTAATTATAGCCTCTTCACACATGTCCATACAGCTGCCTTCCAACTTTCTATGACCTAGCACGAATTGAGGGGATTGTGTTTACCACTGAGAAGAGTCTTTTCAGTGGTTGACTGACCTCAATTCACTAAGATGAGATCCAATCAGCAAGAAT
Organism: Rhineura floridana; assembly: GCF_030035675.1. Classification (NCBI taxonomy): domain Eukaryota; kingdom Metazoa; phylum Chordata; class Lepidosauria; order Squamata; family Rhineuridae; genus Rhineura; species Rhineura floridana. Next base: position 8,467,457 of record NC_084482.1, read on the forward strand.
GGGCAAGGAAGTATGCTAGAAGACTCTTCGCAGTGGCTAAGCCATTTTCCTCTCATTCTTCCATTCTTTCTTTGACTACAGCCTCTTCATACATGTCCATGCAGCTGCCTTCCAACTTTCTATGACCTAGCACGAATTGATCCGAACAGCGGGAATTTGCTAGGAAGTATGCTAGAAGACTCTTCCCAGTGGCTAAGCCATTTTCCTCTCATTTTTCCATTCTTTCTTTGACTAGAGCCTCTTCACACATGTCCATGCAGCTGCCTTCCACCTTTCCTGTGACCTAGCACGAATTCATCCAAACAGCGGGAATTTGCAAGGAACCATGCTAGAGGACTCTTCCCAGTGGCTAAGACATTTTCCTCTCATTCTTCCATTCTTTGTTTGACTATAGCCTCTTCACACATGTCCATTCAGCTGCCTTCCAACTTTCTTGTGACCTTGCACGAATAGATCCAATAAGCAGGAACGGGCAAGGAAGCATGCTAGAAGACTCTACTAAGTGGCTAAGCAATTTTCTTCTCATTCTTTCATTCTTTCTTTAATTATAGCCTCTTCACACATGTCCATGCAGCTGCCTTTCACCTTTCCTATGACCTGGCACGAATAGATCCAAACAGGAGGAATTTGCAAGGCAGCATGCTAGAAGACTCTTCCCAGTGGCTAAGATATTTTCCTCTCATTCTTCCATTCTTTTTTGACTACAGCCTCTTCACACATGTCCATGCAGCTGCCTTCCAACTTTCTATGACCTAGCATGAATTGATCAGAACAGCGGGAATTTGCAAGGAAGTATCCAAGAAGACTCTTCCCAGTGGCTAAGCCATTTTCCTCACATTTTTCCATTCTTTCTTTGACTAGAGCCTCTTCACACATGTCCATGCAGCTGCCTTCCACCTTTCCTGTGACCTAGCACGAATAGATCCAAACAGCGGGAATTTGCAAGGAACCATGCTAGAGGACTCTTCCCAGGGGCTAAGACATTTTCCTCTCATTCTTCCATTCTTTCTTTGACTAGAGCCTCTTCACACATGTCCATGCAGCTGCCTTCCAACTTTCCTGTGACCTTGCACGAATAGATCCAATAAGCAGGAACAGGCAAGGAAACATGCTAGAAGACTCTTCTCAGTGGCTAAGCCATTTTCCTCTCATTCTTTCATTCTTTCTTTAATTATAGCCTCTTCACACATATCCAGGCAGCTGTCTTCCAACTTTCTATGACATAGCACGAATAGATCCGAACAGCGGGAATTTGCAAGGAAGTATGCTAGAAGACTCTTCCCAGTGGCTAACCCATTTTCCTCTCATTCTTTCATTCTTTCTTCGACTAGAGCCTCTTCACACATGTCCATGCAGCTGCCTTCCACCTTTCCTTTGACCTAGCATGAATAGACCCAAACAGAGGGAATTTGCAAGGGAGCATGCTAGAAGACTCTTCGCAGTGGCTAAGACATTTTCCTCTCATTCTTTCATTCTTTCTTTGACTAGAGCCTCTTCACACATGTCCATGCAGCTGCCCTCCTCCTTTCTTGTGACTTAGCACTGATAGATCCAATCAGCACGAACGGGCAAGGAAGCATACTAGAAGACTCTTTGCAGTGACTAAGACATTTTCCTCTGATTCTTTCTTTGACTATAGCCTCTTCACACATATCCAAGCTTCTGCGGTCCACCTTTCTTGTTACCTATCACTAGTAGGAGGTTGTTGCCACCTACCCTGGTATCTGAACCGGATTCCCCAGAAGAGCTACTGGGCAGAATTATCTCCCTCAGGTTCCCGAATTTCTCCACTTCTGACACTTGACTGGATTGGGTCTCATAGCAATCACAACAAAAGACATGCCTGGGAGACCTTTATCATGACAGGGGATTGTGTTTACCACTGAGAAGAGTCTTTTCAGTGGCTGACTGACCTCAATTCACTACGATGAGATCCAATCAGCAAGAATGAGCAAGGAAGTATACTAGAAGACTCTTCGCAGTGGCTAAGCCATTTTCCTCTCATTCTTCCATTCTTTCTTTCATTATAGCCTCTTCACACATGTCCATGCAGTTGCCTTCCACCTTTCCTATGACCTAGCACGAATAGATCCAAACAGCGGGAATTTGCAAGGAAGCTTGCTAGAAGACTCTTCGCAGTGGCTAAGACATTTTCCTCTCATTCTTCCATTCTTCGTTTGACTATAGCCTCTTCACACATGTCCATGCAGCTGTCTTCCACCTTTCCTATGACCTAGCATGAATAGATCCAATTGCAGGAACGGGCAAGGAAGCATGCTAGAAGACTCTTCTCAGTGGCTAAGCAATTTTCCTCTCATTCTTTCTTTCTTTCTTTAATTATACCCTCTTCACACATGTCCATGCAGCTGCCTTTCACCTTTCCTATGACCTAGCACGAATAGATCCAAACGGCGGGAATTTGCAAGGCAGCATGCTAGAAGACTCTTCCCAGAGGCCAAGATATTTTCCTCTCATTCTTCCATTCTTTCTTTGACTAGAGCCTCTTCACACATGTCCATGCAGCTGCCTTCCAACTTTCCTGTGACCTTGCACGAATAGATCCAATAAGCAGGAACAGGCAAGGAAGCATGCTAGAAGACTCTTCTCAGTGGCTAAGCCATTTTCCTCTCATTCTTTCATTCTTTCTTTAATTATAGCCTCTTCACACATATCCAGGCAGCTGTCTTCCAACTTTCTATGACCTAGCACGAATAGATCCGAACAGCGGGAATTTGCAAGGAAGTATGCTAGAAGACTCTTCCCAGTGGCTAACCCATTTTCCTCTCATTCTTTCATTCTTTCTTTGACTAGAGCCTCTTCACACATGTCCATGCAGCTGCCTTCCACCTTTCCTTTGACCTAGCATGAATAGACCCAAACAGAGGGAATTTGCAAGGGAGCATGCTAGAAGACTCTTCGCAGTGGCTAAGACATTTTCCTCTCATTCTTTCATTCTTTCTTTGACTAGAGCCTCTTCACACATGTCCATGCAGCTGCCCTCCTCCTTTCTTGTGACTTAGCACTGATAGATCCAATCAGCACGAACGGGCAAGGAAGCATACTAGAAGACTCTTTGCAGTGACTAAGACATTTTCCTCTGATTCTTTCTTTGACTATAGCCTCTTCACACATATCCAAGCTTCTGCGGTCCACCTTTCTTGTTACCTATCACTAGTAGGAGATTGTTGCCACCTACCCTGGTATCTGAACCGGATTCCCCAGAAGAGCTACTGGGCAGAATTATCTCCGTCAGGATCCCGAATTTCTCCACTTCTGACACTTGACTGGATTGGGTCTCATAGCAATCACAACAACAGACATGCCTGGGAGACCTTTATCATGACAGGGGATTGCGTTTACCACTGAGAAGAGTCATTTTAGTGACTGACTGACCTCAATTCACTACGATGAGATCCAATCAGCAAGAATGGGCAAGGAAGTATACTAGAAGACTCTTCGCAGTGGCTAAGCCATTTTCCTCTCATTCTTCCATTCTTTCTTTCATTATAGCCTCTTCACACATGTCCATGCAGTTGCCTTCCACCTTTCCTATGAACTAGCACGAATAGATCCAAACAGCGGGAATTTGCAAGGAAGCTTGCTAGAAGACTCTTCGCAGTGGCTAAGACATTTTCCTCTCATTCTTCCATTCTTCGTTTGACTATAGCCTCTTCACACATGTCCATGCAGCTGCCTTCCACCTTTCCTATGACCTAGCATGAATAGATCCAATTGCAGGAACGGGCAAGGAAGCATGCTAGAAGACTCTTCTCAGTGGCTAAGCATTTTTCCTCTCATTCTTTCTTTCTTTCTTTAATTATACCCTCTTCACACATGTCCATGCAGCTGCCTTTCACCTTTCCTATGACCTAGCACGAATAGATCCAAACGGCGGGAATTTGCAAGGCAGCATGCTAGAAGACTCTTCCCAGAGGCCAAGATATTTTCCTCTCATTCTTCCATTCTTTCTTTGACTACAGCCTCTTCACACATGTCCATGCATCTGCCTTCCACCTTTCCTGTGACCTAGCACGAATAGACCCAAACAGCGGGAATTTGCAAGGAAGTATGCTAGAAGACTCTTCCCAGTGGCTAAGACATTTTCCTCTCATTCTTCCATTCTTTCTTTGACTACAGCCTCTTCACACATGTCCATGCGGCTGCCTTCCACCTTTCCTATGACATAGCACGAATAGATCCAAAAAGCGGGAATTTGCAAGGAAGTATGCTAGAGGACTCTTCACAGTGGCTAAGACATTTTCCTCTCATTCTTCCAATCTTTGTTTGACTATAGCCTCTTCACACATGTCCATGCAGGTGCCTTCCAACTTTCTTGTGACCTTGCACGAATAGATCCAATAAGCAGGAACGGGCAAGGAAGCATGCTAGAAGACTCTTCTCAGTGGCTAAGCAATTTTCCTCTCATTCTTTCATTCTTTCTTTAATTATAGCCTCTTCTCACATGTCCATGCAGCTGCCTTCCAACTTTCTATGACCTAGCACGAATTGATCAGAACAGCGGGAATTTGCAAGGAAGTATGCTAGAAGACTCTTCCCAGTGGTTAAGCCATTTTCCTCTCATTTTTCCATTCTTTCTTTGACTAGAGCCTCTTCACACATGTCTGTGCAGCTGCCTTCCACCTTTCCTGTGACCTAGCACGAATTCATCCAAACAGCGGGAATTTGCAAGGAACCATGCTAGAGGACTCTTCCCAGGGGCTAAGACATTTTCCTCTCATTCTTCCATTCTTTCTTTGACTAGAGCCTCTTCACACATGTCCATGCAGCTGCCTTCCAACTTTCCTGTGACCTTGCACGAATAGATCCAATAAGCAGGAACAGGCAAGGAAACATGCTAGAAGACTCTTCTCAGTGGCTAAGCCATTTTCCTCTCATTCTTTCATTCTTTCTTTAATTATAGCCTCTTCACACATATCCAGGCAGCTGTCTTCCAACTTTCTATGACATAGCACGAATAGATCAGAACAGCGGGAATTTGCAAGGAAGTATGCTAGAAGACTCTTCCCAGTGGCTAACCCATTTTCCTCTCATTCTTTCATTCTTTCTTCGACTAGAGCCTCTTCACACATGTCCATGCAGCTGCCTTCCACCTTTCCTTTGGCCTAGCATGAATAGACCCAAACAGAGGGAATTTGCAAGGGAGCATGCTAGAAGACTCTTCGCAGTGGCTAAGACATTTTCCTCTCATTCTTTCATTCTTTCTTTGACTAGAGCCTCTTCACACATGTCCATGCAGCTGCCCTCCTCCTTTCTTGTGACTTAGCACTGATAGATCCAATCAGCACGAACGGGCAAGGAAGCATACTAGAAGACTCTTTGCAGTGACTAAGACATTTTCCTCTGATTCTTTCTTTGACTATAGCCTCTTCACACATATCCAAGCTTCTGCGGTCCACCTTTCTTGTTACCTATCACTAGTAGGAGGTTGTTGCCACCTACCCTGGTATCTGAACCGGATTCCCCAGAAGAGCTACTGGGCAGAATTATCTCCGTCAGGATCCCGAATTTCTCCACTTCTGACACTTGACTGGATTGGGTCTCATAGCAATCACAACAAAAGACATGCCTGGGAGACCTTTATCATGACAGGGGATTGTGTTTACCACTGAGAAGAGTCTTTTCAGTGGCTGACTGACCTCAATTCACTACGATGAGATCCAATCAGCAAGAATGGGCAAGGAAGTATACTAGAAGACTCTTCGCAGTGGCTAAGCCATTTTCCTCTCATTCTTCCATTCTTTCTTTCATTATAGCCTCTTCACACATGTCCATGCAGTTGCCTTCCACCTTTCCTATGACCTAGCACGAATAGATCCAAACAGCGGGAATTTGCAAGGAAGCTTGCTAGAAGACTCTTCGCAGTGGCTAAGACATTTTCCTCTCATTCTTCCATTCTTCGTTTGACTATAGCCTCTTCACACATGTCCATGCAGCTGCCTTCCACCTTTCCTATGACCTAGCATGAATAGATCCAATTGCAGGAACGGGCAAGGAAGCATGCTAGAAGACTCTTCTCAGTGGCTAAGCAATTTTCCTCTCATTCTTTCTTTCTTTCTTTAATTATACCCTCTTCACACATGTCCATGCAGCTGCCTTTCACCTTTCCTATGACCTAGCACGAATAGATCCAAACGGCGGGAATTTGCAAGGCAGCATGCTAGAAGACTCTTCCCAGAGGCCAAGATATTTTCCTCTCATTCTTCCATTCTTTCTTTGACTAGAGCCTCTTCACACATGTCCATGCAGCTGCCTTCCAACTTTCCTGTGACCTTTCACGAATAGATCCAATAAGCAGGAACAGGCAAGGAAGCATGCTAGAAGAATCTTCTCAGTGGCTAAGCCATTTTCCTCTCATTCTTTCATTCTTTCTTTAATTATAGCCTCTTCACACATATCCAGGCAGCTGTCTTCGAACTTTCTATGACCTAGCACGAATAGATCCGAACAGCGGGAATTTGCAAGGAAGTATGCTAGAAGACTCTTCCCAGTGGCTAACCCATTTTCCTCTCATTCTTTCATTCTTTCTTTGACTAGAGCCTCTTCACACATGTCCATGCAGCTGCCTTCCACCTTTCCTTTGACCTAGCATGAATAGACCCAAACAGAGGGAATTTGCAAGGGAGCATGCTAGAAGACTCTTCGCAGTGGCTAAGACATTTTCCTCTCATTCTTTCATTCTTTCTTTGACTAGAGCCTCTTCACACATGTCCATGCAGCTGCCCTCCTCCTTTCTTGTGACTTAGCACTGATAGATCCAATCAGCACGAACGGGCAAGGAAGCATACTAGAAGACTCTTTGCAGTGACTAAGACATTTTCCTCTGATTCTTTCTTTGACTATAGCCTCTTCACACATATCCAAGCTTCTGCGGTCCACCTTTCTTGTTACCTATCACTAGTAGGAGATTGTTGCCACCTACCCTGGTATCTGAACCGGATTCCCCAGAAGAGCTACTGGGCAGAATTATCTCCGTCAGGATCCCGAATTTCTCCACTTCTGACACTTGACTGGATTGGGTCTCATAGCAATCACAACAACAGACATGCCTGGGAGACCTTTATCATGACAGGGGATTGTGTTTACCACTGAGAAGAGACATTTTAGTGACTGACTGACCTCAATTCACTACGATGAGATCCAATCAGCAAGAATGGGCAAGGAAGTATACTAGAAGACTCTTCGCAGTGGCTAAGCCATTTTCCTCTCATTCTTCCATTCTTTCTTTCATTATAGCCTCTTCACACATGTCCATGCAGTTGCCTTCCACCTTTCCTATGACCTAGCACGAATAGATCCAAACAGCGGGAATTTGCAAGGAAGCTTGCTAGAAGACTCTTCGCAGTGGCTAAGACATTTTCCTCTCATTCTTCCATTCTTCGTTTGACTATAGCCTCTTCACACATGTCCATGCAGCTGCATTCCACCTTTCCTATGACCTAGCATGAATAGATCCAATTGCAGGAACGGGCAAGGAAGCATGCTAGAAGACTCTTCTCAGTGGCTAAGCATTTTTCCTCTCATTCTTTCTTTCTTTCTTTAATTATACCCTCTTCACACATGTCCATGCAGCTGCCTTTCACCTTTCCTATGACCTAGCACGAATAGATCCAAACGGCGGGAATTTGCAAGGCAGCATGCTAGAAGACTCTTCCCAGAGGCCAAGATATTTTCCTCTCATTCTTCCATTCTTTCTTTGACTACAGCCTCTTCACACATGTCCATGCATCTGCCTTCCACCTTTCCTGTGACCTAGCACGAATAGACCCAAACAGCGGGAATTTGCAAGGAAGTATGCTAGAAGACTCTTCCCAGTGGCTAAGACATTTTCCTCTCATTCTTCCATTCTTTCTTTGACTACAGCCTCTTCACACATGTCCATGCGGCTGCCTTCCACCTTTCCTATGACATAGCACGAATAGATCCAAAAAGCGGGAATTTGCAAGGAAGTATGCTAGAGGACTCTTCACAGTGGCTAAGACATTTTACTCTCATTCTTCCAATCTTTGTTTGACTATAGCCTCTTCACACATGTCCATGCAGGTGCCTTCGAACTTTCTTGTGACCTTGCACGAATAGATCCAATAAGCAGGAATGGGCAAGGAAGCATGCTAGAAGACTCTTCTCAGTGGCTAAGCAATTTTCCTCTCATTCTTTCATTCTTTCTTTAATTATAGCCTCTTCTCACATGTCCATGCAGCTGCCTTCCAACTTTCTATGACCTAGCACGAATTGATCAGAACAGCGGGAATTTGCAAGGAAGTATGCTAGAAGACTCTTCCCAGTGGTTAAGCCATTTTCCTCTCATTTTTCCATTCTTTCTTTGACTAGAGCCTCTTCACACATGTCTGTGCAGCTGCCTTCCACCTTTCCTGTGACCTAGCACGAATTCATCCAAACAGCGGGAATTTGCAAGGAACCATGCTAGAGGACTCTTCCCAGTGGCTAAGACATTTTCCTCTCATTCTTCCATTCTTTGTTTGACTATAGCCTCTTCACACATGTCCATTCAGCTGCCTTCCAACTTTCTTGTGACCTTGCACGAATAGATCCAATAAGCAGGAACGGGCAAGGAAACATGATAGAAGACTCTACTCAGTGGCTAAGCAATTTTCCTCTCATTCTTTCATTCTTTCTTTAATTATAGCCTCTTCACACATGTCCATGCAGCTGCCTTTCACCTTTCCTATGACCTGGCACGAATAGATCCAAACAGCAAGAATTTGCAAGGCAGCATGCTAGAAGACTCTTCCCAGTGGCTAAGATATTTTCCTCGCATTCTTCCATTCTTTCTTTGACTACAGCCTCTTCACACATGTCCATGCAGCTGCCTTCCAACTTTCTATGACCTAGCATGAATTGATCAGAACAGCGGGAATTTGCAAGGAAGTATGCAAGAAGACTCTTCCCAGTGGCTAAGCCATTTTCCTCTCATTTTTCCATTCTTTCTTTGACTAGAGCCTCTTCACACATGTCCATGCAGCTGCCTTCCACCTTTCCTGTGACCTAGCACGAATAGATCCAAACAGCGGGAATTTGCAAGGAACCATGCTAGAGGACTCTTCCCAGGGGCTAAGACATTTTCCTCTCATTCTTCCATTCTTTCTTTGACTATAGCCTCTTCACACATGTCCATGCAGCTGCCTTCCAACTTTCCTGTGACCTTGCACAAATAGATCCAATAAGCAGGAACAGGCAAGGAAGCATGCTAGAAGACTCTTCTCAGTGGCTAAGCCATTTTCCTCTCATTCTTTCATTCTTTCTTTAATTATAGCCTCTTCACACATGTCCATGCAGCTGCCTTCCACCTTTCCTGTGACCTAGCATGAATAGATCCGAACAGCGGGAATTTGCAAGGAAGTATGCTTGAAGACTCTTCCCAGTGGCTAACCTATTTTCCTCTCATTCTTTCATTCTTTCTTTTACTAGAGCCTCTTCACACATGTCCATGCAGCTGCCTTCCACCTTTCCTGTGACCTAGCACGAAAAGACCCAAACAGAGGGAATTTGCAAGGAAGCATGCTAGAAGACTCTTCGCAGTGGCTAAGACATTTTCCTCTCATTCTTCCATTCTTTCTTTGACTTTAGCCTCTTCACACATGTCCATGCAGCTGCCTTCCAACTTTCCTGTGACCTTGCACAAATAGAACCAATAAGCAGGAACAGGCAAGGAAGCATGCTAGAAGACTCTTCCCAGTGGCTAAGCCATTTTCCTCTCATTCTTTCATTCTTTCTTTCATTATAGCCTCTTCACACATGTCCATGCAGCTGCCTTCCACCTTTCCTGTGACCTAGCATGAATAGATCCGAACAGCGGGAATTTGCAAGGAAGCATGCTAGAAGACTCTTCCCAGTGGCTAACCTATTTTCCTCTCATTCTTTCATTCTTTCTTTGACTAGAGCCTCTTCACACATGTCCATGCAGCTGCCTTCCACCGTTCCTGTGACCTAGCACGAATAGACCCAAACAGAGGGAATTTGCAAGGAAGCATGCTAGAAGACTCTTCGCAGTGGCTAAGACATTTTCCTCTCATTCTTTCATTCTTTCTTTGACTATAGCCTCTTCACAAATGTCCATGCAGCTGCCTTCCAACTTTCCTGTGACCTTGCACGAATAGATCCAATAAGCAGGAACAGGCAAGGAAGCATGCTAGAATACTCTTCTCAGTGGCTAAGCCATTTTCCTCTCATTCTTTCATTCTTTCTTTAATTATAGCCTCTTCACACATGTCCATGCAGCTGCCTTCCAACTTTCTATGACCTAGAACGAATAGATCCGAACAGGGGGAATTTGCAGTGAAGTATGCTAGAAGACTCTTCCCAGTGGCTAAGCCATTTTCCTCTCATTCTTCCATTCTTTCTTTGACTACAGCCTCTTCACACATGTCCATGCAGTTGCCTTCCACCTTTCCTATGACCTAGCACGAATAGATACAAACAGCGGGAATTTGCAAGGAAGTATACTAGAAGACTCTTCCCAGTGGCTAAGCAATTTTCCTCTCATTCTTTCTTTCTTTCTTTAATTATACCCTCTTCACACATGTCCATGCAGCTGCCTTTCACCTTTCCTATGACCTAGCACGAATAGATCCAAACGGCGGGAATTTGCAAGGCAGCATGCTACAAGATTCTTCCCAGAGGCCAAGATATTTTCCTCTCATTCTTCCATTCTTTCTTTGACTACAGCCTCTTCACACATGATCATGCATCTGCCTTCCACCTTTCCTGTGACCTAGCACGAATAGACCCAAACAGAGGGAATTTGCAAGGAAGTATACTAGAAGACTCTTCCCAGTGGATAAGACATTTTCCTCTCATTCTTCCATTCTTTCTTTGACTACAGCCTCTTCACATATGTCCATGCGGCTGCCTTCCACCTTTCCTATGACATAGCATGAATAGATCCAAAAAGCGGGAATTTGCAAGGAGGTATGCTAGAGGACTCTTCACAGTGGCTAAGACATTTTCCTCTCATTCTTCCAATCTTTGTTTGACTATAGCCTCTTCACACATGTCCATGCAGCTGCCTTCCAACTTTCTTGTGACCTGGCACGAATAGATCCAAACAGCAGGAATTTGCAAGGCAGCATGCTAGAAGACTCTTCCCAGTGGCTAAGATATATTCCTCTCATTCTTCCATTCTTTCTTTGACTACAGCCTCTTCACACATGTCCATGCAGCTGCCTTCCAACTTTCTATGACCTAGCATGAATTGATCAGGACAGCGGGAATTTGCAAGGAAGTATGCTAGAAGACTCTTCCCAGTGGCTAAGCCATTTTCCTCTCATTTTTCCATTCTTTCTTTGACTAGAGCCTCTTCACACATGTCCATGCAGCTGCCTTCCACCTTTCCTGTGACCTAGCACGAATAGATCCAAACAGCGGGAATTTGCAAGGAACCATGCTAGAGGACTCTTCCCAGGGGCTAAGACATTTTCCTCTCATTCTTCCATTCTTTGTTTGACTATAGCCTCTTCACACATGTCCATGCAGCTGCCTTCCAACTTTCCTGTGACCTTGCACAAATAGATCCAATAAGCAGGAACAGGCAAGGAAGCATGCTAGAAGACTCTTCTCAGTGGCTAAGCCATTTTCCTCTCATTCTTTCATTCTTTCTTTAATTATAGCCTCTTCACACATGTCCATGCAGCTGCCTTCCACCTTTCCTGTGACCTAGCATGAATAGATCCGAACAGCGGGAATTTGCAAGGAAGTATGCTAGAAGACTCTTCCCAGTGGCTAACCTATTTTCCTCTCATTCTTTCATTCTTTCTTTGACTAGAGCCTCTTCACACATGTCCATGCAGCTGCCTTCCACCGTTCCTGTGACCTAGCACGAATAGACCCAAACAGAGGGAATTTGCAAGGAAGCATTCTAGAAGACTCTTCGCAGTGGCTAAGACATTTTCCTCTCCTTCTTTCATTCTTTCTTTGACTATAGCCTCTTCACAAATGTCCATGCAGCTGCCTTCCAACTTTCCTGTGACCTTGCACGAATAGATCCAATAAGCAGGAACAGGCAAGGAAGCATGCTAGAATACTCTTCTCAGTGGCTAAGCCATTTTCCTCTCATTCTTTCATTCTTTCTTTAATTCTAGCCTCTTCACACATGTCCATGCAGCTGCCTTCCAACTTTCTATGACCTAGAACGAATAGATCCGAACAGGGGGAATTTGCAAGGAAGTATGCTAGAAGACTCTTCCCAGTGGCTAAGCCATTTTCCTCTCATTCTTCCATTCTTTCTTTGACTACAGCCTCTTCACACATGTCCATGCAGTTGCCTTCCACCTTTCCTATGACCTAGCACGAATAGATACAAACAGCGGGAATTTGCAAGGAAGCTTGCTAGAAGACTCTTCCCAGTGGCTAAGACATTTTCCTCTCATTCTTCCATTCTTCGTTTGACTATAGCCTCTTCACACATGTCCATGCAGCTGCCTTCCACCTTTCCTATGACCTAGCATGAATAGATCCAATAAGCAGGAACAGGCAAGGAAGCTTGCTAGAAGACTCTTCACAGTGGCTAAGACATTTTCCTCTCATTCTTCCAATCTTTGTTTGACTATAGCCTCTTCACACATGTCCATGCAGCTGCCTTCCACCATTCCTGTGACTTAGCACTGATAGATCCAACAAGCAGGAACGGGCAAGGAAGCATGCTAGAAGACTCTTCTCAGTGGCTAAATAATTTTCCTCTCATTCTTTCATTCTTTTTTTAATTATAGCCTCTTCACACATGTCCATGCAGCGGCCTTCCAACTTTCCTGTGACCTTGAACGAAGAAATCCAATCAGCAGGAACAGGCAAGGAAGCATGCTAGAAGACTCTTCTCAGTGGCTAAGCCATTTTCCTCTCATTCTTTCATTCTTTCTTTAATTATAGCCTCTTCACACATGTCCATGCAGCTGCCTTCCAACTTTCTATGACCTAGCACGAATTGAGGGGATTGTGTTTACCACTGAGAAGAGTCTTTTCAGTGGCTGACTGACCTCAATTCACTAAGATGAGATCCAATCAGCAAGAATGGGCAAGGAAGTATGCTAGAAGACTCTTCGCAGTGGCTAAGCCATTTTCCTCTCATTCTTCCATTCTTTCTTTGACTATAGCCTCTTCACACATGTCCATGCAGCTGCCTTCCAACTTTCCTGTGACCTTGAACGAAGAAATCCAATCAGCAGGAACAGGCAAGGAAGCATGCTAGAAGACTCTTCTCAGTGGCTAAGCCATTTTCCTCTCATTCTTTCATTCTTTCTTTAATTATAGCCTCTTCACACATGTCCATGCAGCTGCCTTCCAACATTCTATGACCTAGCACGAATTGATCAGAACAGCGGGAATTTGCAAGGAAGTATGCTAGAAGACTCTTCCCAGTGGCTAAGCCATTTTCCTCTCATTTTTCCATTCTTTGTTTGACTATAGCCTCTTCACACATGTCCATGCAGCTGCCTTCCACGTTTCCTGTGACCTAGCACGAGTAGATCCAAACAGCGGGAATTTGCAAGGAACCATGCTAGAGGACTCTTCCCAGTGGCTAAGACATTTTCCTCTCATTCTTCCATTCTTTGTTTGACTATAGCCTCTTCAAACATATCCATTCAGCTGCCTTCCAACTTTCTTGTGACCTTGCACGAATAGATCCAAACAGCAGGAATTTGCAAGGCAGCATGCTAGAAGTCTCTTCCCAGTGGCTAAGATATTTTCCTCTCATTCTTCCATTCGTTCTTTGACTACAGCCTCTTCACACATGTCCATGCAGCTGCCTTCCAACTTTCTATGACCTAGAAGGAATAGATCCGAACAGCGGGAATTTGCAAGGAACCATGCTAGAGGACTCTTCCCAGGGGCTAAGACATTTTCCTCTCATTCTTCCACTCTTTCTTTGACTATAACCTCTTCACACATGTCCATGCAGCTGCCTTCCAACTTTCCTGTGACCTTGCACGAATAGATCCAATAAGCAGGAACAGGCAAGGAAGCATGCTAGAAGACTCTTCTCAGTGGCTAAGCCATTTTCCTCTCATTCTTTCATTCTTTCTTTAATTATAGCCTCTTCACACATATCCATGCAGCTGCCTTCCAACTTTCTATGACCTAGCACGAATAGATCCGAACAGCGGGAATTTGCAAGGAAGTATGCTAGAAGACTCTGCCCAGTGGCTAACCCATTTGCCTCTCATTCTTTCATTCTTTCTTTGACTAGAGCCTCTTCACACATGTCCATGCAGTTCCCTTCCACCTTTCCTTTGACCTAGCATGAATAGACCCAAACAGAGGGAATTTGCAAGGGAGCATGCTAGAAGACTCTTCGCAGTGGCTAAGCCATTTTCCTCTCATTCTTCCATTCTTTCTTTGACTAGAGCCTCTTCACACATGTCCATGCAGCTGCCCTTCTCCTTTCTTGTGACTTAGCGCTGATAGATCCAATCAGCACGAACGGGCAAGGAAGCATACTAGAAGTCTCTTTGCAGTGGCTAAGACATTTTCCTCTCATTCTTTCATTCTTTCTTTGACTAGAGCCTCTTCACACATGTCCATGCAGCTGCCCTCCTCCTTTCTTGTGACTTAGCACTGATAGATCCAATCAGCACGAACGGGCAAGGAAGCATACTAGAAGACTCTTTGCAGTGGCTAAGACATTTTCCTCACATTCTTTCTTTGACTATAGCCTCTTCACACATATCCAAGCGTCTGCGGTCCACCTTTCTTGTTACCTATCACTAGTAGGAGATTGTTGCCACCTACGGTGGTATCTGAACTGGATTCCCCAAAAGAGCTACTGGGCAGAATTATCCCCATCAGGATCCCGAACTGCTCCAGTTCTGACACTTGACTGGATTGGGTCTCATGGCTATCACAAGAACAGACATCCCTGGGAGACAATATCATGACAGGGGATTGTGTTTACCACTGAGAAGAGTCATTACAGTGGCTGACTGGCCTCAATTCACTACGATGAGATCCAATCAGCAAGAATGGGCAAGGAAGTATGCTAGAAGACTCTTCGCAGTGGCTAAGCCATTTTCCTCTAATTCTTCCATTCTTTCTTTGACTATAGCCTCTTCACACATGTCCATGCAGCTGCCTTCCACCTTTCCTGTGATCTTGCACAAATAGATCCAATAAGCAGGAACAGGCAAGGAAGCATGCTAGAAGACTCTTCTCAGTGGCTAAGCCATTTTCCTCTCATTCTTTCATTCTTTCCTTAATTATAGCCTCTTCACACATGTCCATGCAGCTGCCTTCCACCTTTCTATGACCTAGCACAAATAGATCGGAACAGCGCGAAATTCCAAGGAAGTATGCTAGAAGACTCTTCCCAGTGGCTAAGACATTTTCCTCTCATTCTTCCATTTTTTCTTTGACTACAGCCTCTTCACACATCTCCATGCATCTGCCTTCCACCTTTGCTGTGACCTAGCACGAATAGACCCAAACAGAGGGAATTTGCAAGGAAGCATGCTAGAAGACTCTTCGCAGTGGCTAAGACATTTTCCTCTCATTCTTTCATTCTTTCTTTGACTAGAGCCTCTTCACACATGTCCATGCGGCTGCCCTCCACCTTTCTTGTGTCTTAGCACTCATAGATCCAATCAGCACGAACGGGAAGGAAGCATGCAAGAAGACTCTTCGCAGTGGCTAAGACATTTTCCTCTCATTCTTCCATTCTTTCTTTAATTATAGCGTCTTCACACATATCCAAGCGTCTGCATTTCACCTTTTCTGTTAGCTATCACCAGTAGGAGATTGTTGCCACCTACGGTGGTATCTGAACCGGATTCCCCAGAAGAGCTACTGGGCAGAATTATCTCCGTCAGGATCCCGAATTTCTCCAGTTCTGACACTTGACTGGATTGGGTCTCATGGCAATCACAACAACAGACATTCCTGGGAGATCTTTATCATGACAGGGGATTGTGTTTACCACTGAGAAGAGTCTTTTCAGTGGCTGACTGACCTCAATTCACTACGATGAGATCCAATCAGCAAGAATGGGCAAGGAAGTATGCTAGAAGACTCTTCGCATTGGCTAAGCCATTTTCCTCTCATTCTTCCATTCTTTCTTTGACTATAGCCTCTTCACACATTTATTTATTTATTTATTTGTTGAATTTCTATAGAGCCTCTTCACACATGTCCATGCAGCTGCCTTCCAACTTTCCTGTGACCTTGAACGAAGAAATCCAATCAGCAGAAACATGCAAGGAAGCATGCTAGAAGACTCTTCTCTGTGGCTAAGCCATTTTCCTCTCATCCTTTCATTCTTTCTTTAATTATAACCTCTTCACACATGTCCATGCAGCTGACTTCCAACTTTCTATGACCTAGCATGAATTGATCGGAACAGCGGGAATTTGCAAGGAAGTATGCTAGAAGACTCTTCCCACTGGCTAAGCCATTTTCCTCTCATTTTTCCATTCTTTCTTTGACTAGAGCTTCTTCACACATGTCCATGCAGCTGCCTTCCACCTTTCCTGTGACCTAGCACGAATAGATCCAAACAGCGGGAATTTGCAAGGAACCATGCTAGAGGACTCTTCCCAGTGGCTAAGACATTTTCCTCTCATTCTTCCATTCTTTCTTTGACTATAGCCTCTTCACACATGTCCATTCAGCTGCCTTCCAACTTTCTTGTGACCTTCCACGAATAGATCCAATAAGCAGGAACGGGCAAGGAAGCATGATAGAAGACTCTACTCAGTGGCTAAGCAATTTTCCTCTCATTCTTCCATTCTTTCTTTGACTACAGCCTCTTCACACATATCCATGCATCTGCCTTCCACCTTTCCTGTGACCTAGCACGAATAGACCCAAACAGAGGGAATTTGCAAGGAAGTATGCTAGAAGACTCTTCCCAGTGGCTAAGACATTTTCCTCTCATTCTTTCATTCTTTCTTTGACTAGAGCCTCTTCACAAATGTCCATGCGGCTGCCCTCCACCTTTCATGTGTCTTAGCCCTGAAAGATCCAATCAGCACGAACGGGCAAGGAAGCATGCAAGAAGACTCTTCGCAGTGGCTAAGCCATTTTCCTCTCATTCTTCCATTCTTTCTTTAATTATAGCCTCTTCACACATATCCAAGCGTCTGCATGTCACCTTTTCTTTTACCTATCACTAGTAGGAGATTGTTGCCACCTACGCTGGTATCTGAACCGGATTCCCCAGAAGAGCTACCGGGCAGAATTATCCCCGTCAGGATCCCGAATATCTCCAGTCCTGACACTTCACTGAATTGGGTCTCATGGCTATCACAAGAACAGAAATGCCTGGGAGACCTTTATCATGACAGGGGATTGTGTTTACCACTGAGAAGAGTCTTTTCTGTGGCTGACTGACCTCAATTCACTAAGATGAGATCCAATCAGCAAGAATGGGCAAGGGAGTATGCTAGAAGACTCTTCGCAGTGGCTAAGACATATTCTTCTCGTCTTCCATTCTTTTTTTGACTACAGACGCATCAAACATATCCATGCAGCTGCCTTCCACCTTTCCTGTGACTTAGCACTGATAGATCCAATCAGCAGGAACTGGCAAGGAAGCATGCTAGAAGACTCTTCGCAGTGGCTAAAACATTTTCCTCTCATTCTTCCATTCTTTCTTTGACTACAGCCTCTTCACACATATCCATGCATCTGCCTTCCACCTTTCCTGTGATCTAGCACGAATAGACCCAAACAGAGGGAATTTGCAAGGAAGTATGCTAGAAGACTCTTCCCAGTGGCTAAGACATTTTCCTCTCATTCTTTCATTCTTTCTTTGACTGGAGCCTCTTCACAAATGACCATGCGGCTGCCCTCCGCCTTTCTTGTGTCTTAGCACTGATAGATCCAATCAGCACGAACGGGCAAGGAAGCATGCAAGAAGATTCTTCGCAGTGGCTAAGCCATTTTCCTCTCATTCTTCCATTCTTTCTTTAATTATAGCGTCTTCACATATATCCAAGCGTCTGCATTTCACCTTTTCTGTTACCTATCACTAGTAGAAGATTGTTGTCACCTACACTGTTATCTGAACCGGATTCCCCAGAAGAGCTACTTGGCAGAATTATCTCCGTCAGGATCCCGAATTTCTCCAGTTCTGACACTTGACTGGATTGGGTCTCACAGCAATCACAACAACAGACATGCCTGGGAGACCTTTATCATGACAGGGGATTGTGTTTACCACTGAGAAGAGTCTTTTCAGTGACTGACTGACCTCAATTCACTACGATGAGATCCAATCAGCAAGAATGGGCAAGGAAGTATGCTAGAACACTCTTCGCAGTGGCTAAGCAATTCTCCTCTCATTCCTCCATTTTTTCTTTATTTATAGCCTCTTCACACATGTCCATGCAGCTGCCTTCCACCTTTCCTGTGACCTAGCACGAATAGATCCAAACAGAGGGAATTTGCAAGGAAGTATGCTAGAAGACTCTTCGCAGTGGCTAAGACATTTTCCTCTCATTCTTTCATTCTTTCTTTGACTAGAGCATCTTCACACATGTCCATGCAGCTGCCCTCCTCCTTTCTTGTGACTTAGCGCTGATAGATCCAATCAGCACGAACGGGCAAGGAAACATACTAGAAGACTCTTTGCAGTGACTAAGAAATTTTCCTATCATTCTTTCTTTGACTATAGCCTCTTCACACATATCCAAGTGTCTGCGGTCCACCTTTCTTGCTACCTATCACTAGTAGGAGATTGTTGCCACCTACGCTGGTATCTGAACCGGATTCCCCAAAAGAGCTACTGGGCAGAATTATCCACATCAGGATCCCGAACTGCTCCAGTTCTGACACTTGACTGGATTGGGTCTCATGGCTATCACAACAACAGACATCCCTGGGAGACAATATCATGACAGGGGATTGTGTTTACCACTGAGAAGAGTCATTTCAGTGGCTGACTGGCCTCAATTCACTACAATGAAATCCAATCGGCAAGAATGGGGAAGGAAGTATGCTAGAAGACTCTTCGCAGTGGCTAAGCCACTTTCCTCTCATTCTTCCATTCTTTCTTTGACTATAGCCTCTTCACACATGTCCATGCAGCTGCCTTCCACCTTTTCTGTGACCTTGCACAAATAGATCCAATAAGCAGGAACTGGCAAGGAAGCATGCTAGAAGACTCTTCGCAGTGGCTAAGACATTTTCCTCTCATTCTTCCATTCTTTCTTTGACTACAGCCTCTTCACACATGTCCATGCAGCTGCCTTCCACCATTCCTGTGACTTAGCACTGATAGATCCAACAAGCAGGAACGGGCAAGGAAGCATGCTAGAAGACTCTTCTCAGTGGCTAAACAATTTTCCTCTCATTCTTTCATTCTTTTTTTAATTATAGCCTCTTCACACATGTCCATGCAGCTGCCTTCCAACTTTCCTGTGACCTTGAACGAAGAAATCCAATCAGCACGAACAGGCAAGGAAGCATGCTAGAAGACTCTTCTCAGTGGCTAAGCCATTTTCCTCTCATTCTTTCATTCTTTCTTTAATTATAGCCCCTTCACACATGTCCATGCAGCTGCCTTCCAACTTTCTATGACCTAGCACGAATTGAGGGGATTGTGTTTACCACTGAGAAGAGTCTTTTCAGTGGCTGACTGACATCAATTCACTAAGATGAGATCCAATCAGCAAGAATGGGCAAGGAAGTATGCTAGAAGACTCTTCGCAGTGGCTAAGACATTTTCCTCTCATTCTTCCATTCTTTCTTTGACTATAGCCTCTTCACACATGTCCATGCAGCTGCCTTCCAACTTTCCTGTGACCTTGAACGAAGAAATCCAATCTGCAGGAACTGGCAAGGAAGCATGCTAGAAGACTCTTATCAGTGGCTAAGCCATTTTCCTCTCATTCTTTCATTCTTTCTTTAATTATAGCCTCTTCACACATGTCCATGCAGCTGCCTTTCAACTTTCTATGACCTAGCACGAATTGATCAGAACAGCGGGAATTTGCAAGGAAGTATGCTAGAAGACTCTTCCCAGTGGCTAAGCCATTTTCCTCTCTTTTTTCCATTCTTTCTTTGACTATAGCCTCTTCACACATATCCATTCAGCTGCCTTCCAACTTTCTTGTGACCTTGCACGAATAGATCCAAAGAGCAGGAATTTGCAAGGCAGCATGCTAGAAGACTCTTCCCAGTGGCTAAGATATTTTCCTCTCATTCTTCCATTCTTTCTTTGACTACAGCCTCTTCACACATGTCCATGCATCTGCCTTCCACCTTTCCTGTGACCTAGCACGAATAGACCCAAACAGAGGGACTTTGCAAGGAAGTATGCTAGAAGACTCTTCCGAGTGGCTAAGACATTCTCCTCTCATTCTTTCATTCTTTCTTTGACTAGAGCCTCTTCACAAATGTCCATGCGGCTGCCCTCCACCTTTCTTGTGTCTTAGCCCTGATAGATCCAATCAGCACGAACGGGCAAGGAAGCATGCAAGAAGACTCTTCGCAGTGGCTAAGCCATTTTCCTCTCATTCTTCCATTCTTTCTTTAATTATAGCCTCTTCACACATATCCAAGCGTCTGCATGTCACCTTTTCTTTTACCTATCACTAATAGGAGATTGTTGCCACCTACGCTGGTATCTGAACCGGATTCCCCAGAAGAGCTACCGGGCAGAATTATCCCCGTCAGGATCTCGAATTTCTCCAGTCCTGACACTTCACTGGATTGGGTCTCATGGCTATCACAACAACAGACATGCCTGGGAGACCTTTATCATGACAGGGGATTGTGTTTACCACTGAGAAGAGTCTTTTCAGTGGCTGACTGACCTCAATTCACTAAGATGAGATCCAATCAGCAAGAATGGGCAAGGAAGTATGCTAGAAGACTCTTCGCAGTGGCTAAGACATTTTCCTCTCATTCTTCCATTCTTTTTTTGACTACAGCCGCATCACACATATCCATGCAGCTGCCTTCCACCTTTCCTGTGACTTAGCACTGATAGATCCAATCAGCAGGAACTGGCAAGGAAGCATGCTAGAAGGCTCTTCGCAGTGGCTGAGACATTTTCCTCTCATTCTTCCATTCTTTCTTTGACTACAGCCTCTTCACACATGTCCATGCAGCTGCCTTCCACCATTCCTGTGACTTAGCACTGATAGATCCAACAAGCAAGAACGGGCAAGGAAGCATGCTAGAAGACTCTTCTCAGTGGCTAAACAATTTTCCTCTCATTCTTTCATTCTTTTTTTAATTATAGCCTCTTCACACATGTCCATGCAGGTGCCTTCCACCTTTCCTATGACCTAGCACGAATAGATCCAAACGGCGGGAATTTGCAAGGCAGCATGCTAGAAGACGCTTCCCAGTGGCTAAGATATTTTCCTCTCATTCTTCCATTCTTTCTTTGACTACAGCCTCTTCACACATATCCATGCATCTGCCTTCCACCTTTCCTGTGACCTAGCACGAATAGACCCAAACAGAGGGAATTTGGAAGGAAGTATCCTAGAAGACTCTTCCCAGTGGCTAAGACATTTTCCTCTCATTCTTTCATTCTTTCTTTGACTGGAGCCTCTTCACAAATGACCATGCGGCTGCCCTCCACCTTTCTTGTGTCTTAGCACTGATAGATCCAATCAGCACGAACGGGCAAGGAAGCATGCAAGAACATTCTTCGCAGTGGCTAAGCCATTTTCCTCTCATTCTTCCATTCTTTCTTTAATTATAGCGTCTTCACATATATCCAAGCGTCTGCATTTCACCTTTTCTGTTACCTATCACTAGTAGGAGATTGTTGCCACCTACACTGTTATCTGAACCGGATTCCCCAGAACAGCTACTGGGCAGAATTATCTCCGTCAGGATCCCGAATTTCTCCAGTTCTGACACTTGACTGGATTGGGTCTCATGGCTATCACAACAACAGACATCCCTGGGAGACAATATCATAACAGGGGATTGTGTTTACCACTGAGAAGAGTCATTTCAGTGGCTGACTGGCCTCAATTCACTACAATGAAATCCAATCAGCAAGAATGGGCAAGGAAGTATGCTAGAACACTCTTCGCAGTGGCTAAGCAATTCTCCTCTCATTCCTCCATTTTTTCTTTATTTATAGCCTCTTCACACATGTCCATGCAGCTGCCTTCCACCTTTCCTGTGACCTAGCACGAATAGATCCAAACAGAGGGAATTTGCAAGGAAGTATGCTAGAAGACTCTTCGCAGTGGCTAAGACATTTTCCTCTCATTCTTTCATTCTTTCTTTGACTAGAGCATCTTCACACATGTCCATGCAGCTGCCCTCCTCCTTTCTTGTGACTTAGCGCTGATAGATCCAATCAGCACGAACGGGCAAGGAAACATACTAGAAGACTCTTTGCAGTGACTAAGAAATTTTCCTATCATTCTTTCTTTGACTATAGCCTCTTCACACATATCCAAGTGTCTGCGGTCCACCTTTCTTGCTACCTATCACTAGTAGGAGATTGTTGCCACCTACGCTGGTATCTGAACCGGATTCCCCAAAAGAGCTACTGGGCAGAATTATCCACATCAGGATCCCGAACTGCTCCAGTTCTGACACTTGACTGGATTGGGTCTCATGGCTATCAGAACAACAGACATCCCTGGGAGACAATATCATGACAGGGGATTGTGTTTACCACTGAGAAGAGTCATTTCAGTGGCTGACTGGCCTCAATTCACTACAATGAAATCCAATCGGCAAGAATGGGGAAGGAAGTATGCTAGAAGACTCTTCGCAGTGGCTAAGCCACTTTCCTCTCATTCTTCCATTCTTTCTTTGACTATAGCCTCTTCACACATGTCCATGCAGCTGCCTTCCACCTTTTCTGTGACCTTGCACAAATAGATCCAATAAGCAGGAACTGGCAAGGAAGCATGCTAGAAGACTCTTCGCAGTGGCTAAGACATTTTCCTCTCATTCTTCCATTCTTTCTTTGACTACAGCCTCTTCACACATGTCCATGCAGCTGCCTTCCACCATTCCTGTGACTTAGCACTGATAGATCCAACAAGCAGGAACGGGCAAGGAAGCATGCTAGAAGACTCTTCTCAGTGGCTAAACAATTTTCCTCTCATTCTTTCATTCTTTTTTTACTTATAGCCTCTTCACACATGTCCATGCAGCTGCCTTCCAACTTTCCTGTGACCTTGAACGAAGAAATCCAATCAGCACGAACAGGCAAGGAAGCATGCTAGAAGACTCTTCTCAGTGGCTAAGCCATTTTCCTCTCATTCTTTCATTCTTTCTTTAATTATAGCCCCTTCACACATGTCCATGCAGCTGCCTTCCAACTTTCTATGACCTAGCACGAATTGAGGGGATTGTGTTTACCACTGAGAAGAGTCATTTCAGTGGCTGACTGGCCTCAATTCACTACAATGAAATCCAATCAGCAAGAATGGGCAAGGAAGTATGCTAGAACACTCTTCGCAGTGGCTAAGCAATTCTCCTCTCATTCCTCCATTTTTTCTTTATTTATAGCCTCTTCACACATGTCCATGCAGCTGCCTTCCACCTTTCCTGTGACCTAGCACGAATAGATCCAAACAGAGGGAATTTGCAAGGAAGTATGCTAGAAGACTCTTCGCAGTGGCTAAGACATTTTCCTCTCATTCTTTCATTCTTTCTTTGACTAGAGCATCTTCACACATGTCCATGCAGCTGCCCTCCTCCTTTCTTGTGACTTAGCGCTGATAGATCCAATCAGCACGAACGGGCAAGGAAACATACTAGAAGACTCTTTGCAGTGACTAAGAAATTTTCCTATCATTCTTTCTTTGACTATAGCCTCTTCACACATATCCAAGTGTCTGCGGTCCACCTTTCTTGCTACCTATCACTAGTAGGAGATTGTTGCCACCTACGCTGGTATCTGAACCGGATTCCCCAAAAGAGCTACTGGGCAGAATTATCCACATCAGGATCCCGAACTGCTCCAGTTCTGACACTTGACTGGATTGGGTCTCATGGCTATCACAACAACAGACATCCCTGGGAGACAATATCATGACAGGGGATTGTGTTTACCACTGAGAAGAGTCATTTCAGTGGCTGACTGGCCTCAATTCACTACAATGAAATCCAATCGGCAAGAATGGGGAAGGAAGTATGCTAGAAGACTCTTCGCAGTGGCTAAGCCACTTTCCTCTCATTCTTCCATTCTTTCTTTGACTATAGCCTCTTCACACATGTCCATGCAGCTGCCTTCCACCTTTTCTGTGACCTTGCACAAATAGATCCAATAAGCAGGAACTGGCAAGGAAGCATGCTAGAAGACTCTTCGCAGTGGCTAAGACATTTTCCTCTCATTCTTCCATTCTTTCTTTGACTACAGCCTCTTCACACATGTCCATGCAGCTGCCTTCCACCATTCCTGTGACTTAGCACTGATAGATCCAACAAGCAGGAACGGGCAAGGAAGCATGCTAGAAGACTCTTCTCAGTGGCTAAACAATTTTCCTCTCATTCTTTCATTCTTTTTTTAATTATAGCCTCTTCACACATGTCCATGCAGCTGCCTTCCAACTTTCCTGTGACCTTGAACGAAGAAATCCAATCAGCACGAACAGGCAAGGAAGCATGCTAGAAGACTCTTCTCAGTGGCTAAGCCATTTTCCTCTCATTCTTTCATTCTTTCTTTAATTATAGCCCCTTCACACATGTCCATGCAGCTGCCTTCCAACTTTCTATGACCTAGCACGAATTGAGGGGATTGTGTTTACCACTGAGAAGAGTCTTTTCAGTGGCTGACTGACATCAATTCACTAAGATGAGATCCAATCAGCAAGAATGGGCAAGGAAGTATGCTAGAAGACTCTTCGCAGTGGCTAAGACATTTTCCTCTCATTCTTCCATTCTTTTTTTGACTACAGCCGCATCACACATATCCATGCAGCTGCCTTCCACCTTTCCTGTGACTTAGCACTGATAGATCCAATCAGCAGGAACTGGCAAGGAAGCATGCTAGAAGGCTCTTCGCAGTGGCTAAGCCATTTTCCTCTCATTCTTCCATTCTTTTTTTGACTACAGCCTCTTCACACATGTCCATGCAGCTGCCTTCCAACTTTCCTGTGACCTTGAACGAAGAAATACAATCTGCAGGAACTGGCAAGGAAGCATGGTAGAAGACTCTTATCAGTGGCTAAGCCATTTTCCTCTCATTCTTTCATTCTTTCTTTAATTATAGCCTCTTCACACATGTCCATGCAGCTGCCTTTCAACTTTCTATGACCTAGCACGAATTGATCAGAACAGCGGGAATTTGCAAGGAAGTATGCTAGAAGACTCTTCCCAGTGGCTAAGCCATTTTCCTCTCTTTTTTCCATTCTTTCTTTGACTATAGCCTCTTCACACATATCCATTCAGCTGCCTTCCAACTTTCTTGTGACCTTGCACGAATAGATCCAAAGAGCAGGAATTTGCAAGGCAGCATGCTAGAAGACTCTTCCCAGTGGCTAAGATATTTTCCTCTCATTCTTCCATTCTTTCTTTGACTACAGCCTCTTCACACATGTCCATGCATCTGCCTTCCACCTTTCCTGTGACCTAGCACGAATAGACCCAAACAGAGGGACTTTGCAAGGAAGTATGCTAGAAGACTCTTCCGAGTGGCTAAGACATTCTCCTCTCATTCTTTCATTCTTTCTTTGACTAGAGCCTCTTCACAAATGTCCATGCGGCTGCCCTCCACCTTTCTTGTGTCTTAGCCCTGATAGATCCAATCAGCACGAACGGGCAAGGAAGCATGCAAGAAGACTCTTCGCAGTGGCTAAGCCATTTTCCTCTCATTCTTCCATTCTTTCTTTAATTATAGCCTCTTCACACATATCCAAGCGTCTGCATTTCACCTTTTCTTTTACCTATCACTAATAGGAGATTGTTGCCACCTACGCTGGTATCTGAACCGGATTCCCCAGAAGAGCTACCGGGCAGAATTATCCCCGTCAGGATCTCGAATTTCTCCAGTCCTGACACTTCACTGGATTGGGTCTCATGGCTATCACAACAACAGACATGCCTGGGAGACCTTTATCATGACAGGGGATTGTGTTTACCACTGAGAAGAGTCTTTTCAGTGGCTGACTGACCTCAATTCACTAAGATGAGATCCAATCAGCAAGAATGGGCAAGGAAGTATGCTAGAAGACTCTTCGCAGTGGCTAAGACATTTTCCTCTCATTCTTCCATTCTTTTTTTGACTACAGCCGCATCACACATATCCATGCAGCTGCCTTCCACCTTTCCTGTGACTTAGCACTGATAGATCCAATCAGCAGGAACTGGCAAGGAAGCATGCTAGAAGGCTCTTCGCAGTGGCTGAGACATTTTCCTCTCATTCTTCCATTCTTTCTTTGACTACAGCCTCTTCACACATGTCCATGCAGCTGCCTTCCACCATTCCTGTGACTTAGCACTGATAGATCCAAAAAGCAGGAACGGGCAAGGAAGCATGCTAGAAGACTCTTCTCAGTGGCTAAACAATTTTCCTCTCATTCTTTCATTCTTTTTTTAATTATAGCCTCTTCACACATGTCCATGCAGGTGCCTTCCACCTTTCCTATGACCTAGCACGAATAGATCCAAACGGCGGGAATTTGCAAGGCAGCATGCTAGAAGACGCTTCCCAGTGGCTAAGATATTTTCCTCTCATTCTTCCATTCTTTCTTTGACTACAGCCTCTTCACAGATATCCATGCATCTGCCTTCCACCTTTCCTATGACCTAGCACGAATAGACCCAAACAGAGGGAATTTGGAAGGAAGTATCCTAGAAGACTCTTCCCAGTGGCTAAGACATTTTCCTCTCATTCTTTCATTCTTTCTTTGACTGGAGCCTCTTCACAAATGACCATGCGGCTGCCCTCCACCTTTCTTGTGTCTTAGCACTGATAGATCCAATCAGCACGAACGGGCAAGGAAGCATGCAAGAACATTCTTCGCAGTGGCTAAGCCATTTTCCTCTCATTCTTCCATTC
Source organism: Rhineura floridana (assembly GCF_030035675.1). Lineage (NCBI taxonomy): Eukaryota > Metazoa > Chordata > Lepidosauria > Squamata > Rhineuridae > Rhineura > Rhineura floridana. The sequence goes on from NC_084482.1 coordinate 8,494,413, forward strand.
TTTCTTTAATTATAGCGTCTTCACATATATCCAAGCGTCTGCATTTCACCTTTTCTGTTACCTATCACTAGTAGGAGATTGTTGCCACCTACACTGTTATCTGAACCGGATTCCCCAGAACAGCTACTGGGCAGAATTATCTCCGTCAGGATCCCGAATTTCTCCAGTTCTGACACTTGACTGGATTGGGTCTCATGGCTATCACAACAACAGACATCCCTGGGAGACAATATCATAACAGGGGATTGTGTTTACCACTGAGAAGAGTCATTTCAGTGGCTGACTGGCCTCAATTCACTACAATGAAATCCAATCAGCAAGAATGGGCAAGGAAGTATGCTAGAAGACTCTTCGCAGTGGCTAAGACATTTTCCTCTCGTTCTTCCATTCTTTTTTTGACTACAGCCGCATCACACATATCCGTGCAGCTGCCTTCCACCTTTCCTGTGACTTAGCACTGATAGATCCAATCAGCAGGAACTGGCAAGGAAGCATGCTAGAAGACTCTTCTCAGTGGCTAAACAATTTTCCTCTCATTCTTTCATTCTTTTTTTAATTATAGCTTCTTCACACATGTCCATGCAGCTGCTTTCCAACTTTCCTGTGACCTTGAACGAAGAAATCCAATCAGCACGAACAGGCAAGGAAGCATGCTGGAAGACTCTTCTCAGTGGCTAAGCCATTTTCCTCTCATTCTTTCATTCTTTCTTTAATTATAGCCTCTTCACACATGTCCATGCAGCTGCCTTCCAACTTTCTATGACCTAGCACGAATTGAGGGGATTGTGTTTACCACTGAGAAGAGTCTTTTCAGTGGCTGACTGACCTCAATTCACTAAGATGAGATCCAATCAGCAAGAATGGGCAAGGAAGTATGCTAGAAGACTCTTCGCAGTGGCTAAGCCATTTTCCTCTCATTCTTCCATTCTTTCTTTGACTATAGCCTCTTCACACATGTCCATGCAGCTGCCTTCCAACTTTCCTGTGACCTTGAACGAAGAAATCCAATCAGCAGGAACAGGCAAGGAAGCATGGTAGAAGACTCTTCTCAGTGGCTAAGCCATTTTCCTCTCATTCTTTCATTCTTTCTTTAATTATAGCCTCTTCACACATGTCCATGCAGCTGCCTTCCAACTTTCTATGACCTAGCACGAATTGATCAGAACAGCGGAAATTTGCAGGGAAGTATGCTAGAAGACTCTTCCCAGTGGCTAAGCCATTTTCCTCTCATTTTTCCATTCTTTCTTTGACTAGAGCCTCTTCACACATGTCCATGCAGATACCTTCCACGTTTCCTGTGACCTAGCACGAATAGATCCAAACAGCGGGAATTTGCAAGGAACCATGCTAGAGGACTCTTCCCAGGGGCTAAGACATTTTCCTCTCATTCTTCCATTCTTTCTTTGACTATAGCCTCTTCACACATGTCCATGCAGCTGCCTTCCAACTTTCCTGTGACCTTGCACAAATAGATCCAATAAGCAGGAACAGGCAAGGAAGCATGCTAGAAGACTCTTCTCAGTGGCTAAGCCATTTTCCTCTCATTCTTTCATTCTTTCTTTAATTATAGCCTCTTCACACATGTCCATGCAGCTGCCTTCCACCTTTCCTGTGACCTAGCATGAATAGATCCGAACAGCGGAAATTTGCAAGGAAGTATGCTAGAAGACTCTTCCCAGTGGCTAACCTATTTTCCTCTCATTCTTTCATTCTTTCTTTGACTAGAGCCTCTTCACACATGTCCATGCAGCTGCCTTCCACCGTTCCTGTGACCTAGCACGAATAGACCCAAACAGAGGGAATTTGCAAGGAAGCATGCTAGAAGACTCTTCGCAGTGGCTAAGACATTTTCCTCTCATTCTTTCATTCTTTCTTTGACTATAGCCTCTTCACAAATGTCCATGCAGCTGCCTTCCAACTTTCCTGTGACCTTGCACGAATAGATCTAATAAGCAGGAACAGGCAAGGAAGCATGCTAGAACACGCTTCTCAGTGGCTAAGCCATTTTCCTCTCATTCTTTCATTCTTTCTTTAATTATAGCCTCTTCACACATGTCCATGCAGCTGCCTTCCAACTTTCTATGACCTAGAAGGAATAGATCCGAACAGGGGGAATTTGCAAGGAAGTATGCTAGAAGACTCTTCCCAGTGGCTAAGCCATTTTCCTCTCATTCTTCCATTCTTTCTTTGACTACAGCCTCTTCACACATGTCCATGCAGTTGCCTTCCACCTTTCCTATGACCTAGCACGAATAGATACAAACAGCGGGAATTTGCAAGGAAGCTTGCTAGAAGACTCTTCCCAGTGGCTAAGACATTTTCCTCTCATTCTTCCATTCTTCGTTTGACTATAGCCTCTTCACACATGTCCATGCAGCTGCCTTCCACCTTTCCTATGACCTAGCATGAATAGATCCAATTGCAGGAACGGGCAAGGAAGCATGCTAGAAGACTCTTCTCAGTGGCTAAGCAATTTTCCTCTCATTCTTTCTTTCTTTCTTTAATTATACCCTCTTCACACATGTCCATGCAGCTGCCTTTCACCTTTCCTATGACCTAGCACGAATAGATCCAAACGGCAGGAATTCGCAAGGCAGCATGCTAGAAGACTCTTCCCAGAGGCCAAGATATTTTCCTCTCATTCTTCCATTCTTTCTTTGACTACAGCCTCTTCACACATGTCCATGCATCTGCCTTCCACCTTTCCTGTGACCTAGCACGAATAGACCCAAACAGAGGGAATTTGCAAGGAAGTATGCTAGAAGACTCTTCCCAGTGGCTAAGACATTTTCCTCTCATTCTTCCATTCTTTCTTTGACTACAGCCTCTTCACACATGTCCATGCGGCTGCCTTTCACCTTTCCTATGACCTAGCACAAATTGATCCAAACAGCGGGAATTTGCAAGGAAGTATGCTAGAGGACTCTTCACAGTCGCTAAGACATTTTCCTCTCATTCTTCCATTCTTTGTTTGACTATAGCCTCTTCACACATGTCCATGCAGCTGCCTTCCAACTTTCTTGTGACCTTACACGAATAGATCGAATAAGCAGGAACGGGCAAGGAAGCATGCTAGAAGACTCTTTAAAGTGGCTAAGCAATTTTCCTCTCATTCTTTCATTCTTTCTTTAATTATAGCCTCTTCTCACATGTCCATGCAGCTGCCTTCCAACTTTCTATGACCCAGAACGAATAGATCCGAAAAGGGGGAATTTGCAAGGAAGTATGCTAGAAGACTCCTCCCAGTGGCTAAGCCATTTTCCTCTCATTCTTCCATTCTTTCTTTGACTACAGCCTCTTCACACATGTCCATGCAGCTGCCTTCCACCTTTCCTGTGACCTAGCATGAATAGATCCGAACAGCGGGAATTTGCAAGGAAGTATGCTAGAAGACTCTTCCCAGTGGCTAACCCATTTTCCTCTCATTCTTTCATTCTTTCTTTGACTAGAGCCTCTTCACACATGTCCATGCAGCTGCCTTCCACCGTACCTGTGACCTAGCACGAATAGACCCAAACAGAGGGAATTTGCAAGGAAGCATGCTAGAAGACTCTTCGCAGTGGCTAAGCCATTTTCCTCTCATTCTTCCATTCTTTCTTTGACTATAGCCTCTTCACACATGTCCATGCAGCTGCCTTCCACCTTTCCTGTGATCTTGCACAAATAGATCCAATAAGCAGGAACAGGCAAGGAAGCATGCTAGAAGACTCTTATCAGTGGCTAAGCCATTTTCCTCTCATTCTTTCATTCTTTCTTTAATTATAGCCTCTTCACACATGTCCATGCAGCTGCCTTCCACCTTTCTATGACCTAGCACAAATAGATCCGAACAGCGCGAATTTCCAAGGAAGTATGCTAGAAGACTCTTCCCAGTGGCTAAGCCATTTTCCTCTCATTTTTCCATTCTTTCTTTGACTAGAGCTTCTTCACACATGTCCATGCAGCTGCCTTCCACCTTTCCTGTGACCTAGCACGAATAGATCCAAACAGCGGGAATTTGCAAGGAACCATGCTAGAGGACTCTTCCCAGTGGCTAAGACATTTTCCTCTCATTCTTCCATTCTTTGTTTGACTAGAGCCTCTTCACACATGTCCATGCAGCTGCCTTCCAACTTTCTTGTGACCTTGCACGAATAGATCCAATAAGCAGGAACGGGCAAGGAAGCATGATAGAAGACTCTACTCAGTGGCTAAGCAATTTTCCTCTCATTCTTTCATTCTTTCTTTAATTATAGCCTCTTCTCACATTTCCATGCAGCTGCCTTTCACCTTTCCTATGACCTAGCACGAATAGATCCAAACAGCAGGAATTTGCAAGGCAGCATGCTAGAAGACTCTTCCCAGTGGCTAAGATATTTTCCTCTCATTCTTCCATTCTTTCTTTGACTACAGCCTCTTCACACATGTCCATGCATCTGCCTTCCACCTTTCCTGTGACCTAGCACGAATAGACCCAAACAGAGGGAATTTGCAAGGAAGTATGCTAGAAGACTCTTCCGAGTGGCTAAGACATTTTCCTCTCATTCCTTCATTCTTTCTTTGACTAGAGCCTCTTCACAAATGTCCATGTAGCTGCCCTCCACCTTTCTTGTGTCTTAGCCCTGATAGATCCAATCAGCACGAACGGGCAAGGAAGCATGCAAGAAGACTCTTCGCAGTGGCTAAGCCATTTTCCTCTCATTCTTCCATTCTTTCTTTAATTATAGCCTCTTCACACATATCCAAGCGTCTGTATGTCACCTTTTCTTTTACCTATCACCAGTAGGAGATTGTTGCCACCTACGCTGGTTTCTGAACCGGATTCCCCAGAAGAGCTACTGGGCAGAATTATCCCTGTCAGGATCCCGAATTTCTCCAGTCCTGACACTTCACTGGATTGGGTCTCATGGCTATCACAACAACAGACATGCCTGGGAGACCTTTATCATGACAGGGGATTGTGTTTACCACTGAGAAGAGTCTTTTCAGTGGCTGACTGACCTCAATTCACGAAGATGAGATCCAATCAGCAAGAATGGGCAAGGAAGTATGCTAGAAGACTCTTCGCAGTGGCTAAGCCATTTTCCTCTCATTCTTCCATTCTTTCTTTGACTACAGCCTCTTCACAAATGTCCATGAAGCTGCCTTCCAACTTTCCTGTGACGTGGCACGAATAAATCCAAACAGCAGGAATTTGCAAGGCAGCATGCTAGAAGACTCTTCGCAGAGGCGAAGCCATTTTCCTCTCATTCTTCCATTCTTTCTTTGACTACAGCCTCTTCACACATGTCCATGCAGCTGCCTTCCAACTTTCTATGACCTAGCATGAATTGATCAGAACAGCGGGAATTTGCAAGGAAGTATGCTAGAAGACTCTTCCCAGTGGCTAAGCCATTTTCCTCTCATTTTTCCATTCTTTCTTTGACTAGAGCCTCTTCACACAAGTCCATGCAGCTGCCTTCCACCTTTCCTGTGACCTTGCACGAATAGATCCAATAAGCAGGAACAGGCAAGGAAGCATGCTAGAAGACTCTTCTAAGTGGCTAAGCCATTTTCCTCTCATTCTTTCATTCTTTCTTTAATTATAGCCTCTTCACACATATCCATGCAGCTGTCTTCCAACTTTCTATGACCTAGCACGAATAGATCCGAACAGCGGGAATTTGCAAGGAAGTAAGCTAGAAGACTCTTCCCAGTGGCTAACCCATTTTCCTCTCATTCTTTCATTCTTTCTTTGACTAGAGCCTCTTCACACATGTCCATGCAGCTGCCTTCCACCTTTCCTTTGACCTAGCATGAATAGACCCAAACAGAGGGAATTTGCAAGGGAGCATGCTAGAAGACTCTTCGCAGTGGCTAAGACATTTTCCTCTCATTCTTCCATTCTTTCTTTGACTAGAGCCTCTTCACACATGTCCATTCAGCTGCCCTTCTCCTTTCTTGTGACTTAGCGCTGATAGATCCAATCAGCACGAACGGGCAAGGAAGCATACTAGAAGACTCTTTGCAGTGGCTAAGACATTTTCCTCTCATTCTTTCATTCTTTCTTTGACTAGAGCCTCTTCACACATGTCCATGCAGCTGCCCTCCTCCTTTCTTCTGACTTAGCGCTGATAGATCCAATCAGCACGAACGGGCAAGGAAGCATACTAGAAGACTCTTTGCAGTGACATTTTCCTCAGATTCTTTCTTTGACTATAACCTCTTCACACATATCCAAGCGTCTGCGGTCCACCTTTCTTGTTACCTATCACTAGTAGGAGATTGTTGACACCTACGGTGGTATCTGAACCGGATTCCCCAAAAGAGCTACTGGGCAGAATTATCCCCATCAGGATCCCGAACTGCTCCAGTTCTGACACTTGACTGGATTGGGTCTCATGGCTATCACAAGAACAGACATCCCTGGGAGACAATATCATGACAGGGGATTGTGTTTACCACTGAGAAGAGTCATTTCAGTGGCTGACTGGCCTCAATTCACTACGATGAGATCCAATCAGCAAGAATGGGCAAGGAAGTATGCTAGAAGACTCTTCGCAGTGGCTAAGCCATTTTCCTCTCATTCTTCCATTCTTTCTTTGACTATAGCCTCTTCACACATGTCCATGCAGCTGCCTTCCACCTTTCCTGTGATCTTGCACAAATAGATCCAATAAGCAGGAACAGGCAAGGAAGCATGCTAGAAGACTCTTATCAGTGGCTAAGCCATTTTCCTCTCATTCTTTCATTCTTTCTTTAATTATAGCCTCTTCACACATGTCCATGCAGCTGCCTTCCACCTTTCTATGACCTAGCACAAATAGATCCAAACAGCGGGAATTTGCAAGGAAGCTTGCTAGAAGACTCTTCGCAGTGGCTAAGACATTTTCCTCTCATTCTTCCATTCTTCGTTTGACTATAGTCTCTTCACACATGTCCATGCTGCTGCCTTCCACCTTTCCTATGACCTAGCATGAATAGATCCAATTGCAGGAACGGGCAAGGAAGCATGCTAGAAGACTCTTCTCAGTGGCTAAGCAATTTTCCTCTCATTCTTTCTTTCTTTCTTTAATTATACCCTCTTCACACATGTCCATGCAGCTGCCTTTCACCTTTCCTATGACCTAGCACGAATAGATCCAAACGGCGGGAATTTGCAAGGCAGCATGCTAGAAGACTCTTCCCAGAGGACAAGATATTTTCCTCTCATTCTTCCTTTCTTTCTTTGACTACAGCCTCTTCACACATGTCCATGCATCTGCCTTCCACCTTTCCTGTGACCTAGCACGAATAGACCCAAACAGAGGGAATTTGCAAGGAAGTATGCTAGAAGACTCTTCCCAGTGGCTAAGACATTTTCCTCTCATTCTTCCATTCTTTCTTTGACTACAGCCTCTTCACACATGTCTATGCGGCTGCCTTCCACCTTTCCTATAACATAGCACGAATAGATCCAAACAGCGGGAATTTGCAAGGAACCATGCTAGAGGACACTTCCCAGTGGCTAAGACATTTTCCTCTCATTCTTCCATTCTTTGTTTGACTATAGCCTCTTCACATATGTCCATTCAGCTGCCTTCCACCTTTCCTGTGACCTAGCACGAATAGATCCAAACAGCGGGAATTTGCAAGGAACCATGCTAGAGGACTCTTCCCAGGGGCTAAGACATTTTCCTCTCATTCTTCCATTCTTTCTTTGACTATAGCCTATTCACACATGTCCATGCAGCTGCCTTCCAACTTTCCTGTGACCTTGCACAAATAGATCCAATAAGCAGGAACAGGCAAGGAAGCATGCTAGAAGACTCTTCTCAGTGGCTAAGCCATTTTCCTCTCATTCTTTCATTCTTTCTTTAATTATAGCCTCTTCACACATGTCCATGCAGCTGCCTTCCACCTTTCCTGTGACCTAGCATGAATAGATCCGAACAGCGGGAATTTGCAAGGAAGTAAGCTAGAAGACTCTTCCCAGTGGCTAACCTATTTTCCTCTCATTCTTTCATTCTTTCTTTGACTAGAGCCTCTTCACACATGTCCATGCAGCTGCCTTCCACCGTTCCTGTGACCTAGCACGAATAGACCCAAACAGAGGGAATTTGCAAGGAAGCATGCTAGAAGACTCTTCGCAGTGGCTAAGACATTTTCCTCTCATTCTTTCATTCTTTCTTTGACTATAGCCTCTTCACAAATGTCCATGCAGCTGCCTTCCAACTTTCCTGTGACCTTGCACGAATAGATCTAATAAGCAGGAACAGGCAAGGAAGCATGCTAGAACACGCTTCTCAGTGGCTAAGCCATTTTCCTCTCATTATTTCATTCTTTCTTTAATTATAGCCTCTTCACACATGTCCATGCAGCTGCCTTCCAACTTTCTATGACCTAGAAGGAATAGATCCGAACAGGGGGAATTTGCAAGGAAGTATGCTAGAAGACTCTTCCCAGTGGCTAAGCCATTTTCCTCTCATTCTTCCATTCTTTCTTTGACTACAGCCTCTTCACACATGTCCATGCAGTTGCCTTCCACCTTTCCTATGACCTAGCACGAATAGATACAAACAGCGGGAATTTGCAAAGAAGCTTGCTAGAAGACTCTTCCCAGTGGCTAAGACATTTTCCTCTCATTCTTTCATTCTTCCATTCTTCGTTTGACTATAGCCTCCTCACACATGTCCATGCAGCTGCCTTCCACCTTTCCTATGACCTAGCATGAATAGATCCAATTGCAGGAACGGGCAAGGAAGCATGCTAGAAGACTCTTCTCAGTGGCTAAGCAATTTTCCTCTCATTCTTTCTTTCTTTCTTTAATTATACCCTCTTCACACATGTCCATGCAGCTGCCTTTCACCTTTCCTATGACCTAGCACGAATAGATCCAAACGGCAGGAATTCGCAAGGCAGCATGCTAGAAGACTCTTCCCAGAGGCCAAGATATTTTCCTCTCATTCTTCCATTCTTTCTTTGACTACAGCCTCTTCACACATGTCCATGCATCTGCCTTCCACCTTTCCTGTGACCTAGCACGAATAGACCCAAACAGAGGGAATTTGCAAGGAAGTATGCTAGAAGACTCTTCCCAGTGGCTAAGACATTTTCCTCTCATTCTTCCATTCTTTCTTTGACTACAGCCTCTTCACACATGTCCATGCGGCTGCCTTTCACCTTTCCTATGACCTAGCACAAATTGATCCAAACAGCGGGAATTTGCAAGGAAGTATGCTAGAGGACTCTTCACAGTCGCTAAGACATTTTCCTCTCATTCTTCCATTCTTTGTTTGACTATAGCCTCTTCACACATGTCCATGCAGCTGCCTTCCAACTTTCTTGTGACCTTACACGAATAGATCGAATAAGCAGGAACGGGCAAGGAAGCATGCTAGAAGACTCTTTAAAGTGGCTAAGCAATTTTCCTCTCATTCTTTCATTCTTTCTTTAATTATAGCCTCTTCTCACATGTCCATGCAGCTGCCTTCCAACTTTCTATGACCCAGAACGAATAGATCCGAAAAGGGGGAATTTGCAAGGAAGTATGCTAGAAGACTCTTCCCAGTGGCTAAGCCATTTTCCTCTCATTCTTCCATTCTTTCTTTGACTACAGCCTCTTCACACATGTCCATGCAGCTGCCTTCCACCTTTCCTGTGACCTAGCATGAATAGATCCGAACAGCGGGAATTTGCAAGGAAGTATGCTAGAAGACTCTTCCCAGTGGCTAACCCATTTTCCTCTCATTCTTTCATTCTTTCTTTGACTAGAGCCTCTTCACACATGTCCATGCAGCTGCCTTCCACCGTACCTGTGACCTAGCACGAATAGACCCAAACAGAGGGAATTTGCAAGGAAGCATGCTAGAAGACTCTTCGCAGTGGCTAAGACATTTTCCTCTCATTCTTTCATTCTTTCTTTGACTATAGCCTCTTCACAAATGTCCATGCAGCTGCCTTCCAACTTTCCTGTGACCTTGCACGAATAGATCCAATAAGCAGGAACAGGCAAGGAAGCATGCTAGAATACTCTTCTCAGTGGCTAAGCCATTTTCCTCTCATTCTTTCATTCTTTCTTTAATTATAGCCTCTTCACACATGTCCATGCAGCTGCCTTCCAACTTTCTATGACCTAGAAGGAATAGATCCGAACAGGGGGAATTTGCAAGGAAGTATGCTAGAAGACTCTTCCCAGTGGCTAAGCCATTTTCCTCTCATTCTTCCATTCTTTCTTTGACTACAGCCTCTTCACACATGTCCATGCAGCTGCCTTCCACCATTCCTGTCACTTAGCACTGGTAGATCCAACAAGCAGGAACGGGCAAGGAAGCATGCTAGAAGACTCTTCTCAGTGGCTAAACAACTTTCCTCTCATTCTTTCATTCTTTTTTTAATTATAGCCTCTTCACACATGTCCATGCAGGTGCCTTTCACCTTTCCTGTGACCTAGCACGAATAGACCCAAACAGAGGGAATTTGCAAGGAAGTATGCTAGAAGACTCTTCCCAGTGGCTAAGACATTTTCCTCTCATTCTTTCATTCTTTCTTTGACTGGAGCCTCTTCACAAATGACCATGCATATGCCCTCCACCTTTCTTGTGTCTTAGCACTGATAGATCCAATCAGCACGAACGGGCAAGGAAGCATGCAAGAAGATTCTTCGCAGTGGCTAAGCCATTTTCCTCTCATTCTTCCATTCTTTCTTTAATTATAGCCTCTTCACACATGTCCATGCAGTTGCCTTCCACCTTTCCTATGACCTACCACGAATAGATCCAAACAGCGGGAATTTGCAAGGAAGCTTGCTAGAAGACTCTTCGCAGTGGCTAAGACATTTTCCTCTCATTCTTCCATTCTTCGTTTGACTATAGCCTCTTCACACATGTCCATGCTGCTGCCTTCCACCTTTCCTATGACCTAGCATGAATAGATCCAATTGCAGGAACGGGCAAGGAAGCATGCTAGAAGACTCTTCTCAGTGGCTAAGCAATTTTCCTCTCATTCTTTCTTTCTTTCTTTAATTATACCCTCTTCACACATGTCCATGCAGCTGCCTTTCACCTTTCCTATGACCTAGCACGAATAGATCCAAACGGCGGGAATTTGCAAGGCAGCATGCTAGAAGACTCTTCCCAGAGGACAAGATATTTTCCTCTCATTCTTCCTTTCTTTCTTTGACTACAGCCTCTTCACACATGTCCATGCATCTGCCTTCCACCTTTCCTGTGACCTAGCACGAATAGACCCAAACAGAGGGAATTTGCAAGGAAGTATGCTAGAAGACTCTTCCCAGTGGCTAAGACATTTTCCTCTCATTCTTCCATTCTTTCTTTGACTACAGCCTCTTCACACATGTCTATGCGGCTGCCTTCCACCTTTCCTATAACATAGCACGAATAGATCCAAACAGCGGGAATTTGCAAGGAACCATGCTAGAGGACACTTCCCAGTGGCTAAGACATTTTCCTCTCATTCTTCCATTCTTTGTTTGACTATAGCCTCTTCACATATGTCCATTCAGCTGCCTTCCACCTTTCCTGTGACCTAGCACGAATAGATCCAAACAGCGGGAATTTGCAAGGAACCATGCTAGAGGACTCTTCCCAGGGGCTAAGACATTTTCCTCTCATTCTTCCATTCTTTCTTTGACTATAGCCTATTCACACATGTCCATGCAGCTGCCTTCCAACTTTCCTGTGACCTTGCACAAATAGATCCAATAAGCAGGAACAGGCAAGGAAGCATGCTAGAAGACTCTTCTCAGTGGCTAAGCCATTTTCCTCTCATTCTTTCATTCTTTCTTTAATTATAGCCTCTTCACACATGTCCATGCAGCTGCCTTCCACCTTTCCTGTGACCTAGCATGAATAGATCCGAACAGCGGGAATTTGCAAGGAAGTAAGCTAGAAGACTCTTCCCAGTGGCTAACCTATTTTCCTCTCATTCTTTCATTCTTTCTTTGACTAGAGCCTCTTCACACATGTCCATGCAGCTGCCTTCCACCGTTCCTGTGACCTAGCACGAATAGACCCAAACAGAGGGAATTTGCAAGGAAGCATGCTAGAAGACTCTTCGCAGTGGCTAAGACATTTTCCTCTCATTCTTTCATTCTTTCTTTGACTATAGCCTCTTCACAAATGTCCATGCAGCTGCCTTCCAACTTTCCTGTGACCTTGCACGAATAGATCTAATAAGCAGGAACAGGCAAGGAAGCATGCTAGAACACGCTTCTCAGTGGCTAAGCCATTTTCCTCTCATTATTTCATTCTTTCTTTAATTATAGCCTCTTCACACATGTCCATGCAGCTGCCTTCCAACTTTCTATGACCTAGAAGGAATAGATCCGAACAGGGGGAATTTGCAAGGAAGTATGCTAGAAGACTCTTCCCAGTGGCTAAGCCATTTTCCTCTCATTCTTCCATTCTTTCTTTGACTACAGCCTCTTCACACATGTCCATGCAGTTGCCTTCCACCTTTCCTATGACCTAGCACGAATAGATACAAACAGCGGGAATTTGCAAAGAAGCTTGCTAGAAGACTCTTCCCAGTGGCTAAGACATTTTCCTCTCATTCTTTCATTCTTCCATTCTTCGTTTGACTATAGCCTCCTCACACATGTCCATGCAGCTGCCTTCCACCTTTCCTATGACCTAGCATGAATAGATCCAATTGCAGGAACGGGCAAGGAAGCATGCTAGAAGACTCTTCTCAGTGGCTAAGCAATTTTCCTCTCATTCTTTCTTTCTTTCTTTAATTATACCCTCTTCACACATGTCCATGCAGCTGCCTTTCACCTTTCCTATGACCTAGCACGAATAGATCCAAACGGCAGGAATTCGCAAGGCAGCATGCTAGAAGACTCTTCCCAGAGGCCAAGATATTTTCCTCTCATTCTTCCATTCTTTCTTTGACTACAGCCTCTTCACACATGTCCATGCATCTGCCTTCCACCTTTCCTGTGACCTAGCACGAATAGACCCAAACAGAGGGAATTTGCAAGGAAGTATGCTAGAAGACTCTTCCCAGTGGCTAAGACATTTTCCTCTCATTCTTCCATTCTTTCTTTGACTACAGCCTCTTCACACATGTCCATGCGGCTGCCTTTCACCTTTCCTATGACCTAGCACAAATTGATCCAAACAGCGGGAATTTGCAAGGAAGTATGCTAGAGGACTCTTCACAGTCGCTAAGACATTTTCCTCTCATTCTTCCATTCTTTGTTTGACTATAGCCTCTTCACACATGTCCATGCAGCTGCCTTCCAACTTTCTTGTGACCTTACACGAATAGATCGAATAAGCAGGAACGGGCAAGGAAGCATGCTAGAAGACTCTTTAAAGTGGCTAAGCAATTTTCCTCTCATTCTTTCATTCTTTCTTTAATTATAGCCTCTTCTCACATGTCCATGCAGCTGCCTTCCAACTTTCTATGACCCAGAACGAATAGATCCGAAAAGGGGGAATTTGCAAGGAAGTATGCTAGAAGACTCTTCCCAGTGGCTAAGCCATTTTCCTCTCATTCTTCCATTCTTTCTTTGACTATAGCCTATTCACACATGTCCATGCAGCTGCCTTCCAACTTTCCTGTGACCTTGCACAAATAGATCCAATAAGCAGGAACAGGCAAGGAAGCATGCTAGAAGACTCTTCTCAGTGGCTAAGCCATTTTCCTCTCATTCTTTCATTCTTTCTTTAATTATAGCCTCTTCACACATGTCCATGCAGCTGCCTTCCACCTTTCCTGTGACCTAGCATGAATAGATCCGAACAGCGGGAATTTGCAAGGAAGTAAGCTAGAAGACTCTTCCCAGTGGCTAACCTATTTTCCTCTCATTCTTTCATTCTTTCTTTGACTAGAGCCTCTTCACACATGTCCATGCAGCTGCCTTCCACCGTTCCTGTGACCTAGCACGAATAGACCCAAACAGAGGGAATTTGCAAGGAAGCATGCTAGAAGACTCTTCGCAGTGGCTAAGACATTTTCCTCTCATTCTTTCATTCTTTCTTTGACTATAGCCTCTTCACAAATGTCCATGCAGCTGCCTTCCAACTTTCCTGTGACCTTGCACGAATAGATCTAATAAGCAGGAACAGGCAAGGAAGCATGCTAGAACACGCTTCTCAGTGGCTAAGCCATTTTCCTCTCATTATTTCATTCTTTCTTTAATTATAGCCTCTTCACACATGTCCATGCAGCTGCCTTCCAACTTTCTATGACCTAGAAGGAATAGATCCGAACAGGGGGAATTTGCAAGGAAGTATGCTAGAAGACTCTTCCCAGTGGCTAAGCCATTTTCCTCTCATTCTTCCATTCTTTCTTTGACTACAGCCTCTTCACACATGTCCATGCAGTTGCCTTCCACCTTTCCTATGACCTAGCACGAATAGATACAAACAGCGGGAATTTGCAAAGAAGCTTGCTAGAAGACTCTTCCCAGTGGCTAAGACATTTTCCTCTCATTCTTTCATTCTTCCATTCTTCGTTTGACTATAGCCTCCTCACACATGTCCATGCAGCTGCCTTCCACCTTTCCTATGACCTAGCATGAATAGATCCAATTGCAGGAACGGGCAAGGAAGCATGCTAGAAGACTCTTCTCAGTGGCTAAGCAATTTTCCTCTCATTCTTTCTTTCTTTCTTTAATTATACCCTCTTCACACATGTCCATGCAGCTGCCTTTCACCTTTCCTATGACCTAGCACGAATAGATCCAAACGGCAGGAATTCGCAAGGCAGCATGCTAGAAGACTCTTCCCAGAGGCCAAGATATTTTCCTCTCATTCTTCCATTCTTTCTTTGACTACAGCCTCTTCACACATGTCCATGCATCTGCCTTCCACCTTTCCTGTGACCTAGCACGAATAGACCCAAACAGAGGGAATTTGCAAGGAAGTATGCTAGAAGACTCTTCCCAGTGGCTAAGACATTTTCCTCTCATTCTTCCATTCTTTCTTTGACTACAGCCTCTTCACACATGTCCATGCGGCTGCCTTTCACCTTTCCTATGACCTAGCACAAATTGATCCAAACAGCGGGAATTTGCAAGGAAGTATGCTAGAGGACTCTTCACAGTCGCTAAGACATTTTCCTCTCATTCTTCCATTCTTTGTTTGACTATAGCCTCTTCACACATGTCCATGCAGCTGCCTTCCAACTTTCTTGTGACCTTACACGAATAGATCGAATAAGCAGGAACGGGCAAGGAAGCATGCTAGAAGACTCTTTAAAGTGGCTAAGCAATTTTCCTCTCATTCTTTCATTCTTTCTTTAATTATAGCCTCTTCTCACATGTCCATGCAGCTGCCTTCCAACTTTCTATGACCCAGAACGAATAGATCCGAAAAGGGGGAATTTGCAAGGAAGTATGCTAGAAGACTCTTCCCAGTGGCTAAGCCATTTTCCTCTCATTCTTCCATTCTTTCTTTGACTACAGCCTCTTCACACATGTCCATGCAGCTGCCTTCCACCTTTCCTGTGACCTAGCATGAATAGATCCGAACAGCGGGAATTTGCAAGGAAGTATGCTAGAAGACTCTTCCCAGTGGCTAACCCATTTTCCTCTCATTCTTTCATTCTTTCTTTGACTAGAGCCTCTTCACACATGTCCATGCAGCTGCCTTCCACCGTACCTGTGACCTAGCACGAATAGACCCAAACAGAGGGAATTTGCAAGGAAGCATGCTAGAAGACTCTTCGCAGTGGCTAAGACATTTTCCTCTCATTCTTTCATTCTTTCTTTGACTATAGCCTCTTCACAAATGTCCATGCAGCTGCCTTCCAACTTTCCTGTGACCTTGCACGAATAGATCCAATAAGCAGGAACAGGCAAGGAAGCATGCTAGAAGACTCTTCTCAGTGGCTAAGCCATTTTCCTCTCATTCTTTCATTCTTTCTTTAATTATAGCCTCTTCACACATGTCCATGCAGCTGCCTTCCAACTTTCTATGACCTAGAAGGAATAGATCCGAACAGGGGGAATTTGCAAGGAAGTATGCTAGAAGACTCTTCCCAGTGGCTAAGCCATTTTCCTCTCATTCTTCCATTCTTTCTTTGACTACAGCCTCTTCACACATGTCCATGCAGCTGCCTTCCACCATTCCTGTCACTTAGCACTGGTAGATCCAACAAGCAGGAACGGGCAAGGAAGCATGCTAGAAGACTCTTCTCAGTGGCTAAACAACTTTCCTCTCATTCTTTCATTCTTTTTTTAATTATAGCCTCTTCACACATGTCCATGCAGGTGCCTTTCACCTTTCCTGTGACCTAGCACGAATAGACCCAAACAGAGGGAATTTGCAAGGAAGTATGCTAGAAGACTCTTCCCAGTGGCTAAGACATTTTCCTCTCATTCTTTCATTCTTTCTTTGACTGGAGCCTCTTCACAAATGACCATGCATATGCCCTCCACCTTTCTTGTGTCTTAGCACTGATAGATCCAATCAGCACGAACGGGCAAGGAAGCATGCAAGAAGATTCTTCGCAGTGGCTAAGCCATTTTCCTCTCATTCTTCCATTCTTTCTTTAATTATAGCGTCTTCACATATATCCAAGCGTCTGCATTATACCTTTTCTGTTACCTATCACTAGTAGGAGATTGTTGCTACCTACGCTGGTATCTGAACCGGATTCCCCAGAAGAGCTACTGGGCAGAATGATCCCCGTCAGGACCCCGAATTTCTCCAGTCCTGACACTTGACTGGATTGGGTCTCACAGCAATCACAACAACAGACATGCCTGGGAGACCTTTATCATGACAGGGGATTGTGTTTACCACTGAGAAGAGTCTTTTCAGTGGCTGACTGACCTCAATTCACTACGATGAGATCCAATCAGCAAGAATGGGCAAGGAAGTATGCTAGAAGACTCTTCGCAGTGGCTAAGCAATTCTCCTCTCATTCCTCCATTCTTTCTTTAGTTATAGCCTCTTCACACATGTTCATGCAGCTGCCTTCCACCTTTCCTGTGACCTAGCACGAATAGATCCAAACAGAGGGAATTTGCAAGGAAGTCTGCTAGAAGACTCTTCCCAGTGGCTAAGACATATTCCCCTCATTCTTTCATTCTTTCTTTGACTAGAGCATCTTCACACATGTCCATGCAGCTGCCCTCCTCCTTTCTTGTGACTTAGCGCTGATAGATCCAATCAGCACGAACGGGCAAGGAAACATACTAGAAGACTCTTTGCAGTGACTAAGACATTTTCCTATCATTCTTTCTTTGATTATAGCCTCTTCACACATATCCAAGTGTCTGCGGTCCACCTTTCTTGCTACCTATCACTAGTAGGAGATTGTTGCCACCTACGCTGGTATCTGAACCGGATTCCCCAAAAGAGCTACTGGGCAGAATTATCCCCATCAGGATCCCGAACTGCTCCAGTTCTGACACTTGACTGGATTGGGTCTCATGGCTATCACAACAACAGACATCCCTGGGAGACAATATCATGACAGGGGATTGTGTTTACCACTGAGAAGAGTCATTTCAGTGGCTGACTGGCCTCAATTCACTACAATGAGATCCAATCAGCAAGAATGGGGAAGTATGCTAGAAGACTCTTCGCAGTGGCTAAGACATTTTCCTCTCGTTCTTCCATTCTCTTTTTGACTACAGCCGCATCACACATATCCATGCAGCTGCCTTCCACCTTTCCTGTGACTTAGCACTGATAGATCCAATCAGCAGGAACGGGCAAGGAAGCATGCTAGAAGACTCTTCGCAGTGGCTAAGACATTTTCCTCTCATTCTTCCATTCTTTCTTTTACTAGAGCCTCTTCACACATGTCCATGCAGCTGCCTTCCACCGTACCTGTGACCTAGCACGAATAGACCCAAACAGAGGGAATTTGCAAGGAAGCATGCTAGAAGACTCTTCGCAGTGGCTAAGACATTTTCCTCTCATTCTTTCATTCTTTCTTTGACTATAGCCTCTTCACAAATGTCCATGCAGCTGCCTTCCAACTTTCCTGTGACCTTGCACGAATAGATCCAATAAGCAGGAACAGGCAAGGAAGCATGCTAGAATACTCTTCTCAGTGGCTAAGCCATTTTCCTCTCATTCTTTCATTCTTTCTTTAATTATAGCCTCTTCACACATGTCCATGCAGCTGCCTTCCAACTTTCTATGACCTAGAAGGAATAGATCCGAACAGGGGGAATTTGCAAGGAAGTATGCTAGAAGACTCTTCCCAGTGGCTAAGCCATTTTCCTCTCATTCTTCCATTCTTTCTTTGACTACAGCCTCTTCACACATGTCCATGCAGCTGCCTTCCACCATTCCTGTCACTTAGCACTGGTAGATCCAACAAGCAGGAACGGGCAAGGAAGCATGCTAGAAGACTCTTCTCAGTGGCTAAACAACTTTCCTCTCATTCTTTCATTCTTTTTTTAATTATAGCCTCTTCACACATGTCCATGCAGGTGCCTTTCACCTTTCCTGTGACCTAGCACGAATAGACCCAAACAGAGGGAATTTGCAAGGAAGTATGCTAGAAGACTCTTCCCAGTGGCTAAGACATTTTCCTCTCATTCTTTCATTCTTTCTTTGACTGGAGCCTCTTCACAAATGACCATGCATATGCCCTCCACCTTTCTTGTGTCTTAGCACTGATAGATCCAATCAGCACGAACGGGCAAGGAAGCATGCAAGAAGATTCTTCGCAGTGGCTAAGCCATTTTCCTCTCATTCTTCCATTCTTTCTTTAATTATAGCCTCTTCACACATGTCCATGCAGTTGCCTTCCACCTTTCCTATGACCTAGCACGAATAGATCCAAACAGCGGGAATTTGCAAGGAAGCTTGCTAGAAGACTCTTCGCAGTGGCTAAGACATTTTCCTCTCATTCTTCCATTCTTCGTTTGACTATAGCCTCTTCACACATGTCCATGCTGCTGCCTTCCACCTTTCCTATGACCTAGCATGAATAGATCCAATTGCAGGAACGGGCAAGGAAGCATGCTAGAAGACTCTTCTCAGTGGCTAAGCAATTTTCCTCTCATTCTTTCTTTCTTTCTTTAATTATACCCTCTTCACACATGTCCATGCAGCTGCCTTTCACCTTTCCTATGACCTAGCACGAATAGATCCAAACGGCGGGAATTTGCAAGGCAGCATGCTAGAAGACTCTTCCCAGAGGACAAGATATTTTCCTCTCATTCTTCCTTTCTTTCTTTGACTACAGCCTCTTCACACATGTCCATGCATCTGCCTTCCACCTTTCCTGTGACCTAGCACGAATAGACCCAAACAGAGGGAATTTGCAAGGAAGTATGCTAGAAGACTCTTCCCAGTGGCTAAGACATTTTCCTCTCATTCTTCCATTCTTTCTTTGACTACAGCCTCTTCACACATGTCTATGCGGCTGCCTTCCACCTTTCCTATAACATAGCACGAATAGATCCAAACAGCGGGAATTTGCAAGGAACCATGCTAGAGGACACTTCCCAGTGGCTAAGACATTTTCCTCTCATTCTTCCATTCTTTGTTTGACTATAGCCTCTTCACATATGTCCATTCAGCTGCCTTCCACCTTTCCTGTGACCTAGCACGAATAGATCCAAACAGCGGGAATTTGCAAGGAACCATGCTAGAGGACTCTTCCCAGGGGCTAAGACATTTTCCTCTCATTCTTCCATTCTTTCTTTGACTATAGCCTATTCACACATGTCCATGCAGCTGCCTTCCAACTTTCCTGTGACCTTGCACAAATAGATCCAATAAGCAGGAACAGGCAAGGAAGCATGCTAGAAGACTCTTCTCAGTGGCTAAGCCATTTTCCTCTCATTCTTTCATTCTTTCTTTAATTATAGCCTCTTCACACATGTCCATGCAGCTGCCTTCCACCTTTCCTGTGACCTAGCATGAATAGATCCGAACAGCGGGAATTTGCAAGGAAGTAAGCTAGAAGACTCTTCCCAGTGGCTAACCTATTTTCCTCTCATTCTTTCATTCTTTCTTTGACTAGAGCCTCTTCACACATGTCCATGCAGCTGCCTTCCACCGTTCCTGTGACCTAGCACGAATAGACCCAAACAGAGGGAATTTGCAAGGAAGCATGCTAGAAGACTCTTCGCAGTGGCTAAGACATTTTCCTCTCATTCTTTCATTCTTTCTTTGACTATAGCCTCTTCACAAATGTCCATGCAGCTGCCTTCCAACTTTCCTGTGACCTTGCACGAATAGATCTAATAAGCAGGAACAGGCAAGGAAGCATGCTAGAACACGCTTCTCAGTGGCTAAGCCATTTTCCTCTCATTATTTCATTCTTTCTTTAATTATAGCCTCTTCACACATGTCCATGCAGCTGCCTTCCAACTTTCTATGACCTAGAAGGAATAGATCCGAACAGGGGGAATTTGCAAGGAAGTATGCTAGAAGACTCTTCCCAGTGGCTAAGCCATTTTCCTCTCATTCTTCCATTCTTTCTTTGACTACAGCCTCTTCACACATGTCCATGCAGTTGCCTTCCACCTTTCCTATGACCTAGCACGAATAGATACAAACAGCGGGAATTTGCAAAGAAGCTTGCTAGAAGACTCTTCCCAGTGGCTAAGACATTTTCCTCTCATTCTTTCATTCTTCCATTCTTCGTTTGACTATAGCCTCCTCACACATGTCCATGCAGCTGCCTTCCACCTTTCCTATGACCTAGCATGAATAGATCCAATTGCAGGAACGGGCAAGGAAGCATGCTAGAAGACTCTTCTCAGTGGCTAAGCAATTTTCCTCTCATTCTTTCTTTCTTTCTTTAATTATACCCTCTTCACACATGTCCATGCAGCTGCCTTTCACCTTTCCTATGACCTAGCACGAATAGATCCAAACGGCAGGAATTCGCAAGGCAGCATGCTAGAAGACTCTTCCCAGAGGCCAAGATATTTTCCTCTCATTCTTCCATTCTTTCTTTGACTACAGCCTCTTCACACATGTCCATGCATCTGCCTTCCACCTTTCCTGTGACCTAGCACGAATAGACCCAAACAGAGGGAATTTGCAAGGAAGTATGCTAGAAGACTCTTCCCAGTGGCTAAGACATTTTCCTCTCATTCTTCCATTCTTTCTTTGACTACAGCCTCTTCACACATGTCCATGCGGCTGCCTTTCACCTTTCCTATGACCTAGCACAAATTGATCCAAACAGCGGGAATTTGCAAGGAAGTATGCTAGAGGACTCTTCACAGTCGCTAAGACATTTTCCTCTCATTCTTCCATTCTTTGTTTGACTATAGCCTCTTCACACATGTCCATGCAGCTGCCTTCCAACTTTCTTGTGACCTTACACGAATAGATCGAATAAGCAGGAACGGGCAAGGAAGCATGCTAGAAGACTCTTTAAAGTGGCTAAGCAATTTTCCTCTCATTCTTTCATTCTTTCTTTAATTATAGCCTCTTCTCACATGTCCATGCAGCTGCCTTCCAACTTTCTATGACCCAGAACGAATAGATCCGAAAAGGGGGAATTTGCAAGGAAGTATGCTAGAAGACTCTTCCCAGTGGCTAAGCCATTTTCCTCTCATTCTTCCATTCTTTCTTTGACTACAGCCTCTTCACACATGTCCATGCAGCTGCCTTCCACCTTTCCTGTGACCTAGCATGAATAGATCCGAACAGCGGGAATTTGCAAGGAAGTATGCTAGAAGACTCTTCCCAGTGGCTAACCCATTTTCCTCTCATTCTTTCATTCTTTCTTTGACTAGAGCCTCTTCACACATGTCCATGCAGCTGCCTTCCACCGTACCTGTGACCTAGCACGAATAGACCCAAACAGAGGGAATTTGCAAGGAAGCATGCTAGAAGACTCTTCGCAGTGGCTAAGACATTTTCCTCTCATTCTTTCATTCTTTCTTTGACTATAGCCTCTTCACAAATGTCCATGCAGCTGCCTTCCAACTTTCCTGTGACCTTGCACGAATAGATCCAATAAGCAGGAACAGGCAAGGAAGCATGCTAGAATACTCTTCTCAGTGGCTAAGCCATTTTCCTCTCATTCTTTCATTCTTTCTTTAATTATAGCCTCTTCACACATGTCCATGCAGCTGCCTTCCAACTTTCTATGACCTAGAAGGAATAGATCCGAACAGGGGGAATTTGCAAGGAAGTATGCTAGAAGACTCTTCCCAGTGGCTAAGCCATTTTCCTCTCATTCTTCCATTCTTTCTTTGACTACAGCCTCTTCACACATGTCCATGCAGCTGCCTTCCACCATTCCTGTCACTTAGCACTGGTAGATCCAACAAGCAGGAACGGGCAAGGAAGCATGCTAGAAGACTCTTCTCAGTGGCTAAACAACTTTCCTCTCATTCTTTCATTCTTTTTTTAATTATAGCCTCTTCACACATGTCCATGCAGGTGCCTTTCACCTTTCCTGTGACCTAGCACGAATAGACCCAAACAGAGGGAATTTGCAAGGAAGTATGCTAGAAGACTCTTCCCAGTGGCTAAGACATTTTCCTCTCATTCTTTCATTCTTTCTTTGACTGGAGCCTCTTCACAAATGACCATGCATATGCCCTCCACCTTTCTTGTGTCTTAGCACT
Organism: Rhineura floridana; assembly: GCF_030035675.1. NCBI lineage: Eukaryota > Metazoa > Chordata > Lepidosauria > Squamata > Rhineuridae > Rhineura > Rhineura floridana. The sequence continues at coordinate 8,516,890 of NC_084482.1, forward strand.
GATAGATCCAATCAGCACGAACGGGCAAGGAAGCATGCAAGAAGATTCTTCGCAGTGGCTAAGCCATTTTCCTCTCATTCTTCCATTCTTTCTTTAATTATAGCGTCTTCACATATATCCAAGCGTCTGCATTATACCTTTTCTGTTACCTATCACTAGTAGGAGATTGTTGCTACCTACGCTGGTATCTGAACCGGATTCCCCAGAAGAGCTACTGGGCAGAATGATCCCCGTCAGGACCCCGAATTTCTCCAGTCCTGACACTTGACTGGATTGGGTCTCACAGCAATCACAACAACAGACATGCCTGGGAGACCTTTATCATGACAGGGGATTGTGTTTACCACTGAGAAGAGTCTTTTCAGTGGCTGACTGACCTCAATTCACTACGATGAGATCCAATCAGCAAGAATGGGCAAGGAAGTATGCTAGAAGACTCTTCGCAGTGGCTAAGCAATTCTCCTCTCATTCCTCCATTCTTTCTTTAGTTATAGCCTCTTCACACATGTTCATGCAGCTGCCTTCCACCTTTCCTGTGACCTAGCACGAATAGATCCAAACAGAGGGAATTTGCAAGGAAGTCTGCTAGAAGACTCTTCCCAGTGGCTAAGACATATTCCCCTCATTCTTTCATTCTTTCTTTGACTAGAGCATCTTCACACATGTCCATGCAGCTGCCCTCCTCCTTTCTTGTGACTTAGCGCTGATAGATCCAATCAGCACGAACGGGCAAGGAAACATACTAGAAGACTCTTTGCAGTGACTAAGACATTTTCCTATCATTCTTTCTTTGATTATAGCCTCTTCACACATATCCAAGTGTCTGCGGTCCACCTTTCTTGCTACCTATCACTAGTAGGAGATTGTTGCCACCTACGCTGGTATCTGAACCGGATTCCCCAAAAGAGCTACTGGGCAGAATTATCCCCATCAGGATCCCGAACTGCTCCAGTTCTGACACTTGACTGGATTGGGTCTCATGGCTATCACAACAACAGACATCCCTGGGAGACAATATCATGACAGGGGATTGTGTTTACCACTGAGAAGAGTCATTTCAGTGGCTGACTGGCCTCAATTCACTACAATGAGATCCAATCAGCAAGAATGGGGAAGTATGCTAGAAGACTCTTCGCAGTGGCTAAGACATTTTCCTCTCGTTCTTCCATTCTCTTTTTGACTACAGCCGCATCACACATATCCATGCAGCTGCCTTCCACCTTTCCTGTGACTTAGCACTGATAGATCCAATCAGCAGGAACGGGCAAGGAAGCATGCTAGAAGACTCTTCGCAGTGGCTAAGACATTTTCCTCTCATTCTTCCATTCTTTCTTTGACTACAGCCTCTTCACACATGTCCATGCAGCTGCCTTCCACCATTCCTGTGACTTAGCACTGATAGATCCAACAAGCAGGAACGGGCAAGGAAGCATGCTAGAAGACTCTTCTCAGTGGCTAAATAATTTTCCTCTCATTCTTTCATTCTTTTTTTAATTATAGCCTCTTCACACATGTCCATGCAGCTGCCTTCCAACTTTCCTGTGACCTTGAACGAAGAAATCCAATCAGCAGGAACAGGCAAGGAAGCATGCTAGAAGACTCTTCTCAGTGGCTAAGCCATTTTCCTCTCATTCTTTCATTCTTTCTTTAATTATAGCCTCTTCACACATGTCCATGCAGCTGCCTTCCAACTTTCTATGACCTAGCACGAATTGAGGGGATTGTGTTTACCACTGAGAAGAGTCTTTTCAGTGGCTGACTGACCTCAATTCACTAAGATGAGATCCAATCAGCAAGAATGGGCAAGGAAGTATGCTAGAAGACTCTTCGCAGTGGCTAAGCCATTTTCCTCTCATTCTTCCATTCTTTCTTTGACTATAGCCTCTTCACACATGTCCATGCAGCTGCCTTCCAACTTTCCTGTGACCTTGAACGAAGAAATCCAATCAGCAGGAACAGGCAAGGAAGCATGGTAGAAGACTCTTCTCAGTGGCTAAGCCATTTTCCTCTCATTCTTTCATTCTTTCTTTAATTATAGCCTCTTCACACATGTCCATGCAGCTGCCTTCCAACATTCTATGACCTAGCACGAATTGAACAGAACAGCGGGAATTTGCAAGGAAGTATGCTAGAAGACTCTTCCCAGTGGCTAAGCCATTTTCCTCTCATTTTTCCATTCTTTGTTTGACTATAGCCTCTTCACACATGTCCATGCAGCTGCCTTCCACGTTTCCTGTGACCTAGCACGAATAGATCCAAACAGCGGGAATTTGCAAGGAACCATGCTAGAGGACTCTTCCCAGTGGCTAAGACATTTTCCTCTCATTCTTCCATTCTTTGTTTGACTATAGCCTCTTCAAACATATCCATTCAGCTGCCTTCCAACTTTCTTGTGACCTTGCACGAATAGATCCAAACTGCAGGAATTTGCAAGGCAGCATGCTAGAACACTCTTCCCAGTGGCTAAGATATTTTCCTCTCATTCTTCCATTCGTTCTTTCACTACAGCCTCTTCACACATGTCCATGCAGCTGCCTTCCAACTTTCTATGACCTAGCATGAATCGATCAGAACAGCGGGAATTTGCAAGGAACCATGCTAGAGGACTCTTCCCAGGGGCCAAGACATTTTCCTCTCATTCTTCCATTCTTTCTTTGACTATAGCCTCTTCACACATGTCCATGCAGCTGCCTTCCAACTTTCCTGTGACCTTGCACGAATAGATCCAATAAGCAGGAACAGGCAAGGAAGCATGCTAGAAGACTCTTCTCAGTGGCTAAGCCATTTTCCTCTCATTCTTTCATTCTTTCTTTAATTATAGCCTCCTCACACATATCCATGCAGCTGCCTTCCAACTTTCTATGACCTAGCACGAATAGATCCGAACAGCGGGAATTTGCAAGCAAGTATGCTAGAAGACTCTTCCCAGTGGCCAACCCATTTTCCTCTCATTCTTTCATTCTTTCTTTGACTAGAGCCTCTTCACACATGTCCATGCAGCTGCCTTCCACCTTTCCTTTGACCTAGCATGAATAGACCCAAACAGAGGGAATTTGCAAGGGAGCATGCTAGAAGACTCTTCGCAGTGGCTAAGCCATTTTCCTCTCATTCTTCCATTCTTTCTTTGACTAGAGCCTCTTCACACATGTCCATGCAGCTGCCCTTCTCCTTTCTTGTGACTTAGCGCTGATAGATCCAATCAGCACGAACGGGCAAGGAAGCATACTAGAAGTCTCTTTGCAGTGGCTAAGACATTTTCCTCTCATTCTTTCATTCTTTCTTTGACTAGAGCCTCTTCACACTTGTCCATGCAGCTGCCCTCCTCCTTTCTTGTGACTTAGCACTGATAGATCCAATCAGCACGAACGGGCAAGGAAGCATACTAGAAGACTCTTTGCAGTGGCTAAGACATTTTCCTCACATTCTTTCTTTGACTATAGCCTCTTCACACATATCCAAGCGTCTGCGGTCCACCTTTCTTGTTACCTATCACTAGTAGGAGATTGTGGCCACCTACGGTGGTATCTGAACTGGATTCCCCAAAAGAGCTACTGGCAGAATTATCCCCATCAGGATCCCGAACTGCTCCAGTTCTGACACTTGACTGGATTGGGTCTCATGGCTATCACAAGAACAGACATCCCTGGGAGACAATATCATGACAGGGGATTGTGTTTACCACTGAGAAGAGTCATTACAGTGGCTGACTGGCCTCAATTCACTACGATGAGATCCAATCAGCAAGAATGGGCAAGGAAGTATGCTAGAAGACTCTTCGCAGTGGCTAAGCCATTTTCCTCTAATTCTTCCATTCTTTCTTTGACTATAGCCTCTTCACACATGTCCATGCAGCTGCCTTCCACCTTTCCTGTGACCTTGCACAAATAGATCCAATAAGCAGGAACAGGCAAGGAAGCATGCTAGAAGACTCTTCTCAGTGGCTAAGCCATTTTCCTCTCATTCTTTCATTCTTTCTTTAATTATAGCCTCTTCACACATGTCCATGCAGCTGCCTTCCACCTTTCTATGACCTAGCACAAATAGATCCGAACAGCGCGAATTTCCAAGGAAGTATGCTAGAAGACTCTTCCCAGTGGCTAAGACATTTTCCTCTCATTCTTCCATTTTTTCTTTGACTACAGCCTCTTCACACATCTCCATGCATCTGCCTTCCACCTTTCCTGTGACCTAGCACGAATAGACCCAAACAGAGGGAATTTGCAAGGAAGCATGCTAGAAGACTCTTCGCAGTGGCTAAGACATTTTCCTCTCATTCTTTCATTCTTTCTTTGACTAGAGCCTCTTCACACATGTCCATGCAGCTGCCCTCCACCTTTCTTGTGTCTTAGCACTGATAGATCCAATCAGCACGAACGGGAAGGAAGGATGCAAGAAGACTCTTCGCAGTGGCTAAGACATTTTCCTCTCATTCTTCCATTCTTTCTTTAATTATAGCGTCTTCACACATATCCAAGCGTCTGCATTTCACCTTTTCTGTTAGCTATCACCAGTAGGAGATTGTTGCCACCTACGGTGGTATCTGAACCGGATTCCCCAGAAGAGCTACTGGGCAGAATTATCTCCGTCAGGATCCCGAATTTCTCCAGTTCTGACACTTGACTGGATTGGGTCTCATGGCAATAACAACAACAGACATTCCTGGGAGATCTTTATCATGACAGGGGATTGTGTTTACCACTGAGAAGAGTCTTTTCAGTGGCTGACTGACCTCAATTCACTACGATGAGATCCAATCAGCAAGAATGGGCAAGGAAGTATGCTAGAAGACTCTTCGCATTGGCTAAGACATTTTCCTCTCATTCTTCCATTCTTTCTTTGACTATAGCCTCTTCACACATTTATTTATTTATTTATTTGTTGAATTTCTATAGAGCCTCTTCACACATGTCCATGCAGCTGCCTTCCAACTTTCCTGTGACCTTGAACGAAGAAATCCAATCAGCAGGAACAGGCAAGGAAGCATGCTAGAAGACACTTCTCTGTGGCTAAGCCATTTTCCTCTCATCCTTTCATTCTTTCTTTAATTATAACCTCTTCACACATGTCCATGCAGCTGACTTCCAACTTTCTATGACCTAGCATGAATTGATCGGAACAGCGGGAATTTGCAAGGAAGTATGCTAGAAGACTCTTCCCACTGGCTAAGCCATTTTCCTCTCATTTTTCCATTCTTTCTTTGACTAGAGCTTCTTCACACATGTCCATGCAGCTGCCTTCCACCTTTCCTGTGACCTAGCACGAATAGATCCAAACAGCGGGAATTTGCAAGGAACCATGCTAGAGGACTCTTCCCAGTGGCTAAGACATTTTCCTCTCATTCTTCCATTCTTTCTTTGACTATAGCCTCTTCACACATGTCCATTCAGCTGCCTTCCAACTTTCTTGTGACCTTCCACGAATAGATCCAATAAGCAGGAACGGGCAAGGAAGCATGATAGAAGACTCTACTCAGTGGCTAAGCAATTTTCCTCTCATTCTTTCTTTAATTATAGCCTCTTCACACATTTCCATGCAGCTGCCTTTCACCTTACCTATGACCTAGCACGAATAGATCCAAACAGCAGGAATTTGCAAGGCAGCATGCTAGAAGACTCTTCCCAGTGGCTAAGATATTTTCCTCTCATTCTTCCATTCTTTCTTTGACTACAGCCTCTTCACACATGTCCATGCATCTGCCTTCCACCTTTCCTGTGACCTAGCACGAATAGACCCAAACAGAGGGAATTTGCAAGGAAGTATGCTAGAAGACTCTTCCGAGTGGCTAAGACATTTTCCTCTCATTCTTTCATTCTTTCTTTGACTAGAGCCTCTTCACAAATGTCCATGCGGCTGCCCTCCACCTTTCTTGTGTCTTAGCCCTGAAAGATCCAATCAGCACGAACGGGCAAGGAAGCATGCAAGAAGACTCTTCGCAGTGGCTAAGCCATTTTCCTCTCATTCTTCCATTCTTTCTTTAATTATAGCCTCTTCACACATATCCAAGCGTCTGCATGTCACCTTTTCTTTTACCTATCACTAGTAGGAGATTGTTGCCACCTACGCTGGTATCTGAACCGGATTCCCCAGAAGAGCTACCGGGCAGAATTATCCCTGTCAGGATCCCGAATATCTCCAGTCCTGACACTTCACTGGATTGGGTCTCATGGCTATCACAACAACAGACATGCCTGGGAGACCTTTATCGTGACAGGGGATTGTGTTTACCACTGAGAAGAGTCTTTTCAGTGGCTGACTGACCTCAATTCACTAAGATGAGATCCAATCAGCAAGAATGGGCAAGGGAGTATGCTAGAAGACTCTTCGCAGTGGCTAAGACATATTCTTCTCGTCTTCCATTCTTTTTTTGACTACAGCCGCATCAAACATATCCATGCAGCTGCCTTCCACCTTTCCTGTGACTTAGCACTGATAGATCCAATCAGCAGGAACTGGCAAGGAAGCATGCTAGAAGACTCTTCGCAGTGGCTAAAATATTTTCCTCTCATTCTTCCATTCTTTCTTTGACTACAGCCTCTTCACACATATCCATGCATCTGCCTTCCACCTTTCCTGTGACCTAGCACGAATAGACCCAAACAGAGGGAATTTGCAAGGAAGTATGCTAGAAGACTCTTCCCAGTGGCTAAGACATTTTCCTCTCATTCTTTCATTCTTTCTTTGACTGGAGCCTCTTCACAAATGACCATGCGGCTGCCCTCCACCTTTCTTGTGTCTTAGCACTGATAGATCCAATCAGCACGAACGGGCAAGGAAGCATGCTAGAAGACTCTTCCCAGTGGCTAAGACATTTTCCTCTCATTCTTTCATTCTTTCTTTGACTGGAGCCTCTTCACAAATGACCATGCGGCTGCCCTCCACCTTTCTTGTGTCTTAGCACTGATAGATCCAATCAGCACGAACGGGCAAGGAAGCATGCAAGAAGATTCTTCGCAGTGGCTAAGCCATTTTCCTCTCATTCTTCCATTCTTTCTTTAATTATAGCGTCTTCACATATATCCAAGCGTCTGCATTTCACCTTTTCTGTTACCTATCACTAGTAGGAGATTGTTGCCACCTACACTGTTATCTGAACCGGATTCCCCAGAAGAGCTACTGGGCAGAATTATCTCCGTCAGGATCCCGAATTTCTCCAGTTCTGACACTTGACTGGATTGGGTCTCATGGCTATCACAACAACAGACATCCCTGGGAGACAATATCATAACAGGGGATTGTGTTTACCACTGAGAAGAGTCATTTCAGTGGCTGACTGGCCTCAATTCACTACAATGAAATCCAATCAGCAAGAATGGGGAAGGAAGTATGCTAGAAGACTCTTCGCAGTGGCTAAGACATTTTCCTCTCGTTCTTCCATTCTTTTTTTGACTACAGCCGCATCACACATATCCGTGCAGCTGCCTTCCACCTTTCCTGTGACTTAGCACTGATAGATCCAATCAGCAGGAACTGGCAAGGAAGCATGCTAGAAGACTCTTCGCAGTGGCTAAGACATTTTCCTCTCATTCTTCCATTCTTTCTTTGACTACAGCCTCTTCACACATGTCCATGCAGCTGCCTTCCACCGTTCCTGTGACTTAGCACTGATAGATCCAACAAGCAGGAACGGGCAAGGAAGCATGCTAGAAGACTCTTCTCAGTGGCTAAACAATTTTCCTCTCATTCTTTCATTCTTTTTTTAATTATAGCCTCTTCACACATGTCCATGCAGCTGCTTTCCAACTTTCCTGTGACCTTGAACGAAGAAATCCAATCAGCACGAACAGGCAAGGAAGCATGCTGGAAGACTCTTCTCAGTGGCTAAGCCATTTTCCTCTCATTCTTTCATTCTTTCTTTAATTATAGCCTCTTCACACATGTCCATGCAGCTGCCTTCCAACTTTCTATGACCTAGCACGAATTGAGGGGATTGTGTTTACCACTGAGAAGAGTCTTTTCAGTGGCTGACTAACCTAAATTCACTAAGATGAGATCCAATCAGCAAGAATGGGCAAGGAAGTATGCTAGAAGACTATTCGCAGTGGCTAAGCCATTTTCCTCTCATTCTTCCATTCTTTCTTTGACTATAGCCTCTTCACACATGTCCATGCAGCTGCCTTCCAACTTTCCTGTGACCTTGAACGAAGAAATCCAATCAGCAGGAACAGGCAAGGAAGCATGGTAGAAGACTCTTCGAAGTGGCTAAGCCATTTTCCTCTCATTCTTTCATTCTTTCTTTAATTATAGCCTCTTCACACATGTCCATGCAGCTGCCTTCCAACTTTCTATGACCTAGCACGAATTGAGCAGAACAGCGGAAATTTGCAGGGAAGTATGCTAGAAGACTCTTCCCAGTGGCTAAGCCATTTTCCTCTCATTTTTCCATTCTTTCTTTGACTAGAGCCTCTTCACACATGTCCATGCAGCTGCCTTCCACCTTTCCTGTGACCTAGCACGAATTCATCCAAACAGCGGGAATTTGCAAGGAACCATGCTAGAGGACTCTTCCCAGTGGCTAAGACATTTTCCTCTCATTCTTCCATTCTTTCTTTGACTAGAGCCTCTTCACACATGTCCATGCAGCTGCCTTCCAACTTTCCTGTTACCTTGCACGAATAGATCCAATAAGCAGGAACAGGCAAGGAAGCATGCTAGAAGACTCTTCTCAGTGGCTAAGCCATTTTCCTCTCATTCTTTCATTCTTTCTTTAATTATAGCCTCTTCACACATATCCATGCAGCTGTCTTCCAACTTTCTATGACCTAGCACGAATAGATCCGAACAGCGGGAATTTGCAAGGAAGTATGCTAGAAGACTCTTCCCAGTGGCTAACCCATTTTCCTCTCATTCTTTCATTCTTTCTTTGACTAGAGCCTCTTCACACATGTCCATGCAGCTGCCTTCCACCTTTCCTTTGACCTAGCATGAATAGACCCAAACAGAGGGAATTTGCAAGGGAGCATGCTAGAAGACTCTTCGCAGTGGCTAAGACATTTTCCTCTCATTCTTCCATTCTTTCTTTGACTAGAGCCTCTTCACACATGTCCATGCAGCTGCCCTCCTCCTTTCTTGTGACTTAGCACTGATAGATCCAATCAGCACGAACGGGCAAGGAAGCATACTAGAAGACTCTTTGCAGTCACTAAGACATTTTCCTCTCATTCTTTCTTTGATTATAGCCTCTTCACACATATCCAAGCGTCTGCGGTCCACCTTTCTTGTTACCTATCACTAGTAGGAGATTGTTGCCACCTACGGTGGTATCTGAACGGGATTCCCCAAAAGAGCTACTGGGCAGAATTATCCCCATCAGGATCCCGAACTGCTCCAGTTCTGACACTTGACTGGATTGGGTCTCATGGCTATCACAAGAACAGACATCCCTGGGAGACAATATCATGACAGGGGATTGTGTTTACCACTGAGAAGAGTCATTACAGTGGCTGACTGGCCTCAATTCACTACGATGAGATCCAATCAGCAAGAATGGGCAAGGAAGTATGCTAGAAGACTCTTCGCAGTGGCTAAGCCATTTTCCTCTCATTCTTTCATTCTTTCTTTGACTATAGCCTCTTCACACATGTCCATGAAGCTGCCTTCCAACTTTCCTGTGACCTGGCACAAATAGATCCAATAAGCAGGAACAGGCAAGGAAGCATGCTAGAAGACTCTTCTCAATGGCTAAGCCATTTTCCTCTCATTCTTTCATTCTTTCTTTAATTATAGCCTCTTCACACATGTCCATGCAGCTGCCTTCCACCTTTCTATGACCTAGCACAAATAGATCCGAACAGCGCGAATTTCCAAGGAAGTATGCTAGAAGACTCTTCCCAGTGGCTAAGACATTTTCCTCAAATTCTTCCATTTTTTCTTTGACTAGAGCCTCTTCACACATCTCCATGCATCTGCCTTCCACCTTTCCTGTGACCTAGCACGAATAGACCCAAACAGAGGGAATTTGCAAGGAAGCATGCTAGAAGACTCTTCGCAGTGGCTAAGCCATTTTCCTCTCATTCTTCCATTCTTTCTTTGACTATAGCCTCTTCACACATGTCCATGCAGCTGCCTTCCAACTTTCCTGTGACCTTGAACGAAGAAATCCAATCAGCAGGAACAGGCAAGGAAGCATGGTAGAAGACTCTTCTCAGTGGCTAAGCCATTTTCCTCTCATTCTTTCATTCTTTCTTTAATTATAGCCTCTTCACACATGTCCATGCAGCTGCCTTCCAACATTCTATGACCTAGCACGAATTGAACAGAACAGCGGGAATTTGCAAGGAAGTATGCTAGAAGACTCTTCCCAGTGGCTAAGCCATTTTCCTCTCATTTTTCCATTCTTTGTTTGACTATAGCCTCTTCACACATGTCCATGCAGCTGCCTTCCACGTTTCCTGTGACCTAGCACGAATAGATCCAAACAGCGGGAATTTGCAAGGAACCATGCTAGAGGACTCTTCCCAGTGGCTAAGACATTTTCCTCTCATTCTTCCATTCTTTGTTTGACTATAGCCTCTTCAAACATATCCATTCAGCTGCCTTCCAACTTTCTTGTGACCTTGCACGAATAGATCCAAACTGCAGGAATTTGCAAGGCAGCATGCTAGAACACTCTTCCCAGTGGCTAAGATATTTTCCTCTCATTCTTCCATTCGTTCTTTCACTACAGCCTCTTCACACATGTCCATGCAGCTGCCTTCCAACTTTCTATGACCTAGCATGAATCGATCAGAACAGCGGGAATTTGCAAGGAACCATGCTAGAGGACTCTTCCCAGGGGCCAAGACATTTTCCTCTCATTCTTCCATTCTTTCTTTGACTATAGCCTCTTCACACATGTCCATGCAGCTGCCTTCCAACTTTCCTGTGACCTTGCACGAATAGATCCAATAAGCAGGAACAGGCAAGGAAGCATGCTAGAAGACTCTTCTCAGTGGCTAAGCCATTTTCCTCTCATTCTTTCATTCTTTCTTTAATTATAGCCTCCTCACACATATCCATGCAGCTGCCTTCCAACTTTCTATGACCTAGCACGAATAGATCCGAACAGCGGGAATTTGCAAGCAAGTATGCTAGAAGACTCTTCCCAGTGGCCAACCCATTTTCCTCTCATTCTTTCATTCTTTCTTTGACTAGAGCCTCTTCACACATGTCCATGCAGCTGCCTTCCACCTTTCCTTTGACCTAGCATGAATAGACCCAAACAGAGGGAATTTGCAAGGGAGCATGCTAGAAGACTCTTCGCAGTGGCTAAGCCATTTTCCTCTCATTCTTCCATTCTTTCTTTGACTAGAGCCTCTTCACACATGTCCATGCAGCTGCCCTTCTCCTTTCTTGTGACTTAGCGCTGATAGATCCAATCAGCACGAACGGGCAAGGAAGCATACTAGAAGTCTCTTTGCAGTGGCTAAGACATTTTCCTCTCATTCTTTCATTCTTTCTTTGACTAGAGCCTCTTCACACTTGTCCATGCAGCTGCCCTCCTCCTTTCTTGTGACTTAGCACTGATAGATCCAATCAGCACGAACGGGCAAGGAAGCATACTAGAAGACTCTTTGCAGTGGCTAAGACATTTTCCTCACATTCTTTCTTTGACTATAGCCTCTTCACACATATCCAAGCGTCTGCGGTCCACCTTTCTTGTTACCTATCACTAGTAGGAGATTGTGGCCACCTACGGTGGTATCTGAACTGGATTCCCCAAAAGAGCTACTGGCAGAATTATCCCCATCAGGATCCCGAACTGCTCCAGTTCTGACACTTGACTGGATTGGGTCTCATGGCTATCACAAGAACAGACATCCCTGGGAGACAATATCATGACAGGGGATTGTGTTTACCACTGAGAAGAGTCATTACAGTGGCTGACTGGCCTCAATTCACTACGATGAGATCCAATCAGCAAGAATGGGCAAGGAAGTATGCTAGAAGACTCTTCGCAGTGGCTAAGCCATTTTCCTCTAATTCTTCCATTCTTTCTTTGACTATAGCCTCTTCACACATGTCCATGCAGCTGCCTTCCACCTTTCCTGTGACCTTGCACAAATAGATCCAATAAGCAGGAACAGGCAAGGAAGCATGCTAGAAGACGCTTCTCAGTGGCTAAGCCATTTTCCTCTCATTCTTTCATTCTTTCTTTAATTATAGCCTCTTCACACATGTCCATGCAGCTGCCTTCCACCTTTCTATGACCTAGCACAAATAGATCCGAACAGCGCGAATTTCCAAGGAAGTATGCTAGAAGACTCTTCCCAGTGGCTAAGCCATTTTCCTCTCATTCTTCCATTTTTTCTTTGACTACAGCCTCTTCACACATCTCCATGCATCTGCCTTCCACCTTTCCTGTGACCTAGCACGAATAGACCCAAACAGAGGGAATTTGCAAGGAAGCATGCTAGAAGACTCTTCGCAGTGGCTAAGACATTTTCCTCTCATTCTTTCATTCTTTCTTTGACTAGAGCCTCTTCACACATGTCCATGCAGCTGCCCTCCACCTTTCTTGTGTCTTAGCACTGATAGATCCAATCAGCACGAACGGGAAGGAAGGATGCAAGAAGACTCTTCGCAGTGGCTAAGACATTTTCCTCTCATTCTTCCATTCTTTCTTTAATTATAGCGTCTTCACACATATCCAAGCGTCTGCATTTCACCTTTTCTGTTAGCTATCACCAGTAGGAGATTGTTGCCACCTACGGTGGTATCTGAACCGGATTCCCCAGAAGAGCTACTGGGCAGAATTATCTCCGTCAGGATCCCGAATTTCTCCAGTTCTGACACTTGACTGGATTGGGTCTCATGGCAATAACAACAACAGACATTCCTGGGAGATCTTTATCATGACAGGGGATTGTGTTTACCACTGAGAAGAGTCTTTTCAGTGGCTGACTGACCTCAATTCACTACGATGAGATCCAATCAGCAAGAATGGGCAAGGAAGTATGCTAGAAGACTCTTCGCATTGGCTAAGACATTTTCCTCTCATTCTTCCATTCTTTCTTTGACTATAGCCTCTTCACACATTTATTTATTTATTTATTTGTTGAATTTCTATAGAGCCTCTTCACACATGTCCATGCAGCTGCCTTCCAACTTTCCTGTGACCTTGAACGAAGAAATCCAATCAGCAGGAACAGGCAAGGAAGCATGCTAGAAGACACTTCTCTGTGGCTAAGCCATTTTCCTCTCATCCTTTCATTCTTTCTTTAATTATAACCTCTTCACACATGTCCATGCAGCTGACTTCCAACTTTCTATGACCTAGCATGAATTGATCGGAACAGCGGGAATTTGCAAGGAAGTATGCTAGAAGACTCTTCCCACTGGCTAAGCCATTTTCCTCTCATTTTTCCATTCTTTCTTTGACTAGAGCTTCTTCACACATGTCCATGCAGCTGCCTTCCACCTTTCCTGTGACCTAGCACGAATAGATCCAAACAGCGGGAATTTGCAAGGAACCATGCTAGAGGACTCTTCCCAGTGGCTAAGACATTTTCCTCTCATTCTTCCATTCTTTCTTTGACTATAGCCTCTTCACACATGTCCATTCAGCTGCCTTCCAACTTTCTTGTGACCTTCCACGAATAGATCCAATAAGCAGGAACGGGCAAGGAAGCATGATAGAAGACTCTACTCAGTGGCTAAGCAATTTTCCTCTCATTCTTTCTTTAATTATAGCCTCTTCACACATTTCCATGCAGCTGCCTTTCACCTTACCTATGACCTAGCACGAATAGATCCAAACAGCAGGAATTTGCAAGGCAGCATGCTAGAAGACTCTTCCCAGTGGCTAAGATATTTTCCTCTCATTCTTCCATTCTTTCTTTGACTACAGCCTCTTCACACATGTCCATGCATCTGCCTTCCACCTTTCCTGTGACCTAGCACGAATAGACCCAAACAGAGGGAATTTGCAAGGAAGTATGCTAGAAGACTCTTCCGAGTGGCTAAGACATTTTCCTCTCATTCTTTCATTCTTTCTTTGACTAGAGCCTCTTCACAAATGTCCATGCGGCTGCCCTCCACCTTTCTTGTGTCTTAGCCCTGAAAGATCCAATCAGCACGAACGGGCAAGGAAGCATGCAAGAAGACTCTTCGCAGTGGCTAAGCCATTTTCCTCTCATTCTTCCATTCTTTCTTTAATTATAGCCTCTTCACACATATCCAAGCGTCTGCATGTCACCTTTTCTTTTACCTATCACTAGTAGGAGATTGTTGCCACCTACGCTGGTATCTGAACCGGATTCCCCAGAAGAGCTACCGGGCAGAATTATCCCTGTCAGGATCCCGAATATCTCCAGTCCTGACACTTCACTGGATTGGGTCTCATGGCTATCACAACAACAGACATGCCTGGGAGACCTTTATCGTGACAGGGGATTGTGTTTACCACTGAGAAGAGTCTTTTCAGTGGCTGACTGACCTCAATTCACTAAGATGAGATCCAATCAGCAAGAATGGGCAAGGGAGTATGCTAGAAGACTCTTCGCAGTGGCTAAGACATATTCTTCTCGTCTTCCATTCTTTTTTTGACTACAGCCGCATCAAACATATCCATGCAGCTGCCTTCCACCTTTCCTGTGACTTAGCACTGATAGATCCAATCAGCAGGAACTGGCAAGGAAGCATGCTAGAAGACTCTTCGCAGTGGCTAAAATATTTTCCTCTCATTCTTCCATTCTTTCTTTGACTACAGCCTCTTCACACATATCCATGCATCTGCCTTCCACCTTTCCTGTGACCTAGCACGAATAGACCCAAACAGAGGGAATTTGCAAGGAAGTATGCTAGAAGACTCTTCCCAGTGGCTAAGACATTTTCCTCTCATTCTTTCATTCTTTCTTTGACTGGAGCCTCTTCACAAATGACCATGCGGCTGCCCTCCACCTTTCTTGTGTCTTAGCACTGATAGATCCAATCAGCACGAACGGGCAAGGAAGCATGCTAGAAGACTCTTCCCAGTGGCTAAGACATTTTCCTCTCATTCTTTCATTCTTTCTTTGACTGGAGCCTCTTCACAAATGACCATGCGGCTGCCCTCCACCTTTCTTGTGTCTTAGCACTGATAGATCCAATCAGCACGAACGGGCAAGGAAGCATGCAAGAAGATTCTTCGCAGTGGCTAAGCCATTTTCCTCTCATTCTTCCATTCTTTCTTTAATTATAGCGTCTTCACATATATCCAAGCGTCTGCATTTCACCTTTTCTGTTACCTATCACTAGTAGGAGATTGTTGCCACCTACACTGTTATCTGAACCGGATTCCCCAGAAGAGCTACTGGGCAGAATTATCTCCGTCAGGATCCCGAATTTCTCCAGTTCTGACACTTGACTGGATTGGGTCTCATGGCTATCACAACAACAGACATCCCTGGGAGACAATATCATAACAGGGGATTGTGTTTACCACTGAGAAGAGTCATTTCAGTGGCTGACTGGCCTCAATTCACTACAATGAAATCCAATCAGCAAGAATGGGGAAGGAAGTATGCTAGAAGACTCTTCGCAGTGGCTAAGACATTTTCCTCTCGTTCTTCCATTCTTTTTTTGACTACAGCCGCATCACACATATCCGTGCAGCTGCCTTCCACCTTTCCTGTGACTTAGCACTGATAGATCCAATCAGCAGGAACTGGCAAGGAAGCATGCTAGAAGACTCTTCGCAGTGGCTAAGACATTTTCCTCTCATTCTTCCATTCTTTCTTTGACTACAGCCTCTTCACACATGTCCATGCAGCTGCCTTCCACCGTTCCTGTGACTTAGCACTGATAGATCCAACAAGCAGGAACGGGCAAGGAAGCATGCTAGAAGACTCTTCTCAGTGGCTAAACAATTTTCCTCTCATTCTTTCATTCTTTTTTTAATTATAGCCTCTTCACACATGTCCATGCAGCTGCTTTCCAACTTTCCTGTGACCTTGAACGAAGAAATCCAATCAGCACGAACAGGCAAGGAAGCATGCTGGAAGACTCTTCTCAGTGGCTAAGCCATTTTCCTCTCATTCTTTCATTCTTTCTTTAATTATAGCCTCTTCACACATGTCCATGCAGCTGCCTTCCAACTTTCTATGACCTAGCACGAATTGAGGGGATTGTGTTTACCACTGAGAAGAGTCTTTTCAGTGGCTGACTAACCTAAATTCACTAAGATGAGATCCAATCAGCAAGAATGGGCAAGGAAGTATGCTAGAAGACTATTCGCAGTGGCTAAGCCATTTTCCTCTCATTCTTCCATTCTTTCTTTGACTATAGCCTCTTCACACATGTCCATGCAGCTGCCTTCCAACTTTCCTGTGACCTTGAACGAAGAAATCCAATCAGCAGGAACAGGCAAGGAAGCATGGTAGAAGACTCTTCGAAGTGGCTAAGCCATTTTCCTCTCATTCTTTCATTCTTTCTTTAATTATAGCCTCTTCACACATGTCCATGCAGCTGCCTTCCAACTTTCTATGACCTAGCACGAATTGAGCAGAACAGCGGAAATTTGCAGGGAAGTATGCTAGAAGACTCTTCCCAGTGGCTAAGCCATTTTCCTCTCATTTTTCCATTCTTTCTTTGACTAGAGCCTCTTCACACATGTCCATGCAGCTGCCTTCCACCTTTCCTGTGACCTAGCACGAATTCATCCAAACAGCGGGAATTTGCAAGGAACCATGCTAGAGGACTCTTCCCAGTGGCTAAGACATTTTCCTCTCATTCTTCCATTCTTTCTTTGACTAGAGCCTCTTCACACATGTCCATGCAGCTGCCTTCCAACTTTCCTGTTACCTTGCACGAATAGATCCAATAAGCAGGAACAGGCAAGGAAGCATGCTAGAAGACTCTTCTCAGTGGCTAAGCCATTTTCCTCTCATTCTTTCATTCTTTCTTTAATTATAGCCTCTTCACACATATCCATGCAGCTGTCTTCCAACTTTCTATGACCTAGCACGAATAGATCCGAACAGCGGGAATTTGCAAGGAAGTATGCTAGAAGACTCTTCCCAGTGGCTAACCCATTTTCCTCTCATTCTTTCATTCTTTCTTTGACTAGAGCCTCTTCACACATGTCCATGCAGCTGCCTTCCACCTTTCCTTTGACCTAGCATGAATAGACCCAAACAGAGGGAATTTGCAAGGGAGCATGCTAGAAGACTCTTCGCAGTGGCTAAGACATTTTCCTCTCATTCTTCCATTCTTTCTTTGACTAGAGCCTCTTCACACATGTCCATGCAGCTGCCCTCCTCCTTTCTTGTGACTTAGCACTGATAGATCCAATCAGCACGAACGGGCAAGGAAGCATACTAGAAGACTCTTTGCAGTCACTAAGACATTTTCCTCTCATTCTTTCTTTGATTATAGCCTCTTCACACATATCCAAGCGTCTGCGGTCCACCTTTCTTGTTACCTATCACTAGTAGGAGATTGTTGCCACCTACGGTGGTATCTGAACGGGATTCCCCAAAAGAGCTACTGGGCAGAATTATCCCCATCAGGATCCCGAACTGCTCCAGTTCTGACACTTGACTGGATTGGGTCTCATGGCTATCACAAGAACAGACATCCCTGGGAGACAATATCATGACAGGGGATTGTGTTTACCACTGAGAAGAGTCATTACAGTGGCTGACTGGCCTCAATTCACTACGATGAGATCCAATCAGCAAGAATGGGCAAGGAAGTATGCTAGAAGACTCTTCGCAGTGGCTAAGCCATTTTCCTCTCATTCTTTCATTCTTTCTTTGACTATAGCCTCTTCACACATGTCCATGAAGCTGCCTTCCAACTTTCCTGTGACCTGGCACAAATAGATCCAATAAGCAGGAACAGGCAAGGAAGCATGCTAGAAGACTCTTCTCAATGGCTAAGCCATTTTCCTCTCATTCTTTCATTCTTTCTTTAATTATAGCCTCTTCACACATGTCCATGCAGCTGCCTTCCACCTTTCTATGACCTAGCACAAATAGATCCGAACAGCGCGAATTTCCAAGGAAGTATGCTAGAAGACTCTTCCCAGTGGCTAAGACATTTTCCTCTCATTCTTCCATTTTTTCTTTGACTAGAGCCTCTTCACACATCTCCATGCATCTGCCTTCCACCTTTCCTGTGACCTAGCACGAATAGACCCAAACAGAGGGAATTTGCAAGGAAGCATGCTAGAAGACTCTTCGCAGTGGCTAAGCCATTTTCCTCTCATTCTTCCATTCTTTCTTTGACTATAGCCTCTTCACACATGTCCATGCAGCTGCCTTCCAACTTTCCTGTGACCTTGAACGAAGAAATCCAATCAGCAGGAACAGGCAAGGAAGCATGGTAGAAGACTCTTCTCAGTGGCTAAGCCATTTTCCTCTCATTCTTTCATTCTTTCTTTAATTATAGCCTCTTCACACATGTCCATGCAGCTGCCTTCCAACATTCTATGACCTAGCACGAATTGAACAGAACAGCGGGAATTTGCAAGGAAGTATGCTAGAAGACTCTTCCCAGTGGCTAAGCCATTTTCCTCTCATTTTTCCATTCTTTGTTTGACTATAGCCTCTTCACACATGTCCATGCAGCTGCCTTCCACGTTTCCTGTGACCTAGCACGAATAGATCCAAACAGCGGGAATTTGCAAGGAACCATGCTAGAGGACTCTTCCCAGTGGCTAAGACATTTTCCTCTCATTCTTCCATTCTTTGTTTGACTATAGCCTCTTCAAACATATCCATTCAGCTGCCTTCCAACTTTCTTGTGACCTTGCACGAATAGATCCAAACTGCAGGAATTTGCAAGGCAGCATGCTAGAACACTCTTCCCAGTGGCTAAGATATTTTCCTCTCATTCTTCCATTCGTTCTTTCACTACAGCCTCTTCACACATGTCCATGCAGCTGCCTTCCAACTTTCTATGACCTAGCATGAATCGATCAGAACAGCGGGAATTTGCAAGGAACCATGCTAGAGGACTCTTCCCAGGGGCCAAGACATTTTCCTCTCATTCTTCCATTCTTTCTTTGACTATAGCCTCTTCACACATGTCCATGCAGCTGCCTTCCAACTTTCCTGTGACCTTGCACGAATAGATCCAATAAGCAGGAACAGGCAAGGAAGCATGCTAGAAGACTCTTCTCAGTGGCTAAGCCATTTTCCTCTCATTCTTTCATTCTTTCTTTAATTATAGCCTCCTCACACATATCCATGCAGCTGCCTTCCAACTTTCTATGACCTAGCACGAATAGATCCGAACAGCGGGAATTTGCAAGCAAGTATGCTAGAAGACTCTTCCCAGTGGCCAACCCATTTTCCTCTCATTCTTTCATTCTTTCTTTGACTAGAGCCTCTTCACACATGTCCATGCAGCTGCCTTCCACCTTTCCTTTGACCTAGCATGAATAGACCCAAACAGAGGGAATTTGCAAGGGAGCATGCTAGAAGACTCTTCGCAGTGGCTAAGCCATTTTCCTCTCATTCTTCCATTCTTTCTTTGACTAGAGCCTCTTCACACATGTCCATGCAGCTGCCCTTCTCCTTTCTTGTGACTTAGCGCTGATAGATCCAATCAGCACGAACGGGCAAGGAAGCATACTAGAAGTCTCTTTGCAGTGGCTAAGACATTTTCCTCTCATTCTTTCATTCTTTCTTTGACTAGAGCCTCTTCACACTTGTCCATGCAGCTGCCCTCCTCCTTTCTTGTGACTTAGCACTGATAGATCCAATCAGCACGAACGGGCAAGGAAGCATACTAGAAGACTCTTTGCAGTGGCTAAGACATTTTCCTCACATTCTTTCTTTGACTATAGCCTCTTCACACATATCCAAGCGTCTGCGGTCCACCTTTCTTGTTACCTATCACTAGTAGGAGATTGTGGCCACCTACGGTGGTATCTGAACTGGATTCCCCAAAAGAGCTACTGGCAGAATTATCCCCATCAGGATCCCGAACTGCTCCAGTTCTGACACTTGACTGGATTGGGTCTCATGGCTATCACAAGAACAGACATCCCTGGGAGACAATATCATGACAGGGGATTGTGTTTACCACTGAGAAGAGTCATTACAGTGGCTGACTGGCCTCAATTCACTACGATGAGATCCAATCAGCAAGAATGGGCAAGGAAGTATGCTAGAAGACTCTTCGCAGTGGCTAAGCCATTTTCCTCTAATTCTTCCATTCTTTCTTTGACTATAGCCTCTTCACACATGTCCATGCAGCTGCCTTCCACCTTTCCTGTGACCTTGCACAAATAGATCCAATAAGCAGGAACAGGCAAGGAAGCATGCTAGAAGACTCTTCTCAGTGGCTAAGCCATTTTCCTCTCATTCTTTCATTCTTTCTTTAATTATAGCCTCTTCACACATGTCCATGCAGCTGCCTTCCACCTTTCTATGACCTAGCACAAATAGATCCGAACAGCGCGAATTTCCAAGGAAGTATGCTAGAAGACTCTTCCCAGTGGCTAAGCCATTTTCCTCTCATTCTTCCATTTTTTCTTTGACTACAGCCTCTTCACACATCTCCATGCATCTGCCTTCCACCTTTCCTGTGACCTAGCACGAATAGACCCAAACAGAGGGAATTTGCAAGGAAGCATGCTAGAAGACTCTTCGCAGTGGCTAAGACATTTTCCTCTCATTCTTTCATTCTTTCTTTGACTAGAGCCTCTTCACACATGTCCATGCAGCTGCCCTCCACCTTTCTTGTGTCTTAGCACTGATAGATCCAATCAGCACGAACGGGAAGGAAGGATGCAAGAAGACTCTTCGCAGTGGCTAAGACATTTTCCTCTCATTCTTCCATTCTTTCTTTAATTATAGCGTCTTCACACATATCCAAGCGTCTGCATTTCACCTTTTCTGTTAGCTATCACCAGTAGGAGATTGTTGCCACCTACGGTGGTATCTGAACCGGATTCCCCAGAAGAGCTACTGGGCAGAATTATCTCCGTCAGGATCCCGAATTTCTCCAGTTCTGACACTTGACTGGATTGGGTCTCATGGCAATAACAACAACAGACATTCCTGGGAGATCTTTATCATGACAGGGGATTGTGTTTACCACTGAGAAGAGTCTTTTCAGTGGCTGACTGACCTCAATTCACTACGATGAGATCCAATCAGCAAGAATGGGCAAGGAAGTATGCTAGAAGACTCTTCGCATTGGCTAAGACATTTTCCTCTCATTCTTCCATTCTTTCTTTGACTATAGCCTCTTCACACATTTATTTATTTATTTATTTGTTGAATTTCTATAGAGCCTCTTCACACATGTCCATGCAGCTGCCTTCCAACTTTCCTGTGACCTTGAACGAAGAAATCCAATCAGCAGGAACAGGCAAGGAAGCATGCTAGAAGACACTTCTCTGTGGCTAAGCCATTTTCCTCTCATCCTTTCATTCTTTCTTTAATTATAACCTCTTCACACATGTCCATGCAGCTGACTTCCAACTTTCTATGACCTAGCATGAATTGATCGGAACAGCGGGAATTTGCAAGGAAGTATGCTAGAAGACTCTTCCCACTGGCTAAGCCATTTTCCTCTCATTTTTCCATTCTTTCTTTGACTAGAGCTTCTTCACACATGTCCATGCAGCTGCCTTCCACCTTTCCTGTGACCTAGCACGAATAGATCCAAACAGCGGGAATTTGCAAGGAACCATGCTAGAGGACTCTTCCCAGTGGCTAAGACATTTTCCTCTCATTCTTCCATTCTTTCTTTGACTATAGCCTCTTCACACATGTCCATTCAGCTGCCTTCCAACTTTCTTGTGACCTTCCACGAATAGATCCAATAAGCAGGAACGGGCAAGGAAGCATGATAGAAGACTCTACTCAGTGGCTAAGCAATTTTCCTCTCATTCTTTCTTTAATTATAGCCTCTTCACACATTTCCATGCAGCTGCCTTTCACCTTACCTATGACCTAGCACGAATAGATCCAAACAGCAGGAATTTGCAAGGCAGCATGCTAGAAGACTCTTCCCAGTGGCTAAGATATTTTCCTCTCATTCTTCCATTCTTTCTTTGACTACAGCCTCTTCACACATGTCCATGCATCTGCCTTCCACCTTTCCTGTGACCTAGCACGAATAGACCCAAACAGAGGGAATTTGCAAGGAAGTATGCTAGAAGACTCTTCCGAGTGGCTAAGACATTTTCCTCTCATTCTTTCATTCTTTCTTTGACTAGAGCCTCTTCACAAATGTCCATGCGGCTGCCCTCCACCTTTCTTGTGTCTTAGCCCTGAAAGATCCAATCAGCACGAACGGGCAAGGAAGCATGCAAGAAGACTCTTCGCAGTGGCTAAGCCATTTTCCTCTCATTCTTCCATTCTTTCTTTAATTATAGCCTCTTCACACATATCCAAGCGTCTGCATGTCACCTTTTCTTTTACCTATCACTAGTAGGAGATTGTTGCCACCTACGCTGGTATCTGAACCGGATTCCCCAGAAGAGCTACCGGGCAGAATTATCCCTGTCAGGATCCCGAATATCTCCAGTCCTGACACTTCACTGGATTGGGTCTCATGGCTATCACAACAACAGACATGCCTGGGAGACCTTTATCGTGACAGGGGATTGTGTTTACCACTGAGAAGAGTCTTTTCAGTGGCTGACTGACCTCAATTCACTAAGATGAGATCCAATCAGCAAGAATGGGCAAGGGAGTATGCTAGAAGACTCTTCGCAGTGGCTAAGACATATTCTTCTCGTCTTCCATTCTTTTTTTGACTACAGCCGCATCAAACATATCCATGCAGCTGCCTTCCACCTTTCCTGTGACTTAGCACTGATAGATCCAATCAGCAGGAACTGGCAAGGAAGCATGCTAGAAGACTCTTCGCAGTGGCTAAAATATTTTCCTCTCATTCTTCCATTCTTTCTTTGACTACAGCCTCTTCACACATATCCATGCATCTGCCTTCCACCTTTCCTGTGACCTAGCACGAATAGACCCAAACAGAGGGAATTTGCAAGGAAGTATGCTAGAAGACTCTTCCCAGTGGCTAAGACATTTTCCTCTCATTCTTTCATTCTTTCTTTGACTGGAGCCTCTTCACAAATGACCATGCGGCTGCCCTCCACCTTTCTTGTGTCTTAGCACTGATAGATCCAATCAGCACGAACGGGCAAGGAAGCATGCTAGAAGACTCTTCCCAGTGGCTAAGACATTTTCCTCTCATTCTTTCATTCTTTCTTTGACTGGAGCCTCTTCACAAATGACCATGCGGCTGCCCTCCACCTTTCTTGTGTCTTAGCACTGATAGATCCAATCAGCACGAACGGGCAAGGAAGCATGCAAGAAGATTCTTCGCAGTGGCTAAGCCATTTTCCTCTCATTCTTCCATTCTTTCTTTGACTATAGCCTCTTCACACATGTCCATGCAGCTGCCTTCCAACTTTCCTGTGACCTTGAACGAAGAAATCCAATCAGCAGGAACAGGCAAGGAAGCATGGTAGAAGACTCTTCGAAGTGGCTAAGCCATTTTCCTCTCATTCTTTCATTCTTTCTTTAATTATAGCCTCTTCACACATGTCCATGCAGCTGCCTTCCAACTTTCTATGACCTAGCACGAATTGAGCAGAACAGCGGAAATTTGCAGGGAAGTATGCTAGAAGACTCTTCCCAGTGGCTAAGCCATTTTCCTCTCATTTTTCCATTCTTTCTTTGACTAGAGCCTCTTCACACATGTCCATGCAGCTGCCTTCCACCTTTCCTGTGACCTAGCACGAATTCATCCAAACAGCGGGAATTTGCAAGGAACCATGCTAGAGGACTCTTCCCAGTGGCTAAGACATTTTCCTCTCATTCTTCCATTCTTTCTTTGACTAGAGCCTCTTCACACATGTCCATGCAGCTGCCTTCCAACTTTCCTGTTACCTTGCACGAATAGATCCAATAAGCAGGAACAGGCAAGGAAGCATGCTAGAAGACTCTTCTCAGTGGCTAAGCCATTTTCCTCTCATTCTTTCATTCTTTCTTTAATTATAGCCTCTTCACACATATCCATGCAGCTGTCTTCCAACTTTCTATGACCTAGCACGAATAGATCCGAACAGCGGGAATTTGCAAGGAAGTATGCTAGAAGACTCTTCCCAGTGGCTAACCCATTTTCCTCTCATTCTTTCATTCTTTCTTTGACTAGAGCCTCTTCACACATGTCCATGCAGCTGCCTTCCACCTTTCCTTTGACCTAGCATGAATAGACCCAAACAGAGGGAATTTGCAAGGGAGCATGCTAGAAGACTCTTCGCAGTGGCTAAGACATTTTCCTCTCATTCTTCCATTCTTTCTTTGACTAGAGCCTCTTCACACATGTCCATGCAGCTGCCCTCCTCCTTTCTTGTGACTTAGCACTGATAGATCCAATCAGCACGAACGGGCAAGGAAGCATACTAGAAGACTCTTTGCAGTCACTAAGACATTTTCCTCTCATTCTTTCTTTGATTATAGCCTCTTCACACATATCCAAGCGTCTGCGGTCCACCTTTCTTGTTACCTATCACTAGTAGGAGATTGTTGCCACCTACGGTGGTATCTGAACGGGATTCCCCAAAAGAGCTACTGGGCAGAATTATCCCCATCAGGATCCCGAACTGCTCCAGTTCTGACACTTGACTGGATTGGGTCTCATGGCTATCACAAGAACAGACATCCCTGGGAGACAATATCATGACAGGGGATTGTGTTTACCACTGAGAAGAGTCATTACAGTGGCTGACTGGCCTCAATTCACTACGATGAGATCCAATCAGCAAGAATGGGCAAGGAAGTATGCTAGAAGACTCTTCGCAGTGGCTAAGCCATTTTCCTCTCATTCTTTCATTCTTTCTTTGACTATAGCCTCTTCACACATGTCCATGAAGCTGCCTTCCAACTTTCCTGTGACCTGGCACAAATAGATCCAATAAGCAGGAACAGGCAAGGAAGCATGCTAGAAGACTCTTCTCAATGGCTAAGCCATTTTCCTCTCATTCTTTCATTCTTTCTTTAATTATAGCCTCTTCACACATGTCCATGCAGCTGCCTTCCACCTTTCTATGACCTAGCACAAATAGATCCGAACAGCGCGAATTTCCAAGGAAGTATGCTAGAAGACTCTTCCCAGTGGCTAAGACATTTTCCTCTCATTCTTCCATTTTTTCTTTGACTAGAGCCTCTTCACACATCTCCATGCATCTGCCTTCCACCTTTCCTGTGACCTAGCACGAATAGACCCAAACAGAGGGAATTTGCAAGGAAGCATGCTAGAAGACTCTTCGCAGTGGCTAAGACATTTTCCTCTCATTCTTTCATTCTTTCTTTGACTAGAGCCTCTTCAAACATGTCCATGCGGCTGCCATCCACCTTTCTTGTGTCTTAGCACTGATAGATCCAATCAGCACTAACGGGAAGGAAGCATGCAAGAAGAGTCTTCGCCGTGGCTAAGCCATTTTCCTCTCATTCTTCCATTCTTTCTTTGACTAGAGCCTCTTCACACATGTCCATGCAGCTGCCCTCCTCCTTTCTTGTGACTTAGCACTGATAGATCCAATCAGCACGAACGGGCAAGGAAGCATACTAGAAGACTCTTTGCAGTCACTAAGACATTTTCCTCTCATTCTTTCTTTGATTATAGCCTCTTCACACATATCCAAGCGTCTGCGGTCCACCTTTCTTGTTACCTATCACTAGTAGGAGATTGTTGCCACCTACGCTGGTATCTGAACCGGATTCCCCAGAAGAGCTACTGGGCAGAATTATCCCCGTCAGGATCCCGAATTTCTCCAGTCCTGACACTTGACTGGATTGGGTCTCATGGCAATCACAACAACAGACATTCCTGGGAGATCTTTATCATGACAGGGGACTGTGTTTACCACTGAGAAGAGTCTTTTCAGTGGCTGACTGACCTCAATTCACTACGATGAGATCCAATCAGCAAGAATGGGCAAGGAAGTATGCTAGAAGACTCTTCGCATTGGCTAAGCCATTTTCCTCTCATTCTTCCATTCTTTCTTTGACTATAGCCTCTTCACACATGTCCATGCAGCTGCCTTCCAACTTTCCCGTGACCTTGCACGAATAGATCCAATAAGCAGGAACAGGCAAGGAAGCATGCTAGGAGACTCTTCTCTGTGGCTAAGCCATTTTCCTCTCATCCTTTCATTCTTTCTTTAATTATAGCCTCTTCACACATGTCCATGCAGCTGCCTTTCAACTTTCTATGACCTAGCATGAATTGATCAGAACACCGGGAATTTGCAAGGAAGTATGCTAGAAGACTCTTCCCAGTGGCTAAGCCATTTTCCTCTCATTTTTCCATTCTTTCTTTGACTAGAGCTTCTTCACACATGTCCATGCAGCTGCCTTCCACCTTTCCTGTGACCTAGCACGAATAGATCCAAACAGCGGGAATTTGCAAGGAACCATGCTAGAGGACTCTTCCCAGTGGCTAAGACATTTTCCTCTCATTCTTCCATTCTTTGTTTGACTAGAGCCTCTTCACACATGTCCATGCAGCTGCCTTCCAACTTTCTTGTGACCTTGCACGAATAAATCCAATAAGCAGGAACGGGCAAGGAAGCATGATAGAAGACTCTTCTCAGTGGCTAAGCCATTTTCCTCTCATTCTTTCATTCTTTCTTTAATTATAGCCTCTTCACACATATCCATGCAGCTGTCTTCCAACTTTCTATGACCTAGCACGAATAGATCCGAACAGCGGGAATTTGCAAGGAAGTAAGCTAGAAGACTCTTCCCAGTGGCTAACCCATTTTCCTCTCATTCTTTCATTCTTTCTTTGACTAGAGCCTCTTCACACATGTCCATGCAGCTGCCTTCCACCTTTCCTTTGACCTAGCATGAATAGACCCAAACAGAGGGAATTTGCAAGGGAGCATGCTAGAAGACTCTTCGCAGTGGCTAAGACATTTTCCTCTCATTCTTCCATTCTTTCTTTGACTAGAGCCTCTTCACACATGTCCATTCAGCTGCCCTTCTCCTTTCTTGTGACTTAGCGCTGATAGATCCAATCAGCACGAACGGGCAAGGAAGCATACTAGAAGACTCTTTGCAGTGGCTAAGACATTTTCCTCTCATTCTTTCATTCTTTCTTTGACTAGAGCCTCTTCACACATGTCCATGCAGCTGCCCTCCTCCTTTCTTCTGACTTAGCGCTGATAGATCCAATCAGCACGAACGGGCAAGGAAGCATACTAGAAGACTCTTTGCAGTGACATTTTCCTCAGATTCTTTCTTTGACTATAGCCTCTTCACACATATCCAAGCGTCTGCGGTCCACCTTTCTTGTTACCTATCACTAGTAGGAGATTGTTGCCACCTACGGTGGTATCTGAACCGGATTCCCCAAAAGAGCTACTGGGCAGAATTATCCCCATCAGGATCCCGAACTGCTCCAGTTCTGACACTTGACTGGATTGGGTCTCATGGCTATCACAAGAACAGACATCCCTGGGAGACAATATCATGACAGGGGATTGTGTTTACCACCGAGAAGAGTCATTTCAGTGGCTGACTGGCCTCAATTCACTACGATGAGATCCAATCAGCAAGAATGGGCAAGGAAGTATGCTAGAAGACTCTTCGCAGTGGCTAAGACTTTTTCCTCTCATTCTTCCATTCTTTCTTTGACTATAGCCTCTTCACACATGTCCATGCAGCTGCCTTCCACCTTTCCTGTGATCTTGCACAAATAGATCCAATAAGCAGGAACAGGCAAGGAAGCATGCTAGAAGACTCTTATCAGTGGCTAAGCCATTTTCCTCTCATTCTTTCATTCTTTCTTTAATTATAGCCTCTTCACACATGTCCATGCAGCTGCCTTCCACCTTTCTATGACCTAGCACAAATAGATCCGAACAGCGCGAATTTCCAAGGAAGTATGCTAGAAGACTCTTCCCAGTGGCTAAGCCATTTTCCTCTCATTCTTCCATTTTTTCTTTGACTAGAGCCTCTTCACACATGTCCATGCATCTGCCTTCCACCTTTCCTGTGACCTAGCACGAATAGACGCAAACAGAGGGAATTTGCAAGGAAGCATGCTAGAAGACTCTTCTCAGTGGCTAAGCAATTTTCCTCTCATTCTTTCATTCTTTCTTTAATTATAGCCTCTTCACACATGTCCATGCAGGTGCCCTTCACCTTTCCTATGACCTATCACCAATAGATCCAAACAGCGGGAATTTGCAAGGCAGCATGCCAGAAGACTCTTCCAGAGGCTAAGATATTTTCCTCTCATTCTTCCATTCTTTCTTTCACTACAGCCTCTTCACACATGTCCATGCATCTGCCTTCCACCTTTCCTGTGACCCAGCATGAATAGACCTAAACAGAGGGAATTTGTAAGGAAGTATGCTAGAAGACTCTTCCCAGTGGCTAAGATATTTTCCTCTCATTCTTTCATTCTTTCTTTGACTAGAGCCTCTTCACAAATGTCCATGCGGCTGCCCTCCACCTTTCTTCTGTCTTAGCACTGATAGATCCAATCAGCACGAACGGGCAAGGAAGCATGCAAGAAGACTCTTCGCAGTGGCTAAGCCATTTTCCTCTCATTCTTCCATTCTTTCTTTAATTATAGCGTCTTCACACATATCCAAGCGTCTTCATGTCACCTTTTCTTTTACCTATCACTAGTAGGAGATTGTTGCCACCTACGCTGGTATCTGAACCGGATTCCCCAAAAGAGCTACTGGGCAGAATTATCCCCGTCAGGATCCCGAATTTCTCCAGTCCTGACACTTCACTGGATTGGGTCTCATGGCTATCACAACAACAGACATGCCTGGGAGACCTTTATCATGACAGGGGACTGTGTTTACCACTGAGAAGAGTCTTTTCAGTGGCTGACTGACCTCAATTCACTAAGATGAGATCCAATCAGGAAGAATGGGCAAGGAAGTATGCTAGAAGACTCTTCGCAGTGCCTAAGCCATTTTCCTCTCATTCTTCCATTCTTTCTTTGACTATAGCCTCTTCACAAATGTCCATGCAGCTGCCTTCCAACTTTCCTGTGACTTTGCACGAATAGATCCAAAAAGCAGGAAAAGGCAAGGAAGCATGCTAGAAGACTCTTCTCAGTGGCTAAGCCATTTTCCTCTCATTCTTCCATTCTTTCTTTAATTATAGCCTCTTCACACATATCCAAGCGTCTGCATTTCACCTTTTCTTTTACCTATCGCTAGTAGGAGATTGTTGCCACCTACGCTGGTATCTGAACCGGATTCCCCAGAAGTGCTACTGGCAGAATTATCCCCGTCAGGATCCCGAATTTCTCCAGTCCTGACACTTGACTGGATTGGGTCTCATGGCTATCACAACAACAGACATGCCTGGGAGACCTTTATCATGACAGGGGATTGTGTTTACCACTGAGAAGAGTCTTTTCAGTGGCTGACTGACCTCAATTCACTAAGATGAGACCCAATCAGGAAGAATGGGCAAGGAAGTATGCTAGAAGACTCTTCGCAGTGGCTAAGCCATTTCCCTCTCATTCTTCCATTCTTTCTTTGACTATAGCCTCTTCACAAATGTCCATGCAGCTGCCTTCCAACTTTCCTGTGACCTTGCACGAATAGATCCAATAAGCAGGAACAGGCAAGGAAGCATGCTAGAAGACTCTTCCCAGTGGCTAAGATATTTTCCTCTCATTCTTCCATCTTTCTTTCACTAGAGTCTCTTCACACATGTCCATGCATCTGCCTTCCACCTTTCCTGTGACCTAGCACGAATAGACCCAAACAGAGGGAATTTGCAAGGAAGTATGCTAGAAGACTCTTCCCAGTGGCTAACACATTTTCCTCTCATTCTTCCATTCTTTCTTTAATTACAGCGTCTTCACACATATCGAAGCGTCTGCATTTCACCTTTTCTTTTACCTATCACTAGTAGGAGATTGTTGCCAGCTACACTGGTATCTGAACCGGATTCCCCAGAAGAGCTACTGGGCAGAATTATCCCCGTCAGGATCCCGAATTTCTCCAGTTCTGACACTTGACTGGACTGGGTCTCATGGCTATCACAACAACAGACATTCCTGGGAGACCTTTATCGTGACAGGGGATTGTGTTTACCACTGAGAAGAGTCTTTTCAGTGGCTGAATGACCTCAATTCACTACGATGAGATCCAATCAGCAAGAATGGGCAAGGAAGTATGCTACAAGACTCTTCGCAGTGGCTAAGCCATTTTCCTCTCATTCTTCCATTCTTTCTTTGACTAGAGCCGCTTCACACACGTCCATGCGGCTGCCTTCCACCTTTCCTGTGACCTTGCATGAATAGATCCAATCAGCAGGAACGGGCAAGGAAGCATGCCAGAAGACTCTTCGCAGTGGCTAAGCCATTTTCCTCTCATTCTTTCATTCTTTCTTTAATTATAGCCTCTTCACACATGTCCATGCAGCTGCCTTCCACCTTTCTATGACCTAGCACGAATACATTGGAACAGCGGGAATTTGCAAGCAAGTATGCTAGAAGACTCTTCGCAGTGGCTAAGACATTTTCCTCTAATTCTTTCATACTTTCTTTGAATAGAGCCTCTTCACACATGTCCATGCGGCTGCCCTCCACCTTTCTTGTGACCTAGCACTGATAGATCCAATCATCAGGAACGGACAAGGAAGCATGCTAGAAGACTCTTCGCAGTGGCTAAGACATTTTCCTCTCATTCTTTCATTCTTTCTTTGAGTATAGCCTCTTCACACATTTATTTATTTATTTATTTGTTGAATTTCTATACCGCCCGACTAGCATAGCTCTCTGGGCGGTGTACAACAGAAAAATATAAATATACACAATAAAATCCAATAAATCAGTGCAAGGGACATGTATATAAAAATCCACAAAACTAAGATCAATTACAACATATTTACAACTAAAGAACTAAAATGCCTGAGAAAAGAGGAAGGTTTTAACTTGGCGCCGAAAAGATAACAACGTCGGCGCCAAGCGCACCTCATTGGGAAGACTATTCCACAGTTCGGGGGCCACCACTGAGAAGGCCCTAGTTCTTGTTATCGTCCTCCGAGCTTCCCTATGAGTCGGAACACGGAGGAGGGCCTTCGATGTTGAACGTAGTGTACGGGCAGGTTCATATCGGGTGAGGCGTTCCAGTAGGTATTGCGGTTCCGCACCGTATGAGGCTTTATAGGTTAAAACCAGCACTTTAAATCTGGCCCGGAAGCATATTGGTAGCCAGTGCAAGCGGGCCAGAACAGGTGTTATATGATCAGACCGCTTGGTCCTCGTAATCAGTCTGGCCGCCGCATTCTGCACAAGCTGTAGCTTGCGAACCGTCTTCAAAGGCAGCCCTACGTAGAGCGCATTGCAGTAATCCAATCGAGAGGTTACCAGAGCATGGACAACTGAGGTGAGGTCCTCCCTGTCCAGATAGGGATGTAGCTGGGCTACCAACCGAAGTTGGTAGAACGCATTCCTTGCCACCGAGGCTACTTGAGCCTCAAGTGACAGGGAAGCATCTAAAAATACTCCCAAACTACGAACCCGCTCCTTCAGGGGGAGTGTAACCCCGTCCAGAACAGGGTGAATATTCACCATCTGATCAGAGAAACCTTCCACCAACAGCATCTCAGTCTTGTCAGGATTGAGCCTCAGTTTGTTAGCTCTCATCCAGTCCATTATCGCAGCCAGGCAACGGTTCAGCACATTAACAGCCTCACCTGAAGACGAAGAAAAGGAGAAGAAGAGTTGCGTGTCATCAGCGTACCGATGGCAACGCACTCCAAAACTCCTGATGACCGCACCCAGCGGCTTCATGTAGATGTTAAAAAGCATGAGAGACAGAACTGACCCCTGCAGGACCCCACATTGGAGAGCCCACGGTGTCGAGCAATGTTCCCCAAGCACTACCTTCTGGAGACGACCCGCCAAGTAGGAGCGGAACGACTGCCATGCTGTGCCTCCATCTCCATACTTCCTGGAAAATTCCCGCTGTTCGGAAATGTGGAAGGCAGCTGCATGGACATGTGTGAAGACGCTATAACTAAAGAAAGAATGAAAGAATGAGAGGAAAATGGCTTAGCAACTGGGAAGAGTCTTCTAGCATACTTCCTGGCCCATTCTTGCTCATTGGATTTCATCGTAGTGAGTTGGATTGGATTTCATCGTAGTGAGTTGGATTTCATCGTAGTGAGTTGAGGTCAGTCAGCCACTGAAAAGACTCTTCTCAGTGGTAAACACAATCCCGTCATGATAAAGGTCTCCCAGGCATGTCTGTTGTTGTGATAGCCATGAGACCCAATCCAGTCAAGTGTCAGAACTGGAGCAGTTCAGGATCCTGATGGGGATAATTCTGCCCAGTAGCTCTTTAGGGAATCCGGTTCAGATACCGGCGTATGTGGCAACAATCTCCTACTAGTGATAGGTAACAAGAAAGGTGGAAGGCAGGACTTCCGGGAAGGGTGACTTAGCCTGTGCCTGCTTTTGAGACGGGCTCCTGCCTCAAAAGAAGCTTATTCAGATATATCAGTCAGTTTTTTCTTTTTTTTTTGACTGATTAAACTTCTCCCGGGTAGGGAGAAACGAAGAGATTAACCTCAAAGCCTATTTTTGTTGGGACGACCAGATCTCATTAATTTATGGGACGAGGTCCAGCCGACGAAGGTGGGACGGATTTTCAACAGCAAGCTCTATCTGTTAAAGCGAACGTTCATCTTATCTTCTAAGAGAGAACGCACTAACAGGCAAGCACCCTTCTTTCTATATTTTTCTTTTACTTGACTTAAATTGTTGCTGTTTAAAAGAGATTTGCCAGATTGATCGGTTTTTGACATCTCACTGGGGAGCCGTAACTTCTCTCTGCTACGCACTAATTAATAGCTTATCTCTGTTTTTGTTGCAAAAAGCTGTCCTGGATTTGCATTCTAAAGATACACACAGAAGAGGGATTTCTATTCCAGATTTTTATTTTGAAAAATATTATACTGTTTTGAGACTACTCTCTTTTTGGTCTATTTTATTTTGACGAATCTGTTTCTTGACGATTGCCATTAATTGCTTCGATCCTGGGAACTGCATTTTGTTTACTTAACTATTGGAGAGATAAGGCTGTCTGCTCTGTTTATACTGTGATGTCACCAAGTTTGGAGTATTAACCCAATTGTTGCTGAAATAAGAAGTGGTTTTCCTATATTTTTCTTTTAAAATGGCAATTAAGAAAGTGGCTGAGAATCTGGAAATAACTATGTTTCAGAGAATAATGAATGAGATTGAGATAACGAAAATTGAATTGAGTAAAATGAAGCAGGAGATTAAAGATATAAGGGTCCCTGTGAGAGAGGTGACCCTGGAAGGGGTCCCTGTGAGAGAGGAGACCCCGGAGATTGGAATAGGGGTCCCTGTGAGAGAGGAGACCCTGGAGACTGGAATAGGGGTCCCTGTGAGAGAGGAGATCCCGGAGATTGGAACAAACGTGGAACAGGAACAAGATTTGGAGTCTATGGACTTTAGAAATAAAATCTATTGTTTGGAACTTAATGTTATCTCTGAAGAAATTAATGAAGATTCTAGAGATAAAGTTATCAATGGCATGGATTATCTTCTGGACTGGAATGATGTGATGGAGCCCAATATAGAGAAAATCTATGGAATTAACTGCAGCCATGTGACAATGGAAAAACTTTTAAGAGATGACCCAGTGTATTTTGAAAAAAAGAATAGAGATATGATTTTACAGCAGTATTTCAGCAACTTATTCAGAATGGATGGCAAGAAAATATTTGGGATAGAGGTAATTCCCATCAGACTCTTATTATATGACTATGGCTTTGACAGCAAGATTATTATGGAATACTGATAATGGAAGATTGGATATTGAAATTACTGGACTTAACAAGACTACTGAAGATGGAAGATGGAAAATGGAACTAATAGAGATAATAGAACAATGGCTACTGAAATTATTGAACCAAACAGATTCTGATGTGATGGATTAATTGAAATGTTTATTTTGACTATGGTTATGACAATAAGATTATCATAATTAGTAATGAGATGGATTAATCGATATGCTTATCTGGAAAAAAAAATTGATAGATATATTTCTTAAAGAATTGAAACCTCTCTTTGACTTTTTGTGGAAAGAATAAAGTAATGTTTATGAGATTTGATGATTAAGTAAGATAACTACTGGAGGAAAGTGATTTTATAATATGACTTAAGAGACAGGATTGCTATATATTATAGACTTATAACTGATTTGATCTTTGACAAATGGGAAGTCAATATTTTACTCTTTATTTTTTATTTTTTTTTTTTTCTTCTTTTCTTTTTTTCTTTTTGTTTAACTATTTTTGATTTTGTTTTTTGTCTTTGAATGTTTTATGATTTTGTCTTGTATGTTTTATGAAAATCTGAATAAAAATTATTGAAAAAAAAAAAAGAAAGGTGGAAGGCAGATGCTTAGATATGTGTGAAGAGGCTCTAGTCAAAGAAAGTATGAAAGAATTAGAGGAAAATGTCTTAGCCACTGCAAAGAGTCTTCTAGCATACTTCCTTGAAATTTCCCGCTGTTCGGAAAGGTGGAAGGCAGCTGCATGGACATGTGTGAAGAGGCTGTAGTCAAAGAAAGAATGGAAGAATGAGAGGAAAATGGCTTAGCCACTGCGAAGAGTCTTCTAGCATGCTTCCTTGTCCGTTCCTGCTGATTGGATCTATCAGTGCTAAGTCACAAGAAAGGTGGAAGGCAGCTGCATGGACGTGTGTGAAGCGGCTATAGTCAAAGAAAGAATGGAAGAATGAGAGGAAAATGGCTTAGCCACTGCGAAGAGTCTTCTGGCATACTTCCTTGCCCATTCTTGCTGATTGGATCTCATCGTAGTGAATTGAGGTCAGTCAGCCACTGAAAAGACTCTTCTCAGTGGTAAACACAATCCCCTGTCATCATAAAGGTCTCCCAGGGATGTCTGTTGTTGTGATAGCCATGAGACCCAATCCAGTCAAGTGTCAGAACTGGAGAAGTTTGGGATCCTGACGGGGATAATTCTGCCCAGTAGCTCTTTTGGGGAATCCGGTTCAGATACCAGGGTGGCTGGCAACAATCTCCTACTAGTGATAGGTAACAGGAAAGGTGGAAGGAAGGTGCTTGGTATGTGTGAAGAGGCTATAGTCAAAGAAAGAATGAGAGGAAAATGTCTTAGCCACTGCGAACAGTCTTCTAGCATGCTTCCTTGCCCGTTCGTGCTGATTGGATCTATCAGTGCTAAGACACAAGAAAGGTGGAGGGCAGCCGCAAGGACATGTGTGAAGAGGCTCTAGTCAAAGAAAGAATGAATGAATTAGATGGAAATTACTTAGCCACTGCGAAGAGTCTTCTAGCATACTTCCTTGCAAATTCCCTCTGTTTGGGTCTATTCGTGCTAGGTCATAGAAAGGTGGAAGGCAGCTGCATGGAGAGGCTCGTGGAGTTGGGAGTTGGAGGCACAGCTTGGCAGTGGTTCCGCTCCTACTTGGCGGGTCGTCTCCAGAAGGTAGTGCTTGGGGAACATTGCTCGACACCGTGGGGTCTCCAAGGTGGGGTCCCGCAGGGATCAGTTCTGTCTCCCATGCTTTTTAACATCTACATGAAGCCGCTGGGTGCGGTCATCAGGAGTTTTGGAGTGCGTTGCCATCGGTACGCTGATGACATGCAACTCTTCTTCTCCTTTTCATCGTCTTCAGGTGAGGCTGTTAATGTGCTGAACCGTTGCCTGGCTGCGATAATGGACTGGATGAGAGCTAACAAACTGAGGCTCAATCCTGACAAGACTGAGATGCTGTTGGTGGAAGGTTTCTCTGATCAGATGGTGGATATTCACCCTGTTCTGGACGGGGTTACACTCCCCCTGAAGGAGCGGGTTCGTAGTTTGGGAGTATTTTTAGATCCTTCCCTGTCACTTGAGGCTCAAGTAGCCTCGGTGGCACGGAATGCGTTCTACCAACTTCGGTTGGTAGCCCAGCTACGTCCCTATCTGGACAGGGAGGACCTCACCTCAGTTGTCCATGCTCTGGTAACCTCTCGATTGGATTACTGCAATGCGCTCTACATAGGGCTGCCTTTGAAGACGGTTCGGAAGCTACAGCTTGTGCAGAATGCGGCGGCCAGACTGATAACGAGGACCAAGCGGTCTGATCATATAACACCTGTTCTGGCCCGCTTGCACTGGCTACCAATATGCTTCCGGGCCAGATTTAAAGTGCTGGTTTTAACCTATAAAGCCTCATACGGTGCGGGACCGCAATACCTGCTGGAACGCCTCTCCCGATATGATCCTTCCCGTACACTACGTTCAACATCGAAGGCCCTCCTCCGAGTTCCGACTCATAGGGAAGCTCGGAGGACGATAACAAGAACTAGGGCCTTCTCAGTGGTGGCCCCCGAACTGTGGAATAGTCTTCCCAATGAGGTGCGCTTGGCGCCGACGTTGTTATCTTTTCGGCGCCAAGTTAAAACCTTCCTCTTTTCTCAGGCATTTTAGTTCTTTAGTTTTTTAGTTTTTTAGTTGTAAATATGTTGTAATTGATCTTAGTTTTGTGGATTTTTATATACATGTCCCTTGCACTGATTTATT
The DNA here is from genome assembly GCF_030035675.1 of Rhineura floridana. Lineage (NCBI taxonomy): Eukaryota > Metazoa > Chordata > Lepidosauria > Squamata > Rhineuridae > Rhineura > Rhineura floridana. The sequence continues at coordinate 8,553,402 of NC_084482.1, forward strand.
GGATTTTATTGTGTATATTTATATTTTTCTGTTGTACACCGCCCAGAGAGCTATGCTAGTCGGGCGGTATAGAAATTCAACAAATAAATAAATGTGTGAAGAGGCTATAGTCAAAGAAAGAATGAAAGAATGAGAGGAAAATGTCTTAGCCACTGCAAAGAGTCTTCTAGCATGCTTCCTTGCCCGTTCCTGCTGATTGGATTTATCAGATATTTATCTCAAGAAAGGTGGAAGGCAGCTGCATGGACGTGTGTGAAGCGGCTATAGTCAAAGAAAGAATGGAAGAATGAGAGGAAAATGGCTTAGCCACTGCAAAGAGTCTTCTAGCATACTTCCTTGCCCATTCTTGCTGATTGGATCTCATCGTAGTGAATTGAGGTCAGTCAGCCACTGAAAAGACTCTTCTCAGTGGTAAACACAATCCCCTGTCAGCATAAAGGTCTCCCAGGTATGTCTGTTGTTGTGATAGCCATGAGACCCAATCCAGTCAAGTGTCAGAACTGGAGCAGTTTGGGATCCTGACGGGGATAATTCTGCCAAGTAGCTCTTTTCGGGAATCCGGTTCAGATACCAGCGTGGGTGGCAACAATCTCCTACTAGTGATAGGTAACAGGAAAGGTGGAAGGCAGACGCTTGAATATGTGTGAAGAGGCTATAGTCAAAGAAAGAATGAGAGGGAAATGTCTTAGCCACTGCAAAGAGTCTTCTAGCATGCTTCCTTGCCCATTCCTGCTGATTGGATCTATCTGAGTCACAAGAAAGGTGGAGGGCAGCCGCATGGACATGTGTGAAGAGCCTCTAGTAAAAGAAAGAATGAAAGAATTAGAGGAAAATGTCTTAGCCACTGCGAAGAGTCTTCTAGCATACTTCCTTGAAAATTCCCGCTGTTCGGATCTATTCGTGCTAGGTCATAGAAATGTGGAAGGCAGCTGCATGGAGATGTGTGAAGAGGCTATAATTAAAGAAAGAATGGAAGAATGAGAGGAAAATGGCTTAGCCACTGCGAAGAGTCTTCTAGCATGCTTCCTTGCCCGTTCCTGCTGATTGGATCTATCAGTGCTAAGTCACAAGAAAGGTGGAAGGCAGCTGCATGGACGTGTGTGAAGCAGCTATAGTCAAAGAAAGAATGAGAGGGAAATGTCTTAGCCACTGCGAAGAGTCTTCTAGCATGCTTCTTTGCCCGTTCCTGCTGATTAGATCTATCAGCACTAAGTCACACGAAAGGTGGAGGGCAGCCGCATGGACATGTGTGAAGAGGCTCTAGTCAAAGAAAGAATGAAAGAATTAGAGGAAAATGTCTTAGCCACTGCGAAGAGTCTTCTAGCATACTTCCTTGCAAATTCCCGCTGTTCCGATCTATTCGTGCTAGGTCATAGAAAGGTGGAAGGCAGCTGCATGGACATGTGTGAAGAGGCTATAATTAAAGAAAGAATGAAAGAATGAGAGGAAAACGGCTTAGCCACTGCGAAGAGTCTTCTAGCATGCTTCCTTGCCCGTTCCTGCTGATTGGATCTATTCGTGCAAGGTCACAGGAAAGGTGGAAGGCAGCCGCATGGACATGTGTGAAGAGGCTCTAGTCAAAGAAAGAATGAAAGAATGAGAGGAAAATGGCTTAGCAACTGGGAAGAGTCTTCTAGCATACTTCCATGCCCATTCTTGCTGATTGGATTTCATCGTAGTGAGTTGAGGTCAGTCAGCCACTGAAAAGACTCTTCTCAGTGGTAAACACAATCCCGTCATGATAAAGGTCTCCCAGGGATGTCTGTTGTTGTGATAGCCATGAGACCCATTCCAGTCAAGTGTCAGAACTGGAGCAGTTCAGGATCCTGATGGGGATAATTCTGCCCAGTAGCTCTTTAGGGAATCCGGTTCAGATACCGGCATAGGTGGCAACAATCTCCTACTAGTGATAGGTAACAAGAAAGGTGGAAGGCAGATGCTTAGATATGTGTGAAGAGGCTATAGTCAAAGAAAGAATGAGAGGGAAATGTCTTAGCCACTGCAAAGAGTCTTCTAGCATGCTTCCTTGCCCGTTTGTGCTGATTGGATCTATCAGTGCTAAGTCACAAGAAAGGTGGGGGGCAGCCGCATGGACATGTATGAAGAGGCTCTAGTCAAAGAAAGTATGAAAGAATTAGAGGAAAATGTCTTAGCCACTGCAAAGAGTCTTCTAGCATACTTCCTTGAAAATTCCCGCTGTTCGGAAAGGTGGAAGGCAGCTGCATGGACATGTGTGAAGACGCTATAACTAAAGAAAGAATGGAAGAATGAGAGGAAAATGGGTTAGCCACTGCGAAGAGTCTTCTAGCATGCTTCCTTGCCCGTTCCTGCTGATTGGATCTATCAGTGCTAAGTCTCAAGAAAGGTGGAAGGCAGCTGCATGGACGTGTGTGAAGCGGCTATAGTCAAAGAAAGAATGGAAGAATGAGAGGAAAATGGCTTAGCCACTGCAAAGAGTCTTCTAGCATACTTCCTTGCCCATTCTTGCTGATTGGATCTCATCGTAGTGAATTGAGGTCAGTCAGCCACTGAAAAGACTCTTCTCAGTGGTAAACACAATCCCCTGTCAGCATAAAGGTCTCCCAGGGATGTCTGTTGTTGTGATAGCCATGAGATCCAATCCAGTCAAGTGTCAGAACTGGAGCAGTTTGGGATCCTGACGGGGATAATTCTGCCCAGTAGCTCTTTTGGGGAATCCGGTTCAGATACCAGCGTGGGTGGCAACAATCTCCTACTAGTGATAGGTAACAGGAAAGGTGGAAGGCAGGCGCTTGGATATGTGTGAAGAGGCTATAGTCAAAGAAAGAATGAGAGGGAAATGTCTTAGCCACTGCGAAGAGTCTTCTAGCATGCTTCCTTGCCCGTTCGTGCTGATTGGATCTATCAGTGCTAAGACACAAGAAAGGTGGAGGGCAGCCGCAAGGACATGTGTGAAGAGGCTCTAGTCAAAGAAAGAATGAAAGAATTAGAGGGAAATTACTTAGCCACTGCAAAGAGTCTTCTAGCATACTTCCTTGCAAATTCCCTCTGTTTGGGTCTATTCGTGCTAGGTCATAGAAAGGTGGAAGGCAGCTGCATGGAGAGGCTCGTGGAGTTGGGAGTTGGAGGTACAGCTTGGCAGTGGTTGCGCTCCTACTTGGCGGGTCGTCTCCAGAAGGTAGTGCTTGGGGAACATTGCTCGACACCATGGGCTCTCCAATGTGGGGTCCCGCAGTGGTCAGTTCTGTCTCCCATGCTTTTTAACATCTACATGAAGCCGCTGGGTGCGGTCATCAGGAGTTTTCGAGTGCGTTGCCATCAGTACGCTGATGACACGCAACTCTACTTCTCCTTTTCATCGTCTTCAGGTGAGGCTGTTAATGTGCTGAACCGTTGCCTGGCTGCGATAATGGACTGGATGAGAGCTAACAAACTGAGGCTCAATCCTGACAAGACTGAGATGCTGTTGGTGGAAGGTTTCTCTGATCAGATGGTGGATATTCACCCTGTTCTGGACGGGGTTACACTCCCCCTGAAGGAGCGGGTTCGTAGTTTGGGAGTATTTTTAGATCCTTCCCTGTCACTTGAGGCTCAAGTAGCCTCGGTGGCACGGAATGCGTTCTACCAACTTCGGTTGGTAGCCCAGCTACGTCCCTATCTGGACAGGGAGGACCTCACCTCAGTTGTCCATGCTCTGGTAACCTCTCGATTGGATTACTGCAATGCGCTCTACGTAGGGCTGCCTTTGAAGACGGTTCGGAAGCTACAGCTTGTGCAGAATGCGGCGGCCAGACTGATAACGAGGACCAAGCGGTCTGATCATATAACACCTGTTCTGGCCCGCTTGCACTGGCTACCAATATGCTTCCGGGCCAGATTTAAAGTGCTGGTTTTAACCTATAAAGCCTCATACGGTGCGGGACCGCAATACCTGCTGGAACGCCTCACCCGATATGAACCTGCCCGTACACTACGTTCAACATCGAAGGCCCTCCTCCGAGTTCCGACTCATAGGGAAGCTCGGAGGACGATAACAAGAACTAGGGCCTTCTCAGTGGTGGCCCCCGAACTGTGGAATAGTCTTCCCAATGAGGTGCGCCTGGCGCCGACGTTGTTATCTTTTCGGCGCCAAGTTAAAACCTTCCTATTTTCTCAGGCATTTTAGTTCTTTAGTTTTTTAGTTTTAAATATGTTGTAATTGATCTTAGATTTGTGGATTTTTATATACATGTCCCTTGCACTGATTTATTGGATTTTATTGTGTATATTTATATTTTTCTGTTGTACACCGCCCAGAGAGCTATGCTAGTTGGGCGGTATAGAAATTCAACAAATAAATAAATAAATAAATGTGTGAAGAGGCTATACTCAAAGAAAGAATGGAAGAATGAGAGGAAAATGTCTTAACCACTGCGAAGAGTCTTCTAGCATGCTTCTTTGCCCGTTCCTGCTGATTAGATCTATCAGCACTAAGTCACACGAAAGGTGGAGGGCAGCCGCATGGACATGTGTGAAGAGGCTCTAGTCAAAGAAAGAATGAAAGAATTAGAGGAAAATGTCTTAGCCACTGCGAAGAGTCTTCTAGCATACTTCCTTGCAAATTCCCGCTGTTCCGATCTATTCGTGCTAGGTCATAGAAAGGTGGAAGGCAGCTGCATGGACATGTGTGAAGAGGCTATAATTAAAGAAAGAATGAAAGAATGAGAGGAAAATGGCTTAGCCACTGCGAAGAGTCTTCTAGCATGCTTCCTTGCCCGTTCCTGCTGATTGGATCTATTCGTGCAAGGTCACAGGAAAGGTGGAAGGCAGCCGCATGGACATGTGTGAAGAGGCTCTATAGAAATTCAACAAATAAATAAATAAATAAATGTGTGAAGAGGCTATAGTCAAAGAAAGAATGAAAGAATGAGAGGAAAATGTCTTAGCCACTGCGAAGAATCTTCTAGCATACTTCCTTGCCCATTCTTGCTGATTGGATTTCATCGTAGTGAGTTGAGGTCAGTCAGCCACTGAAAAGACTCTTCTCAGTGGTAAACACAATCCCATCATGATAAAGGTCTCCCAGGGATGTCTGTTGTTGTGATAGCCATGAGACCCAATCCAGTCAAGTGTCAGAACTGGAGCAGTTCAGGATCCTGATGGGGATAATTCTGCCCAGTAGCTCTTTTGGGGAATCCGGTTCAGATACCGGCGTAGGTGGCAACAATCTCCTACTAGTGATAGGTAACAAGAAAGGTGGAAGGCAGATGCTTAGATATGTGTGAAGAGGCTATAGTCAAAGAAAGAATGAGAGGGAAATGTCTTAGCCACTGCAAAGAGTCTTCTAGCATGCTTCCTTGCCCGTTCGTGCTGATTGGATCTATCAGTGCTAAGTCACAAGAAAGGTGGGGGGCAGCCGCATGGACATGTATGAAGAGGCTCTAGTCAAAGAAAGTATGAAAGAATTAGAGAAAAATGTCTTAGCCACTGCAAAGAATCTTCTAGCATACTTCCTTGAAAATTCCCGCTGTTCGGAAAGGTGGAAGGCAGCTGCATGGACATGTGTGAAGACGCTATAACTAAAGAAAGAATGGAAGAATGAGAGGAAAATGGCTTAGCCACTGCGAAGAGTCTTCTAGCATGCTTCCTTGCCCGTTTCTGCTGATTGGATCTATCAGTGCTAAGTGACAAGAAAGGTGGAAGGCAGCTGCATGGACGTGTGTGAAGTGGCTATAGTCAAAGAAAGAATGGAAGAATTAGAGGGAAATGTCTTAGCCACTGCGAAGAGTCTTCTAGCATACTTCCTTGCAAATTCCCGCTGTTCCGATCTATTCGTGCTAGGTCATAGAAAGGTGGAAGGCAGCTGCATGGACATGTTTGAAGAGGCTATAATTAAAGAAAGAATGAAAGAATGAGAGGAAAATGGCTTAGCCACTTCCTTGCCCGTTCCTGCTGATTGGATCTATTCGTGCAAGGTCACAGGAAAGGTGGAAGGCAGCCGCATGGACATGTGTGAAGAGGCTCTAGTCAAAGAAAGAATGAAAGAATGAGAGGAAAATGGGTTAGCAACTGGGAAGAGTCTTCTAGCATACTTCCTTGCCCATTCTTGCTAATTGGATTTCATCGTAGTGAGTTGAGGTCAGTCAGCCACTGAAAAGACTCTTCTCAGTGGTAAACACAATCCCGTCATGATAAAGGTCTCCCAGGGATGTCTGTTGTTGTGATAGCCATGAGACCCAATCCAGTCAAGTGTCAGAACTGGAGCAGTTCGGGATCCTGATGGGGATAATTCTGCCCAGGGAATCCGGTTCAGATACCGGCGTAGGTGGCAACAATCTCCTACTAGTGATAGGTAACAAGAAAGGTGGAAGGCAGATGCTTAGATATGTGTGAAGAGGCTATAGTCAAAGAAAGAATGAGAGGGAAATGTCTTAGCCACTGCAAAGAGTCTTCTAGCATGCTTCCTTGCCCGTTCGTGCTGATTGGATCTATCAGTGCTAAGTCACAAGAAAGGTGGGGGGCAGCCGCATGGACATGTATGAAGAGGCTCTAGTCAAAGAAAGTATGAAAGAATTAGAGAAAAATGTCTTAGCCACTGCAAAGAGTCTTCTAGCATACTTCCGTGAATATTCCCGCTGTTCGGAAAGGTGGAAGGCAGCTGCATGGACATGTGTGAAGACGCTATAACTAAAGAAAGAATGGAAGAATGAGAGGAAAATGGGTTAGCCACTGCGAAGAGTCTTCTAGCATGCTTCCTTGCCCGTTCCTGCTGATTGGATCTATCAGTGCTAAGTCACAAGAAAGGTGGAAGGCAGCTGCATGGACGTGTGTGAAGCGGCTATAGTCAAAGAAAGAATGGAAGAATGAGAGGAAAATGGCTTAGCCACTGCAAAGAGTCTTCTAGCATACTTCCTTGCCCATTCTTGCTGATTGGATCTCATCGTAGTGAATTGAAAAGACTCTTCTCAGTGGTAAACACAATCCCCTGTCAGCATAAAGGTCTCCCAGGGATGTCTGTTGTTGTGATAGCCATGAGACCCAATCCAGTCAAGTGTCAGAACTGGAGCAATTTGGGATCCTGACGGGGATAATTCTGCCCAGTAGCTCTTTTGGGGAATCCGGTTCAGATACCAGCGTGGGTGGCAACAATCTCCTACTAGTGATAGGTAACAGGAAAGGTGGAAGGCAGGCGCTTGGATATGTGTGAAGAGGCTATAGTCAAAGAAAGAATGAGAGGGAAATGTCTTAGCCACTGCGAAGAGTCTTCTAGCATGCTTCCTTGCCCGTTCGTGCTGATTGGATCTATCAGTGCTAAGACACAAGAAAGGTGGAGGGCAGCCGCAAGGACATGTGTGAAGAGGCTCTAGTCAAAGAAAGAATGAAAGAATTAGAGGGAAATTACTTAGCCACTGCAAAGAGTCTTCTAGCATACTTCCTTGCAAATTCCCTCTGTTTGGGTCTATTCGTGCTAGGTCATAGAAAGGTGGAAGGCAGCTGCATGGAGAGGCTCGTGGAGTTGGGAGTTGGAGGTACAGCTTGGCAGTGGTTCCGCTCCTACTTGGCGGGTCGTCTCCAGAAGGTAGTGCTTGGGGAACATTGCTCGACACCGTGGGCTCTCCAATGTGGGGTCCCGCAGGGGTCAGTTCTGTCTCCCATGCTTTTTAACATCTACATGAAGCCGCTGGGTGCGGTCATCAGGAGTTTTGGAGTGCGTTGCCATCAGTACGCTGATGACACGCAACTCTACTTCTCCTTTTCATCGTCTTCAGGTGAGGCTGTTAATGTGCTGAACCGTTGCCTGGCTGCGATAATGGACTGGATGAGAGCTAACAAACTGAGGCTCAATCCTGACAAGACTGAGAAGGCCCTCCTCCGAGTTCCGACTCATAGGGAAGCTCGGAGGACGATAACAAGAACTAGGGCCTCCTCAGTGGTGGCCCCCGAACTGTGGAATAGTCTTCCCAATGAGGTGCGCTTGGCGCCGACGTTGTTATCTTTTCGGCGCCAAGTTAAAACCTTCCTCTTTTCTCAGGCATTTTAGTTCTTTAGTTTTTTAGTTTTAAATATGTTGTAATTGATCTTAGATTTGTGGATTTTTATATACATGTCCCTTGCACTGATTTATTGGATTTTATTGTGTATATTTATATTTTTCTGTTGTACACCGCCCAGAGAGCTATGCTAGTTGGGCGGTATAGAAATTCAACAAATAAATAAATAAATAAATGTCAGTCAAAGTTTATTGCCAGGCCATAGGCCATCACAACATGCAAATATAAATTAGATAAGCATAAAATCATGTAAAACCAAGTTAATCGGAGGTTAAGAAGACGGAGAGTTAAACATTCATCAAAATAGCCTATACAAAATTTAGTCTTAGACAGTAAAACTAAAGTAAAACTGAATATACATACATGGAAAGAGTCTATATAATGTTTAAAAGCCTTGATCAATAATATATTTAGCCCTCAATTTTTGTGCCGCAAGGGCAAAGTGAGCCACCCTTTAGGTAACCCTATAATCAGTATCGGACAAAAGATAAAAGACAATTTGGGATACCCAGTCAGGCCCTTGGAGATTGGGAAGGGGGTTGAGAAACTGGGATCTTGGGTGGGCATAAAGGGGGCAATCCAGTAAATAATGTAGGAGATCTTCCACCATTTGAAAATGGCATACACATAGCCTCTGATCTCTCGGAATCTGGAGATAACGGCCAGTCATAAAGGCATTTGGCATCGTCTGAAATCTCAAAGATGTAAAGGCATGTCGTAAGTGGACCGGGAGGGGGAGTAAAAGATAGTTTGCAATGGAATGGTCTTTTTTATATAATCCAAACCATGGCAAAAAGTTGGAATTCAAAATTGCTAGGTTATCCATCCATATACAATGTTTTTGAATCTGATTACGAAGTTTGATCTTATCTGGTAGGGAGTTTGACTGATTTGAGATATGATAATGGAGCTGTATCATTTGCAGTTTTGAGCTCCAAAACCTGTCCTTAACAGCAATTTCATGGCACGCCTTCACTATTATCCTGGGAGTTGCGTTAGTTAAGGAGGACCAGTATGTTAGCAGAGATTCGTGGATACGGGCGCTGACAGGAAGTAAACCCACTTCTGCTCTCATCAGTGCTGATGGGGTGCCAGGAGGTAAATTCAAGAGCCGTCTTAAAAAGTTGTTTTGGACAGCTTCTAATGAAGAAAAAAAGGGGATCGACCAACCCCAAATAGCAGCCCCATAAGTAATCTGTGAAAGAACCTTATTCTGGAATATTTTTAGGGCAGGAGCAATCAGGTGACCCCCCTCAGTTCTGTAGAATCTAAGAATTGCCCCAAGGGATTTTAGAGCAGTAAGTTTAACGGCCGTAATGTGTTCTTTCCAAGAGAGAGAATCTTGGAATAAAATCCCTAGATACTTAAACGAGCGACATTGGGTTATTGGATGCTCCCCTATGGCCCACCTATGTTTGGTAGATCTTTTCCCAAAGACCATTGTCTTTGTTTTATGGTAGTTGATCTGTAGAGATTCTTTTTTACAGAAATCGTCGAGCTTAGACAAAAGCCTCCTTAGGCCTATGGGAGTAAGAGACATGAGGATCATGTCATCCGCAAATAATAGGATTGAGAGTTTTCTCCCACCTATTGATGGTGGAAAAAATTTTGGGCCCATCAATTCAACAACTATGTCGTTTAGGTATAGATTAAATAGGGCCGGAGCTAGAGAACAGCCCTGCTTTACACCCTTGTTTGCCTTAATTGGTTCCGTCAAATTATTACCCATTCTAATTCGGAGAAAATTGTCAGAGTAGATTTCTCTGATTAGGTGTAAAAGACGTTTGTCTATATTGGTGTTAGCGAGCTTGGCCCATAAATGGTCTCTGTCAATAGAGTCAAAAGCTGCCGCCAGGTCAATAAAGGCGGCATAAAGATGTTTTGTTGGGCCTATCATTGACTGTCTCGCTATAAAATGAAGAGTGGCGCAATGATCGATAGTGCTCTGCCCTTTCCGAAATCCCGCTTGTTCTGGATGAATGAGTAGGTTGTCAGCTTCCCACTCCTCTAGCTTGAGCAGGAGAAATTTGCTATATAATTTGGCACCTACATTGAGTAGACTAATGGGCCGATAATTTTTAGGATCTTGTCTCTCTCCTTTTTTAAATATGGGGATGACAATGCTCTGTTTCCATCCCTCGGGCATAATGCCCGATTCATTAATCTGAGTAAACAGATTTGCCAAGATGGGAGTCCACCAATCTGGAAAGTTGATAAATAGTTCAGCTGGAATCATATCACCCCCTGGTGCCTTACCCCTTTTCAATGAGGAAATGAGGGACTTAATTTGGGTTGTTGTAACCGGGGGCCAGGGGGGCAGATCTAACTCTTTAATAGGCCAAGGCACAGAATTTACAGCTGTGGCTGCATATAACTTGAAGAAGTGGTCATACCATATCCTGGCAGGAATTTGGTTGTTAATAGGGTACCTGTTCGCACCAGAACCGCCGGCAACCATATCCCAAAATAATTGTTCGTTACCCTCAAGTAGTGCCTGACTGAGTCGTTCCCATTGGGCTCTCGCAAACCTATCCTTTTTTTTGCCTCAACAAGGATCGGTATGAAGAGCGAAGATGGACTAGATGGTCATAACAGAATGAAGATGATCCCCTTCTAGATCTTCAGGCATAATTTACTAATGCACGCTTGGCTGTTTTGCATTCATAATCATACCATCTCTTAGGTCTTAATCGAACAGTCTTAGTAGAATTCTTCCAAGACAGCAAGGGTTTGAAGAAAGAGATAATATTCTGATATGTATTAAGAGCATCAATTTCATGATTAGTATTATTAATAGAAAACAAGGTGCTATCATTTAATAGTTGCATTAGATCTGCTTGTAGGTTTGGGGACCATCGTATTCTATGGTCTGCGATTTGAAGACCTTCAATATCGGGAAGTACAGGTGGAGGGAGGGGAGAGCGCAGATTCAACGTCATTATAGTAGGAAAATGGTCACTATCAATTCTACCTAAGACGTTGAAACTACATACCTCTTTAGTTAGAGTACTTGCAACCAGTGTGAAATCAATCACACTGGCTCCCCTAGAAGAGAGGTAAGTATATGCTCCTTTTGATTGGTCAATAGCTGAACCATGAAGGCAATCCAAGAGGTGTTTATGGGAGAGCTCTATTAGTCTCCTGCCTTGTTTGTTAACAACCTTATCTTGGGAAGCCCTGGCCATTTGAGCGGGTAGTGATAATTGACCATGGTTAGATTCAGGTCCTTCTACCAGACTGGAGCCCATCCTAGCATTAAAATCCCCACATAATATAATTCTATGAAAGGGGAATCGGTGTTCTAACGATGTTATGTATTCCGAGAGGTGGTCCCAGACACAACCTGAATCTATCCTTTTGGCCATATGGGGGGGGGCAAATAGACATTTATGACAATAAGATCCCCCAAGATGGGGCCATGTAATCGAATGCCTTGGATGTATTGATCACAGTTTGGATTAATAACCTGTATGTCAACCGGAAGATCAACAGACACAAATGTACATAGGCCCCCACTGCCTCTCCCTCTATTATTAACTTTAACCGCAGGAAGAGTGAAAGCTCGATATCCATTTAAAAAGACTGGAGAGTCTGATGTCGCCCAGGTTTCCTGCAGGCATATAATCTTAAATTGTTGGAGGAAATGGGAGGGATCGTCCTCTGCAAATTTGTTAAACCAGCCCATTATATTCCATGACAAAAACTGCAGCTGTCAATTAGAATTCATTACTTCCGGATTGTGTCGTAGATTATTATGACGATTTTGGGTTAATGTAGTTGGAGACATCCTCGACTGGATTGTCGGGGGGGTCGATCGATAATTGTGGAATTAGCCTCATTTGATTAAGAGGTTGAGCTTTAAGAGTAGGAAGGTTTGGATCAGAATTCTCCTCTTGGATTTCAACTTTGTCCGGTGGGGGGTCTCTTGCTAACTGTTCGTGTATAGTAGAGAGTTTTAAGGTTAGCTGTAGAAATCTGTCAATAATTTTGTTCCTGTCAGGAGCTGGCAGAAGATTAAAGGACTGCAATAGGGCTTGTTCCTCCTCCAATAGCGACTCTAGCTTCTAGGGCTCATGGCAATTTTCATCTCCATCCGATGAATGGACCTGACACAAGTGGGGGAGACTTAAAATGTTGTCACCCTCTGAATTTTCATCTCCAACCGGTGGGTGGTCCTGGCACCAGTGAGGAGGACTTAAATTGTTGTCACCCTCTGAAATCAATAGAGGGGTCCTTTTCAGGCTCTGACGACATAATGAATTATTCAGATTATTGGAGGGCTTGAAAACTATCGAGTCAGATTTAGGATTGGGGTTATTACTAAAGGTGATCACCGGATCCAAGAGGTCAAGAGCCACAGGAGCATTGGGGTCTCTTCTTAAGTAGACTTGAGAGTCTAACTCTATCAAGGGTTTGTTGTTTTGCAAAAGAGGGGGATGATCAATTCTGTGTGAAATAGAGGGGGCTAAACTCAAAGGTGGAGATAATTTTTCAAAAAATCTTGAAATAAAAATGCCCATCCTAGCTAGAGAGTCCTTATGTGACCACACCTGGTTCGTTATTTCCAAGGAACAAAAAGTGACCACCGCACGAGCTTTGATATTATTATAATAAAGATATTTCACGTGTTGTATTTGATCTGGGATTAAGGGTATTGCCAATGTTTTGTTTATGATGTCAGTAAAGTGTTGTTTCCTATGTGATGGCAAAATATGTCCCCAAGGCTTAGGAAAATTTCCAAATATCAATTTACACCTTTTCAATATTAGATTCCACTTATTCGATAAGATTAAGGGTTGTAAGTTTTGAGGTGATTGTATACCCACGAGAGCATCCTGCCACGGATCCTGGAAAGGAATGTTTCGTATTGGGCTCGGAAGGTGGGTTGTGTTAATTTTCTTGGGAGTTGGTCGAGGAGGAGAGGAAGATGTTCCAACATCGGTGACCACTGTGGTGTTTCCCTTTTTTTTTTTGTATTATTTGTATTGTTTCCTTTTGGCGAGCCGGGCTTTTTATCTCCCTCCTTTGTTATATTGTCCAATAAATGGAAGAGTCTTTTAAAATTCATCCTAGATTTCGGAGTATACTTAAAGGATTTTATGAATGAATGAATGAATTCTTTATTGCATAGTCAACAGACCTCAGCAATCGAGAAATAAAATACAGAGGAATAGATAAATACAAAAAAAAAAAAAACAGAAGCATAAAATCAAGGCTGTATGCCAAGCAGGTTCTTCCTTATCTGCATGGCCTGGTTTATAAATTTGCCTACAGCAAGGGTAATAAACTCATCTATACCTTGTAAAAGAAGAATTAGCAATGTGTTTTTAGATTGGCCTGGGAAGGTTAGAAAAATAGGGGATAAAAGATCATTTCTAACATGATCATAAAATTTACAGTGTAATAAAATGTGCGAAATAGTCTCAGTCTCCTGGGCTTGCATGGGCAAAACCTAAGATTTCTTGGGATCTTATTAAATCTTCCTTCAAGAAATTTGGAGGGCAGGGTGTCAAAACAGGCCAAAGTAAAGGCCCTTCTGTATTTAGGAACAGAGAGCCAGTGTAAATAGCGCTGGCTGTTATCACTAGGTAGAACACTCAGGCCCAAAGCCCAGGGAGAGCAAGGTCCTGACGCCTTGGCCAGTAGCTCTTGGTTGTCGATATCAACTAGCCTACATCTGACCACAGCCTTAGCCGCAATAAAATCCATATTTAACAATTCTGAAGGAGAGAGCCCGACTGATAAAAAATTTTCTACGACAAGTGATGGCCATGAGGCACTAAAGGAGTCGGCCAATACTCGCCTGGCGTAAGATTCTGGGGTAAGTGTGTAGAAGCAGCGGAGCCAGAAGTAGATGGTACATAGCCAAGTTTGACAATATAAAGAATTTAGTCCTGCTTCGAGTAGGATCGTAGCCCCAGAAACGCATCTGGGGACACCAAAGATGGATCTTAGGGAAGAGTAGAGAATGCCGTCAATACGGCCTTTGGAATATGGCAGCCAAATTGGGGTTCCGTATGTCAGCATCGGTATAATTTTGGTTCGAATTATGCGTGTTGCTGCTGGGATGCACTTTCCACCATTGGTAAAGTAAAAACGAGTGATAGCTCCCAGATTTTTGCTTGCCTTTGCTTTTCACCTAGTTTGGGAGAATGTGATTGTATATCCTCCAAGGCTGAGGGGAGATCAGCCAGATAAAGGTTAAATAGCATAGGCGCCAATACGCAGCCTTGCCTGACGCCTTGTGTAGACCGTATCTCATGAGAGAGATGGCCTTGAGGGTTACACCGAACTTGGACCGAGGTGTTGTGGTATAATGCTGCTATAAGGCATAAGAGTCGCTTGTCGATATGTAAGGATTCCAGTTTATTCCAAAGACGAGGCGGTGAGATGGAGTCAAAGGCTGACTTTAAGTCGATGAAGGCAGCAAAAAGTTTGCCTCCACCTGGTCTAGAGTACTTATAAGCCAGCTGGGCCAGGGTTAGACAGTGATCTAAGGCCGAGTGGCCTGGTTTGAAACCAATCTGTTCGTTGCCAAGGATATTATTGGAGCTAACCCATGAATTTAGCTTATTGCCAAGGTAACTGGCATAAATCTTGCCCACGACCGAGAGCAAGCTTATAGGTCGATAGTTGTTCGGGTCATTACGTGGTCCTTTCTTGTAAATTGGGATAACAAAAGCCTTAAGCCAAGAGACCGGGATCAATCCAGATTTGTTAATATTCGTAAAAACAGAGGCTAACATAGGGGCCCACCAGGTTATGTTAGACTTGAGAAGTTCAGGTGGGATGCCATCAGGGCCTGCCGCCTTGCCGTTTTTTAGTTTTATATTCAAATCGGCAATGGAGTCAGGTTCAACTGGGGGCCATTCGGGAATATCTTTCAGTATGGGGAAGGAAGAGTAGATATCTGCAGAGACCTCGTTATTAAATACATCATGAAAGTGTTGTTCCCAGGTTTCAGTGGTTATGAGGCAATTGGGGCTGTCGTAGTTAGATAGAGCTCCTGAGACTAGCTGCCAAAAAGTCTTGGAATTGCGAGTTGCAATTGCAACTTCAAGCAAGTGCCAAGATTCATGTATAGCCTCATGTTTCTTTTTAATTATCAGTTTTTTGTATTCTCTGCGCAGAACATAATAAGAGTGTGGAAGCTGACGTTCGTTGTTACTGCGATAAGCACGATATGCAGAACTAATCTTACGCTTTAAGGCTCTACAGTCTTTATCAAACCAACGGTTACGTGGGGCTTTGTAGTGACTGTGGTTGGGCGCTAGAGACTTTTGGAATATAGCATTTGCAGATTTAATCAAGTCAGCATAAATGGTCAAGCCTACGCTCGGCAAATCAGTCAGGGTCAGTTGAGTTACCAGTTGTACTGTATGGGGAGATTTGACAAATTGGGAAAATATCTGGTCAAATTTAGGTGACCACTTGATTTTATTATAAGTATCCAGTGGGGGTAAGTTTGAAGAACACAAAGGAGATTTGTATAAATGGGCTTTACCATGAACATTAAAAGAATACTCAAGAGGTAAATGGTCGCTGTCTGTGTGATCAGCAACTCTGAAGTAATGATTAGTATAGTCCTTCCAGGTAGGTATGATGATGTAGTCGACTGCACTTGAACCCCATGAGGAAACGAAAGTACATTCTCCCCAATCATCTCCTGCGCAGGACCCATTTAGAATAGACAATTGGTGTTTAAATACAAACTGAAGAAGGGCAGTTCCAGCTGTGTTTAAAAGGCAGTCTTTTGAGTGGCGGGCTTTGCTCTTGAGATGTTTCTTGTCGACATTCAAAAGAAAACCTAACTGAGGGGCATCCACCAGGTAAGACCCAGTCCTTGCATTGAAATCACCAGCTAAGACAGGACAAGCTTGAGGATACAAAGAAGTCCAATAGACATACAGGGAATCAAACCAAATCCAGTTAGACAGGATGGTCTCTCTGTTAGAAGTAGGAGAGAAGTAAATATTAAAGACTAGCAGGGGCATATGAAATGACCTAAATTCCACAAGCAGGATAGAAACCATAAGGCTATTAATCACTGAATCTGTAATCGGGAGCTCAGTTACTTTAACGTCTAGCGCAGAGGAGACAAAGGTACAAAGGCCTTGTCTGGCTCTTCCCTTTCTTCTGGAAGAGATAGCTGGGGTGCAGAAGGAAGCAAATCCATCAATGTAGATCTGATTTTCACACAAGGTCTCCTGAAGTAAAATAACATCAAAGTTAGTTAAATAGGCCAGGAGACCAGGGTCGCTACACTTACAGTTCCACCCAGCAATATTCCAGGATAGAATTTTTAGAGAGAGAGGAGAAGAAAGGGAAACTAGTCAATCACTCTCATCTAAAATTTCTAGTTGGGGAAGAGAGGTCATCAGAACGCAGCGGTTGTTAAAAGGGGCAAGAGGAGTCAAAGGTTGAGACGGAGATTTCAGTGGTCTGCTTTTAGTAATTGGGGCTCTCAATTGATGGGGGTTCAGAAAGCGGGTGGCCTGCCAGTCGAGGGGTTTCTGGTTAGAATTTTCTGTATGGTCATAATGTACCGAGGTTTGAAGTGGCTCCACATTTGTTTTGAGAGCCATTGGGGGAGATGAGATCTTTACACGTTCCCGTTTAGGTGGACTTGTGAGGCCCCTGCACTGGGGCAGCTTAGATCGTGACAGAAGGACTATGTCAGGGCTTGAAGGAGGGCCTGTTATTAAAGTAGTATTATGATGGGTTATTACAGGATAAACTTCAGGAGATAAGTTAGTGTAAAACTGCTTGTCGGAGGACATGGCCTCATGAAATAGAGAGGGCATAGGAGGAGAGGAAGTTAGGTCAGCATTGTTATCATTATTGTCAGGTAAAGTCTGGCATGTGACTTTTTGTTTCTGAGTATTACCACTGTTAGTCCTGTTTTTAAGGAGAGCAGTTAGAGATAACAGTCGGGACAGGATTTGATACTGTTCTTGAGTAGGAAGGGCGTCAAAACTATTAACCAATAGAGATTCTTCTGGGTATAGGAGTTCCACAGCAAAGTCTAAGTTAGACCTGGGAAAATTTTCTGTGCTGCCCTTACCAAAGGAGTTAGACAAGATCAATTTAGGGGGCACTGGATCATCTGTTGGTAATTTTATAGGGGAAGAAACTCCTATGTCAAATTCTCCACTTGAAAGTTTCAATGGGCTTAGTATATGACTAACGGATCGTGGCTTGTTATTGCCTTTAAGCAAGGGAAAAGGAGGGGAGTTGTCGCTAAAGTATCTCTTGATCTCAACACTTTGAGGTAGGAACTTTGCCTTACAAGAATACACTACGTCAGCAATATAGGATGAAGTAAACGTGACCAGAGCACGGGCCGTTCTTGAGTTATAGTAGAGGTATTCGATCTTTTTGAAGGAGTCAGAGCCCATCCGATGATTAACTATTGGAGACAGAAATTCCAGTAGATGAGCTATACGATCTTTCTGGGACAGCCACCCATAGGGTTTCGGGAAGTTGGTGAAAACCAGAGACAGTTGGTCTAGCTGAAGGCGCCATCTCCGGGTTTCCCAAGATAGAGGGTGGGAATCAACAAAGTTAATGGAAATACCAGTTCCGACAGGAGAAGAAACTACTCCTGTTTCCAATGGTTGTATAAGTATGTGCTTGTCGGTGGAGATGGTGGCAGTAGAGCATGAAGGGCAGGCCTTGGCACGATGAGTGAGCTGAGATGATTTAAGTCCGGAGCCTGGTTTTGCCGAAGTTTTGTTTCTTCGATTCAGAGCAGCTTTCCCCTTTTCCTTTCTGTCCATTAATTTAAAGAGTCTATTAAAATTCATCTTTGAGACCTTCCTGGAATTGCCAGCAGCTTTGATGTTTTTTGTTTTCCTTTTTAAGTTAGGTGGAGCTTTAGCAGACTTTCCTTTGATGTTCTTTTTGGCAATTGTCGCAACATTACTCCGAGATTTACTGCAGCTGGAGTTTGGGCTTGTTGTGTTGGGGGGGTCTACCAGCAAAGGTATGGAATTCTCTGGGTGGTAGATCAGGTGGAAGACCATGTTCAGGTATAGGGTTAGAACCTTTGACTGGCTGAGATGGCAGAGCCAGTTCTCGAGTGAGCATAGTAGAGGTGGAGGGCTGGAGCAAAACTGGATCCCCTTGACAAGGCAAGAGGGAAGCTGTAAGCAGTGAGAGTTGTCCCATGCTTTCCGTTAGAAGATTCTTTATATGTTGTAAATCCTCAGTCCATCTGAAAAACAGGCTCTTTATTAAATCAAGTTGCATATTTAGAAGTTTGGTTGTCGTATTCTGATCCGTGGCACCCACTTCTTCCGCATTAGAGGGCTGATTTAAAAGAAACGAATGAGACTGTAGAGATGACAACGGAATAGGAGATCTCGCTGCCAGTCCGGGGTCGATTGAAGTAGAACATGCAGGGCTTGGAGATAAAGAGGACTGGGCTGGGTTGAGGACCTGCGTAAAGTTTGGAGCAGGAGTGTTGGCAGACTTCCGTTCCGCCGCCAGTTCTGCTGCCAAGGAGCTTTCACCAGCTCTAATGCCCTCCCCTGGGTGGAGTTTCATTAGACATTGTGGGCCAATTGACCAGTCCAAACAGACATCCTCATACGCCAGCATTGAGGTGTTACAAGAAGCCACTGGCAAAGACTCAAGACTGTCAGGAGCATAAAAGTCAGTGATTTTACATTGTTTGGACTTTTTAATGACTGTAGTTATGTCATCAGTCAGTGGGACCAAACCAAGTTCTTTATATCTAACTCTTGTAAGAACCATGGTGCCAGATTTAGAATCACCAGGCAGTCTGTCTCTTTAAATTTAAAACTTTGGAGTCAAAGGGGGGAAAAAAAGGAAGAGAAAACCACAGCTAAAGTTTGAACTCAGCGTCCGTCAGGCTTTATAGCATCCAGTATAGAGAGACATTATCAGACTAAAATCAGAAACTCCCACCAGCACAGGGAGAGCCTCCATATAATCTGGGGGGGTCAGCATCGAATCGAAAACAGCAAAGGTAAAAACAGTTTCCTTCGAGGAAATAGAAGTATCTTCTGAAGGGCTCTAAAACAGAGGCTCCAACCCCCAGCTCAGCTTTCAAGGTGAAACTTGATACACGTTGAAGTGAGAGCATTAGTGCCACCCAGCAGATGCAGATAGGGACAGCACAGGAAACAGGGAAACAGGCTTAGTGAAATATAGGCAACAGAGAGCTCTGCAGAGACATCTTACCAGGGAGCGGCCATTTTCCCACTCACCCTAAAGGATTTTATATTTTTTTACTTTTTTTGTTGAATAACCGGACATCTTTTTTTTCTTGTTACAGCTTATCTTTTGATTGGAGGTTTTAGTGACTTTTGTGCGGATTGCCGGAAGAGCCTGATTATAAGCTGGCTGCGAAGTTTGAACATTGCGATGTAAGGCGACTAGAGTTGATAGAAGGAGGTTACATTCGTTTAGGAAGGTTTTAATATGCTCCAGATCTGTCGCCAGCATAGAAATCAGACCAAATAGGGATTCATCTCTAGACAAGTGTGCAAAAGCGCCTTCAATCGGAGCAGGTTTTCTTGTTTCACTCAAGGAATTTTCTGTGTTAAGACTCACCACTGGGGGCTCAAACATTTGGGTGTTTTTCTCTTGAGAAGGCTTAAAAAGCAAGTTAGTGGTCTCAGACAGGTGTTTATCCGGTAAAGCTTCTTGATAGACTTGTACTTTCCCCTGGTTGGCAGGACTTTTTAAAGGTGAAATGTTAGTTAGATTTTTGTGTCCTGCCAATGTTAGTTCAGTAGCCAGGTCCATCACTTGAGAATCATTCCTAAGGCTATGTTGGTAAGCCTTAATAGGGAGGGACCAATCCAGTGGGGTGGAGACAGCTTGCCGGGAGACCCATTCATCACATTGTTGTGTTAATGGGGAGAAAAAATTCGTTATTTTCAGCTGCCCTTTAATGTCTTTAAGTGGGCTTCCGATCTGCCAAGATGTTAACGGCGATTCCAGCTGCTAAGGGCCTCGTCTTCTCTTTTTTCCCTTTTTTTCTATTTTCCTAGGTAGGCTTTCTAGTGGGGGAGGAAATTCCAAAGTTTTCCTTTCTTTCCTTGTTAATACCATCTGGCTCAAGACGTTCAGTGGTAATTACTGTGAGTTTGTTTGTTATTAAGCTGACATAGTTTCCGCGGTTTCCAGGGTGTTCAAGGACGTTTCCAGCAGTGAGCTGTAGGCATCTAGCCACCAACCTAATTAGTATCTATGATACCAGAAGCTTAGTGAAAATAGTAGGCTTCTAAGGTATTACTAATTGGAGGTTATTTGCTAAAGGGAGTAAAAAGTTCAAGACGCAGAAACAATCTCACCCTGCTTCATCGGAGCCGGAACCGGAAGTCCAATAAATAAACTCTGGTTTCTCTTCAGATCGTATAAATCTTTCGCCTTTTACTAAATAAATAAATGTGTGAAGAGGCTATAGTCAATGAAAGAATGGAAGAATGAGAGGGAAATGTCTTAGCCACTGCGAAGAGTCTTCTAGCATACTTCCTTGCCCATTCCTGCTGATTGGATCTATCAGCGCTAAGTCACAAGAAAGGTGGAGGGCAGCCACATGGACATGTGTGAAGAGGCTCTAGTCAAAGAAAGAATGAAAGAATTAGAGGAAAATGTCTTAGCCACTGGGAAGAGTCTTCTAGCATACTTCCTTGCAAATTCCCGCTGTCCGGATCTATTTGTGCTAGGTCATAGAAAGGTGGAAGGCAGCTGCATGGACATGTGTGAAGAGGCTATAATTAAAGAAAGAATGAAAGAATGAGAGGAAAATGGCTTAGCCACTGCGAAGAGTCTTCTAGCATACTTCCTTGCCCGGATTGGATCTATTCGTGCAAGGTCACAGGAAAGGTGGAAGGCAGCCGCATGGACATGTGTTCAGCGGCTCTAGTCAAAGAAAGAATGAAAGAATGAGAGGAAAATGGCTTAGCAACTGGGAAGAGTCTTCTAGCATACTTCCTTGCGAATTCCCGCTGTTTGGATCTATTTGTGCTAGGTCATAGGAAAGGTGGAAGGCAGCTGCATGGACATGTGTGAAGCGGCTCTAGTCAAAGAAAGAATGGAAGAATGAGAGGGAAATGGCTTAGCCACTGTGAAGAGTCTTCTAGCATACTTCCTTGCTGTTCCTACTGATTGGATCTATTAGTGCTAGATCACAGGAAAGGTGGCAGGGAGCCGCATGGATGTGTGAAGAAGCTCTAGTCAAAGAAAGAGTGAAAGAATTAGAGGAAAATATCTTAGCCACTGCGAAGAGTCCTGGCCTGCTTCCTTGCAAATTCCCTCTGTTTCGATCTATTCGTGGTAATGGTGGAGGAAGGACAGGATAGGAATATAATGGATAAACAAATACATACATATAACCATACTTTTAGAGGTACTTTTTGTTTACTATATATATATATATTTTAAAAATTTAACAAGTCAGTAGTGTTGTTCGCTTGACTGTTCAAAGAAATAACCATCTTCTTTATCATCAAAGATAAGCATCCAGGTGGGGAAAAACACCCTGGGGCCAGGGTTGTAGGTCAGACTCTCAACTGATTGCCAAAATATCCATCAGTTTGCTGTGTGTATCCTGAAAGAGCAATCGTTGTTTCATGCCTCCACACCTAATTTGGCTGCAATTGAAACCTAACTTAGGTTTCCATTCCAGTTCACCTTACCTAACAGTTAGCACGACAGTTTTATTTGCAAATGTGGAGATTTCCTTTAAGATGTCATGGAAATATTGAAGTTCTGCATTAGATGCTGAAGAACAGATAATACATGCTTTCATTCAAGAAGTGCAGTATTTGAACAAAGAAGGTTACAGAAATGACACGTCTTGTAGGATATCTACTAAGCTTTATAGAAACCCTGAGAAGTGTAAGAAGGAAGATCGAAGAGCCCTGAGAAGTAGAACTTTGGGAGAAGCTGGGATCAAAAGGTTTTGTATTTGGAAGAAGCCAGAAGATGCTTCATCTTATGTTCAATGTGATCGTTGCAATGATTGGTTTCACCCAAAGTGTATAGGTTATAAATCTGCACAGGTTGGTTGATGTTACACCATGGTTTTGTCCAGCAAGTGAATCAGAACAGAACTGCCGTTTTAAGCAGGACTATCAATTCAGTGCATTTGAAGTAATTTCTAATGAAGCTACCCAAAATGAATCATATTTTAATTCACCGACTGAATCTGTGGATATAGATGCTACTCTCCAAATGGAACACAAAGTTGGAACATCAAACTATATTTAGACAGAAGAATGGCAGTGATGTTCTCAGACCCAAAGGGAAGGAATTTCAAGAGTGTCCACAAACATCACATATCAGTTTCTATGCCCTCTGAAACACATACAAGGGATGAAGAGAAGACGATTATCAATTCAACGTTACAGAAAAGGTGTGTTTGCTGCAACATGCCCATCATCGTTTATAGTAACTTTAAATACATCTGAATGAAGAGAGAGATACTTGAGCAAATCACAATCTGGATTACAGAATGGATGGGCTAGTACGTTAGCAAAAAAGTTGGAGGAAAAGAACATGTTTTGTCTCTTTGCTTTCAAATATAATCGATTTAAAAGGAAGAGCTGACAAAAAATAAATGCCCCATTCTGGCATAGAAAAGCAAAATGTAAATTTGATGGCTGTATTTGGCTACAAATGACTATTAAAGAGAGACCAAAGAAGGATGATAATAAACATCACTCAGACACACCATTGACCAGTCATACAAAAGGCATACACGTATCCCAGAAAGGAAGGAATTGAAAAAAAAAAAACCAAGGGAGAAACACCAACTAGCCTAAGGAACACACTTATAAGCCAATGTTTAATATAATAGCTGGCAACTATAATGAAGTGAAAAGTACTGCAGTCTTACAAAAAATGTCCAGTGAGCGAAACCTTGAAGGATGCACCGATCAAAACCTTTCTCAGGACTGTGTTAACATAGAAGAGAAGCAAGACGCTTCAGAAATAGCACCATATAAAACAGAACATTGCTATGCTGTATCACCATTTACGTTGCACATGTACATGGAAGTTCAATTACATCTTTTGTGTGATCTTCAGAGGGCGGGTTTATGCAAGCTGTATCTTGATGCCACAGGGTCCTTAGTCGAGTGACCGCCTTCAGTGAAACACCGTATTTTGTATTATGCTTTGTGCATAACGAAGCCATCGAACACATCCTTCCAGTAGCAGAGATGCTCACTTCTGACCAGAGCATTCCAACTATTTCACACTGGCTGGCACTGTATTCAAGGAACATGCTAAAGGTGACTGGACAACATCTCAGACCACAAAAAGTTGAATGTGACTTCAGCTAGGCTTTAATTCGTGCTGTCACTGAAGTGTTTAACAAGATGCCTCCAAAGCAATACCTCAAAGCATGTTTTGAAGTGTGTTCAAATAAGAGATCTCATGGACTGCTGATGCTCATACCTCCCCCCACCCCCATCTTAAGCCGAGGTGGCTATGTGTGTAAACAAATGAAACATATGTCATAAACACAGCACTTTGCAGGAACTGGTCAAACCCCATCACTTACAAAGATCTTCTGTGCTGCATGCAGAACTGTTTCTAGTATTCAAGCAATTGGCTGGAATCCAAACCTGACTCACGAAAAGAGCTACTGGGAGACCTTTGTCATGACAGGGGACTGTGCTTACCACTGAGAAGAGTCTTCTCAGTGGACTTAATCTTGCCTTACACAAAAAATGGTCAATGAAAAGCAGTCCCCTGCTTTCTTCATTTTTGTACTGAAAGTGGGCCTTCAGGTGGGACTTTAAACCAAGGAGACCTGCACAGGGGTCAGAAAGCACAGAGAGTCTAGATCAAGACAGTCTGTCCTCCAAACCGCACAACACACATGCTGTTTTTTTTTCGCTATTGTTTGTAGCTTTAATTTATAAATAAAGAGTAACCGTTGCGGGGGGGGGAGATGTAGGGGCGTTGCTGAACACGATGTTTTGTGTGGCATGCCTTTTTTTTTACTGTGGGTCCAGAATGAAAACATTAACATGTAGAAATGTTTACCATGGCATAACATAACAATGTGTTACCTCCACGGCCAGGCCCCCACATTATGGCCAAAAAAGCTGAAAGACTAGCTGTGTGTATATCGAGGAAGTTTATTATGCAGGAAGGGAAAGACCCATACAGTCAATTTAGAGAAATAGTTGAAATTCAAGCAAACAGAAGTAGAGCTTCTCTGGGGTGTGTGTGTGTGTCTGTGCCTTGTGACCTATCACTAATAGGAGACTGTTGCCACCCATGCTCGTATCCAATCCTGATTCCCCAAAAGAGCTACTGGGCAGAATTATCCCCATCAGGAAATATTCCTTTTAAAAACACTGTGGCTGGGCACTCTGGAAGCATGCTAGAAGACTCTTTGCAGTGGCTAAGACATTTTCCTCTCATTCTTCCATTCTTTCTTTGACTAGAGCCTCTTCACACATGTCCATGCAGCTGCCTTCCACCTTTCTTGTGACTTAGTACTAATAGATCCAATCAGCAGGAACGGACAAGGAAGCATGCTAGAAGACTCTTCGCAGTGGCTAAGACATTTTCCTCTCATTCTACCATTCTTTCTTTGACATATGTCCATGCAGCTGCCTGCCACCGTTCCTGTGACCTAGCATGAATAGATCCAATCAGCAGGAACAGGCAAGGAAGCATGCTAGAAGACTCTTCGCAGTGGCTAAGACATTTCCCTCTTATTCTTCCATTCTTTCTTTGGCTATAGCCTCTTCACACATATCCAAGTGTCTGCCTTCCACCTTTCTTGTTACCTATCATTAGTAAGAGATTGTTGCCACCCACACTGGTATCCGAACCTGATTCCCCAAAAGAGCTACTGGGCAGAATTATCCCCATCAGGAAATATTCCTGTTAAAAACGCTGTGGCTGGGCACTCCGTATGTGTGTTTGTGCCTGCACAGGAGATCCCCGAACTTCTCCAGTTCTGACACTTGACTGGATTGGGTCTCATGGTTATCACAACAACAGACATCCCTGGAAGACCTTTATCATGACAGGGGATTGTGTTTACCACTGAGAAGAGTCTTTTCAGTGGCTGACTGACGTCCATTCACTACAATGAGATCCAATCAGCAAGAATGGGCAAGGAAGCATGCTAGAAGACTCTTTGCAGTGGCACAGCCCTCACAAGGAGGTCAAGCCATTTTAAACCCCCCGTCTCAAAGCCATACACTCTTTCCTGTTCCACAGACATTTTATACTTCTGAGAACTTCCAGAAGCTTAGGGAGGCATTTCTGTCAATTTCCTGTTCTCTGGTTAATTGTCATAAGCCCTGTGGAATGGCCATGGGGTGGCAAGAACAAAGAGGAGTCAGACTTTGAGCGGGAAGGAGATGCCAGTAACATGTCTTCAGGCGCGCAGCAGCCAGTGAGTTCCTGTGCTGTAGCCAGTGACAGTTCTGCCCCATAGATCCAGTAACCAGTGAGGACACTGGTCCCAGTCAGGAAGATTTTTTCCCACCTACCTTTCCCCACTGTTCTTTGCCCGCTCCAGCACTGTGCAGCCCCCCTCCTCCTGTTGGGGAGGACCTCATGGAGGCAGTCCAGCCACCCTTCCCCCAGACTCAAAGGAGGTGATACCAACAATCTCAACAGCCTCTCATTATCCCTCTGAGAAGGAGTGCTTGTCTGCTTGCACACTCGCTGCAGTGACAGTCCACACGAGTTCAATGCCCGCCCATCCTTACTTAAGGTTGGTGAGGAGGCGTTGCTGCAACGTCTTAGTGCAATGTAATCATGCCTAGTCTTCCTTAGTAATGAAGCTGATTCCTGTGTAGTCTGTAACCTGATACATGAAGTGCTCTGAACTGAAACTTTCCATTATATTGTTATGAGCATGGGGGTTGGGATGGATGATTTCTGTGGGTCCCCTTTCCAGCTTCTGATTTGGAATCCTATGCCCTGGGGGGTTGGCTCTGCTAGCCAGATGAATCTGTTAATCAAATAGAGTGGCCAGGTAAGAAAATGGGCTCTATCAGTTGCCCAGCAACGGAGAATGGGCCAGGAAGACCCCTTTTGTCATTTAAACTCTGCAGGAGAGCCTCCCCCCCCTCCTGGCAGCTAGCAAAAGTGTGCTTGTAGTTTTAGTGTGTCTAGAGAATTGCTGGGAACTGGAAGGCAGAGAGAGACTGGCGCTCTGCACCATGGCCTTTGGGGTGCCTCCTGCAACCCAGATGAAAAAGCTGGATATTGGACTGCCAATGCATTGAACCCCTCCATCCTTGAGCTCAGGTTGGAATGTGTGTAAATAAATAAACCATATTTCATAAAGACACCACAGTCTCCGCTGACCTTCTTCCCAAAGGAAACCAGACCCTGGAGGAGCGCAGAGACCCTGGAAATCTACCGCTTGGAGATTGGGGGAGGCGTGCAACAATATATACTAAAAAAACACACCTTAGTGTTTGTATCTGACTTCAGTGGGTTCAGGCAGGACACTAATCAGGTCTCTGCACAACTCAGCCAATCCAAATCCAAAAGTATGGAAAAGAAGTGTAATGTGAGTCGGAACCCAAGTGAATAAGATATAGTTGTATGGGGGAATCAGTTGGGAGAGGGACTAGTAGGAAAACGAAAGCAGAGCTCTTGGTTATGCTGCAACAGACTGTTAAGTAAAGTTTGTTCCTTCTAACGAGCATTTGTGATTCATTTCAACTCTTGCAAATATTACAAGAAGTCCCTCACATGTGTCTCTAAGAAGAAAAGCCATGTGACAAGTTTGGGGTGTGTGTCTGCCCGTGTTCAAGCCCCTGCTAGGAAGGCTCCCACTCCATCAGTCCTTGAAAGCCACCCCCACACAGCCTTAACCAGGTTCCAGTACTGTGTTTGTCTTCCCTGATAATCTGTCTGCTTATTTTTACTTTATTTGCTAAATTTTTATTTTACTGACATGCCTATTTGTGTCCTACTGTGGACATACTGTAAGAACAATTAATGTATTTTGTACAGTAATGTTTTTACTTATACCATTTTTATTTTATGGGGGCCTAAAATTATTATTATTATTTAAATATGTTTTCTGATCCTACAGCAGTCCACCCTCATTAAAAGAGGATGGAATAAATAGGATAATTATGCTGAGAGATAATGGAGAGTGGATTTTTTCCAAGTCATGACGGGCTATGTATTTCTTTTTGAATCCTGTGAATCTGACAACAAACTGGAGCACACATTAAACATGAGAAAAGCCTGCTCAAACTCTTATCTCTTCAACTGCCTCAGGGCCTAGCTGTGAATAATCTTTTAACTAAGAGAGGGAAATGTGGACTTTGGGGGCATGTAATATATTGTATTTGTTAGTTGAAAATTAACTGTAATCAAGTCAAGTCAAGCCAAGAGTGTATGTCTACTCTTTATCACACATAGGGTTGCCAACTCTGGCTGAGAAAATTCCTGGAGATTTTTTTCAAACTCAGATTGATTTTCTATATGTTGCTTTACCAGTATAAATTCACGAACACAATTTCACTTCTTTAATTAACTGTTTAAACCCAAACTTGAAAACCAGACCTTTACCCCCTTTCATTTATTTTGTTTATTTATTTTATATTATTTTTGTTCTTTCTTGTGTTTCTCTCTCTCAGTGTACTATGCATGTCATTTTGTAAAAATTAAAAAAATATATGAATTTTAATTAAAAAAACAACACAGTAAATCCCTGGGAGATTTTTCAAAGAGAATCACTAGCAGAGGCCATTTCTGTCACCCTCTTAAGCTTGTTCTGTCAGCAGCTGGGTGGCCAGCATGCTCATACTAAAATACTTGAAATATACTATGATGTTTTTACCTTTAAGCTTGGTTGGCTTATCCTCAGCTTCCTGCTTTTAAAATTTATATTTGAGCGGGCCTCTTGCTGTTTTTAGCAGATCCAGGTTCTTTTAAAAGAAGTCTACAAATTCTGCACAGGTCATGTTAATGTTCAGTTTCACCCGAAGCTCATCTTTCACAGTATCACTTAGCCTGTTTCTGTCCTTGGTCCACAGTTGTATCATTACACTGAAACCTCTCACAGTAGGCACAGGAATGAAAAGTGTGCAAGAGCCATATTCATATGGCTGCCACTACCCTCTGGCATTTTCTGGAAACCTCCATCCGTCTCTGACCTGTGTTCTGCTCCTTTTCCCTTATTTATTCATTTATTATTTATTTTCCCTTATTATATATGTTTTACAAACACAAGTCTATGTCAGTCTCAATGTGGAGTGCTGTAGCAAGAGTCTGTAAATCTGCCCATTTCACATCATTGTGAAGTGAGAGCACTGGCATTTGTTTTTTTAAAAGTGATATTTCAACATCATACCATTTTTTCAGGTATTCAATGCACCGTGTTAAAGTTAAAGGCTTCCTCTCTGAATTTTCTGTAGTCAGCTGAAGACACATTGTCCAAAATAACTTGGGCTTCCATAGAATTTGTCCTCTCTTCTCTTCAATTTTGAATGGAGGCTCTTCATGACACTGAACTCTTTGGAGCCGATATTGTTACATTCCAGTTTCTTCACAGGATCTTGAAACCATAAGATTGTGCAAAAAAGTAAACATAACAAAGAGATTTCTGTTCTGCCTCACTGAAAGCTGCCCACACATTCTTCACAAGTTCTTCTTCCTCTTCTGAAAAAAAAACCCAACGTCCTCCGCACAGGCCAACATTGTAGTATGCATTCAATGGGTAGAAGTGACAGCCACAAAAGAGACTCTGCCTTCTTGGCCGAGAAGCTAAATTCACTGTATACCTGGAGGATAAGTGTTTCTAAATTAAAACTCAAAGCCTTCAATCAATGTCTGAGGCAATTGTGGAATATCTGACATTTGCATCCTACTTGTTTTCAAGGTGGTCATTAAACTGTTTTAATTTCTAATTCACTAATAGGCAAAAAACCTTGCGGTTTAAGAATATAGCTATAGTCACAGATATTTCTATCAAACTTTACAATGCAGGGAAATTGGGTGGCTATAGTGAATGCACCAGGAGAGCAGGAAACGTGATCTCTTATCTGAGATATTGTACTGCCCTACAAATTTGTCAAAATGCAAACACAATTTGGGTTGGTCTTTCATAGTCCAATGCATTTCCTGTGTAGCTTGGAAGAATTTGATAACATGTGCCTCTGAGCATATGATGAGTGCTGGCAACACCTGCAATCAACCCAAATAACAGAAACAAGACGTGCTGTGCTGTGCTGATCTCGTTTGAGCAGGGAGGAAGCAACAATATAAAGATAGTTGATGTAGTTCAGATATTCACTTTAAATATGTTTGATTTACTTTGCAATTTTAGTGACGTTTCCTATGGTAAATTCTTTTCTTTTGCTTCTGTTTCTGTGAATACTATATGTGAAGTATAGCAACACTTTGCAACACTAAAAAAAGCTGCAAAAACCATTGTGGAATAATGGCACTGCCAGTTGTGCAGAATAGTGTCCAATGGACATGAGGAGTGTCTCAGGCTGCACAACACAAAACAGTAGGTGAATTAAATAAAAATATGCAAATTTTAAGTGTGCTTTGTGTTTTTAATGGACCATGCCCATCCTTCATTAACTAGAGTAGCTTAAAGCGTAGCAGGCTGAAGGCATACATATTTGCAAAGCCAAGTTTGTTTTTTCCAACAGCTACGTTGTTTAAGTAGCAACATATTGTAATCAGTCTGATTTTATATCACAGCTGCAGGTTTGGATGCAAATGTTAATGCACCCAAAATAGAAATATAATAAGAAGAGTCTGGCTGGGAGGGGGCCCCTAGCTCAGCGGCAGGGCCCACACAGTTTGTATACAGAAGGTCTCAGACTCAATACCTGGCATTTCTACTTTACAAAGGGATCTCATGTAGAAGCACTGTGCACTTTATCTGAGACGTTGTAGACTTGCCAATGAAGAGTAAATAAGTCTGGGCCTCTTGGGCCAATGTTGCGGGTCAGGATAAAGTAGCTTCATGAATTTCGCTCACTAAGTGAAATCAGTGTGACCTACAAAATGCCAGGTACTGTAAGTTAGGTCCAAACACCAGCTGACGGAAATGCAAATCCCATCCAGAAACTCATTATATACAGTAGGGCCCCCCTTTCCGGCGTTCTGCTGATGCGGCGGCTTTCAATCGGGAAATTCCCCGTTTTAAAGCTGATTTTGCTGTTTTGCGGCATTTTCGCATCGTTTTTGTGCGACGTGACCTATTAAAGTCAATGGGTCCCGCTTTACAGCGATTTCCGCTTTACAGTGGGGGCCTGGTCCCTAACCCGCCATATAAGCAGGGCCCTACTGTAGAAAAGAAAGTTATTTTAATACAATAGAAAACGTGACTTTAATATGTATATTTATGGTATTGTATACTATAATATTTAGTGTGATTTATTTTGATCTGAAGATTCAAGGTTTTAGAGAAATGGGTATTATTATTATTATTTCCCCAAGGCTTGGAGTGGAAGAATGGAGACGTAGAGCAAACCTGGCCTGGCCAAGATGCATTTTTTCATCCTGCTATATGGGCATGGTCTATTCAAAACATAAAGCACACCTAGAAATTTGCATATTACCCAATAATTGTTTTTGGAGGTTTTTAATGTAAATTGTACGAAGTGTTGCTGTACTTCACATATTCACAGAAACAGAAAGCAAAAGAAAATACTTTACCATAGGAAACTTCACTAAAATTGCAAACTAAATCAAACATATTTAAAGTGAATATCTGAACTACATCAACTGTCTTTCTATTGTTGCTTCCTCCCTGCTCAAACAAGACCAGCACAGCACAGCACATGTCTTGTTTCTGTTATTTGGGCTGACTGCAGGTGTTGCCAGCACTCATCATATGCTCAGAGGCACACATTATCAAATTCTTCCAAGCTACACAGGAAGTGCATTGGACTGTGAAAGACCAATCCAAATTGTGCTTGCATTTTGACAAATTTGTAGGGCAGTACAATATCTCAGAGAGGAGAGATCACGTTTCCTGCTCCCCTGGTGCATTCACTATAGCCACCCAATTTCCCTGCATTGTAAAGTTTGATAGAAATATCTGTGGCTATAGCTATATTCTTAAACTGCAAGGTTTTTTTTGCCTATTAGTGAATTTCTCTGCTTTTTAATCCAGGAGGTAAGAAATGGGATCCATTGCAAGTTTGCTGAGAATGGATTGATCATTTGCATGCTTATTGAGTTCAGGGGGATTTACGAGGGGGAGGGGTAAGGGGAAGAAGCGTAGTGGAGGGAGCAAAGGAAGAGGGAGGGGAGGGCAGGTTTGATCATTTGCATACTTATAGAGTTCAATGGTATTTACTCCCGTGCAATCATGCTTAAGATAGGTAAAACTGACCATGGGGAGGGGGCAAGGGAAGGAGGGGATTGGAATGGGGAGGGAGGGGCAATGGAAGGGGGAGGGAAGGGGCAAGAGGGAGGAGAAGGGAGGGTGGGTTTGATCATTTGCATACTTTTTGAGTTCAATGGGCTTTATTTCTGTGCAATCATGTTTGAAAATGGAAATGGACTGCCTTCAAGTCGATCGTGAGTTATGGCAACCTTATGAATAGGGGTTTCGTGGTAAACGGTGTTCAGAGGTGGTTTTACCATTGCCTTCCTCTGAGGCTGAGAGGCAGTGACTGGCCCAAGGTCACTCAGTGAGCTTCATGGCTGTGTGGGGATTCAAACCCTGGTCTCCCAGGTCATCGTCCAACATTGACCCGTGGGAGGGGCAGGGGAGGAGGAGGGGGAGGAGAGGAGATTGGGTGGGTGGGCACTGGGCAGAGGGGAAGCCCCTTACCTTTCCAAAAGGAAAACATTGTGAACAGTATCACTGCTTTTCAGTGTTTCCCTCACCTTTTTATTCTACAGCAGGCACAAATTTAAACCAAAGCTGTCCCTGGCCACATCCACAGCAGGCCTTTATTTCACTTTGGACAGTCATGGTTTCTCTCAAAGAATCCTAGGAAGTGTAGTTAATGAAGAGTGCTGAGAGTTGCTAGGAGAGGCCCTGTTCCCCTCGCAGACCTGCAATCGGAGTGGCTGACTGTTAAACCACTCAGGCCACTGAAGGGTCAGGGTTGTGTCAGGGGTTGTGTTAAGCTGTGTCAGGGGAATGGGAGTCTCCTCTCAGCGCCTTTCACAAACTACACTTCCCAGGATTCTCTGAGGGAAGCCACAGCTGTCTCCAGTGAAATCAAAGTCTGGTGTGGGAGTGGCCCCCTGATTAGCCAATCTCAGCAGCTCTGAGTCTGGCTTTTAGAACACTGACAGTTGGTTTTTACAGATCATTGGGTTCAAGCCAAAATTTCCAGGCATTTTTTTAACTTTTAAACTGCAGACAATGAAATATGCGGCAAGGTCAGTAATAGGATTACAGGTACTCTGAGAACATGTCTGATTTTTAATTAATTTCAACAGATTATGAGAACTCTGACAGAAAAAAATTCAAAAGGGCTCTCAGTTTTTTTCTCTCTTTTTAGACTTTGAACTCTCTGTTCTCTCTGACTGTTTTGTGTATCACCATGAAAATTTACAGGGTTGTTAAGCAAGCATTTCTGAGTTCAGGACTATAAATTTTGTAAGGTTTTGGTTTGAAATGAGCTTATGGGAGTATCAGAATGATGACGCTGAAGTTGGTTCCTAGTTCCGTTTCCAGTTCCTTATTTGCTTGAAACTTCAAAACACTAACAAAGAAGAAAAGTTGACAGCTACACCAACTTCAAGCCAGATTTAACATGTCTCTGAACCTCAAAACATATGTTGGGGTACCCTGTGATCACTGTGATCGGGGGACTCTCCCCGTCAAGAGTAACAATACATTTATGCAATCAAAATCATCAGGCTTCTGAGATTATCATAAATACATATTGATGTCATAAAATCATAAAAATCATAAAATATAAGTAACTAGAGGTGCCCACCCCAAAATCTGCTCTGGGCCGGGTCACAACATACCCCCCATGAATCATATACCCCAGGAAAGGGAATGGTAGCCTCTATGAGATGCCATTCTGTCCCGCCTGGCCCAGAGCTTCTGCTGGGCACAGGGCATGGTGGAGGGCATCTATGGAAAATCAAAGCAGAGAAAAACATACAGGAAAAAATAAGTAACTGGGAGTGCCCACCCCAAAATCTGCTCTGGGCTGGGACAAATCATATACCCCAGAAAAGGGGAGGGTGTCCTCTACGAGATGCCAGTGCGTTCCGTCCGGCCGAGAGCTTCTGCTTGGCACCGGGCACGCACGGGTGTATCAATGCAAAGTCAAAATGGACAAAAAACAGGCAGAAAAAAATAAGTAACTGGGGGTACCCACCCCAAAATCTGCTCTGGGTCAGGACAAATCATATACCCCAGGAAAGGGAATGGTAGCCTCTATGTGTCCACTACAAGATGCCACTGCATCCCACCTGGTCCAGAGCTTCTGATGGGTGCACAGCACAGATGAGGGCATCTATGCAAAACCAAAGCAGGCAAATACATACAGGAAAAAATAAGTAACTGGGGTGCCCACCCCAAAATTTTCTCTGGGCCAGGACAAATCATGCACCTCTATAACATACCACTGCATCCTGCCTGGCCCAGAGCATCCAATATGTACAAAAGCTCTGGGCCAGGCGGGATGCTCATAGAGGACACCCTCCCCTTTCATGAGGTGTATGATTTGTCTTGGCCCAGAGCAGATTTTGGGGTGGGCACCCCCAGTTACTTATTTTTTATGATTTTATGACATCATTATGTACTTATGGTATTTATGATAATCTCAGAAGCCTGATGATTTTGATTGCATAAATGTATCCTTATTCTTGACGGGGAGAGTCCCCCAATCACAGTGATTGTGAAGTTGATGTTGCTGTCAATTTTTCTTCTTTGAACTTCCAAGCAAATAGGGAACTGGGAACTAGGAACCAACTTCAGCACCATATTAGAATGGCATAGGGGGTATTTTCAATTTAACATTGCAGAATGCGAAAAATCCACGCTGACTATAGTATACAGCCACTTTCGTGGCTGTATAATTATGTAATATTTATTTATTAAGAGGATTTATATCCTGCCTTTCCACTGTTAAGAACAGCATTCAGGGCAGCTTAAACTTGGTAAAAACAATAAAAATGCACAATCAATGTAAAAACAATAAGAACGCAGCCAACATAAAACAAGTCACTGCAGTGCTATAAAAATCATACAACTTTTAACACAGATAGAAATCAAGATTTCAATATTATCAGTTCTGTCAATCATCTTATCTAAATGGAGCATGTCTGAGCATGTAAGAAGTGTCTTTAGTACACCGATTCTCACATATCCGATCAGAGAGAGGGAAAATGCAGCCTTCTGTGATAAAGGCTGGAACATGAAGGAGACTTCAATAATAAAATAAAATAAAAGTGCAGTGAATTCTAAAGATCTGGCAAGCGGTGGTAGCATTAGACAGGGTAGCTGTTCCATTCCTATTAGTCTTAAGGTTACACCCCCACTGCATTGACTATCCCTGGGGAGATGGAAGTAGGGTGATCTTTGGTGGGGAGATGCCTGCCAGTCATTTTGAAGAAGGGTATGTATCAAAAAATACTTTTTAGCCTTTTCTGAATTTTAGCCTTGTCTGAATTCTGAGTTGCAGTGGGGCAACAGGGTGAGTGAGGCTGCATTCCAATGCAACTTTACTTAGGAGTAAGCACCATTGAACAAGGTGGGTACAGGGCTGAAAAATGCAAATGCTAGTATCACTGCCTATTCTACAGAGAGGTTTGCTTTTATATCTTGTATCTGTTCAGGGGAGGGAGTGTTTGGAGGAATCAAACCCTTTTATTCCATCCTCCATGATGGACAGGCAGACCTTCCCACTGCATTCACCCCTTAAGACACATATCCTGAGAAACAGGCAACTGAGAAGAAAGCTGCTTCTCCTTGCTGACGCAACTGAAAGTGTATGGGTAAGGGGTAGAGCTGCATATGTTAATCCAATGAGCATGTTCAGTTTTCTAAACTGCTAGATTCTGCTTATGCAGCAGGCAAGCAGACTAAAATTCTTCATTTGGGCACACAACTATTACTTTAAAAATGCTTTGCCAGGCAGCAATAAAGAAGCATGTTTGTTTGCCTGCAGTAAGAAGAGTTGTTTATTCTGCAGTTATTAAAATGAGTAGAGCAGGATTGGGTGCTTATTGCTAAAGGGTGAAATAAAAACATAACTGAAAGTGATCTGAACAAATGGCTATCCTTTATTCTTTTAAAGCACTCACTATCCTCACAACCATAGTGACTATTTCTTCTTCTTCTTTTTCTTAATTACTTGATGGCAAAGGATGAAAACAGCCCTAGAGGAATATAAATATTGCTGTGTACACTAGTGTTATGGGATTGAGGGATGAGATAGATGGTTTCTTTGTGTCCCCTTCAAGCCTGTAATCTTGTATCTGAAGTTGGGATATGCAAGCAGGAAACCTATACTACCGGACAGGCTAGTTTCATTTGTTAAGCTAGTCTGTAGGTTAATGGACTTATCGAATGGTCAATCCACATACCCAAAGGGAGCTATTGGAACTCCTTTCAGGGAGTGGCCGTCCTCCCCCATCACCTGGCTGGAGGCCCCCCCTTCCTGGAGCCAAGGTCAGGCTTGTGCTTTTTTTATTCTAGTCTGAAGAAAGGCTAGGAACTGGAGATACAGGCTTGCTTGATCTGGACACCCAAAGCTATGGGCAATGGGGAGCATGATCTGATGGATTGATAATGCTGTGAAGCCCTTCATCTTAAACTCTGGTTGGAATATGTGTAAATAAAAAACCATATATCCTATAAGACACAATAGTCTCTGTTGATCTTCTTTCCAAGAAAACAAAACTCTGGGTAAAGGCAGGAACCCCTGGAAGCCTTGCATCGCTTGGAAATTGGGGTGGTGTGCAACACTGGTGTCAGCAGCGGGACTGAATTTCCTGGAGGAAGTATTGAGTGAAGTGTGCCTGATTCAAAATGGACGGGTATGGCTACTCTCAGCTTTTGCTTCTTTCAAAATCAAGAACTCTAGTATAAAGTAGTAACTTTTCCCCAAAGTTCCCATAACTGCCACTTCATCTACCAAGTCATCTCTGTTGGTTAGAATCAAGTCAAGGATAGCTGATCTTCTAGTTGCTTCCTCCACTTTCTGTAGGAGAAAGTTATCTCCAACAAGTGAGGAGTTTGTCTCCCAACAGATATTGGGGTAATTGAAATCTCCCATTACACCATGCCTTCTTGAAACACTGGCAATTTGCTTCTCTTTGATTGGGTGGTCAGTAGTAGCCTCCAACCACCATGTTCCTTTTATTCCTTGCCTCATTTATTTATTAATTATCATTATTTTTACCCCGTCCTTTTTCCAAAACTGGAACTCACGGCGGCTTCCAGATAAAAGCACACATATAATTAAAAACATACAAAAGTCTAGATTAAAATCAAATTAAACTATTTACAGTATTAAAACCATTGATACATACAGTTAAAATAATTCAAACTCAGTTTAAAATAATACAATTAGACAATAGCAATGCAGCTAAGCCAGACAGATAGCCTGGACCTAAAAATCTAGATACTTTTGGTCGGGCTACCAAACTTATCTTCCTGTATTTCTGTGCAGGGATATATATATATTATTTTTATCAGCTGATAAGCAAGAGGATTCCCTACTGCAGTTTGCTGCTCCTTTCTGAGAGGCCACTGTTTCTTTACAAAGGAGGAGGACAGGGAGAGAACCAGAACATGTGGCAGGGAGGCAAACAATGTTTCCCCCAGTAGAGAAGCAACTGTGACAGAAGGGATCCTTTGTGAACCAAGGTAAGACACTTTTCAGTTTAGTTAGGTGCTGTTTGTAAAAGTGCAATGCTCAAATGTTCACAGTATCTTTGCAAGGGAGGAAGATGAGGAGAAAATCAGAACAACCTGGCCACACCCCGATAACCCATTTTTGGCCATGCCCCCGTGACCCCTTGTTGGCCATGCCCCCATGCAGCTCCACCAGGTTCAGTGAGCACTAGCCACCACTTAGTAATACCTTGTCCTGTTAAACCCCACTCTTACAATCTGGAGACCGTAGCTATATGTTTCTGCTGAGCTCAGGTTGGCTGACAAGCTTGGCCAATAGATAGGCCACTCTAAAAATGAAAGTCTATAATCAATAAATTGAATCAATGGTTTATTGCCAAGGACTTCAGTCTTGCATGGCACTACACTATCTTGCTCTATCTGATTGCACATTGAAAGACCTATGCTATGAATTATCATAATGCAACTTTGTCCCCTGGTTTTACTTTGTCCTTACTCGGAATCACCTTGGTCTGAGACAATCACAGACATTTCAAAGAAGACCATGATGGCTGTCTTAGCTTAGTTAGGCCAGAGAGAGAGTCTATCACTTTACTGACTAGAGGAAGCTAAGATTACTTCAATTTACAGGCAGATGGAAGGACAATGCTCCATGTTGAGTAGGGTTGCCAGGTCTCCGGTTTTCTGCCGGAGTCTCCGGCAAAAGGGGGCCATCTCCGGCCTCCGGCAATACTTTGTTTAAACTGGAGGATCTCTGGCTTTTCATTGGCCCCCTCAGCCACGCATGCGTGATTGACACACGCATACGTTGGGCTGTGGCTGGCCGCTTTCCCGCCCTCTTTCAGTCAGGCAGCCGCAGGCAGGGACTAGAGACGAGGAGGACTGAGCGCCGCCGCCCCTGCAGGGACTCCTCCAGCAGCAGCCCTTGCCCGCTCCCACCACCCACAGAAGTACAGGTGAGGGTGATGGGTGGAGGCGAGCGGTGGCAGTGGAGGCCAGGCTGGGCCGGCTCCTTCTTAGCCCCGGTCCGGAGCCAGTTCCCCTGGGGCTCAGCAGTCTCTGGCTGGGGGAAAGGACGGCCAGCCGCTTCACCCCTCCTGCTGTGGGTGCCGCTGGGCAGCAGCGGCCGCGATGGGGCTCAGCAGACTCTGGCTGGGGGGGCCTACTGCGGCCGCTGCTGCCCAGCGGCACCCACAGCAGGAGGGGTGAAGCCGCCGGCCATCATTTCCTGAGCAGGGGAACCGGCTCCGGGGCTAAGAAGGAGCTGGCCCTGACCGGTCTCCACTCCTGCTGAGGCTGCCTGGCCGCGTGGGCCCCGTCTCCTAGCAACCGCTGCCGAGACGGGGCCCACGCGGCCTAGCAGCCTCAGCAGGAGCCGTAGAGGGCAGGCCAGGCTGGCTTCTTCTTAGCCCCGGAGCTCCTGCTCTGGAAAGGATGGCC
Source organism: Rhineura floridana (assembly GCF_030035675.1). NCBI lineage: Eukaryota > Metazoa > Chordata > Lepidosauria > Squamata > Rhineuridae > Rhineura > Rhineura floridana. Next base: position 8,591,637 of record NC_084482.1, read on the forward strand.
GACGGCTTCACCCCTCCTCCCTCTGGCTGGGGGGGCCCATCGCGGCCGCTGCCACCCAGCAGCACCCACAGCAGGAGGGGTGAAGCCACCGGCCGTCCTTTCCTGAGCAGGGGAACTGGCTCCGGGCTAAGAAGGAGCTGGCCCTGGCCGGCCTCCACTCCTGCTGAGGCTCTCAGGCCGCGTGGGCCCCGTCTCCTAGCAACCGCTGCCGAGACAGGGCCCACGCGGCCTAGCAGCCTCAGCAGGAGCTGTGGAGGGCAGGCCGGGCCAGCTCCTTCTTAGCCCCGGAGCTCCTGCTCTGGAAAGGACGGCCGGCGGCTTCACCCATCCTCCCTCTGGCTGGGGGGGCCCATCCCAAGAATGTACCAAAAAGCATATAAAATCTGTATTTTACTGAAAGTGTGTCAGGAAAAAATGGCATATTTTAGGCTAAAAATGCATGCATACACCAATTAGTATTTGATGTAAAGCATTTAGAAGTTTCTTATGATTAAGCAGTACACAAATGTCATTAAATGAACAATGCCCACAATAAGGTAATAAATAAGGCAAAATGCCCACAACATGCCTATTTAAAAAAACACAAAAATGAAATGCATTCTGTGCATTAAAAAAATCACAAATTTATATGGAAACAGGACAGAAAATATTTAGGAATGAAGGTATGTGAAACTGGCTTAGGCCAGAAATAGACTGATCTAGCCATCCTTCATAAAAGGCAAAGTGTTTGGATCTTTTTAGTGTACAAAAAAGTCAACTAAGTGTGTGTGTGCAAGGGAGGGGGGCATAATAAAGATTATGCATGATGTGGGGAAGTTCATTTCCCTCTCTCACAGTACTAGAACTTCAGACATTCAATGAAATTAACTAGCAGAACTTCAGGACAGACAGAAGAAAATCTTGAATAAACATATTATTTAAAAAGAAAAGACCTGCACACATCTTCATACCAACCCTGTGAGGTAAGCTAGGCTGAGAGCTTCATGGCCCAGCAGGGATTTGATCCTGGGGTGTTCCAACCTCACTGGTTAGTGCGCGGGGTGGGTGTGTTCTTGTCCAGATACATTAGCCCTCCTTAGACCGGGGCTTAATCTGAGTCAGTGCTCAACCCCTAAACCACTTTTCCATGACAGTGCTCAGCTATGGCAGTAGTGAAGCAAAGTACCTCTGAGGGTATGCAGAGTGCATTTCTTTTGCTGCTAAGTGATTATAGCCACCCTCAGCCATACATTAAGAACTAGGCCAAAGGGCATCCTGGTCAGAGGGTATAAGCTTTCCAACATGCTCAAAACCTTGGCGCCTCTCGTTATAGAAATAAAACCCACTGTGCTTGAACATAAACAGTCCTTTTTAAAACAGGAGGTGGCTTGAGAGAGAGATTTCGCTTGCTGTGGTGTGGGCACACACATGCACACTTCTTTCTTCCTACTGTCACTTCTGACAGAGCTGGCAGTAGGTGAACATAAAGCCAAAAGCAAGCTGGACACCCTTCTTTTCATTCTTTCTCTCACCCTCTTTTCTTTATCACCTCTCATTTGTCTGTCCTTCCCTAATAAAGGCCATGTCAAGTTACTGAACTGTAGAGAACTGCTAAGGATACACAACAGCTTTTGCAAAACTCAGTTTATTATGGAAACCTGATTCTTAGCTGATCTTTTGCCACTGGTCCTTGAACTCATCGGTGAATGTCACCTGGCAATTTACAGTGTGGCAGAGATTGCCTCCTTGCATCCAACTACAGAGCCAGAAACTTCAGCAAAGCACCCAAGAGATTCATCCCAATCTACTTTCTGCCCACTTGGTCCTGCCCTGTAGCTAGCGTGGGGCAAATGGGTGCACTGCCCTCCCCTAGAGCTGTGTTTTTCTCCCCACCCCCACCCCATTTTTTTTAAAAAAATGTGTTTTTAATTTGTGACATGACAGTCTCCATTTAAATAATGACAGCTTGTTTTAAGAACAGGAGCAATTTAAGAATAGGACCCTCTGAAAAATTCAGTGAATAAGGTAGAGCGAGTGCACAACAAAAGCTTCATCTAGAAGAGCCCCCCAAACTATGCTCATTCATGACTTTTCCCTGACTGAGGGTGGATTTTTCATTATCACAATCACCCTATAATTAAGGGATCCAGAAAAAAAGCGTATATAGTAACATGGCCATTGAGGAATTAAATATTAGAACTTTGTATTATGGATTGAGAGCCAGTATGGTGTAGTGGTTAGAGTATTGGACTAAAACCTGGGAGACCAGGGTTCGAATCCCCACACAGCCATGAAGCTCCCTGGGTGACCTTGGGCCAGTCACTGCCTCTCAGACTCAGAGGAAGGCAATAGTAAACCACCTCTGTCTGAATACTGCTTACCATGAAGACCCTATCTGGGATCAACTTGAAGGCAGTCCATTTCCATTTTGCATCACCCTAAGCTTGTGAGAAAGAATGACCTTGTCACTTCAGATGGACTTAGGAACACCCTATTTTAGGTAAGATTTCTATTTTAATCTCCAATCAGAGAATTTTTTTTGAATGGTATGCTCCAAGCAACTGTGGTTGATACAATGTATCATGTTTAATGATGTCACTAGGGCCCGCCCCATGACATCACTAGGGCCCGCCCCATGACATCACTAGGGTCCGCCCCGTGACGTCACTAGGGCCCGCCCCGTGACGTCACTAGGGTCCGCTCCGTGATGTCACTAGGACCCTCCCCCATTTTCTCAGGTTTTTGAATGGCTCCGACCTGGCAACCCTAATGTTGAGAGAGACAAAAGCCAACTCAGATCTTCTTTCCTGTCCAAGTCTCTGACTTGCCTTCTGCTCCTCTGCCTTTTGATGCTTCTCACTTTAGGTGAGAGAGTGTCATAACTTTGTGGCTGAAGTGATTAATTAGAGGCATCATAGGGTTGGGGAACATGTGTTGGACTACACATCTGCCCCCACAACAGCAGGGCTCAATAAGTGAAGTGTCATATTTTCCTACTCTCCTCTTCACCGCTCTAATCAACTGTGACACATAGACTAGCTGTTCAGAGATACACCCACCCCCTCTCCTGTCCCCAAAGGACTGATCATTTAAAACATGAGCCAGGATAATGAGTTGATGAAGTCTAGGTAAACTGTTAGCTGGGGAGAATTCTGTTAGTAACCTGAGAGTTGTATTGGTCAGAAAGGTGAGAAGACCCTGTCGGAAAGGCAAAGGAGGTTCTGCATGAGTGGAAGGGGAACTCTTGCCTTTTGAGCCTGTAACAGAGGGAGACCAGAAAGAGTGCCAGCAGGGTCTGGTGTGGACCCCAACAGCTGTAAAAAGACACCCAGCTATATGAGAAGGTGTTGTATCTCCCCCTGCCAAAACTCACTCTTCAGGAAGAAAGAGTTATTTTTCCTTGAGACTTTCTCATGCCACACACTACTAGAGCCCCCACTTCCACACTCCACCTGGTGCAAGTAGAAATCCTAATTCCACAGACCGAATCTTTAAGCCAAGATGTTGCTAGGGTCCTTGTTTTCTCCTCCAAGTTACACAGGAAGTGGATTGAACTGTGAAGGACCAAGCCAAATTGTGTTTGCATTTTGACAAATTTGTAGGGCACGACTTCTCAGAGGAAGTCAGGTCTCATGCTCCCCTGGTGCATTCACTATAGCTGCTCAATTTCCCTGCTTTTAAGATTGATAGAAATGTCTGTGGGCTATAGGTACATTCTTAAACCGCAAGGATTTTTTTACCTATTAGTGAATTCATAGTTCTATTATAAAGACATTTTGTACATTATATGCCTGCTTCCTCTTTCCATACCTCCAAATCATTTTGAGGGAGCCAATATTCTGTTCAAAGGCAGGGAAGACTGGCAGAGATGTGTAGAATTTTAAAACAATGGGGGCTATGAGGTGAGCCATTCCATACATTGAAGGGGATGTGACTTCCTACCTCAAGGGGATGAACCTGGGCTCCCATGTCACTGACATTAATAGTTAGGAGCATTCTAAGTCACATGGGTATTCTACTGTACGTTCAAATAATATTCTTTATCTTTCTTCCTTAAAACCAAGTAATGTGCATGCATGCATTAAACACTATACTGTGACAGCTGCTGACAGCTGTAGAGTTGATTGCTTACTCATAGTATAGAATGCTTGACTGATGTCTCATCAGTGGGAGCTAATGATCAATGAGTCTGCAGACAGATGATGATGATGATGATGATGTATTAAATTTATATCCTGCCCTTCTTCTCAGTAGGAGCCCAGGGTGGCAATAATTTCAGAATAATAATTAATTTTCTAGTTTTTGGAATTAAATGCCCAGCTTGGATGTGATACCCTCCAGCTGAGGGGAAGGAATTGAAAAACAGGAAATGGCACTTTAAATTGAAACAGAGAGAGTTGGAGTTTGCTGGAATGGGATGCTACCCTGTTGGAGGGATGCGTGAATTGGTCTGGGGGGGAGGGGTGTATTGTCCATTGCAGTAGTGCCTGTTTGTCACCACTTACATTCTTTTGTATATTATATTCCGGCTCTGGGTCGACTGGGAAGGCCTCGGTCCGGGCAGATGGCCTGCCGCCCTCGTATGGCAGCAGCTATTGCTGTAAACCACCCAGAGACCTTCTGCTATGGGGTGGTATATAAATGTAATAAATAATAATAATAAATCATAATAATATTCTAAAGCTATTCTGTGTCTCCAGTGGTAAAGTGCAGTACTACCCCTGGAATGCCTCACCAACTTGGAAGTTTGGAGCATGTAAATACTTACAGTGTTTCTCATCAAAGTCAAGAGGAACTGGAAACTTCCATAGTTTCTGAGTGAGAGGTTTCTGTCACCCCACTCTATATAGGAATTGAGAAAACTGAGCAAGCAGACTCATGTGGGCTGTCAAACAGCAGGGCAATAATAACTTCATTATTACCTCAGAGATGCTAGGGCTGCCGACGCAGCAGCCCTTCTGCTGACCACACTGCTGCTTGACAGTTTGCAATGTCTGTAATTACAAGAGGGGCTCCTGCTGCACACCTTGCTTCTCATTAGCTCCCCGCTGCTATGCCACATGGGCAGATGAGAAGGACTCCAGGCTGCATTACTGTAACGTGCTCTATGTGGGGCTACCCGTGAGGTTGGTCCGGAAGCTGCAGCTGGTGCAAAATGCAGCGGTGAGACTGCTCACTGGGGCAGGATATCATCAACATGTCACCCCTCTGCTGAAAGAATTGCACTGGCTGCCCATTTCCTGCCAGGCTAAGTTCAAAGTTCTAGTTTTGTGTACAGCTTGGGACCAGGATACGTGAAAAACTGTCTTATTCCTTATGTACCCAGTCAATCGCTGTGCTCTGCGGGTGAGGGCCTCCTGTAGATACCATCTTATGAGGAGGTCCATTCCGCACAACATAGGAAACAGACCTTTAGTGTAGTGTCACCTATCCTTTGGAATTCCTTCCCCATAAATATTAGACAGGTGCCGTCTCTGTTATTTTTTTGGCGCCTACTGAAGACCTTCCTCTTTCAACAAGCCTTTGAAGTAGAGACTTTATCCCAGACTGTGTCTGTGATGGAATTGCTTTTTAATATGTTTTTAAACCTTTTTGTTTTTAAAAAAGGATGTTTTTAAAACTTTCTAAAAATGTTTTAAAAGATGTTTTAATATATTTTCAGGTCTGTTTTTATGAAGTTTTAGTGTTTTAGTTTGCCATCCTGGGCTCCTACTGGGAGGAAGGGTGGGATATAAATCTAATAAATAAATAAATAATAAATAATTGTAATATTTTGTCTCTCAGGAAAGGAGCCCATTGTTCAAATCTGTATGTAATCAAACTAGTTATAGAGTGAATACCACCACCTCTCTCCACAAAACAAGATCCCATCACCATATGACTCATACTAGGTATAGAAAACGAAGAGTGGCACCTCCCTGATCTGATCCAATTGGATTCTGCTTTGAAGCTTTTACTTTTGAGGCTATAAAAACTCCAGGCTTCACAGTAAAATTGTTATGAGCTCTAGTTACCCACTTGCTGAATCACTTGTGTGGGTTCTGGCTCCCCAGATCCACTCTGCTGATGCGGAATAGCTTACAAAAGTTACTTTTTTGAACTACAACTCCCATCAGCCTCAGCCAGCATGGCCACTGGATTGGGCTGATGGGAGTTGTAGTTCAAAAAAGTAACTTTTCCAAGCTCTGCGACTTGCTGAATCAGTTAGGCAGCCAGAACTCAGAGATCTGACCTCCTTGCTTTTCCTTGACTGTCTCTGGTTTCCTGCTTGCTGCATCTGCATCAAAAGTCCACTACAGTTCCTGCTTCCCCTGGATCCTTGGTTAGTTGAAGGAGAGATCCAAGAAACCATTTTCAGGGTTTCTTCCTGTTTGCTGCATTTACAGTTTTCCTACCTGACCCAGGAGTTTCACACACCCCTTCTTCAGGATTGCCCACAAGGGCTAGGAAAGGTACATCTTGCTCCTTTTCTGTCTTCTGGAGGTCCTTACCCTGTAAACCATAGACTCCACATCTGTTCCCTCTGCCTGTCTTTTCGTGTGTGACTGTGTTTCAGAAGCCCCTCTTTGGGCCTTCCTGCCTAGCTGCTCACAACTGAGACTTAGACTGCAAAGTGAGCCATGAGAGAGAGCAGACTAGTTGTGTCTCTGTGCTGAACTCACCCCACCACTCCATCTCCACTTTTGCCTTCATATGTGTGCATATTATTTATTTATTTATTTATTTATTTATTTATTTATTTATTATTTGATCCATATCCCACCCTTCCTCCCAGCAGGAGTCCAGGGTTAGGGTATTGGGGTTGCCAGGTCAGAAGCATCCCAAACCCTGAGATTTCAAGGGTGGGCCCTAGTGATGTCACAGGGGCAGGACCGATTGATGTCATTAAGCATGATACATTAAGCATCAATCACAGTTGTTGGCGCATACAATTCAAACAAAAACATTTCTCTGATTGGAAATGAAGAAAGCTTAGCTAAAAGATGCAGCCTGAGTAGGAAACATTTAATCTAGCCTACTTGCTTCTGGCAAGAAGGGTTTAAGTGCCCTCAGACCAGGCCTGTCACCAGAAGGCCATAGTAGGAAGATGGGAGCAGTCAAAGAGTAAAGATGAATGCCCTGAAGGCTCCAATTCTAAACACATTTACTAAGCCCCATAGAACTCAATAGGACTTACTTCTGAGTAGATATGGTTTGGATTGTGCTGTTGGTAAAGCCTGACTAGGGATCCTCCGCAAAGATACCCATATCCAAGCAGGGTTGGAATGTCCTGCCCCTCCCTGACCTTGGGGGCTGCAGTTAATGCAGAATTCTGTGGCACGATTGCTAACACGAGTGAGACCCTATCAGCACATAATGCCTCTGCACCGATTGCCGATTTGCTACCAGGCAAAAACAGCCTGGTAAAGGTCATCCATCAGGGCTCTGAAGGCCAATTCAGTCCTGTAACCAGGCCTGAACCCAGACTGGGATGGGTCAAGATAATCTGTTTCATCCAAGAGTATTTGCAATTGCTGTGCCACAACCCTCTCTTGCAATTCTCCCTTCCCCATGCACAACTTTTAAAGATACAGAAGACCTCTTGGTTGCCAGGCCCAGCCTCCAAGAGGTCTTCTGTAGCTTTAAAAGTTGTGCAGGGGGAAGGGAGAATTTAACCTTGTGCTTTTTCCCATTAGTGTTGAGAAAACCTGCACTTGGCTGAATGTTCTCCTCTTAAAGATGCAGAGTCATTCTCAGGCCCTGAGCCTGGCAACCCTATATAGGATACAATTAGGTAAGATAAGGTCTGGTTGCAGCTGTACCAATTTGTTGGTGGGAGGGGGGAGAGAAAAAAATGACCCTTTATAGTACAAAGATCCATCAATCTCCTTAAGGCAAGTAAAATGTGATGCATGTAATACAAGGACTGACCTGCAATCCAGTACTTGTCTACTCAGAAGTAAGTCCCATTGGGTTTAATGGGACTTACTCCCAGGCGGGTATGTATTGTGTACACACTTACCTGGGAGTAAGTCCCACTGAACCCAATAGAGCTTACTTCTGAGTAGACATGTATTGCATTGCAGCCTTAGTTTCCTTTTTCCATATTTTAATTCTGCCTTCTGTATCTTCACAAGAGCCCTGCGAGGTAGGTTAGGCTGAGAGTTAGGGACTGGTCCAAGGCAATAAATAAGCAAAAACAATGATGAGTAAAAATTTTAAATGTGAAAATGCTCATGCTCAGAGTATTTTTGTCGGTGTTTGTCAAGGCTTTGTGCATGGGTTTCATGTCTACATCTGGAGGGCCAAAGGGTCCTCAGCACACCTGATCTGAGCTTCCGGCCAGCCCATTTTATAAAGTTTTTACACTACTTGTTTTAACTGCTGTCAGCAATATGTTGAGCGTTATTTCAAATTGTTCTGATGTAGTTTTATTATTGTGAGCCACCCTCAGCAACCTCTGGGGAGAGAGGGTGGATTGTAAATTTGAAATAAAAATAAAATGGAAGCACTAAGAGGGATGCTTTCTGTGCTTCAAGGTTGCCCGAGAGACTGCAACCTGCACTGGATTCCTGCATTGAGCAGGGGGTTGGACTCGATGGCCTTACAGGCCCCTTCCAACTCTATACTCTATACGATTCTATGACATTAAAGTCTTTATTAGTTCATCTGCAGATTCTAATCAGGGCATCTAACTAGTTTGCTGTCAAAGGAGCAAAGACTTACGGTATGGGTCGTGTTTTATATTTTAGCATTACATAAAACCGTGTTGATCCAGCAGCTCAAGTTAGGCAAAGCAGAAGAGGGCTCTTAATACAGGGTGATCTTAAGAGAGAGGGGATGGGCCTTTTAACGCCAGGAATGGGTGGGTCACCTTTCATAGAACCAGAAGAGTAGAGTTGGAAGGGGCCTATAAGGCCATCAAGTCCAACCCCCTGCTCAATGCAGGAATCCAAATCAAAGCATTACCAACAGATTCTTCTCTTCTCCAGGCTAAACATGCCCAGTTCTTTCTTTGTTTCCAGTCCCCTGATCATCCTTGTTGCCCTCCTCTGAATCTGTTCCAATTTGTCTGCAACCTTCTTGAAGTGCGGAGACCAGAACTGGGCGCAGTATTCAAGATGAGGCCTAACCAGTGCTGAATAGAGGGGAACTAATACTTCACGCGATTTGGAAACTATACTTCTGTTAGTGCAGCATTTGCCTTTTTTGCAGCCACATCACACTGTTGGCTCATATTGAGCTTGTGATCAAGGACAATTCCAAGATCCTTCTCACGCTTCGTATCGCTGAGCCAAGTATCCTCCATCTTATAACTGTGCATTTGGTTTCTTTTTCCTAAGGTTTCTTAACCTTTGGGTGCTTCCTTTTCTTTCCCACCATCATTCCTCCATCTTGATGATCCCTTGTTTCTCTCTCTCTCCTCCGCAGAGCTTTTCCACCAACAGCCAACGTATTTTATGCCGTGAACAGCACGTGCCTGGACTTCATGCTCCGACCAGGCAGCCAGTGCAATTCTTTCAGCAGTGGGGTGACATGTTGGTGATACTCTGCCCCAGTGAGCAGTCTCGCCGCCGCATTTTGTAGCAGCTGCCGCTTCCGGACAGACCTCAAGGGCAGCCCCACATACAGTGCATTACCGTAATCCAGCCTGGAGGTTACCAGTGTGTGGACAACAGTGGTCAGGGTATCCCGGTCCAGAAAAGCCACAATTGTCTTGCCAGCCTAAGCTGGTAAAAGGCACTCCTAGCCACTGAGGTCACCTGGGCCTCTAGTGACAAAGATGGATCCAGCAGCACCCCCAGACTATGGACCTGCTCTTTCAGAGGGAGTATGACCTCATATCAGACTTTGTATGCTAAATGTTCTCAATTTGATTCCTAGACAGAGCAAAAGCACCTCCATTCAAAGTTCCTCGTAGTGGCTAGGACACCATTTTGAATTAAGGGGGGGTTGAAAGTATGCCTATAAATGCCCCCATTACTCACACACTGACTGGTGTTATCAGTCCTCCTGGACACAAGGGACCTTTTAAGAGTGAATAGAAAGCACTACTGAAAATTGGCAATCTTTTCATCAAAGGAATCAAACTTGGAAGACCACGACTGAAAGTAAACCGCAAAGTTTTATTAAAAGGGTAAATAGGTGAAGAGAGCAATCGAGATGCCCACAGGGCAAGTCAGCCACCACCCGCATCCACATCCCATCACTCATGCTGGCTGGGGTGAAGGTAAAGTTAGTCCTTCCTTAATTTATGATGACAATCCCAAAAATTTAGACTCGTTGCTTTCTTCAGTACACCCAAAGATCTTTCAATTTCCTTATCACAACCAGGTCACAAACTCCAGGAACTGCAAAAATTAAACCAAAATTCTATATTCCAGGAGAGGCTTGTAAAAGTTCAGAGATACATTAGGGAGTATAGGATTGAATTAGACAATTGTTCCATCTAGCTCAGTATTGTCCACACTGACTGGCAGAGTCTCTCCAGGATTACAGGCAGGGAGTCTTTTCCAGAATTTCCTGGAGATTCAAAGTGGGACCTTCTGTGTACAAACCAGCTGCTCTGCCACTGAGCTACAGCCCTTCCCCTGAAAGGTTCTCTCCTTCAGCTTGTTTGTAAATAAGAATAGGTGGGAAATGGGGATGACGCTGTTCTCTCGGCCCCGTTGAAGCTGCTGTCAGCCATCTGTCAGCCATCCAGACACCCATCTTCAAAGTAAGACGTAGGCCCCATAACTGGGTTTTTATCAAAACTTATATGGTAGAAACAACAATCCTCACATTCAGCTATTCTTAGCCAGCACCTTTCCTGATCTGCCAGCCTTTGGCCTAGGCATAGTGATCCCTATTTGGCTTTAATCATAGAATTAAGTGGACCTGCTCCTTCTGAACACTGCCTCTGTATGCTGAAAACCATTCCCAGAAGCAGGGAAGGGATGAGGACCCCGTGAGAGTCCAAGAGATCAAATATGGAACAGCAAGACCCAGCTACCCCTGAAGCAGGACTTGGACCTGATGTCATTAAGACTGAGAGCCATGGGGAAGAATTCTCGGGGGGAAACATGCAGAAGATCTCGGGGGAGAATCCATTCAGCTCAGATGTGCAGCACCAGCAGTTCCGGCGTTTCCGCTACCAGGAGGCTGAGGGGCCTCGAGAGGCTTGCAGCCGACTCCACCTTCTTTGTCGTGAGTGGCTGAAGCCAGAGCAACACTTGAAGAACCAGATCCTGGACCTGGTGATCCCAGAGCAGTTCCTGGCTGTCCTGCCCCCAGAGATGGAGAGCTGGGTGAGGGAGTGTGGGGCCAAGACCAGTTCCCAGGCAGCGGCCCTGGCCGAAGGTTTCCTCCTGAGCCGGGCAGAGGATGAGAAGCAGGAAGAGCAGCAGGTGAGAGGGTTTCATCCCGACCAGGGTCAGCCAATATGGTGCCTTCCAGATGTTGTTGAAGTAAATGTCCTATAATATAATCATTGGCCATTCATCATATTGCCTAGTGCTGATGCAGGCTGGAGTCCAGCAACCTCTGGAGGGCACCACCTTGGCTACCCCTGATACCCAACACCCCCCTGGGTTTTGCCTCTGTTAGTCCTCTTCTCATCCTGCTCCCCGTTATATGACTTGAGTTCTTATTATGCTGTTTCAGGAAAAGTCTCTCTATGCAGAAATAGGAAGTGATTTCCCTGAGGCAGAGAGGACTCCATTGGGCACCAGGCAGAGGCTGCTGGGTAAGGATGAATGGGACGTATCTCCATTTGGTCTGTCTCCATTGATTTTGACTCCAGTACTCTTGTCTCGAGCCTGTTCCACACCTCAGAAATGCTCCTACCTACATCATAATTTTGTACGTGGGAACCAGCACTTTGATTTGTGGCCAAGAGCTCAATGAGGAGAGATATTTTATCACACAACTGAAACATAAACACCTGAAACTCACTCCACTGATAAGACCCTTGTACAGTTAGACCCATATGGTTTATCCTCTGAGAATACCATATACTAATTGGGCCCATTTTCTTTATCACAGGTGATGGAATGATGTCAGCAAGACCTAATAAATCATCTCCCCTTTCTGGTGGAGGAGAAGTTGTTGCTATCGCCCCAGATCAGGTAGGGGGAAGACTGAGAAGGGGGAGAGGCTGGGGGCAGCCTGGGTGCCTCACTGTCCCTGGGTTTGAATGAATTTCCCTCCAACTCTTTGCATCTCCCAAAGCCATCCTCAACAAAAGCTGTGAATGCCATTTAAGAAGGTTTCTGTCCTTAGAACAATATCAGCCACCTCACCTTAACAACATTTTGCATGTAGGTGGCAGATAATCTTTATGCTTTCTGTGATGACAAAATGTATTGTTTTTCTTTTAGGATGCAGTGTCTGGAGGATGTGGCTGTACAGTTCACGGAAGAGGAGTGGGCTTTGCTGAATCCTGACCAGAGAGCTCTGCATAGCGAAGTCATGGAGGTGATTTCTGGGACTCTGTCCTATCTTGGTTTGGTCATAATTTGTTATGTGCCTTCAAGTCGGTCACGACTTATTCCAACCTTATGAATTAGCGACCTCCAATAGCATCAGTCATGAACCACCCTGTTCAGATCTTGTAAGTTCAGGTCTGTGGCTTCCTTTATGGAATCAATCCATCTCTTGTTTGGCCTTCCTCTTTTTCTATTCTCTTCTTTCCCCCTCCTCCCAACATTATTGTCTGTTCTATTGAATCATGTCTTCTCATTATGTATCCAAAGTATGATAACCTCAGTTTCATCATGTTAGAGTCTAATGATAGTTCTGCTTTAATTTGTTCTAACACCCAATTATTTGTCTTTTTCACAGTCCATGGTATCGGTCGTAATATCTGTTTTCAGATTCCACATTTCTAGATTTAATGAACATGAATATTCTGATGTAGTGCCACCTATTTCAACTGGGATTCTTAATCTTCTGCAGATAACCTTGAATGGACAGCCATGAACACAGATCTCTAGTTATGTCCTTCTAAAACAATGGTCCAATTCACTGGAATTTTTCACTAAAATGTTTCCCCAAGTGCTAACAGAGCATATCCGAGCTTTATTTGAGTTTCTATTATAGCCCACGAGGTGCAGCATTTGGCATTCTGGACTTTGGGAAGACACATCCAAAGCTTCCCTCTTAGTTTGTCTTTTCTCCTAGAAAGTGGGGCAGAGTGGTGGCAATGCATCATGCAATTTTGGGGAGCACTGAACACAGCTGGCCAGCTGCCGCCCGTCCCTCCCTCCCCAGTCCCGCCTCCCCCCCCCACGCTTTATGCCTTGACTGCCACCTTGGCCTGCGCCTTCTGGAACTCCTGCTGCAGCCGCGCCTGCATCTCCCGCTGCTGCTCCGACTGCTTGTCATATTCCTGCATCTGCGCCTCGTACCGCTTGCTGCAACGACACCATGCAGGGGGGGAGTCAGGGGCTGGGCCTTTGCCCACAGCCAGAGAGCACCAGGATCGTCCCTGGGGGAGTCAGGGCAGGAAACACCAAGCCCTGCACACTTCCATGGGGCAAGAGCACAGGCCTCTTTCTCTCCTCCAGAACCCTGCAGAGAATCGGTTCTTCCATTCAGCTGCTGTCCATCCCAGGAACAAAAAAGAAACACGGCAACACCCAGGGAGAAGGTGTGAAGAAGGCCCCATTTGGAGACAGGCCATAGCTCAGCTTTTGGGGGTGCCACACTACCTACCCCAGCCTAGCCCAAGTACGTTCCCTACAGTGACCAACCAGACGCCTCTGCAAAGGGCATCAAGGCAACATCCCTCCCCTGTGCTTTACCCCTTAGCAAGCGGGATTCAGAGGTAGACTGCCTCTGGACTGGGGAGCCCTATTTAACTACCATGGCTAAGAACCGAAGAACAGGGTTTGATAATCTGAAAGAACTGGGCATGTTTAGCCTGGAGAAGAGAAGACTGAGGGGAGATATGATAGCCCTCTTCAAGTACATGAAAGGTTGTCACACAGAGTAGGGCCAGGATCTCTTCTCGATCGTGCCAGAGTGCAGGACACGGAATAATGGGCTCATGTTGCACGAAGCCAGATTTCAACTGGACATCAGGAAAAATTTCCTGTTAGAGCCATATAATGGAACCAATGACCTAGCGAGGAGGCCACCCCTCAGGCCATAGGGGTGGGGTGTCCTGACGATAGCAAATCTTTGGCCACCCACCCAATGTCGGAATTTCTCTCTACTGACATGCGTAGCAGAGATGCGGGGGGGGAGGCGGGACTGGGGAGGGACGGAGGGAGGGGGGGCGGCAGCTGGCCAGCTGTGTTCAGTGCTCCCCAAAATTGCATGATGCACTGCCACCGCTCTGCCCCACTTTCTGAGGAACGGAGGGTATTGAGCAAGCTTAGTGTGTGTATGTGTGAATCTTTGCTAAGATTCTACCTTCTCTGAAAATTAGTCGGAAAGAGACTTTAAGCTTTAAAATAAGAAACAACTACTTTATTCTGGAAGTACATGCTTGATAGGAAAGAGTCCTTACATCTAGCTAACTAACTATGTTGGAGCAGTCTGCACTGGTCCCAGTGCAGCTCTCATCCTGGTTGAGAGGAGAGACAAAGAGAAGATATCTGCTCCCCTCTCAAGAGAAAGAGAACACAGAGAGAGGCGGGAAGGAACTGGGATCAAACATCCTGTTGCTTATCAGTCTAGCAGGAAGGGAAGAGACGGCAGGATCAAAGGGATCGGTATAGCCTCAACCAGGAAGAGGTCTAGCTCTCTAGCTACCCTTATTAACCCCATGCAGCCTCAACCCACCAAGTTGGAGTTGAACCTCATACATTCCAACACCCCTTCTCAACGAGAACTTGGTTCATTCTACAATCTTGCCTCATAGTTTCTGGTGTCGGACTTTGCCCAATGGTTTGGTCAAAGCATCAGCTGTCATCTCTTCTGTTGGACAGTAGGCCATCTCTGGAAGTCCTTTCCCCCTTATGTCCTTGAGGTAGTGGAACTTCACATCAATGTGCTTCATGTGAGAACTTTGCCCTTCTGATTCTGCAAGTCTTATGCAGGCTTGATTGTCCTCAAGTATTCTGATAGGCTCTGGTTCAGATATGCCCAAGTCTCCCAGAAGCTTGCGTAGCCACAGCATTTCCTTGCATCATCAGCTGATACGTACTCAGCCTCAGTAGATGAATGTGCTGCAGTCTCTTGCTTTCGACTTGTCCAGCAGATAAGTGACTGCCCATAGTAGAACAAGTTTCCACTGGTTGACTTGCGATCTTTGGTGTCTCCAGCCCAGTCAGCATCAGCATATCCTAGAAGGTTAGGATCTCGAGTAGCTGATAGCTTTAGTTTTAAGTTTGCAGTGCCTTTCGGATATCTTGCCACTCTCTTGACTGCTTCCCAGTCTTTCTTGTTTGGCAAGCTGGTTTTTCTGCAAAGGTATCCCACTGCTACTGCCACATTTGGTCTGGTTATTGTGCTGATGTACAGGAGTCTCCCTATAGCTTGTCTGTACCTTTCGTTGTCTTCCCAGGGTTGATTGTTCTGGTCTGGTTTCAAGTATCCTACTTCCATTGGTGTAGGTGCTGGACTCTCAAGTAGGTCTTGAATCTTTTGTTTTTGGTTTAGCAGAAACGATCCCTTGCCCTCTCTTTCAATTTGTATTCCAAGGTAGTATGTGATGTCGCCTAGACTTTTCACTTTAACTTCCTTGCTTAGATTTTTTACTAACTCATACATGTCTTGTGGATTCTCATAAGCCAGTAGTAAATCATCTACATAAATAAAAATATAAGTCCATTTGTTGTTCTTGAATCTGCTATATAGGCATTGGTCTGCTTCGCCTCTTTTATAGCCTTGTTTCAAGAGCATTTGGTTCAGTTTGTCATTGCATGCTCTTGCAGCTTGTTTCAGTCCATAGATGCTGTTTTGCAGTTTGCATACTAGGGTTTCCTTTCCTGGTATTTCAAAGCCTGGTGGTTGTTGCATGTAGATTTCATCTTCTATTTCCCCATGCAAGAACACTGTTTTTATATCCATGTGTTCCACCTGCATTTTCTTGTTAGCAGCAACACTTAGGAGAGTTCTGATTGTTGTATGTCTGACTACAGGAGCAAAGGTTTCATAGTAGTCTTGTCCATACTTTTGAGAGTATCTTTTGGCCACTAGTCTTGCCTTGTATCTCTCAATGTTCCCTTCAGCATCTGGCTTTTTCTTGAATACCCACTTGCAACCTACAGCTTTCCTTCCTTGAGGAAGCTTGCTAAGTGTCCAAGTTTTGTTCTTGTGTAGAGCTTCCAGCTCTTCCTTGGCTGCCTGCCTCCACCTCTCAGCTTCAGGTTTGGGTAAGGCTTCCGGGTCTCAGGCTCTGGAAGTTCATCAGCTCTTGCAAAGTAGGACAGTCTCAGTAGAGGTAGAGCGTCTTGGTGCAGGATTCTCTGCTGCCCCTTCTGGCTGTGCAGGTTCCCCTTCTTGCTCTGATTCCTCACTGTCCTCCAGTGCTGGCATGTTGCTGTAATCTGTAGTGCTGTATGGTATTTCTACTTCATCTTCTTCACTGTTGTGGTCTTGGGATGGTGCCAAGACAGCTCTTTGGATTTCAATCCTTTCTGTTTTGGGATTTAGGATTCTGTATCCCTTTTGCTTTGAAGAATATCCAACGAAGATTCCTTCCTTTGTAGTGTTGTCCAATTTGGTTCTCTTCTGGTGTGGAATGTGACCATACACTTTTGATCCAAACACCTTTATATGAGCCAAACTGGGTATGTGCCCATACCATAACTCGAATGGAGTCTTGTTGCCATTCGCCTTTGTTGGCAAACGATTTTGTAGATAGGTGGCAGTATACACTGCCTCTCCCCAATGCTTCTGTGGGAGATTAGCATCTTCCAGCATGGATCTCACCATCTCAATTAGGGTTCTGAAATTTCTCTCCGAGACTCCGTTCTGCTCTGGGTTGTGGGGTACAGTGGTTTGATGCTCAATCCCATTTTCTTTTTCTTTTCTTTTTTTTTACAATAATTTTTATTCAAATTTTCATAAAACAGAAAACAAAATCATAAAACATTCAAAGACAAAAAACAAAACAAAACAAAAATGATTAAACAAAAAAAATAAAATGTTGACTTCCCATTTGTCACATATCAAATCAGTTATAGGTCTACAATATATAACAATCCTGTCTCTTAAATCATATTATAAAATCACTTTCCTCCAGTAGTTATCTTAATTAATCATCAAATCTCATAAACATTACTTTATTCTTTCCACAAAAAGTCAAAGAGAGGTTTCAATTCTTTAAGAAATATATCTATCAATTTTTTTCCAAATAAACATGTCAATTAATCCATCTCATTAATAATTATAATAATCTTATTGTCATAACCATAGTCCAAATAAACATTTCGATTAATCCATCTCATCAGAATCTGTTAAGTCCAATAATTTCAATAGCCATTATTCCATTATCCCTATTAGTTCCATCTTCCATCTTCAATAGTCCTGTTAAGTCCAGTAATTTCAGTGACCAATCTTCCATTATCAGTATTCCATAATAATCTTGCTGTTGTAGCCATAGTCATATAATAAGAGTCTGATGGGAATTTCCTCTAACCCAAATATTTTCTTGCCATCCATTCTGAATAAGTTGCTGAAATACTGTTGTAAAGTCATATCTGTGTTCTTCTTTTTTACAAAATGCACTGGCTCATCTCTTAAGAGTTTTTCCATTGTCACATGGCTGCAGTTAATTCCATAGATTTTCTCTATATCAAGCTCCATCACATCATTCCAGTCCAGAAGATTATCCAAGCCATTGATAACTTTATCTCTAATATCTTCATTAATTTCTTCAGAGATAACGTTAAATTCCAAACAGTAGATTTTATTTCTAAAATCCATAAACTCCAGATCTTTTTCCAATTCCACATTTGTTCCAATCTCCAGGGCTTGTATCTTCCCTTTATTTTTTCTTTTCTCATCTCTGATCTCATTCTCCTCTCTCACAGGATCCCCTATTTCTTTAAGCTCCTGCGTCATTTTGCTCAGTTCAATTTTCAGCTCCTTACTACCCTGTCGCAGGGTTTGTTTCGTTATCTCAATCTCATCCATTATTTTCTGAAACATAGTTACTTCCAGATTCTCAGCCACTTTCTTGATTGCCATTTTTAAAACCACGAAAACAAAGCAAAACAAAAATAAAGAAGAACCACTTCTTATTTCAGCAACAATTGGGTTAATATTCCAGGCTTGATGACATCACAGTATAAACAGAGCAACCTGCCTTATCTCTCTATGTTCAAGAATGCAAAACAAATTTAGTTCCCAGCATCAAAACAGTTAGTGGCGTCGTGAAGAAGCAGATTCGTCAAAATAAAATAGACCAAAAAGAGAATAGTCCCAGACAATATAATATTCCTTGGAATAGAAATCAGGAATAGAAATCCCTCTTCTGTTTATATCTTTAGAATGCACTTCCAGGACAGCTTTTTGCGACAGAAACAGAGATAAGCTGTTAATTTCGTGAATAACAGAGAAGAGTTATAGCTCACCCAGAAGTTGTCCAAAGCCGATCAATCTGACAAATCTCCTTTTGCTGCAACAATTTAAACCAAGTAAAAAAAATAATAGAAAGAAGGGTGCTTGCCTGTTAGTCTGTTCTCTCTTTAAAGAAAAGATAAACGTATCGCTTAAACAGATAGAGCTTGTTCGGAAGTCCGTCCGGCATTGTTGGCTGGACCTTATCTCATAAATTAATGAAATCCAGTCCTCCTAACAAAAACAGGCTTTTGAGGTTGATCTCTACGTTTCTCCCTGCCCGGGAGAAATTTCATCAGTCAAAAAAAAAAATGTTCTGACTGATTTATATCTGAATAAGCTTCTTTTGAGGCGGGAGCCCGTCCCAAAAGCAGGTACAAGCGAAGTCACCCTTCCCGGAAGTCAATGCTCAATCCCATTTTCAAGCAGAAACTGCTGGGTAGCAAGTGACATGTACTCTCCCCCGTTGTCAGAATGTAGAATCTGTGGTTTTCTCTGAAATTTAGTGGTCACCATTGCCACATATTCTTTGAGTTTCTGAAGCGTTTGCCCCTTCTCCTTCAACATATATATCACAGTGGATCTTGAATAATCATCAATAAAGCTGACAATATATTTGTTTCCACCAGTTGAAGTGATTGGCATTTCACAAATGTCGCTGTGAATCTGCACAAACTGCACATCCATGCCCCGACCCCACAAAATAATTTTTCTAGTCTGTCTATTTTGTTACAGTGCTACAGCACTAGTGTGAGCCGCTCAGGAGATATACCTATCTTGTGATATTAATTTTAATATTTTAATGGATTGATTCCATAAAGGAAGCCACAGACCTGAACTTACGAGATCTGATCAGGGTGGTTCATGACTGATGCTATTGGAAGTCGCTGATTCATAGGGTTGGAATAAGTCGTGACTGACTTGAGGGCACATAACTGTCATGCCAGCCTGTTCACCTAACTTGGGTCTACATATAAAATGGCTATTCCTAAAGCTTTTTGGGGGATTTTTTCCCCTTAACCATTTTCCTGGGTAGCTTGATTATAACCAGTTAAACCTTTTGTATATTTTCCCATCTCGGTGACCTGGCGAGTTTACAGCTCAGCTGTATCAGCTTGCAGCAATTTGGCACCTCTTTATCAGTAAGAGGGGCCTGGTTCCGTCAAGGCCGTAAAATGTGCTGTGGGAACATCATTTCATCATTCCTTTGATGAAAATGTTAATTGGGTAATTGTCTCCGGCTGAGGGAGGAATTTTCTCCATAAGAGGAGGCTTCGAACTCTGGGCCGTGTTCCACTCATGGGCACCACCTTGCTTATGGTGATGCTCTGTTGTGGCTCCATTGTGTATCCTGACTGGCAGTCCCTGAGGGGAAGAACGCTAACTACTGAGAGGTCTTAAGCTCTTGTAAGTATAGCTAAGGCAGTTAGCTTTGTTATTTTGATTTGTGCCAAGAAACCTTTTTAGTTTGTTTTGTTAAATACCTTGCCCCTTTGGGTGTATGGTTTTAGGATTTGATTTGCTGCTCCAAATTATTTGTATGTACCTTTTTACCTTTTGTACCCTTTATTCCTTTTCTTATTTTCTTTTTAATAAACTTTAATTATTTTAAATCAAACGTGTGTTTATTCCAGAGAAAGGGGTCAGTTCCTAATTTCAGTCCTTGCCATTTGACCATACTACCGTGTACTAGAGGAACGTCTTTGCCTAAGACCTCTGAAGGGGCCAGGAGGGTATCTAGCCTCTGGTCCTGAGAGGCTCAGGTGTTCAGTGGGCTCTGGGAATCCCTTCGCCCCAGAGTAGTTAACCAATAGAAGGGTGGTGGCAGTACTACCGTGCAGGGTTGATGTTGGCATACACAACCTTAGCAGACCAGGATTGCTAGGATCAATTGCCCAAGGTTGGGGATTGATTCCTGGGACAGTGATAGCAATAGGAGCGGAGCTCTCTGCTTTCACTACAATAACAAATTATGACCAAACAGGGGGCCTTACCAAGATAGGACAGAGTCCCAGAAATCACCTCCATGACTTCGCTATGCAGAGCTCTCTGGTCAGGATTCAGCAAAGCCCACTCCTCTTCCGTAAACTGCACAGCCACATCCTCCAAAGACACTGCATCCTAAAAAAAAACAATACAATTGCAGCTTTTCTGGACCGGGATACCCTGACCACTGTTGTCCACACACTGATAACCTCCAGGTTGGATTACGGTAATGCACTGTATGTGGGGCTGCCCTTCAGGCTGGTGCAAGATGCGGCGGCGAGACTGCTCACTGGAGCAGGGTATCGCCAACATGTCACCCCACTGCTGAAAGAATTGCACTGGCTGCCCGGTCGGAGCATGAAGTCCAGGCACATGCTGTTCACAGCATAAAATACGTTGGCTGTTGGTGGGAAAGCCAGCTCTGGGGAGGAGAGAGAGAGAAACAAGGGAACATCAAGATGGAGGAACGATGGTGGGAAAGAAAAGGGCCTCTTTGGAGTAATCTTTCAAGAAGGTCTCTTCCTGCTCCACTGTCCTAGCCAAACTTCTCAAAGGGGACACTTCTCCTGGCTTACTGATGGCCTCAAACCTCTCATTAGGTTCTCTTTCGTAGCCCACTGACCTCTTTGGACAAACCTCTCAAAACAGTATCTTTTTCTGACACATTTGAGGAGGGGACTTCTGGTGACTGGCCTGGTCTGAGGGCACTTAAACCCTTCTTGCCAGAAGCAAGTAGGCTAGATTAAATGTTTCCTACTCAGGCTCCATCTTTTAGCTAAGATTACTTCATTTCCAACCAGAGAAATGTTTTTGTTTGAATTGTATGCGCCAAGCAACTGTGGTTGATGCTTAAGGTATCATCCTTAATGACATCAATCGGGCCTGCCCCTGTGGCATTACTGGGACCCACCCTTGAAATCTCAGGGTTTGGGATGCTTCTGACCTGGCAACCCCAATACCCCAACCCTGGGCTTATAAATAAATAAATAAAGAATATGCACACATATGAAGGCAAAAGTGGAGATGGAGTGGTGGGGTGAGTTCAGCACAGAGACACACTAGCCTGCTGTCTCTCATGGCTCACTTTGCAGACTAGTTCTCAGTTGTGAGCAGCTGGGCAGGAATGCCAAAAGAAGGGCTTCTGAAACACAGTCACACACAAAAAGACAGGCAGAGGGAACAGATGTGGAGTCCGGTTTATGTAATACATGTCTACTCAGAAGTAAGCTTTATTGGGTTCAATGGGACTTACTCCCAGGTAAGTGTGTACACAATACATACTCGCCTGGGAGTAAGTCCCATTAAACCCAATGGGACTTACTTCTGAGTAGACAAATACTGGATTGCAGGTCAGTCCTTGTATTACATTTTACTTGCCTTAAGGAGACTGATGGATCTTTATACTATAAAGGATCATATTTTTTCTCTCCCCCCTCCCACCCACAAATTGGTACAGCTGCAACCAGACCTTATATTGCCTAATTATATCCTATATAGGGTTGCCAGGCTCAGGGCCTGAGAATGACTCTGCATCTTTAAGAGGAGAACTTTCAGCCAAGTGCAGGTTTTCTCAACACTGTAATGGGAAAAACCACAAGGTGGAATTCTCACTTCCCCCTGCACAACTTTTAAAGATACAGAAGACCTCTTGGAGGTTGGGACTGGCAACCAAGAGGTCTTCTGTATCTTTAAAAGTTGTGCATGGGGAAGGGAGAATTGCAAGAGAGGGTTGTGGCGCAGCAATTGCAAATACTCTTGGATGAAACAGATTATCTTGACCCATCCCAGTCTGGATTCAGGCCTGGACTGAATTGGCCGTGGGAGCCCTGATGGATGACCTTTATCAGGAGAAGGACAGGGGGAGTGCAACCCTGTTATTCTTACTTGATCTCTTGGTGGCTTTTGATACCAGTCACTGCTTGCCTCCAAACTCCAGGTGGTTTATGAACAAGTTTAAAAGTACAGGTGCAAATGTTAATTCTTGGGGGAGGTGCTTTCTACATTCCTTCATTGGGAGAATGGTGCCTTCTACCAACTCCGGTTGGTGGCCCAGCTACGCCCCTATCTGGACAGGAATAACCTGGCTTCAGTTGTCCATGCTCCGGTAACCTCCAAGTTAGATTACTGCAATGCGCTTTACGTGAGGCTGCCTTTGAAGACAGTTCGTAAACTGCAGCTTGTGCAAAATGCAGTGGCCAGACTGGTAACAGGGACCAGACAGTTGGAACATATAAAACCGATTCTGGCCCACTTGTATTGGCAGTCTGTATGTTTCCGAGCCCAATTCAAGGTGCTGGTTTTAACCTATAAAGCCTTACACAGCTTGGGACCACAATACCTGATGGAACGCCTCTCCCGACACAAACCCACCCGTACACTACGCTCAACATCAAATGTCCTTCTCCGGGTGCCTACTCTGAGGGAAGCTGGGAGTCAGGCAACAAAGGAGAGGGCCTTCCCAGTGGTGGCCCCCAAATTATGGAATGATCTTTTTGACAAGGTGCTCCTGACACCAAAAAGATAAAAGTGTTGGCGCCAGGTTAAGACTGTTCTCTTCTCCCAGGCATTTTTAACAGCCTTTAAACAGCATTTTAAACTTGCCTATCAGTTTTTATGGTATGGTTTTAAATGCGTGTACTTATTTTTAATGTTTTTAACTGTAAACCGCTCATTAAATGCCTGCTGTGGAAATCTTTGGCTGTGTGTTGGAATCAAAGTCCCCTGTATCAGTGATGAACTTGAAAGATGACTGGTGAATACAAATTGTTCATTGGCGTGGGCGATGATGATATCACAGGTTTCCGATGCCACGCAATGCAGGATCACCTTTGATTTGTTTCAGGGAAGGTGAGATTCCAAAGGTAATTCAAATGGACTCTCTCACAATATCAATGGAATTCCCAGACTCTGACAGAGATGTCTTCACTGCTGCAGAATCCATGGCTGTTCTTTGGAATCTATTGTAGAGGACATTGGTGTGAGACCTTATTCTATGGAACGGAGATAGCAAGTACAGGAAGAGACCACAGGGCAGAATGAAGGAGGCCGGAGTGCCTGGAAGCAAGATAAGCAACCCCAGGACAGGGGAGAAGGAGACCAGAAGAAGAGAGCCCATAGTAGGGGTAAAGGAGGCCATTGGGCCTCAAGGTAAGGGAAGAGACACAAAGGTATGGGTAAAAGGAGGCAAGTGGGCCTGGAAGCAAGAGAAGAGACTTACCCGAAGGTGGGGATGAAGTAGGCCAGTAGGCCAGGAAGGAGATATGTGGGATTAATATATTGTCATTCCTACAGTGCTTTTTTTGAAATGGTACTTACCAGTGCAGAGTACCGTCACCTCTTTTGTTGCTGCCCAAGGAAACCATTTTATGCTGGCACCCATGGCACTTTTCTCAAGATATGACTCCTGGCACCTCATTTCTTTCTCCACTTTGACTCCACGCTCAGGGAGGTCATTTGCTTCCATGCCATTCCTTTAACCGCACACTGGGATGGGGATCTCTTCTTTTATTTCCTGGCCCACTGCTTTCTTTCACCTAAACTCTAGGGTAAAGAAGGCCAGTGGGTCAGAAGGTAAGAGAAGAGACAGCCCTGAGGTTGGTGTAAAGGAGGCCAATGGGCCAGGAAGCAAGAGAAGAGACAGCCCCGAGGGTGGGGGTGAAGGAGGCCAGCGGGCCAGGAAGCAAGAGAAGAGACAGCCCCGAGGGTGGGGGTAAAGGAGGCCAGTGGGCCAGGAAGCAGGAAAAGAGCCTTCACTGAGGGTGGGGGTAAAGGAGGCCAGCGGGCAAGGAAGTATGAGAAGAGAACTGCCAGGGGATCAGATAGAAGGAGCCCAAGAATTAAGAGAAGAGACCTCCCCGAGGGTGAGGGTAAAGGAGGCCCGTTGGCCAGGAAGTAAGAGAAGGGATGACTCTTAGGATTGGGCTGAACATGGCCAGCCGGCCTCGAAGGAAGAGGAGATGCCAAATATAACACCACCCCCAGAGTTGCAGTGAAGGAGGCACCGGGCCAGGGCATAAAAAAAAACAAACCACACACACACATACAACAGAGTTAAGGTGAAGGAAGGCAGTGGGCCAGGAAATAAAATAAGAGATCCCCATCCCGGTGTGCAGTTTAAGGGAGCCAGCAGGCATGGAAGCAAATGACCTCCACCTGGTCGATGGTCAGAAGGCTACTGGATCAGGAGAAAAAAATCCATCCATTCCCTGAAAAGAGAGATCCATACTCTTTCTGCAACAATCTCTTTTTCCTGAGCAGATGATCCTTTCAAACCTGCCTGCCCCTGTTGGAATGTATGAGGTTCAACTCCAACTTGGTGGGTTGAGGCTGCATGGGGTTAATAAGGGTAGCTAGAGAGCTAGACCTCTTGCTGGTTGAGGCTATACCGATCCCTTTGATCCTGCCCTCTCTTCCCTTCCTGCTAGGCTGATAAGCAAAGGAATGTTGATCTCAGTTCCTTCCCGCCTTCCCAAGTCAGTGTTCTCTTTCTCTCAAGAGGGGAGCAGACATCTTCTCTTTGTCTCTCCTCTCAACCAGGATGAGGGCGAGTACTGGACCAGTGCTCGCTGCTCCAGCTTAGCCAGTTAAGCTAGATATAGAACTCTTTCCTATCAAGCATGTACTTCCAGAATAAAGTAGTTGTTTCTTATTTTAAAGCTTAAAGTCTCTTTCTGACTAATTTGTAGGGAAGGTAGAATCTTAGCAAAGATTCAAACACACACACACAGCTCGCTCAATACTCTCCATTCTGCAGCACTACGCAACTTTGCTACGCATCTCAATAGAGAGATCTCCAGTTGCTGCTCTTAAATGCCAGATCGGTACACAATAAAACCTCCCTCGTCCACGATTTGATTGTGGATGAGGCAGCCGATCTGGCATGTGTAACTGCGACCTGGGTGGGTGAACAGGGAGGAGTTAGTCTCTCCCAGCTCTGCCCACCGGGATACTCAGTTCAGCATCATGGTAGATCTGAGGGTCAGGGAGGTGGGGTTGCTGTGGTCTATAAGAGTTTCATCTCACTCACCAAGCACCATGTCCATGCAACTACCGGTCTGGAGTGTTTGCACCTTGTGTTGGGCCAGAGGGACAGGCTGGGAATCCTTTTGGTGTACCGCCCACTTTGCTGCCCAATGGCTTCCCTAACTGAGCTGACGGAGGTGGTCTCGGAGGTATTGCTGAGATCCCACAGACTATTAGTACTGGGGGATGTCAACATCCATGCCGAGGCGACTTTGTCCGGGGCAGCTCAGGACTTCATGGCTTCCATGACACACATGGGGCTGTCTCAATAAGTTAGTGGTCCAACGCATGTGTCAGGGCATACTCTAGACCTTATTTTTGCTACTGGACATGGGGATAGTGATCTGGATGTGGGGAGTTTTACATCTCTCCCTTTGTCATGGACAGATCACTGCTTGCTGAAGTTTAGACTTTCAGTAGCCTCTTCCCTCTGCAAGGGTGGGGGACCTATTAAATTGGTCCGCCCCTGGAGACTAATGAATCCTGAAGGTTTTCAAAGGGCTCTAGGGGTTTTTCCGGCTGATAGGACTGGCGCTCCTGTTGAAGCCCTGGTTGATCTGTGGAATGCGGAGATGACCCGGGCTGTTGACACGATCGCTCCTGTGCGCCCTCTCCTGTGTAGAGCTCATACAGCTTCTTGGTACACTCCAGAGCTGAGAGCGATGAAACAAGATAGGAGGCGGCTTGAGCGGAAATGGAGGTGAACTCCCGACGGATGCAATTATGCGCTGGTTAGTGCTTCTACCAAGCTGTATGTAGGAGCGGTGAGGGCGGCAAAAAAACATTTTGCTGCCACCATTAAGTCATCTATTTGCCGCCCAGTGGAGCTTTTCAAAGTGGTCCGAGGGCTACTCCATCTAGACCTTCAGGACACGGTAGAATCATCGGTGGCCCACTGTAATGAGTTTGCTGAGCACTTCCAGCATAAGATCTTATGCATCCGCCGGGACTTAGACTCCCAATTTATAGCAGCTGATCCTTATGAGGTGTCTGGAGCACAGTCTTGTCATGTTTTATTGGATGGGTTTCAGTTGGTTCAGCTCAAGGACGTGGACAAGGTGCTTGGACAGGTACATGCAACCACTTCGGTACTAGATCCGTGCCCCTCTTGGCTAATAAAAACTAGCAGGGATGGAACAGTTGACTGGGCCAAGGAAGTGATAAACGCCTCTTTACGAGAGGGAGTGGTCCCTGGCCGTCTGAAAGAGGCGGTGGTGAGACCACTTCTGAAAAAACCTTCCTTGGACCCAGAAAATTTCAACAGCTACAGACCAGTAGCAAATGTTCCATTCCTAGGCAAGGTCTTGGAACGAGTGGTTGCTAGCCAGCTCCAGGCGCTATTGGATGAAACCAATTATCTAGATCCATTTCAATTGGGTTTTAGGCCTGGTTTTGGCACTGAGACGGCCTTGGTCGCCCTGTATGATGACCTATGTTGGGAGAGGGACAGAGGGAGTGTAACTCTGTTGATTCTCCTTGATCTCTCAGTGGCTTTTGATACCATCGACCATGGTATCCTTCTGGGGAGGCTCGCAGAGTTGGGAGTCAGAGGTACTGCTTGGCAGTGGTTCCGCTCCTACTTGGCTGGCCATCTCCAGAAGGTAGTGCTTGGGGAACATTGCTCGACACCGTGGGCTCTCCAATGTGGAGTTCCGCAGGGGTCGTCTTGTCTCCCTTGCTTTTTAACATCTACATGAAGCCGTTGGGTGCGGTCATCAGGAGTTTTGGAGTGCGTTGTCATCAGTATGCTGATGACATGCAGCTCTACTTCTCCTTTTCATCTTCTTCAGGTGAGGCTATTGATGTGCTGAACCGTTGCCTGGCCGCGACAATGGACTGGATGAGAGCTAACAAACTGAGGCTCAATCCTGACAAGACTGAGATGCTGTTGGTGGATGGTTTCTCTGATCGGATGGTGGATTCATACCCTATCCTGGATGGGGTTACACTCCCCCTAAAGGAGCGGGTTCGTAGCTTGGGAGTTGTTCTGGACTCTTCCCTTTCACTTGAGGCTCAAGTAGCCTCGGTGGCACGGAATGCGTTCTACCAACTTCGGTTGGTAGCCCAGTTAGGTCCCTATCTGAGTAAGGAGGACCTTACTCAGATAGTACATGCTCAGAGTACATGCTCTGGTAACCTCGCATTTGGATTACTGCAATGCGCTCTACGTAGGGCTGCCTTTGAAGACAGTTTGGAAGCTACAGCTAGTGCAAAATGCGGCTGCCAGATTGCTAACAAGGACCAAGCGGTCCGAGCACATAACACCTGTTCTGGCTCGCTTGCACTGGCTACCAATATGCTTCTGGGCCAGATTCAAAGTGTTGGTATTAACCTATAAAGCCTTATACGGCATGGGACCACGATACCTGTTGGAACGTCTCTCCCGATACGAACCAGCCCGTACACTACGTTCTGCTACGAAGGCCGTCCTCCAGTTTCCGACTCATAAAGAGGCCCGGAGGGTGGTGACAAGTTCTAGGGCCTTCTCAGTGGTGGCCCCCGAACTGTGGAACAGTCTCCCCGAGGAGGTGCGCCTGGCGCCGACACTGATATCCTTTCGGCGCCCGGTTAAAACCTTCCTCTTTTCCAAAGCATTTTAATTTAAATTAACCTGATTATTATATTTGTTGTATTGATTTTAGATTGTTCTTATTTTATATGTTCTTATTGTATTATATTGTGTATTTTATTGTATTCTTTGTGTTCACCGCCCAGAGAGCTATTGCTAGTCGGGTGGTATATAAGTCTAATAAATAATAATAATAATAAATAAATTCCGACAGGTTGCGGGGCCCAGCCATGCAAATGGAGATTTGAGCAATTAAAGGAGCTATTGTGTTTGAATCAAGGAAGCTAAAATAGAAACCTTCAGAGTTGTTAGTCAGTGAAGAGTTGAGGCTTTTACTTCAGGATGGCCAGCGTGACGGAGCGGCTAGGTCTGGAGAAACTCAAGCCCGGAGAGTGGAAACTTTGGGAATTTCGCATGAAGAAACATCTAAAGCAACAGAAGCTGTTGGAAGTAATTACAGGATTGGAACCAGGAGAAGGTGCTTCTCGGGAGGAACAAAGAATTTGGACTGAGAAGGATGTAACGGTACAAGACCTCATCACTAAATTTGTGAATAATGCTCAGATTCCATTGATTGTGAATTGTAAAAATGCCAGAGAGATGTGGAAAACTCTTGAATCCCATCATAATCCGAAAAGCCAGGGACATCTGATTGCAATGTTAAGAAGCCTTATTAATTTGCAAATGAAGGATGATTCTTTTGAGGAACACCTTACTAAATTTATGGTGTTAATCCAAGGGATAGAAGAGGCGGGAAAGCAGCTGGACAGGTTGCATTATTTCTGGATTCTCTTCCAAAATATATGGAGACTTTCGTACTTATAATGCAGCAACAAAACAAAACTCTAAACGAGATTATTTTAGAAGTGAGAGAGCAGTTCTCTCAGAAAGCAGCAACGGAAAAGGACAGTTTCTCCTCTTCCCTAAGTAAAGAAAGGGCTGCTGGCCAAGAGGCAATCAAATGCAGATTTCAGGAACAAAGGGAATCCAAAGGTGTGAAAGCCGTTGCTATCTATGCAATTCAGAAAAACACCTTAAAGACCAATGTGACAAGAAAGGGAAGCCTGAAAGAAATAGAGGATTTAAAGGGACAGAAAAGAAAAATGCAAAGGGCTTTCAAGTAACCCATGTTGAAAAATGTTATAATAAAAATAAATTCTATATTGACAGTGGAGCAAGTGCTCATTTAATAAAAGAAAAACATTTGTTTGAGGAATTAAACCCACGTGGAGGATCCGTCACAGTGGCGGATTTGAGGGAGGTGCCCATAAAAGGGGCAGGAGATGCTAAGCTGTTTTGCCAGACTCCAAGCGGCACTGAGGAAATTTATCTCAGGAATGTGCTCTGGACCCCAGGAATCTCAAACAACCTAGTGTCTGTTAGTGAAGCTACAAACAGTGGATGCAAAGTGCTATTTGAACAAAAGAATTCCTTTAAGATGTCATGGAACTATTTAAGTTCTGCATTAGATGCTGAAGAACAGATAATACATGCTTTCATTCAAGAAGTGTGGTTCCTCTAGTTAATACTGCTTTCCCAGCTTATTGTGTAAACAGTACTTAGAACACAATCAGGATGGGATATCATAACAGGGATTAATATCCTTGGAAGCGTGTTACTTCAAACCATTGCATATCTTGAAAACATTATGAAAAGATTTGTTCTTTAAAATTTTCCAATTAATACTGATCCGGTGAAGCTAGCGGGGCAATAAATAGCAATGAAACAGTACACCTACGATAAACATATTGCCCAAGACTTCATTTCCCTTATCGTTTTTGGATGGTCAAGATTGCTACAGATGGAGTACTGTCTGGAACTAAATAAAAAAGATAGGCGGGAGGTTATCATATCTTCCTCAGATCCATAGCAATCCCACAGACATTTTGCCACGTAATTCTGAAACTGTGTCAACCATTCAAGTTTCCCTGAACATCATTCATGACTCCTAAAGGCATCATTCACTTGCAACAATCTTGGAATGGCTTCATCCTTGTTCTGCAGTCCTGATAGTCTATTTTTCAATCTGGGATACAGTTCCATTATCACAATGTAGAGATTGTCTATTGTGCGAGTGTTTATAAGCTTTATATTCCTTCCCTTCAGTTTCCTTTTTCCATTCCAAGGAGGACAAGATGAAACTGTGTTGATGTTCAAGCGGTGCTTTTTGGTACCTCGGTTGCTTTTTAGGTGTTGACTGTGGTCTTTTGGATTATTTTTCTATCACTCAGACACACCATTGGCCAGTCATACAAAAGGCATACAACGTATCCCAGAAAGGAAGGAATTGGGGGGTGGGGAAACCAAGGGAGAAACACCAAGTAACCTAAGGAACACACTTATAAGCCCATGTGACCCTAATATACTTATAGCTGGAAACTATAATGAAGTGAAAAGTACTGCAGTCTTACAAAAAATTTCCAGTGAGGGAAACCTTGAAGGACGCACCAATCAAAACGTTTTTCAGGACTGTTAACATACAAGAAAAGCAAGATGCTTCAGAAATAGCACCATATAAAACTGAACATTGCTAAGTGCAATATATTGTTGTATCACCGTTTACATTGCACATGTACATGGAAGGTCAATTGCATCTTTTGTGTGATCTTCAGAGGGCGGGTTTATACAGAGATGCTCACTTCTGACCAGAGCAACTATTTCACACTGGCTGGCATTGTCTTCAAGGAATATGCTAAAGGTGACTGGACAACATCTCAGACCACAAAAAGTTGAATGTGACTAATTCAGGCTGTCACTGAAGTGTTTAACAAGATGCCTCCAAAGCAATACCTCAAAGCATGTTTTGAGGCGTGTTCAAATGAGAGACCTGCTGAATTTACAATAATTCACATTTGCGCGGCACATATGATAAAGCTAATTGCTGGACATAAGCAGAATAAATGTTTCACAAGAAGTTAAAAGTTTTTTCATGTATGCTTTTGCATTGCTGCAAAATGTGGGGGAAATGACAGAATGCAAAGAGATGATTAGGGACATTATTTTTGGGACTAAGCAGCTAACATATGAGTGTAAACGTGGAATAGATACACTTGAGAAATTTTTAAAAGACCAAAAAATCTCCACTACTGAGCATGAAAGTACTTTTGATCTGGAAGAAGGAATGTCTCAAACACAGGATTTCATATGTAAAAGCTCACGTTTTCCCAAACTTATTCCCACCCAAAATCTGGAAAGCATTGCAATACAGAATGTGATTAAAAAACAAAATATCTTGTGTCAAGGTATATTGCTACATTGCCATTGTGGAGTGGCATTATGCTCCAAGACCAAAAATGCCACCAAACTAGAGACTGTAATGCCACTGTTGAAAATCGGTTCAGAACAATTAAAAAAGAAGTTCTGAATGACAAACTGTATCGCAGACCAGCACAGTTTACAGACATTATGAGAGACACCATTCAGGGTCGATTCTGTGCAAGTGGCATCGGTATTCTCAGTGACAGCAACCAAAGAAAGAAAACCAAGAAGATTAAGAAAGAGGAAACTAGTTTAAGTGATGTCATACCAGATCCTCTTACTGATAGAAAAATAGTCGAAAAGACCACAGTCCACACCTAAAAAGCAACCGAGGTACCAAAAAGCACAGCTTGAACATCAACACAGTTTCACCTTGTCCTCCTTGGAATGGAAAAAGGAAACTGAAGGGAAGGAATATAAAGCTTATAAACACTCGCACAATAGACAATCTCTACATTGTGATAATGGAACTGTATCCCAGATTGAAAAAGGAAATATCAGGACTGCAGAACAAGGATGAAGCCATTCCAAGATTGTTGCAAGTGAATGATGCCTTTAGGAATCATGAATGGTGTTTCAGGGAAACTTGAATGGTTGACACAGTTTCAGAATTACATGGCAAAATGTCTGTGGGATTGCTATGGGTCTGAAGAAGACATGATAACCTCCCGCCTATCCTTTTTATTTAGTTCCAGACAGTACTCCATCTGTAGCAATCTTGACCGTCCAAAAACGATAAGGGAAATGAAGTCTGGGGCAATATGTTTATCATAGGTGTCCTGTTTCATTGCTATTTATTGCCCCGCTAGCTTCACTGGATCAGTATTCATTGGCAAATTTTAAAGAACAAATCTTTTCATAATATTTTCAAGATATGCAATGGTTTGAAGTAACACGCTTCCAAGGATATTAATCCCTGTTATGATATCCCATCCTGATTGTGTTCTAAGTACTGTTTACACAATAAGCTGGGAAAGCAGTATTAACTAGAGGAACCACACTGGGTGTTCACAGAGAGATTACTAACACTGTATGCATACAATAGTGATGATAGTGCAAATCAGAAAGGCAAGACAGAAACAGGGTTTTAGTTGTATACTGTTTACAAACCATCTTTCACTGTTATATCTAGTATCCCTCTTATTTCATCTTAAAAACAGCTTGGATGCAGCCGATACACTGCAAGCTTCATCTCTGTGTTTCGTACATTTTCAAAACTACAGCTGAACAAACCACAAGGTAAAAATCTCTACCTATTCTGGAATTAAATTAATATGTTAACAAAATGCTTTCTGTGATCATTGTAACTAAAATATTTTTTATCCCTTGCAGTGTAAAAGTGAGAAAGTGCAGTGGAACACGTACCCTGACTAGGAGGACTTTTATTAATGGAGACCCATGCTTCCTGCTCATCACATTGGCAATCAAGTCAAAACCAACATATAAGGGACAAATTAGTGTTAATGACATTAGCTAAGTGTACTTTATGACTTACAATTCTTTCCTGCCAACCGTCAAGTTGAAGATGCTGAAGGGTATGTACTAAAATAATGCACAACAATGTACGAATAGAAGAAGATGCTGTTAGTCTTTATTTTGGCATCTCCAACTTTGACAGCAAACCTAAGGTACCAGGCACTATAGATCACCTTCTTATCAAATCTTCAGTAAGCACACATGTGTACAGTTCCGACCTTGACACCCTTTTACAATCTTTTGTCATTGTCACTTGAATACATTCCAGAATTTGGGCACCCAAGAGTTAGCCAGGAAAGCAAAGTGTTCATTTAATTGTATGAAGAGGGAATTAGCATACATATCTGAACATACGTTAATTGACAGGCACAGAACTTAATAGTGTTGTGCACACCCTAAATTCTGGGGGTGTGAGAGACTTCCAGGGGTTCCTGCACTTACCCTGGGTTTGTGGAACCGGTATCGACATCTATGCACAACAACAATAATCAAGCTATGTAGAAGAATACATCAGGAACTGTGCGTTTCCATCATCAGACATGCTTTGGGCACTGCAGGTCATACACCCATGCATTCTGGAGAGGCTTCCCACCCAATTCTGAACTTCTTGTGTCTGTATGGCGCATATATGTATAGCGAATATGTACAGGAAAAGAATAAGGAAATGAGGTGCCCATCACAAAAGATGGTTTGGGGCACCATAAAACACACTTCATTGCATCTGGGAGAGTGTCTTCTCTGAGATGCCATCCATGAATGCTTTTGAGTGTCAGCTATGAAATTACAGCTTCAAGAAATCATTGTTGTTTAACCTGCCACGTTTCCTTCTGTCGCCAATACCAATGGCTTTGTAAAATAATACTAACCATCTTCTTTATCATCAAAGATAAGGACGCAGGTGGGAAAAAACACCCTGGGGCCAGGGCTGTAGGTCAGACTCTCAGCTGATTGCCAGAATATCCATCAGTTTGCTGTGTGTATCCTGAAACAGCGATCGTCATTCCCTGCCTCCACCCCTAACTTGGCTGCAATTGAAAGGTTTTAGTTACCATTCCAGTTCATCTTGCCTGACTGTAACATATAACACTGGTTCTGGCCCACTTGCATTGGCTGCCTATATGTTTCCGGGCTCGATTCAAGGTGCTGGTTTTAACCTATAAAGCCTTACATGGCTTGGGACCACGATACTTGATGGAACGCCTCTCCCGATATGAACCCACCCGTACACTGCGCTCAGCATCGAAGGCCCTTCTCCGGGTGCCTACTCAGAGAGAAGCCCGGAGGATGGTAACAAGAAAAAGGGCCTTCTCAGTGGTGGCCCCTGAATTATGGAACAATCTCCCTGATGAGGTACGCCTGGCGCCAACATTGTTGTCTTTTCGGCGCCAGGTTAAGACCTACTTCTTCTCCCAGGCATTCTAGCATTTTAGCATTTTAGTATTGTAGCATTTAGCATTTTAGTATTTTTAGTATTTCAGTATTTTAGTTAGTATAGGCCTTTTGGAAATTTAATGATTCATGTTTTAAATTGCTTAATGTGTGGTTTTAAATTGTATGTTGATATTTTGATACTGTAAACTGCCCAGAGAGCTTCGGCTATGGGGTGGTATAAAAATTTAATAAATAATAATAATAATATTTGCAAATGTGGAGATT
The DNA here is from genome assembly GCF_030035675.1 of Rhineura floridana. Classification (NCBI taxonomy): domain Eukaryota; kingdom Metazoa; phylum Chordata; class Lepidosauria; order Squamata; family Rhineuridae; genus Rhineura; species Rhineura floridana. Next base: position 8,626,060 of record NC_084482.1, read on the forward strand.
TCCTTTAAGATGTCATGGAAATATTTAAGTTCTGCATTAGATGCTGAAGAACAGATAATACATGCTTTCATTCAAGAAGTGCGGTATTTGAACAAAGAAGGTTACGGAAATGAAACGTCTTGTTGGGGTAGGATATCTACTAAGCTTTATAGAAACACTGAGAAGTGTAAGTAATGGCTTTATAACTTATGGAAGGAAGATCGAAGAGCCCTGAGAACTTTGAGAGTAGCTGGGATGAAAAGGTTTTGTACTTGTAAGAAGCCAGAATGTGATCATTGCAATGACTGGTTTCAGCCAAAGTGTATAGGTTATAAATCTGCACAGGAGTTGGTTGATGTTACACCATGGTTTTGTCCAGCATGTGAATCAGAACAGAACTGCCGTTTTAAACAGGACTATAAATTCAGTGCATTTGAAGTAATTTCTAATGAAGCTACCCAAAATGAATCATATTTTCATTCACCGACTGAATCTGGGAATTAAATAGATGCTACTCTCCAAACTGAGCACGATGATCCAAAGTTGGAACATCAAACTATATTTAGACAGAAGAATGGAGTGATGTTCTCAGACCCAAAGGGAAGGAATTTGAAGAGACTGTCCACGAAGGTCAGATATCAGTTCCTATGCACTCTGGATTACAGAACAGATGGGTTAGTGTGTTAGCAAAAAAAGGTGGAGGAAAAGAACATGTTTTGTGTCTGTGCTTTAAAAGGAAGAGCTCACGAATGAATGCCCCATTTTGGCATAGAAAAGCGAAATGTAAATTTGATGGCTGCATTTGGCTACAAATGACTATTAAAGAGACACCAAAGAAGGATGATCATGTAAGAATTAACATCACTCAGACACACCATTGGCCAGCCAGAAAGGAAGGAATTGGAGAGAAAAAAACAAGGGAGAAACACCAAGTAACCTAAGGAACACACTTATAAGCCAATGTGTCCCTAATATACTTATAGCTGGAAACTGTAATGAAGTGAAAAGTACTGCAGTCTTACAAAAAATTTCCAGTGAGGGAAACCTTGAAGGACGCACCGATCAAAACGTTTTTCAGGACTGTTAACATACAAGAGAAGCAAGATGCTTCAGAAATAGCACCATATAAAACTGAACATTGCTATGTGCAGTATATTGCTGTATCACCGTTTACATTGCACATGTACATGGAAGGTCAGTTACATCTTTTGTGTGATCTTCAGAGGGCGGGTTTATGCAAGCTGTATCTTGATGCCACAGGGTCCTTAGTCCAGAGACCGCCTTCAGTGAAACACCGTATGTTGTATTACGCTTTGTGTATAAAGGATCCATCGAACACATCCTTCCAGTAGCAGAGATGCTCACTTCTGACCAGAGCACTCCAACTGTTTCACACTGGCTGGCATCGTCTTCAAGGAACATGCTAAAGGTGACTGGACAACATCTCAGACCACAAAAAGTTGAATGTGACTTCAGCTGGGCTTTTATTCATTCTGTCACTGAAGTGTTTAACAAGATTCCTCCAAAGCAATACCTCAAAGCATGTTTTGAAGTGTGTTCAAATAAGAGACCTGTTCAATTTACAATGATGTTCCTGTATTAGTGTATATATGGTAAGTGCTGTTTGTCTAGGAGATACATGGTAAGTGGAATGAAAGAGGAGGGGGGAGTGAATGGGCAGTAGAATGCTGGATGATTGGCTGAATGTTTAAAATGGCTGAGAGTATAAATGGAAGGATGTCAGGTAAATCTGGGTGGATGTGTGGGGGTTTCTGAGAGTTGTTTGAGAAGTGTTTGGTGGTGTTTGTCAGGAGAGTGTGGAGAAGGAGGGGGGTGGAGTTCGGATTAGTATTAGATAAAACCATATGCTTATGTGCCTTATGAAGTAATCTTGTTATCTGTGTTATTTAATAAATACTTAATTTGGTTTACCAAAGGCCTGATCCTTGGCTGGGGTTTCACAGACCAGAAGGGAGGGTAAGGTAAATACCAAGCTGAAGGGTAACAAATGGTGGCAGCGGTGAAGGGAATAATATAACACCACAAGTATCCAGAGCAAACCAGAATTATCTGCATTGATACAAAGGAAGTGGGACAGCTTAAGCACGCAGTCACAGAGGTAACCTGATTGAGAGAGACTCAGGCAGAGTCTCTGGGGATACTGGTTATAGGATGTGACTGGTGGTGCTGCCTAGCAGGGGGATCTGTTGAGATCTGTGCTAGAGCGGGGAGAGAAACCATAAAAAAGGACAGTCCGGACTGGTGGAGTCCCTGGTGGTGCCTAGTGACAGGCAGTAACCACGAGCAGGTAGGAACCTGACAGGGAGAGCCAGGGAAGGGCGTCACAAGCATTCCAACTGTTTCACACTGGCTGGCATCGTCTTCAAGGAACATGCTAAAGGTGACTGGACAACATCTCAGACCACAAAAAGTTGAATGTGACTTCAGCTGGGCTTTTATTCATTCTGTCACTGAAGTGTTTAACAAGATTCCTCCAAAGCAATACCTCAAAGCATGTTTTGAAGTGTGTTCAAATAAGAGACCTGTTGAATTTACAATAATTCACATTTGCGCAGCACATATGATAAAGCTAATTGCTGGACATGTAAGCAGAATAAAAGTTTCACAAGAAGATAAAAGTTTTTTCATGTATGTATCCAAGAGTTAGCCAGGAAAGCAAAGATAAACCCAGTGTTCATTTCATTGTTTGAAGAGGGAATTAGCATACATATCTGAACATATGTTAATTGACAGGCACAGAACTTAATAATGTTGTGCACACCCTTAATTTTGGTGGGGTTCCTGCACTTACCCTGGGTTTGTTTTTCTTTAAATGAAGGTCAGTGGAGACTGTGTTGTCTTTAGGAGATATGGTTTTATTTATCATAAAATTGAAATACAGCATTAACAAGCCAACATAACAAGCTACCACATTAGGTGTCTTGGGGAGTCCCACAAAGCCATTGCCTTGGGATTCAGTATATAGAAGAGGGCAAGCCTTTGTGTCTCTCCAGTTCTCAGGTACAGTTCAGACTAAAACAAAAATCTACCCCCAGGAGGGTGAGATCACTCATCTGTCAGAGTCCATATAGCAACAGTACTGCTGTCAACCACATCTGTAGACATGTACATGGACCACTCAACAGTCCCATTGGTTGTTCAGTGGAAATGTGTGTTGCTCAGTATCAAAAAGTTGAATTTGGGCACTCATAAAAAATTATTTGGCTAAATTTATTTTTACTCTAAGTGCATATTTTTGGTGGCTTGCTCTGGTTGGCGGATCTTGGGTATTGTTAGTAATAATAGAAATAAAATTAAATACCAAAAACCTGAAGTCTAACCATCCTGATATACGGTATTAGATCCTGATGTAATCTAACCAGGAAGTCCAGCCATCCTGATCTAGAGTATTTGGCACCCTGTGCTCCTGCTGGGAGGAAGGACAGGAGAGGATTTCACCCCCCACCCCCTTGGAGCCCAGCAGAGGCTTGTAGTTTGAGTTGTGTCTAGAGAATTGCTGGGAACTGGAAGGCAGGCAGAGAGAGACTAGCTCTCTGCACCATGGCATTTGGGATGCCTCCTGCAACCCAAATGGAAAAGCTGGATATTGGACTGCTGATGCCTTGAACCCCCTCCATCTTAAGCTCAGGTTGGAATGTGTGTAAACAAACAAACCGTATTTCATAAAGACACCGCAGTCTCTGCTGACCTTCTTCCCAAAGGAAACCAAACCCTGGAGGAGTGCAGGGCCCCCCGAAATCTCACTGCTCTGAGATTGGGGGAGGCGTGCAACATTATGATCCATCCATGAAAATTATGAACATGTGGCAAAAGCCTTATTTGGTTCAGTGCATAGTCACACTTTGTTCACCATGTGGCTGGAGGGTAAAAAATGATCGGCCTTCCCCACATGGTTAATACCACCACATTGGAAATTCTTATGCAGCAGCCATGTGCAGGGCTGAGAGGCAAGTAGAAAGGTTACAGCTGTGCCCAAGTTATGAACCAAAATGTGAGCTTCTCCCCTCCCAATTTCTGTGAAATGATATAGCCTGCCTGTTCCAAGTCCCTGCCTTTAAAGTGGTTTTAGCTAATGAGCGAGTCAGAACTGTGACTGGTGAGTCAGTTGTTTGGGCACCTTGAGCCCTAAAGGCTTGCTGTTTTCCTCTCCCCTGCACTTTTCTTTCTGTCTCCTGTCTCCTTGTAATCTCTATTTTGAGATCAGGTACTCCCTATAAATTGGTTTCTGCTGGGTTGGTGTTGGGTAGGTGTTAAAGAAATCCTGCCACCACCCCCCAAGGCAAATGCAAACTGAACACTTTGTAGAGGCTCAATCAGGTATGTCTTCTGCTGTATAGGACCTAAAGTCCAGGCAATTATTAAGAATTAACTGTATAAACTTATAGTACAGCAGCATGTATGTCTATTCAGAAGTAGGTCATTTCGTGTTTAACTCCCAGGTAGGGATTTATTTATTTATTTATTATATTTCTATCCTACCCTTCTTCCCTATAATAGGGCACTCAGGTGTTAGGATGGAAAATTTTGAATTGATTTGTTCCATGTGAAATAGATCTTTAGTAAAAGCCAATGTTAAGTTGTCTGACATGCAAGGGTTAAGGGATGAAGGCCGACACTGGAACAACAAGTGAGATTCACATACAACTGTATCATTTTGTGTGCTGTGCGTAACTATGCCAGGCCGAGGTTTCCAAGACTCCCTCCACTCCCACCTTTCCACTCCCACCTTTGTGCTTTGTGCAATCTGCCTAGTGATAGAAGAATATATCTATGCTTGTGAGAACTGTAACTCTTAGACCTCACTGGACTGGCAAGAGCTGTCTATGGGTCTCCGTTTGCAAATGTAATAAAGCTTTGGCTTGAAACCTTGAGTCTCACGTTGTTTGAGTATTGGGATCTCATCCAGCGGTACGAACCTCAGAATTGAGTGTAACACAGGGAGGCTTACAATAGGTACGGAAAGATCTGTTCTCTCAATTTCTCATATTTTCAATCTTAAATTCAGTCTTCCACATTTCTGCAGCAATTTGCAATATTTTTAAAACTAGGAGAGCTTGGCCCTCCTGCTGGCTCGCTCACCAACCCCGTGCTTGCTCTACTCACCAGTCAGGGACTCAAATACGCACACATGGACACCCCAACACTTGCACACATGCTCAGGGACTCTCAACCCCCCCAATTCTCTCTCTCTCTCTCTCTCTGTCACACACACACACACCCCTATATCTAGGCAAGTCCCAAACCAGCCCCACCCCCAAATAGGGATGGGGTTTCCTGCCTAGTTCTGATGTTTGTATTTTGATAGTCTGTTGTTCAATCCCAATCCAGCCTTTTTTTGTTTCTGCTTGCTCTGGCTGATTCGATCTGCTGTTCAATATCCAGGTATAGAGCCCACCACTTCCTTAGGTAATTAGTTCCATTGTCGTACTGCCCTAAAAGGAAGTTTTTTTTGATGCTCAGTTGAAACCTGGCTTCCTGAAACTTGAACCCATAAATTCTGTGTCATGCAGTCTGTGATGATCAGGAAGAGATCCTGGCCCTCCTCTGTGTGGCAACATTTCAAGTAATTGAAGAGTGCTATCATATCTCCCCTCAGTCTTCTCTTCTCAAGGCTATATGCACCCAGTTCTTTCAGACTCTCCTCATAGGGCTTTGTTTCAAGTCCCATGATCATCCTTATTGCCCTTCCCTGACCCTGTTCCAGTTTGTGCACATTCTTCTGAAAGTGCGGTGTCCAGAACTTGATGCTGTAATCAAGATGAGGCCTAACCAATGCCGAATAGAGGGGAACTAATACTTCTTGCGATACTACTGTTAATGCAGCCCAAAACAGCATATCAATAAATGAAAGGACATATCAATATTTTGAAAGGAAAGTGGCTTTGTCTCCTTCTCTGCTGTTATAAGCTTGGCTTGCTTCCTCCCTGCTTGGAGATTGGATTATTTGAATGGAGGGGGACTGGCAGAGAGAGAGTGCATGCTGTACTGCGCATAAAATCAATAAAAGAACAATATATTTGACGGAATATTTGAGGGGGGAAATGTGCTGTCGGGAGAAAGCTGCTGAACTTCAGAGCAAACAGGATTGCTCTGAAAAGATGAAGAATATGCAGATCAATTTTTAATCTGGTGCTAAATCCAAATTCAGCTGAATTCTCGCCCATCCCTATAAGAGAACTAAGGAGAAAGAGAAGAAAATTTTATTACGGTCAACCAGCCATTAAAAACTACACAACTGAATAAATACACAATCATAAAATCAAAACAGCAAAGGATTTGAAATGGACTGCCTTCAAGTTCATTCTGACTTATGGCAACCCTATGAATAGGAGTTTCATGGTAAGTGGTATTCAGAGGTGGTTTACCATTGCCTTCCTCTGAGGCTGAGAGGCAGTGACTGGCCCAATGTCACCCAGTGAGCTTCATGGCTGTGTGTGGATTTGAACCCTGGACTCCCAGGTCATAGTCTAGCACTCTAACCACTACACCACACTGGCTCTCTGGATTTAAGAGCTAACAATCATTTAATGTCTAAGAGATTATATATCCACAAGAGTGGCTGTATACTATAGTCAGCATGGACTTTTCGCATTCTGCAATGTTAAATTGAAAATACTCCCCATGCCATTCTGATGCTTCACATAAGCTCATTTCAAAACAAAACCTTACACAGCTTAGTCCTGAAATCAGAAATGCTTAAGCAACCCTCTAAATTTTCATGGCGATACACAAAACAGTCAGAGAGAACCGAGAGTTCAAAGTGTAAAAAGAGAGAGAGAAAAAAACCAGACCCCTTTTGGACTTTTTTCTGTCAGAGTTCTCATAATGGGTTGAAATTAATTAAAAATCAGCCATGTTCACAGAGTACCTGTAATCCTATTACTGACCTTGTCCCATATTCTGACCTTCATCTTGTACAGTTTAAAAGTTAAAAAAAAATGCCTGGCTGATTTTTAATTAATTGAAGAAATTTTACATTGAACTCAATGATAAGGCTGGGCATGCTCAATAAGAACCGTCAGTGTTCTAAAAGCCAGACTCACAGCTGCTGGGCTTGCCTAATCGGTGACACACCCACACCTGAACTTTATTTCACTTGAGACAGTCATGGCTTCCCTCAAATAATCCTGGGAAGTGTAGTTTGTGAAGGGTGCTGAGAGGAGACTCCTATTCCCCTGACAGAGCTCCAGTGGCCAGACTGGTTTAACAGTCAGCCAGTATGATTGAAGCTCTGTGAAGGAAACAGGGCATCTCCTAGCAACTCTCAGCATCCTTCACTAACTACACTTCCCAGGATTCTTTGGGAGAAGCCATGACTGTCTAAAGGGAAATAAAGGTCTGGTGTGGATGTGGCCAGTGACAGCTTTGGTTTAAATTTGAGTGGGAGACTACATGTGCCTGCTGTAAAACAAAAAGGTGGGGAAAACCCTGAAAAAGAATGATACTGTTCACGTTTTCCTTTTGGAACGGAAAGGGGCTTCCCCGCTGCCCAGTGCCCACCCATCCAATCTTCTCCCCTCCCCCTTCATCCCTCCCCCTCTCATTCCTCCCCTCCTCCTCCCCTCCCCCAGGACAGTTTCACCTTTCCTAAACATGATTGCACAGGAATAAATCCCACTGAACTCAAAAAGCATGCAAATGATCAAACCTGTCCTCTCCTCCTCCTCCTCCCTTCTATCTCCTCTCTCTTGCCCCTTCCCTCCCCCTTCCTTCACTCTTCCCTTCCCTTCCCCTCCCCATCTCCTTCCAATCCCCTTTCTCCCTCCTCCTCTTCCCTCCCCTCCTCCCTGGTCAGTTTTACCTATCCTAAGCATGATTGCCTGGGAGTAAATCCCATTGACCTCAATAAGCATGCAAATGATCAAACCTGCCCTCCTGTCCTCCCCCCTCCTGTCCTCCCCCCTCCCATCACCTCCCTTTTGCCCCTTCCCTTCCCCTTCCTACCTCCCCCTCCCCTTCCAATCCCCTCTTTCCCCCTCCCCTTCCAATCCCCTCCTTCCCCCTCCCCTTCCAATCCCCTCCTTCCCCCTCCCCTTCCAATCCCCTCCTTCCCCCTTCCCCTCCTTTTGCTCTCCTGTCCCCCTTCCTCCCCTCTACTCTCCCCTCCTCTTCCCCCATGGTCAGTTTTACTTATCCTAGCCATGATTCCATGGGAGTAAATCCCACTGAACTCAATAAGCACACAAATGATCAGACCTGCCTGTCACCTCCTTCCCCTCTCCTCTACCTTCCTCCTCCCTTCTTCCTCCCCTCTTCCTTTTTTCTCCTTCCCTGCCCACTCCAGGCTTCCCTCCCCCATGGTTAGTTTTACCTATCCTAAGCATGATTGCATGGGTGGTTTAAGAATGTACCTATAGCCCACAGATATTTCCATCAAACTTTAAAAAGCAGGGAAATTGGGTGGCTATAGTGAATGCACCAGGGGAGCAGGAGATGTGATCTCCTCTCTGAGATATTGTACTGCCCTACAAATTTGTCAAAATACAAACACAATTTGGGTTGGTCTTTCACAGTCCAATCCACTTGCTGTGTAGCTTGGAAGAATTTGGTAACGTGCCTCTGAGCATATGGTGAGTGGTGGTAACACCTGCCATCTCCAATCACTGAGACTTAAAATAAGAAAAAGCTACTTTATTTATAGAAATACATAGTAGATAGGAAAGGTGTACCTAATTCTAACTAACTAAGTTGGAGGCGCAATGCCCAGGCTTGGGTATTGCCCTCATGGTTCAGGAGAAGGAACAAAGACAGAGATTTCTCCTGGGAGAGTTGAGAAAAAAAGACAAAGGAAGGAGGGGCAGGTCAACTTCTCTGAGCATATCAGTTTACAATGGAAGGAAGTTAGGTAGAGAAGAGCACAAGTAAAGATAGGCAACCCTAGCCAGCTGGAGGACCCTAACTCTTATCTTCCTTCTGGAATACAAACAAAAGAACCCAAACTGGAGTTGCTCTTACCCTACTTCCAATGCCCTTCTCAACGAGTGTTTGGTTCAGCCCACAAAGTTCATCTTGTCTCACAGCTTGCACTATCTGACTTTGCCCAACGCCTTTGTCAGAGTGTCTGCAGTCATGTCTTCTGTTGGACAATACTCCATCTTGAGTAGTCCTCTGCATTGGTATCTCTAATGAAATGGTGCAGCAGGGCCCTGCTTCTCGGCACCCCGCTTTTTGGCATTCTGCTAATACAGCGCCAGTGGGGTGATCAGCTGGAGGGGGGACTGGAGCTCCCTGCTCTCCAGCTGATCGAGCCGGAGGGGGGGAAGATCAGCTGTAGCGTGCTACAGCTGATCTTCTCCTCTTCTGGTGCGATCAGACTCCCCCACTCCAGCTGATCATGCTGGAGGAGGGGAAGATCAGTTGTAGCATGCTACAGCTGATCTTCTCCTCCTCGGGGCGGTCAGACTCCCCCACTCCATCTGATCACAGGAGGGGAAGATCTGATCTTCTCCTCCTCTGGTGCAATCAGCAGGTTAGGTTCCAGACCCCCACGCTACAGCTGATCCACTTTCCGGCGGTTTTCACTTTCCGGTGGGCGTCTGGAACCTAACTTGCCGTATGAGTGGGACCCTACTGTATTTCATGTCTATGTGCTTGGTTTGTGAACTCACCCCTTCTGACTCCTTGGTTGTCTTCATGCATCACAACAGGCCCAGGTATAGAGATGCCTAATTCTTCAAACAGTTCAAGTAGCCATGTCAACTGTCTGCTTCCTTCAGAAGCTGACACATACTCTGCTTCTATGGAAGAGAGTGCTACAGTCTCTTGTTTCTTACTTGCTCAGCTGATCACTGAATCTCCATAGTAGATGTTTCCACTGGTGGATTTTCAATCTGTAGTGTCTTCAGCCCAATCAGCATCAGAGAACAGTATTGGGCAATTGTCTTTTAAACAACATGGGGACAAGATGGTACCATGGTCACTGGTATCAAAAGCCACCAAGAGATCAAGTAAGAATAACAGGGTTGAGCTCCCTCTGTCCTTCTCCCGATAAAGGTCATCCATCAGGGCTCCCAAGGCCAATTCAGTCCTGTCACCAGGCCTGAACCCAGACTAGGATGGGTCAAGATAATCTGTTTCATCCAAGAGTATTTGCCCAGCCTCCAAGAGGTCTTCTGTATCTTTAAAAGTTGTGCAGGGGGAAGGGAGAATTTAACCTTGTGGTTTTTCCCATTACAGTGTTGAGAAAAGCTGCACTCAGCTGAATGTTCTCCTCTTAAAGATACAGAGTCATTCTCAGGCCCTGAGCCTAGCAACCCTATATAGAATACAATTAGGCAAGATAAGGTCTGGTTGCAGCTGTACCAATTTGTGGAAGGGAGGGGGGAGAGAAAAAATATGACCCTTTATAGTACAAAGATGCATTAATCTGATTAAGGCAAGTAAAATGTGATGAATGTAATACAAGGACTGACCCGCAATCCAGTGCTTGTCTACTCAGATGCAAGTCCCATTGGGTTTAATGGGACTTACTCCCAGGCAAGTATGTATTGTGTACACACTTACCTGGGAGTAAGTCCCACTGAACCCAATAGAGCTTACTTCTGAGTAGACATGTATTGCATTGCAGCCTTAGTTTCCTTTTTCCATATTTTAATTCTGCCTTCTGTATCTTCACAACAGCCCTGTGAGGTAGGCTGAGAGTTAGGGACTGGTCCAAGGTAATAAATAAGCAAAAACAATTATTAAAAATTTTAAATGTGAAAATGCTCATGCTCAGAGTATTTTTGTCGGTCTTTGTCAAGGCTTTGTGCGTGGGTTTTATGTCTACTGTCTCATAACTTCCTTTTGCCTGAAAATGTTGTATTTCATACTGTTACAGATGTTCTTTTTTTAAAAAAAAATTGCCCAAATTATGTGATAGTTAGTTTTTTTACTTGAGTTCTTTGCGTGGTTTAGGGGTGGCATTGCAGGAGATCAGGCTCTTATAGACAGCTGTGGGGCAGGTAGAAATTAAATGGAGTAAGTCTTTTTTGTATGAAAATATAATTATGGGGAAAGCTTTACCTGTGACCATTCTATCTATCAGGCATCTTATTCCTTGTGTGTGCCCCCCTCACCAGACTTATTTTGATTTGTGAATGCCACGACTATTGCCATTCCCTCCCCCTTTGCATCAACCCTTTGAGGAAACTTAGGTTGAGACAATATTAGGGTTGCCAGGCTCAGGGCCTGAGACTGATCCTGTGTGTTTAGGAGAAGAGAAAGTCAGCCAAGTGTAGGTGTTCTTGCAGCACTGTAATGGGAAAAACCACAAGGTGGAATTCTCCCTTCCCCCTGCACAACTTTTAAAGATACAGAAGACCTCTTGGTTGCCAGGCCCGGCCTCCAAGCAAGACCACATCAGTGATGATGGGAGCTGTAGTCCAGCAGCATCTGGAGAGCCACGGAGTGGCCACCCCTGAAATAGAGCATCCAGAACTCATAAAAATGCTCCTTGGAAGCCATAGCTCAGCATCACTCAGCATCTTCACTCCGTTTCTCGGCGCTTCACTTGTGTGCACTGGGTTTCATGAAATGGCATCAGCCGGCAGGCGAGCAGGCGGGCGGGCTGGCAACTTTGCACGTGGCAGGGTGGTGAGTCGCTCCTCACTCCAGGCCTTGTGCGTTGCTCCTCCAGGCGCCCCTCCTCGCCCTCTCCTCCAGCATGCTGGGGGCAATGACCAGCAGTGTTGGCCACCGGCTTCAAGCCCTCTGGTGGCAGCTCCTTCAGGCCAAGGTAACAGTGCATGAAAACTCACCCAATATTTATTTATATTTTATTATACTTATTACTTGATTCATATCCCGCCCTTCGTCTCAGGAGAAGCCTAGGGTGGCAAACAAAAACACTAAAAACACTTTAAAACACCATAAAGACAGACTTTAAAACAAAACATATTTAAAAACATTTTTAAAAATGCTTTTAAAACATCTTTTAAAAAGGTTTAAAAACATTAAAAAAAGGTTTAAAAACGTATGAAAAAACTATTCTAACACAGAGGTAGTTCCCACTACCCTTAACAAACTACAGTTCCCATGATTCTGTGGTGGGATTCATGTGCTTCAAATGTATGTTGAATGTCCTTTAAATGCATGGTGTGGATCTACCCTAGGTATGTTGCACATTCATTAGTGAATTGAAAAGAGCAATTAAAAAAGATAATTTTTAAACAGAGCCAATGCTAATCCATGTCATCAGTACTGAGCTACATGGTACCAAACGGCCTGAGCCGGTATAAGCCAGATTCCTTTGTTCCTAAAAGTGGAAAGAGACCCAAGGGCCACAGGGACTCCAAACTTTATTTCTGTATTTTATTTATATTTATATACCGTTTTATTGTAAAAAATCTCAAAGCAGTTTACAGAAGGAATTAAAACAATGAAATTATTGGCAGAAACAGTTAGACAGGTATTTAAAATTCAAAATAATAAAACCAACAATGAGTTAAAAACAGATGAAAAAACACAATAGCTTCTACATGCCTGGGTAGACTTGCCTAAACAAAAACGTTTTTAGCAGGTGCTGAAAAGAGTACAATGACGGTGTCTGCCTAATGTCAATAGGCAGGGAGTTCTAAAAGGTAGCTGCTGCCACACTGAAGGACTGATTTTTTACAAGAGTAGAACAAGTACTATGTGGAACCCATAACATGGAAAGCACATCTTGAACTTGGCCTGTTAGCAAATCGGCAATCAGTGCAGAGGCATTATGTGCTGATAGGGTCTCACTCGTGTCAGCAATCGTGCCACAGAATTCTGCACTAACTGCAGCCCCCAGGTCAGGGAGGGGCAGGGCATTCCAACCCTGCTTGGATATGGATATCTTTGCGGAGGATCCCTAGTCAAGCTTTACCAACAGCACAATCCAAACCATATCTACTCAGAAGTAAGTCCTATTGAGTTCTATGGGGCTTAGTAAGTTTGTTTAGAATTGGAGCCCTCAGGGGCATCCATCTTTACTCTTTGACTGCTCCCATCTAACACCTCCACAACGCTAGGCTCCTTTCTTCCTGCTATGGCCTTCTGGTGACTGGCCTGGTCTGAGGGCACTTAAACCCTTCTTGCCAGAAGCAAGTAGGCTACATTAAATGTTTCCTACTCAGGCTCCATCTTTTAGCTAAGCTTTCTTCATTTCCAATCAGAGAAATAATAATAATAATAATAATAATAATAATTTATAAGTCGCCTATCTGGCCAATGGCCACTCTAGGTGACATACAACTCAATTAAAATACATCATAATAAATACAGTACAACAATAAAACAGTAAAACAGTGACAGTTCAGAGTAGCAAGCAATTAGTCAAAAAGATTAACCCTCCCCGGAAGTCCCGAAGGCCTGTCTGAAAAGCCAGGTCTTCAAGGCCTGGCAGAATACATTCAGGGAAGGGGCATGTCGAAGATCATATGGGAGGGAGTTCCAGAGAGTGGGGGCCGCCACTGAGAAGGCCCTCTCTCTAGTCCCCACCAGCCTAGCTGTTTTAGTTGGTGGGACTGAGAGAAGGCCCTGTGTGGCTGATCTTGTCGGGCGGCATAATTGGTGGCGTTGGAGGTGCTCCATCAGATAAACTGGGCTGAGACCGTGTAGGGCTTTAAAGGTTAATACCAACACCTTGAATTGGGCCCAGAAAACAACTGGGAGCCAGTGCAGATCGAGCAGCACTGGGGTGATGTGCTCCCGGCGACGACAGTTTGTAAGTAGTCGAGCCGCCGCATTTTGTATAAGTTGTAGTTTCCGGACCGTTTTCAAGGGAAGCCCCACGTAGAGCGCATTACAGTAGTCCAAACGAGAGGTGACCAGGGCATGTACCACCAATGGGAGCTGATGAACAGGGAGGTAGGGTTGCAGTCTACGTATGAGGTGTAATTGATACCAAGCTGCCCGGCTCACTGCCGAAATCTGAGCCTCCATGGACAGCTTGGAATCAAGGACAACCCCTAGGCTGCGGACTTGGTCCTTTAGGGGCAGTTTCACCCCATCGAACATCAGGTCAATATCTCCCAACCTTCCCTTGTCCCCCACGAGTAGCACCTCGGTCTTATCAGGATTCAGCTTCAACCTGTTCCTTCCCATCCATCCACTCACGGATTCCAGGCACTTGGACATGGTCTCCACAGCCAACTCTGGTGAGGATTTAAACGAGAGATAGAGCTGAGTGTCATCTGCATACTGGTGACACTGCAGCCCAAATCTCCTAATGATAGTCCCCAGCGGCTTCATATAGATATTAAATAGCATGGGAGAGAGGATAAAGCCCTGTGGCACACCACAATTGAGAGGCCAAGGGTCTGAAACCTCCTCCCCCAATGCTACTTGTTGATGCCTATCGGAGAGAAAGGAGCGGAACCACTGCAGTACAGTGCCTCCTATTCCCAGTCCCTCCAGGCGATGTAAAAGGATACTGTGGTCAACAGTATCAAAAGCCGCTGAGAGATCGAGGAGGACAAGAAAGGTGAATTCTCCCCTATCTAATGCCCTCCTCATATCATCCACCAGAGCGACCAAGGCTGTTTCAGTTCCATGTCCAGTCCTGAAACCCGATTGGTATAGATCCAAATAATCCGTTTCATCCAAGTGTGCCGACAGCTGATTAGCCACCACTCGCTCAATGACCTCAATGTTTTTGTTTGAATTGTATGCGCCAACAACTGTGGTTGATGCTTAATGTATCATGCTTAATGACACCAATCGGGCCTGCCCCTGTGACATCACTAGGGCCCACCCTTGAAATATCAGGGTTTGGGATGCTTCTGACCTGGCAACCCCAATACCCTAACCCTGGGCTCCTGCTGGGAGGAAGGGCGGGAAATAGATCACATAATAAATAAATAAATAATATGCACACATATGAAGGCAAAAGTGGAGATGGAGTGGTGGGGTGAGTTCAGCACAGAGACACACTAGCCTGCTCTCTCTCATGGCTCACTTTGCAGACTAGATCTCAGTTGTGAGCAGCTGGGCAGGAAGGCCCAAAGAGGGGCTTCTGAAACACAGTCACACACAAAAAGACAGGCAGAGGGAACAGATGTGGAGTCTATGGTTTATAGGGTAAGGACCTCCAGAAGACAGAAAAGGAGCAAGATGTACCTTTCCTAGCCCTGGTGGGCAATCCTGAAGAAGTAGAGCAGGGGTGTGTGAAACTCCTGGGTCAGGTAGGAAAACAGCAAATGCAGCAAGCAGGAATGTTAGGGTGGTGGCTTTTTTTGAGAGGCATACTCTCTTGACACCAGTGGCTTTTGTAGTGGTCAGCATGCTGTGGATTGTGTCATTCGATTGGAAACGGAGGTTTGGAAGAGTATTTGCCCCAGAGAATTTGTAGTAACTGTTTTCCTTGATATTGAAGAGGCTTATGACATGGTTGGAAGGAGTTCCTGGTCTATAAATTGTTTCAATTGGGCTTGCGGAGTAGAATTTTTTGGTGGTTGAGAAAATTTTTTGCAAGGCCAGAAATCGCAGGTCTGGGTGGGTTCAGTTTTATCTGAGACATGTTTGATGGATAACAGTATTCCCCAGGAGAGTGTAGTTACTCCTACTGTTTTTAATGTTATGATTAATGATCTTCCCTCTGTTATTCTCAGTGGGGTTGTTAGTTTGTATGTCAATGATTTTGCACTATGGGTTTGAAGCCGATCTCTTCAGGTTGCTGAATCCCGCCTTAATGTGGCTTTGAGTAAATTGGAAAGTTGGGGTAATTCTTGGGGCTTTCATTTTTCTTCAAGTAAAACTGTAGGTATGTTTTTTTTCTCTATGGAGGTTACCTACTACCATCAATTTGCAGTGATATAGGGGGAAGAATCCAATTGATACACATTTTTAAGTTTCTTGGACTAATCTTTGATACTAAATTAACATGGAAAGCATATCTTGATTCTGTGGTCTGACAAAGTTAAATTAGGTTAAGGATGCTAAGGGCTGTTTATGGAAACACACAGGGGGCAGATAGGGAGATTCTTTTGATGTTTTATCGTGCCTATATTTGACCTCTGCTGGATTACGGCTATCAGGCCTGTGCATCAGCTTCTTCCACTTTATTACAGCAACTCAAAGTCGTTCAGACTCGGGGCCCTGAGAAGAATTAATGGGGCTTTTGTCACTTCTCCCTGTGCTGTTTTGTAAGGAACCAGAGGCGAATGGCCATGTGATTTATGGTGTGATTTCCTGGATCTTATAATATGGGAGAAACTGCACTTTCCAGGAAGGTACAGGTGGTTTATATGATGAGTGCTGGGAATTTGGTGATCCTAGGAAGTTGAAGCTGCGTACTCCCCATGTGGTTCGAGTTTGCTGTTTGTTAAGGAAATATAGCATAGTTAACAGTTTTATTCCAAGGAAATTTATTTCTAATTACTATGGCTGGTTATGGATTCACCCTTTGGTGGATCTGCACACTGGTAAATTGAGGTCGCAGCAGTCTGGTGCTTTGGGTAGTAAAAACATGGCTTTAGAATATATATTTTCTTGGTGGAGCCTTTGTGGTATGATCTTTATGGATGGCTTCTGGGATTCCTCTGATGGCAAAGCTTATTGGATCCCTTGTCTGGGGATTAAAAAGGGATTTTGGCTATCCAGTTGGATATCAATAATGGCGGCAGAGTTGATGGTGATCCTATTGGCACTTGAATGGATTAAGGATCTAAAACCTGATAATGTTTGTCAGATTCTCTTTCAGGATTGCAGGCTATTCAGTGTGGTGGGTTAGCTTGCAAGAATGATGTGGTCAATGAAATCTGGACTTTCCCATGGAATGAAGTTGTGTATTCAATCTGGCTTGGGTTTTGTTGGATACCTACCCATATAGGGATAGTAGGGAACAAATTGGTAGATTTAACTGCAAATAATTCATTGCAGCGCCCAGCTGTTGATGTCTTATTGCCTTTATTACAAAGAGAAGTTAAAAATTGTCTTCAAAGGGAAATTGTTAAGGAAATGGCAACATCGGTGGGAAGTGGATAGTATCGGACATAGTTTTCTCCTTTTGCCCTGATTTGGGGGATTTTCAAATGTTTAACCAGTGTGGTCTAGCACGACTAGTTTGTCTGCTGCATGTGTTAACAGAACATTATTATTATTATTATTATTATTTGATTTATATCCCGCCCCTCCCAGTAGGAGCCCAGGGTGGCATTGTGCAGCACATAGTAATTACAGTAATACCTCGCATTAACGTACTCAATGGGACCAGAGCGAGTACGTAAACCGAAAATATCCTTAAAGTTAAGCACTACCAGTTAAAACTTTTTTTCCCTCTCCTTCATGCGGAGCCTCAAAGCCGCACGTTAAAGCCTCTGCTGCTGCGCTGGTGCACCTCCCAGCTGATTTGCGGTGGAGCGATCGTGTCTATTTCCACCCCCACGTGCTAAAGCCTCTGCTGCTGCGCTGCCGCGCCTCTCCCTAACCCTAACCCTATAAGTGGTTTGCTAGCTGTGTTTCTGGAGAAATACAGGCATATGGAGCATGTACGTTATAGCGAGGCGACGTTAAGTGAAGCAATGTTAAGCGGGGTATGCCTGTATACAGCCATGAGATTGTGCAACACACTCACCAATGTATCTTTTCTGTTGTCTGTAACCCAATAAAAGAGCTGTGCCTCAACTGTCAGGAGACACAGTTTGGAGGACAAATTCCCCTGTGTCTCTGCTAGCAATAAAGTCATCTGATGAACCGAACTTGGGCCTGAGACTCCAATTCTTACCTTAACATTTTGGCACCCAACGTGGGGCAATCGAGGTCAAGGGTATTTCTCCTTGCCCTATAGCGGAATTCTCGGTCAGGGATATTTCTCCTGCACCTTCCTTGGACCGTGCGGTTCCCCGGATCGCTTCACTACTCTGCAGGGAGCACGCCTTCAGCATTTGCTGATGCCCGGCTGGGCTAGGAAGGGGTCGGGGAGCGACGCGGAACCAACGGAGGCCTTCCAGAAGTTCGGTCCAGATAACTTTAAACCAGTGCCGGAGGTGTTCACCGTCAGGCGAGTATTGAGGGATCCCTTTCTGTTCTGTCCTGCTTTTGCCTGCCAGCCAATCCCAGTGGATCGAAGGGGGGTCTGATCAACCTCCATTTCTGTTTCTCTGTCAGGAGGTTTGGGAAAGGGGGTTTCTTGTCGAGTGCTTGGTGAGTGTGTGACTGACCGCTCAATTTCCACGTCTGGCCGTTGGACGCACTAGTCCTGGGACGCCTTCGGGTGTCTTGAAAGTCCGGGGGACGTGGGCAGCGGAGCGTGCCTGTAACCTTTACCTCAGCAAGTCGCTTCCCCCAATTCCTATAGGCAACTTGTGTCCTGTGCCCCCTCCCTTCTCTGTGTGTTATCCACTATCCTGAATTGATTAGGTTAGGAAAGAGTTAGGTCAGGATGGGGGGAGGCTCTTCAACCCCTTTGGCTCTCATGATCAAACACTTTCCTGAAGTCTTTGATACTAGTATTTGCAATGTGCAGACCATGAAGACTAAATGTTCCTGGGACTGGCCTAGACTTGGGCCCTTAGTGGACTGGCCAGCAGAGGGCACTTTCTATGGCCCCATCATTTCCCGCCTCTGGAATGTAGTTACAGTGGAAGGCAATCCTGGATGCCCTGAAGATATTCCTTATGTGAAAGGGTGGAGGAAAGTAGCAAGTAATCCGCCACCTTGGGCAAAGAAGTGGGTGGAGAATGCCGCCACGATTATGTTAACTCAGGTCAAGAAGACTTCTAAGACAGGCCACGAAATAAGCCAGAAGGCCAAGATGCAGCCTGATCTTGATTATACTGTCACCTGGAAACAGAAGGCTGCCTCAGAAGGCCAGGCCGAGAAACCAGAAAAACCTGTTCTAGAAAATCAACCTGAAGAATCACCCCCGCCGTACGTGTGTCCTTGCCCACCCTCGGCACCGTTAACTCCGTTACCCCTTATAACTGAGACGCCAGAAAAATCCTTGTACCAGCCCTTACCCAGAGCAGAAACCCAGGGAAGCCCTTTAGAAGAGGGCATCGAGAGCCTCCGAAGGTCCGTTCGATTAATGGAGAAGGAACTAGGGAAGCCCAACCCCGAGAATATCCATGAGGAGAATCCTGAAGGCTCTAAGATCTTGCCTGTTCGCACAGTTCCAGCCATGGTTCCCGCCCCAGACCCAATTGATCCTGGCAAAATAGCCTATAAATCAGTCAATACTTTCACGTATGTGCCATTCAGCTCCTCCGATTTGCTTAACTGGAAAAATCATGGACCATCATATGAGGAGGAACCAGAGAAATTTGTGGACATGGTTGAAGGCATAGTGTCAGCTCAGAACCCCACCTGGTCCGACATACAACAGCTACAGGGATATTTGATGACTACTGAGCAAAGAATGCAAATGCAGGTCAACTTAGAAGAGGCTGCAGGCAAGATTGCCAGGCAGGAAGGAGTGAGAGATGAAGATCGAGCAATGTATATAGCCAGATATGCTCCGACTGTAGACCCACGCTGGGACCTTTCTAGTGGAGCGGACCGTATAGCTATGCGTCAGTATCAACAAGCCTTTGTGGAAGCAGTGAAGAAAGGACGGAAATGAATGATGAACATGCAAAAGATTCACGATGTAGTCCAGGAAAAGGATGAGAGCCCTGGGGCTTTTCTTGAACGACTTTTTAAGGCATACCGGAGATACACCCCCATTGACCCTGAAGATGAGAAGAACCGGCAGACAGTGGCCCTAGCCTTTGTTTCTCAGTCAACGCCGGATATTAGAAAGAAATTGCAGAAGGCTGAAGGCTTTGAGGGAATGCCCCTCAGTCAGCTGAAAGCCTTAGCAGATAGAGTATTTCTCAATCGAGATGTGAAAGAGAAGCGGGAACAAGTGAAACGGATGAAGGAAAAAGCTAATCTTCTTGCAGCTGTCCTGAGGCCCCAGGAGTCACGAGAACAATTCCCACACCCTCGTCCATCTTTAGGACGAAATCAATGTGCATATTGTAAAAAGGAAGGCCATTGGAAAAACGAATGTTCAGAAAGACCCCGGGAGCAGTGGAGAAGTTATGGCCGAGGCATTAGACCCGGCAGGGGCCGAGGTCAGGAAAGGGGACGAGGAGGGCTCAACCCTCAGGCACTATCATCTTCCCAGACGCAGCAGCCTGCTCGGACCATGACTACAGAGGACTATTATGCAGAAGACTGAGGATGCCTATGGGGCATTCTGCCTCCCGACCCCGTACTGGAAATGACTGTGGGAGGCAGGAAAATCAAGGGCCTTCTGGACTCCGGAGCTCAGCGTTCGGTCCTCAATGTGCTGCCTGTTGAATTACCCTTAAAAAAGAAAACCTGTATACCTGTTATAGGGGCGGGAGGACGAATTCTTCAACCCCCCCAGTTGAACTAGTGTATTAACAGCATCATAGTCAATCAGAGATGCTCCTCTGGTTTCTCTATAATCTGTAAATTGTGGAAGGTAGTAAAGCATTTTACTTCCCCAATTAAAGTTCTTTCTGGACATTATCGTCTTTGTTACTGTAATTAGGAGCCCCCCCCCTTAATTTCACACATTCTCTGTTGTGGGACAGATCTTGTACGAATGAATAAGTCCTTCATCACAGTGAAATCACTTCGTTTTTATCAGTCATCCCTGTAAGGTAACAGAGCTTAAGAATAAGCTTTGCTGGACCTGTCATGGCCAATCAGACCCTCAAATTGCACCTCAGGAAAATGTGCGCGGAAACAAAGACTAAATGGATTCAGATGTTGCCGGCGGCTTTGTTGCACATGAGATGTACACCTGGAGCTAATGGTCTCACCCCATATGAACTGGTTTATGGGAGGCCACCGCCCTTGCCTGTGGCAGTGGATACCCTGGCACTAAGGGGAGAAATAAACCTGAAGCGCATTTTAAGAGAATTAAACCAAACTGTTCTAGAGATAAGTCAGTACACAGAACAGAGTCCTTTGGGACTCACCACCCCTGTTCATGGGTTTCGTCCTGGAGATACAGTATGGGTCAAAAGTTACAAGGAAGATGCCTTGGGAAAAGTTTGGGAAGGGCCTTTTATTGTCTTATTAACTACCCCTACTGCCTTAAAGGTTGAAGGGAATCCCACGTGGATCCATTGGAGCCGTGCTAAACCAGCTTCTTCAGAAGGATGGACAGTTACCAACCAGAGAGGCCTGAAGATGACCCTGAGAAGGGATGCCACCACGCGGGACGCGACGGGAGAAGCCTCCTCGGGACCGGCAACCGAGAGAGTGAAATAGCTGGGGGCGCTGCATCCCCTACCATCCTGGATAGAGTAGTGGGACACCGCCCAAAGATTCAGATTTGCCCAACTTCAACTGGAATGCCTTGTTGTAAATTATCTTATTTGATTGTACTGTTCCAGTTTGGGGTTATTCTAATGCTGCTGTTGTTTCCTCCCCACTGTGAAACGGCTACCCTTCCATCCTGCAAGATTTGTATTAAGACTGTTAGGAACCATAATAATATCCAGGACACTCTAGTTTATCAGAGTAAATTCAGTTGTAAAGAGACAACTGTCACATGCCAGTTTCGTAATGTTAGTTACTCAGCCTGTATTCAGGGAAACCAGACAACTTGTTATGTCCCCAAAGAAAGTCCTGATCAGTGGTGGCTCCAGGTAAGGGAAGGCACGCAGAGTGGACGGGTGCTCTTCCAAATTAGATTAGCAACCCCTAATACTACAGCATGGGTTAAAATTGAACCTTGTGAGATTTCAAAATGGCCTGACCAATGTGGGAATCATGATTGGGAAAAGTCTTATACGTGGAATGATAAATACATCTGCCTGGAAAAAGGAATAAGTACTGAATGTACAAATCAGTGTCCTTATTGGAACTGTGTAGGCTGGGCCACTTGGCAAACTACCGGGATAAGTGCTCACCTTTCCAAGGTCACGGTACAAAGTGACTGCGGGCCTCGGAAGTGTAATTATGTAAATTTTACTATTAACAATCCACAGGCCTTTTTGAGTAAATTTGGGCAACACTTTGGGTTACGCATTCATGGAACAGGCAGAGATCCGTTGGGATTGTTCTATCTGAAACTTGTTCAGCTAACAGAGACAGGCCATACCTTGCAGCAAACCTTCTTCTCCGATTTCTGGGAGGAGATGAATACTCCTTTCCAGGTACCTGAAGTGGCCAGAAATTTGTTTATTACTTTTGCAGAAACTGTGGCCACCACTTTAAATATCAGCAATTGTTATGTTTGTGGGGGGACTCAGATTGGAGATCACTGGCCCTGGGAAGCTGCTGAATTGAATGTTAGTCAGCTTTATAATACCACCAATATCACAAACCCCCATAGTCAATGGATGTTGAAGGCTACTCTTGTTGGTCGTTGGTGCGTACAAAGGATCTCCCCCAGAGCCCCACAGATAGGTCAGATGCCTTGTGAGACCATGACCATTTTGAATCAGTCTGCAATTAGTTATTGGCCCAATGCCTCTGTGATTCCAGTTAATCTGTTGTGGACAGCAGAGTTAAAGTTAAGGTTAAATTTGTCAGTTATTAATAATAGGTCTTGGAAAGCGTTACCAGGGTTTTACTGGGTTTGTGGGAAATATGCTTATTCAGAGTTACCTGAACCTTGGGAGGGGACTTGTACTCTAGGAGAGGTCAGACCATCCTTCTTTCTCATTCCCCTCAGTGCAGGAATCCGGTTAGGACATCCATTGTATGGTAGAAAAAAGAAGATGACAGTTAAGATTGGTGACTGGAAGGATGATGAGTGGCCCCCTGAAAGGATAGTTCAGTATTATGGACCTGCAACCTGGGCCCAGGATGGGTTATATGGATATAGAACCCCAATTTACATGTTAAATAGAATAATTCGGTTACAGGCAGTGCTTGAACTTATAACAAATGAAACTGCGAGGGCTTTGACTGCTCTGTCTAAAACACAAACCCAGCTTAGAAATGCTGTGTACCAAAATAGACTCGCCTTTGACTACCTGTTGGCAACGGAAGGAGGGGTTTGTGGGAAGTTCAATTTGACTAATTGTTGCTTACATATTGATGACAATGGAAAAGTAATAGAAGATATAACAGATAAAATAATTAAGCTTGCACATGTGCCGGTACAAACATGGAAAGGATTTGAGTGGGCAGAAGGGCTGGGTCCGTGGTTCCAATGGATAGGAGGGATACGAGGTGTTATTGGAACATTAATTGTAGGAATTCTGATGTGTGTTTTGTTACCCTGTATTCTACCTCTGATAATGCGAGGGTTAAGAAACATGATGGAAAGCATAGCGGACAGGAGAACAGCAGTGCAGCTAATGGCGTTGTATGAATATAGGTCCATACCTACCTGTAAGAATGATACTCCTCAAACCTCTTAGTGAGATCAGTGAAGTATCAAAGGGGGGATTGTAAGGGTTAATGGACGCCATTAGCAAAGAAGGATTCAGCACGTAGACCAGAAGGAGGCGCAAGCGCAGAGGATTGCTCTGAGAATGAAAAATTACCAGCTATACAGTTATGTTTTGTGCAACACACTCACCAATGTATCTTTTCTGTTGTCTGTAACCCAATAAAAGAGCTGTGCCTCAACTGTCAGGAGACACAGTTTGGAGGACAAATTCCCCTGTGTCTCTGCTAGCAATAAAGTCATCTGATGGACCGAACTTGGGCCTGAGACTCCAATTCTTACCTTAACAATTCCACAAAAGTTTACTAAGCTATAAGAAACGTGTTAGTCTTCAAGGCATAACAAGACTCTTGCTGTTTTTGTAATATGCTAGCTTTCTATATGCAGGGAGCTTTTTCTGGCATACACAAGCATTTGGGCATGGGAGCACTCGTGTATGGTCTGAGGTGGTACACTCTGACACCAGTTTTCCAGCTCGGTGAGAACTAGGTCTAGGAAATTATAAAGGTACAAGCTTGGTGTACTAATGAAATTATAACAAAAACTAACTATATATAATCTAGATATATTGCATTTAGAACTGTTTATATGTGATCTCCATTTATACCATGTGTTTCACAGTTGCAGTTAGTATCAGAACAATAGCAAAAAAAACTGATAAAAAATCTCCGTAAAGTGTTATTCTGACAAATAATACTACATCCAGCGTAAAGTAATTCAAATAAGATCAGATCCCTTGCTAAACAGAGAAGTTGTTCTATTCCTTCTGAAATAATATTTAGTGCTAAGTAGGGGTGAACACAAGAACAACCCTGCTGCATCAGGCCAAAGGCTCATTTAGTCCAGCATCCTGTTCTCACAGTGACCAACCAAATGACTATGGGAAGCCCAAAGGCAGGACTCTTATCCGGTTGTGATTCCCAGCTACTGACATTCAGAGTCATACTGCCTCCAACAGTGTACACATTGTGGCTAGTAGCAATTGTTGGCCTTATTCTCCATGAATATGTCTAATCCTATTTTAAATCTATCCAATTTGATAGCCATCTCATCATCCTGGTGGGGGCAAATTCCATACTTGGAATTTGTGAAGAAGTACTTTCTTTTGTATGTCTTGAATCTTCCACTATTCAGCTTCATTGGGTATCCATGAGTTCTAGTGTTATGAGAGGGGGAGAAAAACTCTATCCACTTTCTCCACACTGTGCATTATTTTATACACCTCTATCAAGTCTACTGTTACGCTGCTTTTCTCTAAACCAAAGGTGCTAGACATTGTATATGACATAAAGGCGATAGCAGCCCCTGCCTGTTTGGTTTTTGATTATATTTGATGGATAAGGTGGGCAACGGATAGGAGTTGAATACTGATGATGTGAGAATTAACTTCAGAATCATGTTGCAACGGAAGTGATTAGGAAGCTTTGTTGGCTGAAGCGCAGGTTAAAATGTTTTAAATCAGTGGTACCCAAACTTTTTTCCCTTGTACCATTTGAAAATTGCTGGGGATCTTGGCAGACCACTTATAATGATTTTTTCTGCCTGTTGTAGCAATTGTAATGCACTGTGCTAGATGTTGTATGGTTTTAATTGTATTTTTATTGGTTCTTTTATTTCTTATATGCTGTATTATACAGCCACGAGAGTGGCTGTATACTATAGTCAGTGGGGATTTTTCACATTCCGCAATGTTAAATGGAAAATATCCCCCCATGCCACTCTGAGGCTTCCCATAAACTCATTTCAAAACAAAACCTTACAAAACTTATAGTTCTGAACTCAGGCACGCTTGCTTAACAACCCTGTCAATTTTCATGGCGATACACAAAACAGTCAGAGAGAATCAAGAGTTCAAAATCTAAAGAGAGAGAGAGAAACCTCAGAGCCCTTTTGGACTTTTTTCTGCAAGTTCTCATAATCTGTTGAAATTCATTAAAAATCAGCCATGTTCACAGAGTACCTGTAATCCTAATACTGACCCTGCCCCATACTCTGACCTTCATCTACTGCAGTTTAAAAGTTAAAAAAATGCCTGGTTGATTTTTAATTAATTTAAGAAATTTTGGCTGGAAGCCTATAATAACACGGAGCATGCTCAGTAAGGACCAACTGTTAGTGTTCTAAAAGCCTCACAGCAGCTGGGCTTGGCTATTAAGAAGGCCACACCCACACCAGACTTGATTTCACTTGAGACAGTCATGGCTTCCCTCAAAGAATCCTGGGAAGTGTAGTTTGTGAAGGGTGCTGAGAGGAGACTCCTATTCCCCTGAGAGAATGGTTAACAATCAGCCACTCTGATTGAAGGTCTGTGAGAGGAACAGGGCGTCTCCTAGCAACTCTCAGCACCCTTCACTAACTACACTTCCCAGGATTCTTTGGGAGAAGCCATGATTGGCTTTGAGCCATGGCTTTGAGAGAAGCCATGATAAATTGTTTTATTTATTTATTTATTTATTAAATTTATATACCGCCCCATAGCCGAAGCTCCCTGGGCGGTTCACAACAGACAGTATCAAAATACAATAAAACACATATTTAAAACAATTCAAACAGCATTAAAAATGGGCTTCCTTAAAAATTTTAAATTGTTTTTAAAAGATGTGTTTTTAAATTTGTATATTTGTTTTTAATGTTTTTAGTTATTGTAAACCGCCCAGAGAGCTTCGGCTATGGGGCGGTGTATAAATAGACTAAATAAATAGATAAATAATGATTGTCCAAAGTTAATAGAGGCCTGGTGTGGATGTGGCCAGGGACAGCTTTGTTTTAAATTTGGGTGGGAGGTAGAGTTGCCAGGTTCAGGGCCTGAGACTGATCCTGTATCTTTAGAAGAGACAGTCAGCCAAGTGCAGGTGTTCTTGCAACAATGTAATGGGAAAAACCACAAGGTAGAATTCTCCTTTCCCCTTGCCCAACTTTGAAAGATACAAAAGCCTTCTTGGTTGGCAGGCCCAGCCTGTTCAGTTTTACCTATCCTAATCATGATTGCATAGGAGTATATCCGATTCAACTCAATAATCATACAAATGATCAGACCTGCCTTTTCCCTCCATCCCCTTTCCTCTCCCTTTCTCCTCCCCTCTTCCTTCTTCCGCCTTCCTTGCCCACTCCAGCCCTCCGTCCCTCCCCCCCAGTCAGTTTCACCTATCCTAAGCATGATTGCCTGGTGTGTGTGTGTAAATCCCACTTAATTCAATAAGCATGCAAATGATCAATCCATTCTCAGCAAACTTGCACAGGATCCCATTTCTTACCTCCCGGATTAAAAAGCAGGGAAATTCACTAATAGGCAAAAAACCTTGTGGTTTAAGAATGTACCTATAGCCCACAGATATTTCTACCAAACTTTAAAAAGCAGGGAAATTGGGCAGCTATAGTGAATGCGCCAGGGGAGCAGGAGACCTGAACTCCTCTCTGAGATATTGGACTGCCCTACAAAGTTGTCAAAATGCAAACACAATTTGGGTTGGTCTTTCACAGTCCAATCCACTTGCTGTGTAGCTTGGAAGAATTTGGTAACATGTGCCTCTGAGCATATGGTGAGTGGTGGCAACACCTGTAATCAGCCCAAATAATAGAAAGAAGATATGTCCTGTGCTGAACTTGTTTTAGCCGGGAGGAAGCAACATTATTAAGACAGTTGATATAGTTCAGATGGTCACTTTAAATATGTCTGATTTACTTTGCAATTTTAGTGAAGTTTTCTATAGGAAATCATTTTCTTTTGCTTTTGTTTCTATGAATATCTGAAGTACAGCAACACTTTGCAAAATTTATACTAAAAGAGCTCCAAACATAATTGTGGAATAATGGCACTGACTTCTGCAGAATAGTCTCCAGTGGACCTCAGAAGTGTCTCAATTTGCACAAGATAAAACAGTGGAAAGTGAAATATATTCTAGCAAAATTCTAGGTGTGCTCTATGTTTTTAATTGATCATGAACACCTTGCCTTAAATAAAGTGGTTTAAACATAGCAGGCTGAAAGCATGCATCCTCTTTTTCCAACAGCTAGAGTCATTGTTCAACATCTAAGGCCCTCCTCCGAGCTCCGACTCACAGGGAAGCTCGGAGGGTAGTAACAAGATATAGGGCCTTTTCAGTGGTTGCCCCCGAATTATGGAACAGTCCCCCTGATGAGGTGCGCCTGGCGCCTACACTTTTATCTTTTAGGCGCCAGGTTAAAACCTTTTTATTCTCCCAGGCATTTTAACCTATTTGTGTTTTTAATCTATCTTGGTTATTTACTTGTTTAATACTGTATATTTTACTGTTTTTGTGATTTTATTGTTTTTTATCCATGTTGTGCACCGCCCTGAGAGCCCTTGGGCTGTGGGCGGTATATAAATCGAACAAAATAAATAATAAATAAATAAATAACAATACAGCTCCAGATGGAACCATTACCAAGGCACTGAAAGGCCTCACCACTCTGGCAGAAGAACTGGCTGAGAATTCAGGCATAGATGATTCACTTACAGGGTGGTTGGACTCCTGGTTCGGAAAATGGAAAGGGATGGTACTATCAATACTCACATCACTTATAGTAGTAGCAGGGGTATTAACTGCTGTAGGATGTTGTATCATACCATGTGTACGGGGGTTAGCACAACGGCTAATAGAAACAGCTGTGTCTAAGCAGATGCCTTTAAAACCACCTCCTTATAATGAAAATATGTTGCTTTTAGAGTCACACGAAGACCATCTATATTTCCAGGAAACGCAATACGAAACCATGCTATCCCAACTGGAAGAATCACAAAGAAACACGAGAACTTCGTGAAAAAGCAACAGAAAAGTATAAAATAAAAAGAGGAGGGATTGTGATATATACAAAATGTGTTGCTTTTGCAGAATGCTTTACATAGTATAACTTTGTGTAGAGTGTAGATTGTAGTTAAAATTGTTAGAGAAAAGACCTCATAAGAATATAGTTAGGTGGGACAGAGAAGACAGTTGCAAAGTACGAAACAACAGGAAACAGGTACAGTACAGACAATTTGTGGTTAAACCATGCTTACAAGGGACAAACTAAAATAGAAACAAGTACCAGAAAACAGGTGTGACAGAAAAAGCTTTTAGTTAAATAACATAAGGAGGGGGAATATTAAGAGGGAGAGAAATATACCAAATATGGGTAAAAGTAAATATGGGTATAGGGGATCTAAAATGTGAGTAATGGGAGATGTAAACAGAGGTGGGACTTCCTGTGACAGGGATAGGCGGCACGGATAGGCTGTAAACCCTGGAGTACTCGACCAATGAGGAAACAGGGGAGGGAACGAAGTGACGGGCAAATAGGATAAAAGAACTGTACCACTGTCACTGAGGTGTGCCTACCTTGTGATGGACACGCGCTCTTGCAAGAACGTATAACAAAGCTTTACTTGCTGCTTCACTAATGGTCTTGTTGTGGGTCTCTTAAGAACCTTTGTTTCTAACAACTGTTAATGCACCCAAAATAGAAATAGAACATAACCTCCAATATAAAACACAAAAGGCTGTCTTCAAGACAAGACATGACAATGATCAATAAAAAGGCTTTGAAATTAATAAAAATACATTTGACACAGATTTCTAGGATGAATAAGGAGGGGGGGATTTTATGGTTTAGATTCTCTGTAGAAACATTAGTAACACAGGAAAGAAGCAAAGTAAGAAGAACACCAACAAACATACAAAAATATAATTCTCCATCTTTGGAGATGGCAGGTGTTGCCACCACTCACCATATGCTCAGAGGCACATGTTACCAAATTCTTCCAAGCTACACAGCAAGTGGATTGGACTGTGAAAGACCAACCCAAATTGTGTTTGCATTTTGACAACTTTGTAGGGCAGTACAATATCTCAGAGAGGAGTTCAGGTCTCCTGCTCCCCTGGTGCATTCACTATAGCTGCCCAATTTCCCTGCTTTTTAAAGTTTGGTAGAAATATCTGTGGGCTATAGGTACATTCTTAAACCACAAGGTTTTTTGCGTATTAGTGAACTGTATTCCATAGAATTTGAATTATAATACACTAATGTACAATATAAGAAATAAAAGAAGTAACAGCACTAATTAAAAATCAGTATGACTATTTAATGCAGTGGATGTGCCTTCTCCTGTCTTCAACCACAAATCCACAGGCATGCTGTGAACCCCCTTAAATGAAGCACAGACTGCTGGTCTGAGGATCACAGTTTGGGAACTCCTGCTTTTTGTAAATTCTGGAAAAGCTCTGCTAAAGTAGTAAGCACAAGGAGCTGGAAGAAGAAGGAGAAATGGCTTGTCAAAATTGACAGGAGAAGGCTAAGCCTGGCCATCAGATGAGCCATGGAAATGGGAGCAGGATAAATTACATTGCTTAACAGTAGCAAGGGGGTGGAGGTAAGCAAACTGGCCTGTAGACAATCAGATAAGTCCAGATTCCATCCATGCCGACAACTTATCTCCATGTGTCTAGACTCATACACAGAAGTTCATATTAGTTGCCAGCTGTCCATGAAAATAGGTCAAGTTTCTCCTCACACAGTACAGTGGTTGCCTCCAAACTCTGAGCCCGTTGGTGTTTGGGGCTGCAGAGATGGGTGTTGGAAATGCCATGAAAGGTTTTATGTGGATCTACATGTAATCATGAAGAGCATGAGTGAAGAAAGGAGGTGGAAACTGGCAAGGAAGCTTGCTATTCAACATCTATGTAAAGCCACTGGGGGCCATCATCAGGAGATTTGGGCTGCAGTGTCACCAATATGCAGATGACACTCAGCTCTATCTCTCGTTTAAGTCCTCACCAGAGTTGGCTGTGGATACCATGTCCAAGTGAATGGAATCCGTAAGTGGATGGATGGGAAGGAATAGGCTGAAACTAAATCCCGACAAGACCGAGGTGTTACTCGTGGGAGACAAGAGAAGGTTAGGAGATATAGACCTGGTGTTCAATGGGGTAAGATTACCCCTGAAAGACCAGGTCCGTAGCCTCGGGGTCATTCTTGACTCCCAGCTGTCCATGGAGGTTCAGATCTCAGCAGTGAGCTGGGCAGCTTGGTATCAATTACATCTAATACGGAGGCTGCAACCCTACCTTCCTATCCATATGCTCCCACGGGTGATACATGCCCTGGTCTCCTCCTGCTTAGATTACTGTAATGCACTCTACGTGGGGTTACCCTTGAAAACGGTCCAGAAATTGCAGCTGATACAGAATGCGGCGGCACGTCTGATTAAGAGCAGCCATCGCCATGATCATATCACCCCGATGTTAGTAGATCTACACTGGCTACCTATCGGGCCCAATTCAAGGTGTTGGTGTTGACCTTTAAAGCCCTATACGGTTTCGGCCCAGTTTATCTGAAGAAGCGCCTCCAGTGTCACCAATTATGCCGCCCAACGAGATCAGCCGCACAAGACCTTCTCTCAGTCCCACCAGTTAAAAGAGCTAGGCTGGTGCGGACCAGAGACAGGGCTTTTTCGATTGTGGCCCCCACCCTCTGGAATTCCCTTCCGTTCGATCTTTGCCATGCCCCCTCCCTGATAAGTTTCCGCCGGGCCTTGAAGACCTGGCTGTTCAGGCAGGCCTATGGGATTTCTGGGGTAGATTAGCTTAATGCTGTTATTAACTGGTAGGATGATGCTTAGATTAATTATTGATTGTTCCCATGGGTTTTTACATTGTATTTTACTGTGTTAATGTACGTCGCCTAGAGTGGCCGTTAATTCGGCCAGATAGGCGTCTCATAAATAAAATTTTATTATTATTATTATAAAAGGGAGGGGACAATACTCAAATTCAGTGACACAAAATGTAATGGGTTTTATATATATATCTATTTCTCCTCTGCTCAGGGACTGGGAAGTGGGTGTGAAGGGAAGATCTGTCTATCTGCCTCAGATTGAATTGTTCCTGATGCCGCTGCCAGTGGCACTGCAATCCCGCCTGGCCAGGCGAGTCTTATTGAGGCATGTAGAGCCTGGTAAGCATAATAATATCTTCAGCTAGGCAGAGGAGGGTTGTATAAGCAGGTCTCCGTCTGGGCTTTCAGCAAAGGATGCCCAATCTGTAGTGCAGCCTAGGCATGGGGAACCTCCAGCCCACAGGGCACGGGTCCCAATTTGGCCCACAAGGCCATTTCCTCCAAACCATGACCACCTGCCCACACTTGATTCCTATGTTATGTCGGGGGGGGGGCTTGTAGGGATGTGGCTGCCAGTGCACAATCGAGAACCTTAAAGTGCACTCCCCATTGTGCATTAGCAAGGGAGGCCTGCTGTCTCTGCCAAGCAGCTGATTGGTGGGGAGAGAAAGATGCGATCAGCTGTGCCGCTGGATTCTCCATGGGAAACTCTATAGCCACTGACTCCTGCAGAAAGCCGAGCCTGAAGTCAGCACTGATTGGCTGGGCTTGAATTTTCCTTTGTAGCATGGCAAACCGCAGTACAAAGGAAAAGCAGATCATCTGATGCTATAGTGATGTCAGGTGATTGACAGGTGGGTAGGCCCTGCCCACCTGTTAAAATGGCCCGCCAAGGGTGGGGAAATCCAGGATCTAGACCACTGGCCATACCCAATTCCCCACAGAACAATTCCATTTCAGTCAGCTCTAAGAAAGCTGGCATCTAATCCGGCTCATGAAATTTTGCCACATGGTTCCCTTTTCTTCATCTCCCCTTTTCTGACAGAACCAGAGGAGGAAATCATTGCAGAAGATATGACCACATTGATTATGAAGCCACTAGGATTGAGAACCTGCCACCAAACTGGTACAAAGTCATTGACCCTGTCTGGTAAGAGCAGGGGTGGGGTATCTCGGGCTGGGGGCCTCTCTCTGACCCCAGGCCATGCCCCCACCTCTGCAGGCTACCCCCCTCACCAGCCCTGCTCTGCATTATCCCCAAGCGCTTTTGCGGTACTGCTATGTGCCCTTGAGCTGTGATCATGCCTTGTTCTTGCCTGGATGGAGAAACTGCATTCATGTGGGTGGGTGTGGAAGCCATTGACTTGTGTGGCTGGGACACGGTCGACTGCAGTGGTTCCCAAACTCTGTTTACTTGAAAATTGTTGAGGGTCTTGGCAGACCACTTAATCATTTTTCTCTCTGCTGTCGCAATTGTAATACACTGTCCTAGGTGCTGTATGATTTTTAATTGTATTTGTATTGCTTCTTTTATTTCTTGTAATTGTATTTTATTGTATTACAATTTGCATTCCAGAGAATTCAAATTGTAATACAATAACATACAATGTAAGAAACAAAAGAAGCAATACAAATACAATTAAAAGCCAATATGACTATTTAATGCGGGCATGCCGCAGACCACCTGAGTGAAGCTTGTGGATCACAGTTTGGGAACCCCGGCCTACTGTGCAAAGATAAGCATCTGTTGCTGCCCACTTTTGCCTCTGGCCCTGCCTGCTTCCCTCAGAAGGTTGTCCCTGAGGGACTGCGGCCCCCAAGCTGAAATGGGTTCCCTACCTCTGGGTCAGAGGGTAACAGTATCTCCTCTGCCCACAAGTGATTGGGTGCCTGATAACATTTCCACGAGGATGCTTCTAATCTACACTTGGCAGGCTGGTGCCCATGTTCAGCAGCACTGGAGCACCAAGGTTAGGAACCGGATCTGAGATGAGACTCACCTGCCTTCGATGACCGCTTCTGGCTTTAGCAGCAGACCTGCCTCCTTTGCTGAGCCAAAAGGAGGAAAGCTTTGGGCCTGTTAGGAAATTATCATATGCTTTCTATCCATTACCAAGTTGACAAACATTTCAGTGCATTCTGTGTCTGCCTCCCAGAGGAGTGATATCTTGTGCCTCCGTTGAGAGGTGGAAGCTGGAAAAAATTGAGTTAAGCTGAACTTGTTCTTGGGAATCTGCAATTCCCTAAATACTCTGATTATGTGACATTGGGTGTGACTGTATTTTATTTCCTGCCCTTGTATCCCAGCCTTTCCCCACAGCACTCAAGCTAGCATGTAAAGGGTTTCCCCTTTTATCCTCACAACAGCCTTGTGAGGTAGGTTAGATGGAGAATGAGTAGCCCAAGGTCACCCAGTGAGCTTCATGACAGAACAGGGATTTGAACTTTGGTCTCCCTGATCAAAGCCCAGTACTAGCCTAGCTGCTATACCATATTAGTCTTGTGATACTGGTGTGATGATGTTATTGCTGATGTTATTACCAGTTGATAAACAGTGATTCCCAGCTATGGTTTCAGCTTTTGGGTAGGTGTGTGTGAATCTGTTACCTGTTTATCTCGCACTCATGATTTCTATCAACAAATAAGTTACAAGGGAATGAAAAGGAAATGGGGATCCCAGACTTTTCCATAGTTACTGCAGCAATGTTGTACCTAAGTGGGCATGTCTGTGCCTAGATGGAAGACCATGAAGAATCCTTTCAGCTGTTCAGAGCTGTGTGCAACTAGGGGGGTGGGAGACCAGCCAGGATGTAAGTAAACTAAATAATAAAGCCAGAGTACTGGCTGTCTGTGTAGGCACTTCTGTCTAGGGATTCAGTGGGAGTGTGTGTCCTAGTACACGAGAGCGGTTGACAGCCCTGCCCCTGGGATTCTCTGAGGCTACTGCCAATGGCCTATGAAACCCTCAGACAGATGGGGAACCTGTGCCCCTCTAGATGTTGTTTGATTACAACTCTGGTCAGCCCCAGCCAGTGTGGCCAAGGTAGCTGGGACTGATGCAAGTTGGAGTCTAGCAGCATCTGGAGGGCTATAGGTTCCCCATCCCTGACTCTGGGCAACACCCGTGGCCAGTGCTGGGGACAAGAAACAGTATGGGCATGGCCCTTTTAGCTTGCTTCTGAGAAGCTCAGAAGCAGCTATCTGGCTGGCTGGCTTCTGTTTGATGCGGGATTAATACAGTTCCATATAAAGTGCGGCTCCTGCTCTATAGGCAATTGCAACAGAACCAGGAATGTTTCACTGCACATGGTTCATGGCTGGTAATGCTGGCATTGGCTATGAATGCCAATGGATGAAGCCATCTTCTCCTGTCTTCTTTCATAGTGGCCTCCCTTACTACTGGAATGTAGAGACGGATCTGGTTTCATGGCTGTCGCCCAACGATGCCAACTCTGTGGTGACCAAAGAGGCCAAGAAGCTGAAGAACAACTTAGGTGAGGTTGCCTGTTTTTGCGTTTAGATGGCATGTGCCATTAAATGGGTTAGACTTGAGGCTAAGAGGAGAAGGTTTGGGTCTAGCCTTCTGGAAGAGATAGAAGACCTCAGGTGGCTGAAGTTCATGAATGTATTAACTCTCAGTAAGGCCTTAGGGAAGTAAATCAGACATGATTGTTAGATGACAAAGAGAACCCACCAGCCTGGCATTTTTGTTGATGGAAGAGTCTGGGGTGATGATGGGAAAAATTGTGGGTGTGCTTGAGTAGGGAAGGGGTAGGGAGAGGATGGACCTGCAGGATTGTCAGCTTCTTAACTGGCCACTGCTTCTGTGTCTTTAACTAACTACAGGGACTCGGAAACTGCAGCCTTCCAGGTATTGTCAGATTCCAACTCCCATCATTGCCAGCCAGCATGGCCAGTGGCCAGGGATGATGGGGGTTGGAGTCCAACAATATTTGAAGTACCACAGGCTTCCCCATCCCTGCAGAGATCTCCATGACATGAAAAGCTTAATCTGCTGACCTCTAATAATAAATAATAATAATAATTTAATTTATATGCCGCCTATCTGGCCGATGGCCACTCTGCTCATCAAGTTGCTGTTAAAGACACAGGAGCAACCTAGACTGGGTTTTGTGGTCAGAACAGGAGGGTGGGAAGCTCAGCCCTGTGACTCCAGGACAGCCTCTCCAGTTGGGTGCCCCAGCAGGAAAATGGCTAGAGGGCAGACTGAGACATTACAGGTGTGGACAGATGTCGCCGTTTCACTGACAGAGCCCGTGCTTTGCAAGTGTGAGCCCTTGGATTCAGCCTCTGGCACCTCAAGTTGAAGAATCTTCACTTACAGGAAAGGCCCTTCCTTCTGGACCTTGAAGAGCCTCTGCCAATCAGAGGAAACTCTGTTGGGTTAGATGGACCAGTGGTCTGACTTTGCATATGGCAGTTTCAGATGTTTGTATTGTGGGTATCTACTAGGCTTCAAAGTGAAATGGGTTCAGGTACCTTGGGCTATCTGTGTCCTTTCTAGAAGATGCATAGTTTTTAGAAAATGTGCCTCATTTTATTCTGACTTTTAAAGAAATTATTATTGTTGTTGTTGTTGTTGTTATTAACCTCAAGCTTAGAAGACACAGAGCAGATCCAAATATGTGCTTTCTGATGGGGGGCGGTCCTGTTGCTGGCCACCATCCGCAGAAAGCTCATCACTTGTTTGCAAATGTTCCCCACTTGATCAGGGGAAAAGCCATCGCTCAGTGGTAGAGCACATGCTTTGTGTGCAGAAGGTTCCAGGTTTGATGCCCGGTATCTTGAGGCAGGGCTAAGAAAGAGAGCCCTGTCTTAAAACTTGGGAGAGCTGTTGCTGGTCAGTGTAGACAGTACTGAGCTAGATGGACTGATGGCCTGAATTGGTTTAAGGCAGATTCCTACGCTTCATCCTATGATCTCTCTGCATATGGAAGGCTTTTGACTGCTGTACTAGTTTTTGCACATTCAGAGAGGTTTTGCCATGAGGGAGCTGGCAAAATAAATTCTTTCCCCAAGTGTATGGAAGATCTTTCAGTGCTCATAGCCTATACCCCCATACCTTCTGCTTCCTTCCCACTGCAGTTCTTTTAATCCACTGAGCAACTCCTTTCTCCAGACCAATGATCTCTAGCAGCGATTAGACCACAACTGCACACAAATCCTAGAAAAGTGTGAGAATCGGATGCTTTAAAGCATTCAAGTATTTTCTGTTTTAAAAAGTACTTTAAAATTTTGCCCTGAGAATCTGAATTGTGAAGCCTCCATCAGTTAAGCAAACTTGTACAGCACCTCTTTCTTTTTTTTGCATAATCCCATAAGCACGTTCTGATAGTCATGGGAAAAGAGTTTTGCAGGGCACTGAAACTACCATTCCCTGAAAATCTTGTTCAGCCACTATTTTGCCCTTTAAGACAGTAGGAGGCATTGCCCATAAACTGAGAAGCAGATCTGTACAATCATTAGGGCTTTTTAATTTGCTTTTTAAAAAGCTCTGATCATGGGAAGTCTAATTCTGTCTCCAACATAACTATAGTTCTGTAACATTCCACACCACATGCACAAACCTGAGTGTTGCTTTGGCACATTGTTCATAGAATTCCACAAGTGTGATGATATTTCAAGGTGTCCTCACTCATTGAGAGAGGTTCTACTCCTTCTTATCTTAAAGAAGTCCCGGAGATGAGAAGCAGGGACATAGATGTATTGAATCAATAATAATATATAATGCATTTTATATGCATTATAGGCATATAAAGGCATTTTAGCATGTGTTTTAAATTGTTTTTATATTGTTTTAAATTTTAAAATTGTTTTAAATTGTTTTTAAAATATGTTTTAAATTGTATATTTGTTTTAATGTTTTTGATTGCTGTAAACCGCCCAGAGAGCTTCAGCTATGGGGCGGTATACAAGTGCAATAAATAAATAAATAAATAAATAAATAAAAATATTGCCATCCAGGCAGGGACAATTTGGAAAAGCTTGGGCTAAATATTTGTGAAGCTGGAATGGAGGACAGGTAAATTGTAAGGTGTGGTGGGTGAACAGTTCCTGACATCCTCCCCCATTCTCATTCCAGGGGGACCTGGTCCACTGGGCTGCCCAAGCGAAATGAAAACCAGTTGCCGGAAGCCTCAGGAGGGGAGAGTGTTCTTGCACTCGGGTCCTGCTTGCGGGCTTCCCCCAGGCACCTGGTTGGCCACTGTGAGAACAGGATGCTGGACTAGATGGGCCACTGGCCTGATCCAGCAGGCTCTTCTTATGTTCTTATGAGGCAAAGACTGGTGCAGATACCATGGCAGCCGGCCCATTATTCTAGCAGCGCCCCTATCCGAGCCCTGGTGCTGTCTTGCAGGCTAACGCTGAAGCTTCCCGGGCCAAGCAGCAGGACTGAGATGCCCATTATTTCCTTTCCTAATGTATTTGATAATAAAGCTAGAGAAAACGTGCGATGAGTGGCTTTGCTGTGTATTGTAATAACTGGACTCATCCCAGGGATAGGAAACCTGTGGCTCTCTGAAATAATGGATTCCAACTCCCATTGGCCCCAGCCAGCATGGCCAAATGTGGTCTTCTAAAAGGCCACAAGTTCCCCATCCCTACTCTATAGCAGTATATGTCTCTGATGAATTGGGCCAACAGGAGGCACTGTTGCATAGCTACAGAAGATAGAAGGGGTTACTATAATATTCTGCCCCACTGTTGCCGATTTCTTGAGGCATCGGGTTTCCTACACCTGACTCCATTTCCTCTTGGAATCCACATACTTCCAATCTACAAAAAGCAGCTGTTATGCCATCATCCTTCAGGAATGAGTGCACTTACACTATAAGAAACACTTGCAGCTTCAGAAAGGCACTAGTTTACCTGTCTGTAAGCCTCCTAGAGCTTACATTGTTCCATAAGAACAGCTTCTGCTAGCTCCTAAAACTGATCCCATACTTGAATCTGGTCAGCAAGGGCTAGATAAGGCAGGAACACAGACCCCCAACTCCAAAGTGTCTATAGCCACACCATCTGTTGCTGTGATATGTTCCAAGGAGGTGTAGAATAACGTATCCATTTGCTCAGATCTAGCATAAAAGACAACTCCACACACAGATTGTTTGCTTTACAAATCTGTATTAGTTTCTGCAATCATAAAAAAGTTGTGGAAAAAGCAGCATAGTGAGTACTAAAAATATAATACGTTAGCTGCAAGCATGGAACTCTTTCAGCAATGATTTTCTGATAATACTGAGCTACACATGATGCCACAGCCCCACTCTGGCTCAGGGGACAAACTAGGACTATAGATTGTAGGATGGAGCACCCTTCCACTTTTTATTTATTTATTTTATTTTATTATTATTTAAGATATAACAAAACATCTAAAACAGTGGGGTACAAAACCAGGAAGTTAAAAATATCTTGTCTGCATATTGAGTCCACAAACGTATGAGGTGTATCTATAAAAAATACATTTTTTCTGTACCTAGATACGAAGAAAAATGATATATAGTACAAACAAAAAAATATTCACCTTTACAAAATCCATAGATAGTAGAAAACCTTGGGAACTTTTATATTGCTATCTGCCTCATTAGTGTAGGAAATAAAACTCCACAATTCTGCAACACGTGTCCTTTTGTTTTCTGCCTTTTGCAATCTTTTGTGTCAGATTTTCTGTTAATGCTTACTGCTGCATTTTTGGTACCACAAGAGGATGGAGATGCCCTTCAAATCCTTCCAAACTTGAAATGCTGGGAGGGAAAAACCAGGTATACAAAATTAGGCAGAGATGACAACCTAAGACAAATGGGAGGGTTGGTGCCCTGTTGCCACACCAACTTCTGCTCTGTTCCCAGATATGGAAAACGCAGCTCAAGCATTTTTATGCCCTTCCATCTCAGCACTCTGACCCACGACGGCTGGACTTACTCTGGGCAAACTCTGAGCAGGCCATGCTTTAGAATACTTGCTACATTGCAAAAAGCAGTCAAACTCGGCTGGAATTGGGGCTTGTTTGGCTTGGACCTCCCTGCAGGGGGGAAGGAAAAAAAAGGTGTATAGCACAGATTATAATCTGGTGACATCCTTCCAAAGGAACTAAGCCCATCTGGAATGAATCCGCCAAGCACAGCAGTCCAGGAACAGCAGTACTCCCACAAGCACACCCCTGGAGCTGATTCACCCATAGGTACTCATGTATATCAGGTGTGGGGAACATTTGCCCCTCCAGATGTTGCTGAACTACAAATCCCACCATCACTGGCCATCAGCTAAAGCTGATGGAAATTGTCGTTCAACATATGGAGGTCTAAAGGTTCCCCACTCATTATTTACATGATTAATACAACAGCAAGTACTGACTTCTGGAAGGGGGGGGGTGTCATCAGAAAATGTTCATACTGTCTCCAAACACAATGCTGTCCAATAGAATCTCTTCAGGTGCTCCGCTATCAGTCACAAAATGTATAGTAATAAATCACAGAATCATAGAATAGTAGAATTGGAAGGAGCCTATAAGACCATCAAGTCCAACCCCCTGCTTAACACAGGAATCCAAATTAAAGCATACCCAACAGGTGGCTATCCAGGTGCCTCTTGAATGCCTCCAGTGTTGGAGAGCCCACCACCTTCCTAGGTAATTGCTTCCATTGTCGTACTGCTCTAATAGGAAGTTTGTTCTGATGTTCAGTCTAAATTTGTCTTCCTGCAGCTTGAGCCCATTATTCCATGTCCTGCACTCTGGGATGATTGAGAAGAGATCCTGGCCCTCTGTATGTGACAACCTTTCAACTACTTGAAGAGTGCTATACTATCTCCCCTCAAACTTCTTTTCTCCATGCTAAACATGTCCAGTTCTTTCAGTCTCTCCTCACAGGACTTTGTTTCCAATCCCCTGATCATCCTTGTTGCCCTCCTCTGAACCTGTTCCAATTTGTCTGCATCCTTCTTAAAGTGAGGTGTCCAGACGCAGTGCTCAGGATAAGGCCTAACCACTACCAAACATAGGGAACTAGTACTTCCAAGAGATTTGGAAACTATGCTTCTATAAATGTAGCCTAAAATAGCATTTGCCTTTTTTGCAGCCACATGGCACTGTTGGCTCTTATTCAGCTTGTGATCAACAACAAATCCAAGATGCTTCTCGCACATAGTATTGCTGAGCCATAATATAAATATGTGCTTGTGTGAACCTGTCCTTGATTGACTGACATCTGCCTGTCTGGTAAACGGAAAGCACTGTTTCAGATAACATGAAATTCTTGTCTGCAGCATTACAGCTGCAGTATGCACAAAAAATGTAGATAGCTTTGCTGATCCATTAGAGTATGGGCGCAGGAGAATTCCTGAACCACAGTTTGGAAACACTGTTATCAGTGCCAAACAAAGTGTCACAAAGATGTGAGTGAGCTTTTGAGTTCTCTGCAATTCTTCACTAGGCTACCTACCACTGACTCCTGATGTGGTACAGGGGGTTGAGAAAATGGGGAAGGGGGAGAGGGAAAGATAAAAAGATGAATCTGCTCTTGTTGCAATTTGTAACTGACTTCCAGATGGAGTGTAGGAGGAGCTCTGCAAATGTACTTGGCTCAGCCTCTCTACGTGCAAGTCAGATTGGAGGATACACCCAGGACTGCTGGGACAAAAAAGTTATAATGGCTGCTCCCCCATTCCCCCACAAAAAAAATCTACTGTAGTAATTACTCGGTTAATCTGTGATGGTTCAGTCACATGTGGCAAGTCACTGCCTGGCGTCACAACCAACAAGTGTGAGCCAAGCCTTAAAGCAACCTGTGGCCCTCCAGTTGTTGGATTCCCACTTCCATCATTCAGTTGTAGTCCAAAATGTCTGCATTCTACAGCTTGGAGAAGGCTGCTTTAAAGAAAAGCCAGAGTGAATTGAAAACACACGACTTCATGAATCCATGCTGATCTGTTCCTAGGCATAGTAGAGTATGCAAGGCCATCAAAGAGGCACATCCATCATTGCTGGGGTGGTCCCACCATCATTGTAAACGTGAGGAGGCCATGAACTCTACGCTTCTTGGAAGCATAAAAGCAGAATCTAAAACTTGGGTCTCTTCAGCCTGGAGAGATGCAGAGATACTGAGATCTTGCAAGTTCTTTCCTCTGACACATTAAGAGCCTTTTTCTTTAGCCGAGATCCTGGAAGAAAGCAGGAAAAATAATGGTTGAGCTAAGAGAAGGATGGGCCCCAAGGAGTAGTTGGTTGTCTGTTAGGAAATACCAGCTGCCTCTTGAAACCAATTGTTTGTATCAAGATACCTTGTTGAGAATCAAAAGGCAGCCTCCCCTGGGATGGACAAAGCTTTTTATAAGTGTTATTTGGGCTTCAGTATGGGTGATAACCTGATGTGGTGCAGGGGTTTGAGAGTCCTTGGGCCAGTCACTCTCTTTCAGCCTAACCTACCTCGTAAGGATGTAGTGACAGTAAAACTGAGGGGAGAGATCCATCTACACTGCCTTGAACTTCTTGGTAGAAAGGCAATATAGAAATATAATAGATGTACTACTGTTTCTAATAATAAATACAACGGGTGTTGTTCTGGAATGCAGAGCAATTGAGAATCTTGTCTGTCATTTACAGACTGCACTCCTTACTGTCCACTGCCAGAAATTAAGAATCAAATTAGCAGAAGTTCACACCATATCTCTGAATTAATTAATCCAACCACTCCACCCTCTCCTATTAATATGGATTAGAACTTCCATTCCACAATAATTAGGTATAGCGGGAATGGAGCAATCCCCCTCCGTATTTTGTCAGTCTTTAATAATGCATAGTTAAAGTCTGTCAAGGAGGCACTTTTAATATGATCTTGACCTAATTTAAACAGACGGGACTACGTGATGTTCTTTAATTGTGAAAGTTGAGATTGGTTGCAGAGTTCAGCACTCTCAGAATTGCAACTTTCATTTAAAAAGAAAAAGCAAGTTCCTAGTCCTTATGAATGCAAAGATAGGCTTGACAATATGTGGACAATGGTAACATTTAAAGTACAATGAGAAGCACAGAGCAGGACTACCATTAGCCAGGGTCAGAGTGTCAGTCTCTAGGTAATTCCTTGTCGCTTTCCATGGCTACAAGAAAAAATGCATTAGGCAAGAGACAAATCTATGCAGTATTTGTTTCGTTTGAATAAGGTTTAGAGGTAGAAGGTTTCAGCTGTGCTTGGTGCAGAATATATTTTTCTTAGAGATGGAGAGCTGTATGGGAACAGATGGGTATCTATGTAGGAGGCATCTGAAGCCTCATACATGGCCACTGGAATCCCTCTCCTCATTCCCACCACACTTTTCCAAACTTCTTTACAAATCATGAGGGCTAGAAACACCCTTCCACCCCATGAAACAGGAGATTATCTAGTCCTTAATTTAAACAACAAAAGAAGATGGGAGATAAGCATGCCATTGTCCTGATTTGGGTCTTTTTGTGGGGTTCAGCCCATCATGTTTTATCCTGATGACAAACCACATAGACATGGTGATCAGCCAATGTGGTACAATGGATAGTGTACCTGAACCAGGAGATCTGCAATCAAATCCTTGCTCATGGGCAAATCATTATCTGTCCCGCCTCACACAGTTGGTTTGAAGATAAAGCAGACTAAACCCAAGTATATAACTCTGAGCAACTTGGATGATACAAAATGTGATAAATTAAGAAGTTATTATTCCTGCTAGTTCAAACAACAGACTATTCCACGAGGTTAGCATGAATGGTACATTCAATACAGGGGAGTGTTGTACAAGCTCCCAAAACCAACTTGGTATCCTATGAAAGAACAGACCTCCAGCCTTTTGGTGTAAAATGGTGGCTTTTTCCTTTAAAGGTTATCTTACATGAGAGGGTCAAACGTTCAGCCTAGGAATCTGGCAATTAAGGGTAAATAGACACTTAGCACACGATTCTGATTGGCTAAAACGTTGGGAGGAGAGGGAGTGTAAATATTGTATAAAAATTGAGTTGAAAAATAGGGCAGTTACTGGAAAGTGTTAGAACAGATATGGGGAACCTGTAGCCCTCCAAGATGCTGGACTCCAACTTCCATCAGTCCCAGCTAGCATGGACAATGGTGAGGGATTGCTATAGTCCAACTGCATCTAGAGGGCCACATCCCTGACTTGGAAAGTTGTAGAGTCAAAAACCTGGAAGAGTTCCACTGCTATAAGAGAGAAAAGGGTCTGAAATGATTTAAGAAAGATGGAACACTGGAAAGTGTTAGAGAGAACAGATGACTACTGCTAAAAGACCAAAAGGGAAGCAGAGGTTGGATGCAGCTTGATACATATTGGCTTGGTTAGGGAAATAGTCGAGAAAAGGGATTCCCAAATGGTGATCCGTGGACCATCAGTGGTCTGCAAGCTTCATTCAAGTGGTCCATGGCGTGTCTGCGGATTTGCGGTTGAAGACAGGAGACAGCACATTCATTGCATTAAATAATCATATTGACCTTTAATTGGATTTTTATTGTTTCTTTTATTTCTTTTGTATTTTATTGTATTACAAAAGAAAGAAAGGAAGCAATAAAATAACAATTTAAAATCATACAGAATCCAGCACAGAGCACTACAGTTGCTACAACAGGTGGAAAAATAATTAAGTGGTCTGCCAAGTCCCTCACTAATTTCCAAGTGGTCTGTGGGGGGGAAATTGGGAAGCACTGGTGCTTTTTTTGCATCAGTACCACCATTTTGTGCTGGCACCCACTGCACTTATAACAAGAGATGAGTACTGGCACCTCATCCTTTCCCCCAAAAGGCACAGTGAACAGGTAAAACTGGATGTGTTTATCTCTTATATCGGTAACTATTCAAAACTACTAAAAATTAGGGGGTGAAATCCAGCAAAGTAATGGATTTACTCTTGGACTAACGGTGTATATCACCCATGTATTGTTTTGTAAAATAACTTTCTAAAAAAAAAAAAGTTAAACTTGTTGCCTCAAGTAAAGGCATCATGGGGGGCAGGGAGTGTTCTGAGGCCTTGTTATTCGCCCCACCAAACCACTTTACCCTGTATAGGGAGCAGGTTGGGCCAGTTAAAATCCAGAAGGTTAAAAGGCTATTTGGGGGAGGCTGCCAGAGAAAAGGAAAGGTATCCACTTGGTGGCAGCGGTTAAGTTCCAGAGAAGAAGAAGAGATTGGTTTGTCTCCCTTTCTTCTCACAGGCCAGGCTATAACCCAGCCTTTCCCAACCAGTGTGACTCCAGATGTTGTTGGACCACAACTCCCATCTTTCCTGACCATTGGCAATGCTGGCTGAGGCTGATGGGAGTTGTGGTCCAACAACATCTGGAGGCACACTGGTTGGGAAAGGCTGCTATAACCCCTGCCCTTCACACCCCCATTTCTGCATACTGCTTCTTTCCTCTCCAGGTGGCAGGCAGACACCAAACTACTAGGACTGACATGTTTTAAAAAATAATACGGCAGATGTTTAACTGACAAGGAGGTTATGATAATGTAGCCTGGAGCATTGTCCACTTAAGTGCTATACTGTTCGCTCTTTTTTTCACTCCAGATCAGATCTATGGTGGTTAGGGAAGACCACTATGCTTCATACTGAAGAGCCTGGGGGATACTGCTTTTGAGTGATGTCTCTGTGTAATTAACTTCTCTGCAAGTAAAAACTAGTCCATTGGGGGAAATGCCAGTATCCTACTTG
Organism: Rhineura floridana; assembly: GCF_030035675.1. NCBI lineage: Eukaryota > Metazoa > Chordata > Lepidosauria > Squamata > Rhineuridae > Rhineura > Rhineura floridana. The sequence goes on from NC_084482.1 coordinate 8,670,687, forward strand.
CAGGGAGCTCTTTTCCCCTCCTTTTGGTTAATATAAGAGCATATAAAAACTGTGATTCCCCCACCTGGAATCTGAACAGACCATAGTCTGGAGAACCCAGAATTCTATCATTTCTGCGACTATGTATATTGAATGACTCAGATATATTTGGGGTCATCAACATGGCAGGAACCAAAAGGCCATCTATACCAAGTGTAGGCAGAAGGTAGATCAAAACCTACTGACAGATCACTGGGTGATTTGCCACAGATTGGCAAGAGTTTCTGACTCCCAGTTGTCCAACAATAGCAACAACTAAAAAGTCCCCCCCCCCAACAAAATTTGATTGTTAAAAAAAAGAAGAAGCTTCATACAGGGAAAACCAATTAATTGTAGTTTTTTTGTGTGGGTAAAAGGACTTGTGAGCTTGGTTCTGCTATTGCTCACAAATTCCAGGTGCTGTGCATGTGCTCAGAGGTACCCTGTTCTTTCATTCTTGGTATATGTCTGTCTACCTGAGTCACATTTCTGAACTTGGCTCTGCTTGACAAACTTCAGGATTCTAGTAAAATACAAAATAGATATCACAAGCCTGAAGCCTGTCCAGCTTTGATCTATGTGACAAATGCCAGTTTCTCCTAAATTCTTTCATCTCTCAGCTTATAAATAAACGATCTGGCCCAGAGGTCTCCAGTTGCTGACCTACACAATCCAGAAAGGAGATCCATCAGGGAATGAGAAAGGTTTGCTATTAAAGTAGGTAGTTCTGAATGTACTAAAAAAAACAATCAGATTTTAAACACATGTGCACATACCATTGAAGTCTGCAACCTGGATACACTGCATAATTAAAGTTTAAATTAAGTTCTTAGTTAAATTAAGTATTTAAAGACACCTCAAATTGTTTTAAGCAGAGAGTTTAGAAAAAAATAAACTAAATGTCAGTTAAGCAAAATGTCCATAATTTTTGCAATTTTCCATAATTTATTCACCTTTTGCTATTAGTCATATGGCAAGATAAGGAGAGACTGTAGTTGCAGACATGCTGTTCCCTGGATCTTTGAAAATTCTGGTCAGACCTCTCTATAGTTTTTGAAATTTCACAAGGTAATGCCCACACTGTTTCAAGCATTGGCAATCCCAAAGATTAAAACCTTGTTGTGTTTTTTTTAGGATGATAGATTCTGCACTCAGTAAAATATTTTACACTTGTACACTGCAGTTATGGAAACTGAAAACACAGACAGACATGAGCACTGGGAAACATCAACTATTTTCTACTATTGCAAACCATTTCTAGGCATTGGGACTGGGCTGTGTATACTCTGTTTAAAAATAATAATAATCCAAATACCAAACCAGGATATTTCAAATTCTGCACTCCTAGGAACATTGGAAGCTGCTTTATATTGAGCCAGATTATTAATCCATCTCACCCAGTACTCTCTGCACTGTAGATGTAGAAAGTTTAGGTACAATGTGAATTGAAATCCATCTAGCAATCACATAGGCTGCACCAACAGCAGACAAGGTGATAGCCCTAATCTCTAAGAACATAAACCCTGCTGGATCAGACCAAAGGCCCACCTAGCCCAGCGTTTTGTTTCTCACAGTGGTCAACAAGATGTCTCTGGAAAGCCCACAAGCAGGACATGAGGGTGATGATAGCCCTCTCTGGATAGCCCTCTATAGATAGCCCTCTGGCTCTGGTGTGTAGCTGATTTATTTTTTAGATTGGGGGTGGGGAATGTTTGGCCCTCCAATATGTGTCTGAACTACAATTCCCATCAGCCCTAGCAAGCAGGGCTAATGGGAATTATGGTTCAGAAACATCTGGAGGGGCAAATGTTCCCTACTCCTAGTTTTGATGGTAGTTTTCATTTGCAACTGAGCGAATAAGAAATACTTTGATAGAATAACTGTTCCCAGACTATAACACTAGAGAGGTGGGCGACTGCCTAACAGCAATCCATTATTGTCTTTTTTTTAAAAAAAAACCCTCTACATGCAAAACTTGTATGCATAACACAAGAAGCTGCTTTTTACTGAGTCAGACCATTGATCTATCAAGCTCAGTGGCTGGAACTGGCTCCCCTGGGATCCAGGCAGGAATCTTAGTCCTACTTGAAGCTACCAGGGATTAACTCCAGGATCTTGTGTATGCATGTGCTCTACAGCTGAGCTAGAAGACTAGCCTCAAACTTGTTTTCTATGTGTCAAGAATTAACCTCATGGAGGCACATCCAACCACGTAATTCTCCCCACCTGCAGTCTGAAGTGATAGTCAGGAGTGCCGACAGAACTGCATAGGGGGCCCAGTGTGCCATTTCTTTTCTGCCTTAAGGACTGTGCACTCTGGTGGAGTGACAGAGCCCCCACCCCACCCCCAGAGATCTGAGTTGGGTTCTCTCTAATAACATCCACCATTTCACAGGGACATCCTTTGTAACTCAGCTGTTTATACACCAAGAAACTGCCAGAGTGCCACCTTCTCTACCTTATCCCCACCCCCCCATGGGGAGTTCCTCCAAGGCCATCCACCTGTCAAGCTTCACCATGATGCCAAGTGAAGCATTCTCCTTTGCCCACAAGGCTCGAGATCAAACCATGTGGACAAAGACACAGGGGTTACAGGTGGCATTTTATCAGTTGATTGGCAGTGCCTACAAACCCTGCTTTTGGCAAGGAATCGCATCTTTACCTGCCCACCTGATGACATATAGGACATCAGGTGCTGGGTAGGTGGGAGCTGCTTAGGGAAAATGGCCCTGTGGGCCAAATTAGGACCCCTATCAGGCCAGGTTCTCCATCCCTGATTTACTGTTTGGACAGGCAGTTATGGCCAGAAAGGAGGAACAGAAGCAGCACAACAGCACTCAGGTCCTGCTTGTGGGCTTCCCATGGGCATTTGGTTGGCCACTGTTGGAACAAAATGTTGGACTAGATCCAGAGGTGGAGAGCTTTTGGCCCTCCAGATGTTGCTGAACTACAACTTCCATCTTCCCTGGCCCTGCTTGCTGGTGCTGAAGGAGTTGTAGGTCAGCAACATCTGGAAAGCCAAAACCTCCCCACCCCAGGCTAGATAGACCTTTGGCTTGATAGAACGTAAGATATGACCTGCTATAATAGGAAGATGCCTTACACTAAGCTAGACCAACACTCCATCTCGCTCTGCATCTAAAGACAGGCAGTGGCTCTCCAGAGTTTCAAACAGGGGTCTTTCTCAGTCCCACATGGACGTGTCAGGGATTGGACCTGGGACCTTCTACATACCAAGGACATGCTTGACCACTGAGCTATGGCTCTTTTAGCAATGGGATACCATGTGCTGTAGAGACTGAATTTCTAGAGAACTGGACAGCAGAGCTGAAGCCTGAAGACAGACTAGCATTTCAAATTTATATACGTATTTTTAAAAGCCACCCCTAAAATCTCTCTCCAGAAGACAGTCTCTTATCAAGGACAGGTATCAGAAAATAGGGTCTAAAAGGATGGTTGGAGGCTTGTGTGTAGTCTTTTTCTGGGGGTTGGGCACACTATCCAGGACCAGTTTAATCAGCTACTCTGCTATTTGCATGAACTAAGCCAAAGGTTAGATATATGGCACTACCCTATGGCTCTTGTTTATCATACTGTGCCCCCAGATTTTAATCTATAAAGTAAGATCCTGTGCACTGAAATATTTAGTCTATAAAAAAGATGTGATTAAAAGAGTGCCCCCAGTTCATCAGGCAGATCTTTATAATGGAAGTACTTGCAAAAACCAAGGCCATGGAAGAAGAGGCATTCCTCCTCCCTGCACTCTCTCTCACAGAAGAGGGAATGTCTCTCCTAAGATGGCGCCTGCTGTGATATGTGCATGCATTCATCTAAAAAGAAAACCGTTTCCTCCTCTACAGAGCTATTTATTAGAATGCAACTATATGTAGCTTTAATTGAGCATTCAATGGATCTAGCTTTATTTAATCAGCAGGCAGCCCTATTTCTTCCTAATCCCAGCTGTAGGTTCCAGCTATGGCTACTCCATGTGGTGAGGGAAAAGCATCATGAACCCACCCAACAGCGTTCTTTATTATTCATTCCAAGGATGAATCCCTGCATTGAAAAGGGACTGTACTCAAAATCAAACTTTCCCCCCTTGTTTACCTTCCAACTGACACTGATGAGCCCAAGCTCCCAAAGAGGAAAAGCCTCACTCCACCCAAAGAATACCACCCCAGCCACCTTCCAGTGTTAATAGGGTTAGACATGCGGTGAGTGAGGCAAAGCTCTGCCCTTTTTTGAGATTTCTTTAATCATTAAGCAGCAAGACTAAATAAATACACTCTCTTTATTCATCTGTGGTTCATGTACATTGGCAAACAGTACAGGCTTTTTTTCTGTGAAAAAAAGCAAGATTCATAGAAAATAATCAGCAATCTAAAAACTGTATATATACACAGACCATGTTACTTTTGATTATCTTCCCACCCCATCCCAACACACCTAACACCAAACTCCCCTCTTTAGGGTTAGTGCCCCCACAACACATAGCCCCCGTCGGCACAGAATGTATAATGATTAAGAAAGGAAGGCAGGTGAAGTCTCATCAACCCTCACCCCACCATCAAGAGGAGGGAAACTGAGGCACAAAGATGGGCACCACCACCATCACCTCCAAGTCCCAACCTGCCATGGCTCAAGCCTGCATAACTTGTGAGCCACTAAGCTGAACACAGCCCAGCAACCACATATGGTGGCTCACTAGGGGATGTATATCCCAGTTCAGCTGCTTGCCTGGAACGGTGAAACCAGAGAGGTTGTTAAGCACCTGGCAGACCTCAAATACATGGCTGCATTAAGTTTAGGAAATCTCACACTGTGCAGGCTGGCCTACTTGGCAGGAATCGTGGTTGCAATTTGGATCCACCCTTCCACCCTGCAGAGTATGAAAGAAACTGAATGGTGCCGATTTTCAGCTTCCTGCTCCATACCTCCCGAGTGGATGCTATTCGGTTCCAGAGGGACAGGCATTCAAGTCTTGCTTCCCAAGTACCTCCATTTAGCAGTAGACAGAGTTTATCAAGATTCCTAGCCTCGCTTAGATCTTCCATCAGTGCAAGTCTGTCCTCTGTGCACTGCTCACGCTGTTCCAACATCCTTTTCCTCACAATTGCTGTAATTTCAAACCAAGTGTCCCTTGTGTTGAGACAACTGGATTGCAATTCAGTTCCGTTGCATCTCCCTCGCCCACAGTAAAATCATAATTAGTAACTAGTGATTCATGCTCCCCCTCTATTTACCCAGTGATCCTCAAAAGACTATAAGACACTAAATACATGCTGGAGGCAGGAAAGAAGTAAGAACTCAGCTCAAATCTTGCTATGATCCAGTGGTTCCCACTAGCCACCCAGAACAGGAGACAGAAATGAATCAGGACTCCTAGCAGCCTACTCTTTCATTATCAGCTTTCCTCTCACCTCAGTTCTTCTCACTTCAGACATGCAAGGGGCTTGGTTTCTGCCACACAACCCTCATCCCTTCTCTGCAGAAACACACATTCAAACTCTTCTCATTTAATTTTCATCTGCCACAATAGATAAATTTGACACGGCCAGCTGTAAGCAAGCAAATTTCTACCAATTCAAAGGTGGTATTTAAAAACATTTTTAAAAACCCCCAGAACATTTGTATGCCCCAAAATGGCAGATGAGGCCCCCTTCCACCCTTCTCTGCTTATGTACAGCTGAGTTATCTCCATGGCAACAAATACAACACCTTCCATGGCTGTATCTGATCCTTCATTCAGAGTATTCATACAAAAATACACCTCTTTGTACATTTACTCCCTGCTGACCAAACAAGAGGGAGCTTTGTGGGTCTCAGGGTAAAGGACACAGGTGATCCCAAAGCAGCCTTTACCCTTTAGCTGCTTCCAGTAGGGCAGGGATTGTCCCCAAACAGGCATAGTGGAGAGAGAGAGACATAACAATGAAGAGTGAGAGAGAGCTTGAGAACTTGTGTTGGCAATGAAAGAAGTGGGATGTTGGGGAAGAATGGATGATAGGCCAAGCACAAGATTAAAGTGTGTGTGGAGGGAGAGAAAGAGAAAATAAGATGATGATATGGAGAGGAAGGATGAGAGGTGACCATGGGGCAGCAGAGAGTTCGAGGTGGAAAAGGGGGACACTGAAGGAGGACAAGTGCTGTGGAAGCTTCACAAGTAACAGATGATGGGTATGAAGCATGTGCTCTTTTCTTCTCAATTGACCAGCACTGACTTTGAGAGGAAACCATCTGTAGTCACGGAAGGGAGTTCCTTGCTCTGTGCTGTGTGGCTCTGATGCTGTGTAGCTGTCCCCACTAAGGACCTGCTGGCCAAAGGTCCCTTAGGCAAGCTGTATAGATAGACAGCCCCTATGACCAGCCCTGCTCCTAGAGCAAAGAGCAGGTTGAGGTGGAAGTCAAAGAGGTAGATGGAAGCCACAGTGGACACTACGATGGAGAAGGAGGTGGCAAAGCCCTTGAGGATGTTGTCAGCATACTTTACAACCACAGCCACCAGGAGGCCACCAAAGGCTTGGTTCAGGATCACTCCCCACACCAGTGGGGTGTAGCCAAAGAAGAATCCATGCTGAGCCACGGCTGTCCCTTCCGCGGACCACAGCCCCAACAGCCCCAGCAAGGTCCCGAAGATGCCAAGCTGGACGTTACGTAGCCAGACTGAGGCTGCACTGCCCTTGAGGATCTTTTCAAAATAGACTCCAGCAAAGCCAGAAGACAGGCACGACACCACCACAGCCACAAGCCCCACCATGTAGTTTTGTTGCATTCCCTGGCCCCCGGGGCTTAGTTTGCCCCCTGCCTGCTGTTGCTCCACCTGGACAATGGCCACACCAGCAAAAAGAAGCACAAGGGACAGCCACTGGAGACGGGACAGGCTCTTGCGGAGCATCAGCACAGAGAAGACAGCTGTGGTGAGGATCTTCAGTTGATAGGTGACCTGAGAAAGGCAGTGCATTTAGTAGGCATCCCAACATGCCACATGATAGGAGAACTTCCAGCCAGAGTGGGACCTATGGCTTAGGCTTTGTCCCCATTCTCTAGATAACTACAGAGGTTCATGTTCTGTTACTGAAACAAGTGGCTGCCTCAGATGCAGGAATGCAGTCTAATACCCCAAACCCATTTCAGATCACATTCTGTTCTGCATGTGCCAAATTAGGCTCAGATCTCAAATGGTGCTGGATTGATCAACAAATTTATAACAAACCCATTTTAACCCAGGAATACAAAGAAAGTAGTAGAGGATCAGAAGCACATACCCAGGAGTGTGCATATCGCAATTGAAGTAGAGATGAAGTGCAGAATGTAGTACTGAGTGGTCAATTCAGCTTCCTGATAATCTCAGCTTTCATTTTTAAAAAGGAAGCAAGTTTCTAGCAGTTATGACTGTGTGGACACTGAGGATAAGTGGACAATACCTGCTGAGATCACAGAACCCAGAAGGACAGTCTGCTCTTCCTCCCGACTTAGCAGAACCAGAATTATGCCAAATAGTAAAAAATAAAAAACAGAATTATGCACAGTAAGAAAAAAATGCTGATTTGCATGATTTATTAAGGGTTGCAGCCAATGCTAATCCCAGAGTAGACCCATTAACATTACTAGACATGAATAATGCAGGTCCATTAATTTCAATTGGGTCTACTCTGGGTAGGATTAGCACCAGATGCAACCCACAGATCACATAATTCTGCTTTTTCTGAACACACTCTCCTGAGGGACTGCACCAGAATAAGACTTTCCCAGAGTTTCTCTGTCCTCACAGAAATGAACAGTTGTCCATGGCAAACTTTCCAGACATAGGGATGGGGTGCATTAATGAAGGCTTGCGAATTAAAACAACAATTTAAATTAAAACATTTAACATTGTGGAGGTACAGAGGAAAATGGGATGTGTGCCCATAAAGTGAGTGAACGAAAGTGACATAGGGCATCCTCTTATGAATAACTTGCATGGGAGAACCTAAAACTGCTTGGGTAAATGCCACCCACAGCTGGTGTCTCACCTGGAAGGTGGCTGCAGGCAGGTTGGAGATGGCCACATACTGGAGGTTGTTTTGGAGGGTGTAAATGAGAGAAGGCACGGCTAGTTTGAGTGTGTCCATGTACTGCACCACAATGGAGTCATACAGGGAGGCAGCAAACTGTTTCAGGTTACCTGGAAAAGCAGAGGCAGACAGATAAGACTTGGCTGGAAACTAGTGATTGTTTTTTTTAACAAGGGCCATATTTTTAACTTAGAAAGGATGAAAGAGCCAGCAATGACAGTCAAGATACAAAAAGAATCCTTTCCTTTCTAGTGGGAACAGGAAGAGAGGCTTTGGCAGATCCCTCTCATTACACACCTCAGCTCCACCTACCTCCTGGTGAACACACAGGAACGAGCAGCTAAGATAAGGACAGACAGATTCAGTTATACTGTTCATGCTGGGGGAAAGAGTACAAATACTACTTTGCCAGGATCTTGGCTCATGCAGAAGTATCTGAAGTTTGTAATGGGGAGGAGAGAAGGGATTCCTGAAGATCAATGTCCTGTGTGCCAGATTGGCAGGTAGCAGCCTGAACACCATGTGCAGGAAAGGCTGAACATTAGAACTTAAGAATTTACATACCTGGTCATACTATCTGATCTCAACATTGTATCTAAATACTTCAGGGAGGTTCACAAATGGACCATAAAAGCAATACCCATGCCCTACTACAATCCCCTCTGGCAATGAGAGGCATGCTGCATCTCAAAACAGAGTTGTAAAAGTCAGAGGGAATCTATTTAAAAAGGAATTAATGTTAGCGGCCACCCATTTATCTGAAAGCAACTAGTTCTTTGGTTAGTTATACACTGTGTGACAAAAGACTTCCTTTTGTTTAAACCTATTAGTTGAAGTGGATGACTTCTGGATTTTGACAGAGATTTTGTTTTATTTTATATACGAATACTATTATGCCCTCATATTTACAGCAATAGCATTGTGGTCATAGTCCAGAGGTAACACAAGGAAGGGAAGGGAAATAAGTGGTGAAATAAGCAAAAGCTTAACAATCAACCCAACCAGAATGCCAGTGGACAAGGGCTAATGAACTGGGCATGGAGCACTCCTTGCAGGGTATGTGTTTTCTGAGGCACAGTATCCCCACCTTTCTTCTGAACAAAGATGAGCAGCAGGCAGGTGACTCCCTTAAGGATTTCAGCCATGACCACAGCTGAAGTGGCAAAGAAACGGTCTCCAGGCAGTGTACGTACATAACGGATACTGAGGATGAGAGAGGCATTCTGCACCACCAAGACAGCTAAACTGATGTATTTCAACTGTCGGTTACCTGAGAAAAGAAAAGTAGGAATCAGCTCTGTATTTCACCCTTTGGAGGAAAGTGGCAAGAAGCAACTACCACAATCCAGACTTGAACAACAGACACAAGAGAGATGAGATTTGGGGAACCATCACCTCTTCCATCAATAGATCTGGAGATGTCCAAGGAAAAACATAGAAAATCCAACACATTGGGAGCCATCTGGGTTCTGTAGGGTCCAAACCATCAGCAGCCACCAAAGTAAGCATGTGTAACTGGAGGCCCAAGGGTTGAATCCAAGCTGCCCATGGATTAGCAGTTTACCCCCTGCAGTTGTCAAACCAGAGGCAAGAGAATTGCATAAATAGAGTGGGGAGCAAAATGAGGAAGGGGAAAGCCCTAGCTCATCATCCTCCATTTCCTCAGAAAGTGACCTTCCCATATAACAATTTGTTGACAACTATGGTAAAGACGTAGTATACTATGCCCTTATTTGAAACAAGCCAGGTACTAATAAATGTGAATTAAGTATGCAGTGTGGGACTTCTTTATCAAACATGTAAACAAACTGAAAGTAGGTAGGAGGGCACCCCAGACTCATGGAAATCTGTGAAATGATGTCCTAAGGCAGGAAGGGGATAGTAGAGAGTGAGATATGTGACACGGAGTGGATTATCAAGAGATATCAAACACAAATGACAAAGTGACAGTGATCTCACGTTTATAGTTGATGTTGTGAAGTTTTATTGTTGGTCATGTATTCGATGCACTTTGTAAATGTGAATTTTCTTTAAAGGTAAATGTGAATTATGAGAAAAGGCCCTGAGATTTTTAGGATGGAGACAAGTCCTACATTTATGATGGATAATCTTTTTCTAGACCAGCTGGTACTGGAGGCTCACCCAATAACCTGGCTGCTTGGCATCAAATGAGACTTCTTTCCAGTCTTACTGCCAAATGGAATTACTACAACAGAATATTAAAATAAACATCCAGGTTGACCCATTATGAGCACAGAGCAAAATCCCCCCTGCAGTACTTCACATCTACTGATCCCAGTCTCAGAACTCTAGTGATATGGAAAAAAGTCAGATTTTCATTCCACTGTTCTGACATTCGAACCGGATTTTTCAGCCAGCTAGCATCCTGTTCTGTTTGGCTATGCAAACAGTATCTTGCACCTGGTCATGGCAGGCGCACACACACACACCTAGCAGGAAGTGCGGACAGAGAAATGACACAGCCACAGCTTGCTGAACTACATTCCATCCCTAGACACAGTAGCCATCTACATCCTGGAAAAGAAAGCCAGGCAGCAAGGAGCCTAATACAAACTACAGAAATGGTTACAGTAAAGGGCTGGTAGAGGCACTCTCCAACTCAGTACCAGGATTCAACTATAGTGTTAAGATTTACCTATCCCAGGATTGCAGAAGTAACTGTTAAGAAGCACGGCCTTAACAGAGCATATCAAAGTCCAGCATCTCAAATCCCCAGTGGCTAGCCCAGTGGACCAAGAAGTTGACAATGTAGACATGGCAATGATAATGAACTAATGTTTGCCCCCAACATCTGGTAGTCAGGGGTATACTTCCTCTCAACACGCAGGCTGCACTTTTAACCATCGTGACAGCCACCAGTCCTCCAGAACTTTTTGCTAGCGGCTATTGCCAATTCTATTAATTCTGTTCACTAATCCTTAATTACACCGGAAATTGCCACCAACAGTATCGCAAAATAACCTCCGCTGGCCCACCAAAACTACTTAAGATTTTGTTTTAATGTTTCTTTGGTCTCTTTTGAAAAAAGGGGGGCACATAATGTAGGGTATATTCAGGAGACAGGCTTTTCCATGCGCAGTCATTGCTATGCCTTCATCCAGATCCAAACAGAAACGTGTAATATTCCCTCCCCAACCTCCTCCACGCGCTAAAGTTTACCCCGACACACACAGAGAGCAATCATTCCTCATAGCTCACCAGCACACACGTGACAAAAAGCGAGAGCAACCCGAACAAAAATCCTGCGAAGAGAGAAGGCAACACCACGCGTGTGGGTGAAGCGGGGAAGAGGGCCACTGGAGACACTGGCAGCTATACAGAGAGAGCGCGCCCCTAAACGGATTCCCTCCCCTCTCCTCCCTCCCCAAACTTTCCCTCTGGCTCAGCCCCATTTCAGGTTGCGGGGAGTAGAGCGAAGATGTGGCGTCCCCGCTCCCTCCAACTCTCACCTCCTATAGCCACAGGACTCCCACCGTCGCCTCCCGGGCCCCCAGCCGCTGCCATGGTGGCAACCGCTGGGCAACCGAGCTACCCCAACGCAGCCGACACTTCCGCATCCTAGCGTCCAACACATTTCCGCTTCCGTGAAAAGTACAGAAAACCACAGAGATGAACTAAGAAAGCGAACAGAGCGTCCCTGTTCCTTTAGAGCTTCCTCGCTAGGAAGGCGAGAGCATGGAGGAAGTGAGAACATAATAATAGACTTATGAAAGTTAGATTGACACACGTTATCTAAGTCCCGAGTTGAGCTAGAATCTTCATTTGACGATTTTGCTAGTCAGAGGCAAGACACAGCAGCGTGTCCAAGGCCACCGCATAGAACTGGGTGGCAAGCGGTTCTGAAGAGACAATTTAAATAAATTGATCTCTATTGGAACCCGATCGCCCCCACAGCTGCTTCCCATCCACTCCCCCAGCGCTGTGACTCCTGTCAACCTCGTAGTTCCCCTCCCCCAACGCACGCACATACTTTTCTTTTAAAAAACACGCTCATAGCTACCTATCCAGCCTGCAATATTAACAACAGCCTAAATCAGCGGTTCCCAAACTTCACCCACCACCACTACTTGAACATGGCTTGAGGGTGTTGGTGGACCACTAAATGGTTTTTCTACCTGTAATACAACGCTTTGTGCTAGTCGCTGAATGGTTTTTTGTTGTATTTTTATTGCTTCTTTTATTTCTTGTATTGTTGTTGTTGTTATTTGCCTTCAAGTCGACTGCGACTTATGGCGACCCTATGAATCAGTGACCTCCAAGAGCATCTGTCGTGAACCACCCTGTTCAGATCTTGTAAGTTCAGGTCTGTGGCTTCCTTTATGGAATCAATCCATCTCGTTTGGTCTTCCTCTTTTTCTACTCCCTGCTGTTTTTCCCAGCATTATTGTCTTTTCTAGTGAATCATGTCTTCTCATGATGTGTCCAAAGTATGATAACTTCAGTTTCATAATTTTAGCTTCTAGTGACAGTTCTAGTTTAATTTGTCCTGACACCCAATTACTTGCCTTTTTTGTGGTCCATGGTATGTGCAAAGCTCTCTTCCAACACCACATTTCAAATGAGTTTATTTTTCTCTTATCAGCTTTTTTCACTGTCCAACTTTCACATCCATACATAGAGATCAGGAATACCGTGGTCTGAATGATCCTGACTTTGAGGTTCAGTGATACATCTTTGCATTTGAGGACCTTTTCTAGTTCTCTCACAGCTGCCCTCCCCAGTTCTAGCCTTCTTCTGATTTCTTGACTACTGTCTCCTTTATGGTTAATGACTGTGGCAAGGTGTTGATAGTCCTTGACAAGTTCAATGTCCTCGTTGTCACCTTTAAACTTACATAAATCTTTTGTTGTCATTACTTTAGTCTTTTTGACGTTCAGCTGTAGTTCTGCTTTTGTGCTTTCCTCTTTAACTTTCATCAGCATTCGTTCCAAATCATTGCTTCTGCTAGTAGTATGGTATCGTCTGAACGTCTGCATTTATTTATATTTCTTCCTCCACTTTTCACACCTCCTTCATCTTCCCCCAATCCCACTTTCCATATGATATGTTCTGCGTATAGATTAAACATGTATTGGATTGTACTGCAATTTGAATTCTATAGAAATCAAATGGTAAGTTGCCTTCACAGACACTCCATGGACCAACTGAATCAAGTTCATGGACCACAATTTGAGAACACCTGCCCTAAATCAGAAAGTTGTTGTAAGCCACTTTTTCTTAACCACAGTCCTCCAAACCCACAATATGGGGATAATGAGACTACATTGCCGGGTTGTTATAAGCCACTCTCTTGCATCCTCCTCAGCCCTACCCTTCAATACAAGGATAACACTGAATTACATTGCAGGAAGGCACAATAATTAAAATTTGCATTATATAAATTCTGCTTTTTGTCTGCTATGCATTTGAACACCTATTAAGATATCAAAGTTTTTTTGCAGGATGGTTCCTGCGATTAGGAGCAGATTTCTGTCTATGTTTGGATAAAATTGGATGCAATTTTGAATCAATATGGTGGACTGAACCTTTTAAAACTGCACTTTGTTTCTGCACTATATTTCCCCACACAATAGGATATGGAAGGCACTATTGTCTTTATTTCTGCTTTGGGGTGCAGAGAGGGTAATGACACACTGCTGCTAATTTTTTAATTGTCTCTTATAAGATTCTTAACCCTTTAATAAGCAAAACAATAATAAGGCTCATCTCCAGACAAAGGAATCATAGCTATTAAAATATACTTAATTTCATTAAAAGTACTTTATCTCTTTTTCTGTCTCTGTGAAAAGAATTATCAGTGTAAGGCTATTTCATGCCTATTGTGATGCCTATCATCATTCTTATCTTTGAGCTAACAGAGTCCAATGTAGAAACAGTCTTACTCCAGAAGACCATGGCATGTATCACAGAAAAGTGGGATAAAGGTCAATAAGATTTAAGTAAATTAGCAGAATTCTCAGTGCTTGAAGTTCTTTTTTAAGCCCTGAAAATTAATCTCCCATTTGCAGTTATCTGTATATAACAGACAATGTAGGAATGCTCTGCTTTTGCAGTGTTGTGATTTCACAGCTGTATGCCCTCCTAGACCAAGACACACACACAAATGCTAGAAGTTCATGCAGTGTGAAACTCAGCTCCTCTTCTGGGGTGGGGGAAGCAATTTTCTAAGATTACTTTTACGTGCCCTACAAATGCTAAGAGTTGGAAAAATAACTATATTCATGTTTAGTTTTGACATAACTATCTAATGTGCTTTGTTGGCATATTTCTTCCTCAAAGCAGAAATAAAAGAAATATATTCTGTGTGTATCATATAGACATAAGCTGTTTCCAACACATCCATGGCTAGCAGTGGAGAAATAAGAATTAAGACAATGATAACAATTACAAAGAGCCTTGTCATGCCATAAAGACTTAAAGGCCACTCCTATACTCAGAAGATTATCCCTCTGCAAATGCAATCTATACAGACTTGTCTGTGAGACCTAGTGAAGTAACAACCTCAGACTGTAAGAAAAGAGGGCTGTCATTTGCTTCAATTCACACTGTAAAGTACAGTGGGCGTTGACAGTGTGCTATGACAATGGATCAGGTTTTTTTCCCAGTCACCGCTCTCTGAGATAGCTTTTCCTTGAACTTTGGGTTTCTGCCACCTGTTACCCAGTTCCCTTGCCTCCTTGCTACTATTCTTTGAGCTGAAACTTTCTACAGGATGTTGCAGCTGGGAAGAATACAAGAGCAGGTACACAAAACATGCAGGTGGCATATAGGTGAATAGTGCAGGTCTTGTCAGGGTGTGGTTGGTGAAGTGTGTACTTGAGGAGGGCAAGTAAACACCTGAGTGACGTTAGTCTCAGTTGTGCGTCACATCTTGATCCTGGCTGGCATTCCCAGACTTATATCCCCAAGGGCAGGATTTACAGGAACTTGTCTTGTTGATTTCATAAACTAAGTATTTTCTCTGATAAGGGAATGTTCTATGTCTAAGCGAAGGGAGCAGCTCTTTAGGGGAAGGCTGCATCTGCTGTGCAAATATAAGCCAGAATTTCCAGGTAGGGCTGGGCAGGACCCCGTCTGAAACCCTGGAGAGTCACTGCCGGTTAGTGGTTAGATGGACCAATGGTATGTCTCAGCATAAAGGCAGCTTCCTATGTTCCACTCATGTCAACAGCGGCTCTAGGGCAAGATTATTTTTAAATACTCAGTAAGGATGGCAGGGAAGACAGGAGGTAATTGCTACAGTCAGAGCCGTAAAGGCACTTCAAATACAGAAGAGGAAAGGAAGGGGACATGCCTCAGCCCCAAAACACTTGGGGGACCTGCTTACGATCTGTGTGTACCTCCTAGAACTACATCTAGGGGTCTATTAGCAGAGATTACTACCACCCAACGGGAACCTTTGAGCATGTACAAAGTTTTTGTTGAATGAGTGAATGAATGAATGAATGAATGAATGAATGAATTTATTGATACAGTCAATAGACCAATCCAGACAGCATACATAGTTATACAAACAAATAGCAAAATTCCAGTGTTAGGTCCAACCCCAGCACAATTAAAACAATTAAAATGACTATACATATTATTTTACAATTGGGAAATTCTTCCTACTTTTCTTAAGTTGGATGGCTGCCGCACTAAATTTAGCGACTGCAAAAGTCACCTCGGGGGAATAATCACCTAGTAAATAGTCTGAATAAAATGCATAAGATCTACCTGGAAGGGATGATAAAATAGGTAAAATTAATTGCTTTCTCAAGTCATCATAGTATAAACAGCATAGCAGGACATGTTCGTTGGATTCAATTTGTCCTTCATTACAAGGGCATAGTCTTTCTGGGTAAGGAATTTTATTATATCTGCCTTCAAGGACAGCAGAGGGCAAAATATTTAATCTCATAAGCATAAAGGCTCTACGAAATTTAGGGAGCTCCAAACTCGAGAGGTAAGACATTAAAGTAAAGAATTTGGGGTTGTGGCGCTGATTTCTAACAAGGAGTAGGTGGTGCTGAAAGTCAGTATCTTTGAGTCGTTGTTTGACTAACTCTCGAGCAGATTGATAACCCAGTTGGAGAATATAAGATAGAGATAAACCTAAACCCAACAGCTTATCTTGAATCATTTTTTTCCAGGGGGAGTAATAGTTGTCAGCAAGAACATGGGGAGCCAAGCCTAAAGGGTTAAAAATCAATTTCAGCCAAAATAGTATTCTCAATTTCCATATACATGACTCGACAGATTGGAGACCACATTCTAGTCTCAGAATGTGGTTAGGGACACAGGTGGGGACTCCTAGAATGGATCTTAAAAAGGAGTTTTGAAAAGCTTCAAACTTTGTAAAATTCATATATGTACTAGTTTGAGCACCATAGAGAATTTGCGGTACAATTTTAGCCACGAATACTTTTATGGCCGGGGAAATAGATTGACCTCCTTTAGTATAAAAAAAAGATAATAAAGTCTTTGTTGTACGCTTGGCATTTAACAGAGTAGAAGTAATATGTTGCTGCTGTGAACCTGAGGCTTGAAATATAATTCCAAGGTACCTAATGGTTTTAACCTGTTCAATGGGTAGTTTGTCAATCCTCCACACATGATTTATCTTTTTTTTGGTGAAAACTAGTACTTTGGTTTTCTGGTGGTTTATTATTAATTCTTCCTCTAGACAGAATGACGTGAGAGCTGCCAGCATTCTTTTAAGACCTATAGGGGTAAGTGATAGCAAAACTATATCATCGGCGTACAATAAACAAAATCTCGGAATGCGGAATAACATTGGAGGGTGCGATGAGATAGGTGTAAGAGTGTCCACTATGGCATTGATGTAGATGTTAAATAGCAGGGGTGCAAGAATGCACCCCTGTTTAACTCCCTTTGAGGTGGAGATTTGTTTCGTTAAATGGCCTTTATTATTACATCGTATTTGTAATGAAGTATTTTGATATAGACTTTGGATCAGAGCTAATAGACGTCTATCAATGCCCAATTTTTGCAATTTCAGCCAAAGTCTAGGTCTAGAAATTGTATCAAAAGCCGCTTTTAAATCCACAAAAGCAGCAAATAAAGGATGGCCCTTATTAATACTATACTTAGAAATCAAGTGCTGCAAAACCAGAGCATGGTCGTAGGGAGAGCGTCCGGCTCGAAAGCCTGCTTGCTCTGGAGCAAGGAGATCCCTTTGGTTGACCCAATCTAATAATTTCCTATATAGAAAGGTGGCATAAAGCTTACTTATAATATTAAGCAAACTTATTGGCCTATAGTTTGCTGGATCTAGATGGGAGCCTTTTTTAAAGATGGGAATTATTATTGCTGCACCCCAACCTACAGGAATGACCATTGAGGAGTTGATCTTAGTAAACAAAGCAGCCAAAAGAGGGGCCCACCATTGAGCATTTAGTTTATAAATCTCTGGGGGTATATTGTCGGGCCCAGGAGTCTTATTAAGTTTTAGAGAGAGTATAAGATCCAGGGTTTCGGCTGCAGTGACAGGTGGCCAGGGGGGGATGTCGGTGGAGGCATCTAAGGAGGGCTTCTCATTAGGAGTATTAGATTGATACAGAGAGGCATAGTAGCTTTCCCAAACAGCAGGAGCAATGGCACAGTCCAGTCTAAAACTGGATTTGGGCCACTGTTGGAATATTATATTCCAAAAAATTGTAGAGTTCTTTAATTTAGCCGCCTGGATAAGGCTTTGCCACGTTTGCCTCTGGGCATATTTCTTTTTTGCTTTTATTAGCTGTTTGAAATTTTTCCTAGTCTCTCTAAATATTTCTAAAGAGTCTCGGGTTCCGTATGATTTAAAGGCTTGATGTGTAGATTTTACTTGTTTCTTGATTTCGAAACATTCTCGGTCAAACCAGGGATTCGTCCTATAGTTAGATCTACTTGAAGCTGAGACTGGGGCTCTCCTGAGCAACCCTTGGATGTTGATTATCAACTGATTGAGATAATAGTATGGCTCACAGTCGTCCGAGGCTAATATAAGTAAATTTTTAATAGTTTCTAATTCTAGGGGATTTAATTTCTCAGAAATCTCCTTCTGTACTTTAGGGATCCATTTTATCTGAGGTGGACGTATTTCTATTTCCATTACATCAAAAGCACGTTGATTTAGAAACGGAGAATCATTGGAACCATATATTGAGAAGATCACCGGGAAGTGATCACTCTCGGGGCGGGGTAAAACTCTACAAGAGTCAACTAAGGGATAAATTTCCTGAGAGACAAATATCAAATCTATAGTGGATGCACCTCTAGACATTAAATAGGTTAGCTCCCCTTCTATATCTCCAATAGTGTGACCATTCAGCAATAAAAGGTTCATCTTCACAGACAAAAGCATTAAATAAAGCCCCGCAAAGTTTGTGCCCTTGTCTTTAGATTTTCTTGTGGGAATATTTGGAGGGCCGTCCAACTCAGGAGGTTCTAAATGAAATTTAGTGTAAAGTTCAACATCTGAGGAGCCTATTCTGGCATTAAAATCACCAGCTAAAATTAAAATAGCCTCTGGGAAAAGAGTTGTCAGTTTTAGAATATAAGTCTCAAGGTTATTTAATTGTTTTTTAGTCAGATTTTTATTTTTGGTAGGTGGCATATAGACGTTGACAATCAAATATGTAAGATGTAGGGATTTTAATACTATAGCAACTGCTAGGCCTGAAAGAGGGTTCAACACAAGAGCTTCGGCATTTAACCTAGTAGTAACAAAGGTACATATTCCACCTTTGGCTCTTCCTCCGCTAGTGCTCGGCATCGCGTCCCATGTAAATGCCGAAAAGCCATTAAGATAAATTTCACCTATTGACCAAGTTTCTTGGATTAAAATAATGTCATATTTAGATAAAAACTCATTAACAGTTGGTAGTTGAATTTTGGAGTGCCAGCCGGCAATATTCCAAGAAATCAATTTCATATTCCAATTTGGGACAGATGTTTTTGGTCAATTGGCAGCAGGAAGATGTCGCTTAGAAATAATAGGAGGTCTTGATTGAAATGTATCGGCTAAGAGGTCATTTAGAGGCTGAGTATTAAAGGTCTTTGGGATATTTTGACCATCATTAGTTAGTGAGGGTATATCCAAAACCATATCCCCATATTTTATATCTCTATCCAGCATGCTTGATGTTTGGGTTTTTAATGTCGTTAATAAAAGGTCCATTTTTATAATTATCTCTTTTTTTGCGTCTACCGAAAGGGTAGAGAATGAGTCAAGTAATACTAGCTCTTCTGGTGTAAAATTCTCATTATTTGAGTTGCCTGAACCATGTGGGTCATGGAAGGTTAATAGGGACGCATGTGATCTCTCCATAGATCTTCCAGGGCCACTAGTGGGATGTGCCCAATGGCACTTCACAGTGGCGGATCTGGTTGACGGCGCGGGGCTGGATTTAGTTGGGATAGTCGGTACCAGACATTGGGGAGAAGCACAATTCACAAACACTCTGGAAATTATTAGATTGTGATTTAGAAAAATCTGTCTTCTACTATAAAGCCATTTAGTCAAATTGTCATCACAGAGTGTTATCATTGCCCTAAGGGATACATAATTATAAGATAGATAGTTTACAGAGATGATCTGATGAGTATCAAGGATTCCAGGAGATATTTTTCCCGAAGTGTCACATAAATGTAATTTTCGAGCTTGATGTTTTAGCATTCCCCTAGGTTTAGGATAATTTGCAATGACTAACATATTTCCTTGGTGTACTAATTTCCATTCGTTCAGTTTGTGAGTTGGTATAAGTTCAAATGTCTGCAGGGGTTGAAGCTCATGGGATTTGGTTTTTTCAGTCTCCATAAGTGAAGGTGAACTTATAATAGCCTTGTCAATATTGTCCAAAGGCAAAGATTCTAAAGCAGGACCTTGAGCTGATAGCTGAGATTCTAAACTTAATTCCTTTGGTTGCTTTTTTTCTTCTTTGTCTTTTTCTTCTTCTGTTGTTTTTTAGACTTAGATGAGGAAGAGTCTATAATTTTAAAAAGTTTATTGTAATTTAAAGTGTTCTTACAATGGTTTTTAGATGACTTTTGATTTTTTGTCTTCTTAGTTTGAACATGCTTGAGACGTTTTTTGGATCCTCTGTAGTTATTGTCAGTTAGGGTCATTAAGTGGCTTTGTTGAGCTTCGATAGTTTGCGTCGATTTAGTAGCTGTGACTGGTAGAACATTGTGTGGTAAAATAGGTTTGTTTCGTACGAAGTCTGTTAAGGTGGTAAGTAATAAATTAGATTCAGCCACAAAGTCTGCAATGTGAATTAGCATTTGAGTAGTAGTATGAAACCAATTATCACTTAAAGGAGAAGGATTCGTGTAAGCTGCCTGAGAATTTTCTGTCTCCTGATGGATAATAGGCTCGTCTGTGTGACTTGAGATAATTGAGTCATCACAGTGTGAGGATTCAAGGGACGGCATTGAGGGCGAAGCTTTAAAGATTAAGTCGTCTAACGTATTTCTTGAAATCAGGGAATCATCCTGAGGAGCATCCTCTGTAGCTTGAGCTAATTCCTGAGCTAAATTTATGGTTCCAACGACCTCCTCTATCATCAGACCCTGGGAGCTGGAAATTGTCCAATCGTGGCCCAAGGAAGGAGTTAATGGGTCAGATCTGAAGTTCGTAGCTGAGCTAGAGTCTACCCTCGGGCAGCAAAAGTTTGTTATTTTCCGTCTGCCTTGTCTGCCTCCCTGCAGTTGGAGCTGGAGTGGAGTCGACCGCCAGAGAAAGACCCAGTTCTCTGTAGCTTTTTCTGGTGAATACCATCTTTATATCGACTTAATGTAGCTTTGTTCACTCTAAGAAATCTATATATGATTTAAGGTTTTAACAAGTCACCATATGGTAAGTCAGAGCTGTAAAGTATGGGAGGTTGCTGTGAACCTGACCTAAATAAAAGTCTCTCCGAGTCACGGTAGCTATATCACTCGACTCGACATAGCATAACAAACAGCAGATAGAAAAAGAAAAGAGGCATACGGAGATAAATTGACTATAAATCTTCAATGCGTGGCATGTCTGCAGAAAGATGAGCAGAGGATAGACAGTTGAATAAAAGACATGGAATGGATGTGTGATGGAGGAAAGATAATGCACAGGCAAGCCCTCCAAGCTGTGGGTGGAGAACCAGGCCTGTGCGTGGTTGTCTTCCTGCTCACAAAGTTTTTGTTTTGCATATGTCATCAGTGAGAAGGACTTGTAGTCAAACCCTGGCAATTCTCATAAAATTAAGTAGTTCAGGGGATCTGAAGGTATGTGGGCCAAATGGGCTGTGGAGAGATTCCGTTTTCCCAAGAAGATTGGGAAGAGAGATTTACAGTACAAGCCTCTATCTACTGAGTTAGAAATAAGTACCATTGATTTCAATAAGACTTACAGTACCTCTAACAAAGCAATGACTGCAGGGGCAGTTAGGAAATGTTTTTTTCTTGGTAAGTGAAACCTTACGGTTTTACTTATAATCTGCTTTTTAATATCATCATCATCCTCGTCATCTAAAAAGATATTTAAAAACGTTACAAAACCAAATAAAGTATCCATTAAGACTGTATGTCATAATGGGACTTCCCGGAAGGAGTGCTGGCTGGTGGTTGTCTCTGAGGGAGCTCTGCCTCAGAGGAAGCTTTTTTCAGTTAAAAGTCAGTCAAGAGGAATGTTCTCCAAGATAAGGAGAACCGAAGAGATTACCCACGTTAACTTCGTTGAGCTGTAGATAGCTGGATTTGATCAGGAATCCCCTGAGATAAGAAGGCATATCTAGCAGCGGAAGACGGAGTCTGGATTTACAACAGGCTGTGCTGAAAATAAGCGAGACTTTTTTTTTCTTTCAAAAAAAAGTTTTTAACGAGCGAGCCTCCTTCTGTCTATATCTTATCATTTGACTTAAATTACTACCGTAAAAGAGACTTGTTTACGAATCAGCAATTCAGAAACCTGGGTGAGTCACACTTTTTTCTTTTATATAAAGTTAAAGAAGAAGGGAGCAACTTAAAGAACTTGTTTTATTTTTTTATGACAAAAAGCTGGCTTAAATTTGGAATTACAAAGATTACAACGGATAAGAGGCAGCTTATTAGATAAGATGATTTGATTATTTGAAGGAAATATATCTGAGACTATTTTTTTATTCCTTTTTTTGGATTATTTTTTTTGAACAAATCTGCTGTTCGTGTATGTTACTAACTGCTGGATGCTGAGAGCTGGATTTGTTTTACATTCCTGAACGTGCTGGAGATAAGAACCGTGCTGGTTAGATCATATTAACAGGCCTGGAATATTAACTCTTTTGTTGTTGGGGGAAAAAAGAAACAGTTTGCCTCTAAGTTTGGGAACATTGACTAGATAATAGAAAAGGTTTTTTCAAGAATGACAACCAGGAAAGCAGCCAAAGTTTTAGAGCGAAGAGGTTCAACTGATACACAGGAAGGGATAGATATGTTCCAGAAAATTATGGAGGGGATTAATGATCTTAAACAAGAGATGAAACAAGAGATGAAACTGGACAGACAAGAATTTAAAGGTGAATTTCGCAATATGAAAAAGGATTTTAAAGATTTAAAAGATCATATCACAACAGAAGTGGATCAGATTAAAGTCACAATTGGGCAACTAACACAGGAAGTAAAAAATGTTAAAGACAAGGTGCAAACCTTAGAGAATAGAACAGATATTTTAAATATAGAATTGGAAAAAAAATTGGACTATATTGCTGTCATGGAACTCAGAGACAAAGAACATTGCTTGAGATTCCGTGCAATTCCTGAGGAAACAGGTGAAGATATCAGAGAGAAAATTGTTAATGCCTTGGTAAAATTCTTGGACTGGGATGAAGATCGGATGGAACTTGAAATAGATAAAGTTTATAGAATTAATTCCAGATACGCAACATTGAAAAAAATCCCAAGAGATGTGCTTGTTTACTTTTTAAAAAAGAGGACCAGAGATATGGTTTTGCAACATCATTTTAACAATGTCTTCAAAATTGACGGTAAAGAAATATTGGTGATGAAGGAAATTCCTATTAGACTTCTACGTAAGAGAAAAGAATATGCTTTCTTCACAGAAAAACTCAAACAATGTAAAATTCAATTTAGATGGGATGTTCCAGAGGGAGTGATTTTTACATTTAGACAGAAGTATCGATTGAATACTGTTCAAAAAGCAAGGGATTTCTTGAGAAAAGCTTCAAAAGACATGGAAGAAGACAAACTTAAAGACATGGATATAATTCCTGGGAAACAAAGTCAACAGAAACAGGTAGAGGAAGAAAAGGATGATGACGAATTAAAGGGAGCAACAGGTACAGACTTTTCTAAAATACATGCCTAAAAATGGATTACAAATATCTAACTTGGAATATAAATGGAGCTAATACATCGCAGAAGAGAAAGAAAGTATTTCATTATTTGAAAAAATTAAAATTGGATATAATTTGCTTACAAGAAACTCATATTAAGAAGAAAGATTCTAAATATTTGATCTGTAAAAATTTGGGTGAAGAATTTATTTCGGCAGGATCCAAAAAAAGAAATGGTGTTGTTCTTTATATTAACTCACAACTGTCTCCTAAATTGATATTATTGGATGATAGTGGCAGATTTGTGGGAGTTGAAATCACCATACAGGGTACAAAAATTTTGATAGTGGGCATTTATGCCCCCAACGAAGATAAAACAAGGTTTTATACAGGACTTATGGAAAAATTATCAGAGTTTGCATATGATCATTGGTGTGTCATGGGTGATTGGAATGGGGTAATTTCACCAAAAATGGATAGACTTTCTGAGAAAAATATTAAAGAGACACAGGGCAAATTGCCGAAGATCTGCTTTGAATTGATGGAAAATTTAGAATTGGTGGATGCTTGGAGATATATAAATGACAATGCAAAGGAATTTACTTACTTTTCAGAAAGACATAAAACATTTTTGAGGATTGTTATGATTTGGATGTCTAAAAATTTAGTGAAAGACATTTCCAAGATGGATGTATTACCAAAAACTTTTTCGGATCATAACCCTGTGATATTGACTTTTTTAAAAAAAATCTTGGATTTAGATGGTGACTAAATGAATCTTTATTACAGAATGATAAAGTAGTGCAAGAAGTAGTGTAAGAAGAAATTAAAAGAGTTTTTTGAACATAATTTATACAAAGGAACAGATGAAAATATTGTTTGGGATACAAGTAAAGCATTTATGAGGGGATATTTTATTAAATGCAATTCTGAACTAAAAAAGAAGAAACAACAGAAAATGCAATTAATTTTGGAAGAAATAAAACAAAAAGAGGAAGAATTGAAAAAGAATCCAACTGAAGTTTTCATTATAAATCAAATTAAAATGTTACAGAAACAAGTGTCAATGTTGACAGTTAGAGAAATTGAAAGGAAATTAAATTTTGCTAAACAAAGGACTTTTGAATTTGCAAATAAACTGGGGAAATGGTTAGCATATAAATTAAGAAAAGAACGACAAAAAAATCTCATTTTAAAGATACAAGAAGGAGAAGAGATGTTGACAGACAATGTAAAAATCCAAAAAGCTTTTCATCAATATTATTCAATGTTGTACAAATGTCAGGAAATTCCTTCTGAAAAAATAGAAGAGTATATATCTAAACAGAATTTGCCTAAAATTACAGATTTTCAGAGACAAGCTATTGATGGTCCTATTACGTTAAGAGAAATATCCGATGCAATAAGTAAAATTAAACTAGGAAAGGCACCAGGACCAGATGGATTATCGGCAGCGTATTACAAATGTTTGGAGGAGGAACTCTTGTCACCTTTACAATGTACAATGAATTCAATTTTGCAAGAGGGGAAGATACCGGATAGTTGGAAAAATGCTAATATAACACTAATACCGAAAGAGGAGCAGGACTTAACTAAAACAAAAAATTATCGGCCAATATCTTTATTGAATAATGACTATAAAATTTTTACAATGATTTTGGCAGAAAGAATGAAAATAATATTGCAACAATTTATTCAGGAAGATCAAGCGGGGGTTTTACCTAAAAGGCAACTATGTGATAACGTCAGGAATGTTTTGAATGTGTTGGAATATCTAGAACAACGAAATGACATACAAGCAGCTTTGATATTTTTGGATGCTGAGAAAGCATTTGATAATCTGAATTGGAAATTTATGTTTAAGGTTCTAGAGCAAATGGATTTTGGAGATAATTTTATAAAATGGATCAGATCGATTTATACATTACAGAAGGCACAAATAATTGTCAATGGGGATTTAACGGACTCATGTGAAATACAAAAGGGTACAAGACAGGGATGTCCACTGTCCCCTCTTTTATTTATTTTGGTTCTAGAAGTGCTGCTTAGAGACATAAGGCAAGACAAAAGGATTTCGGGAATAAAGATAAAAAAAGAGGAATATAAACTGAGAGCATTTGCTGACGACTTGATAATTGTATTAGAAAATCCCTTGGAAGTAATTAAAGTATTGATGGATAAACTAAAAGAATTTGGACCATTAGCAGGATTTAAGACCAATAACCAAAAAACAAAGATGTTGGTGAAAAATTTATCGTTAAGGGATCAAAAAGAATTAATGGAGAAGACAGATTTTAAAATAGTAGAAAAGGTGAAATATTTAGGTATTATTATGACAAATAAAAATTCAAAGTTGTTTCATAATAATTATGAAAAATTATGGACAGAGATTAAGAAAGATTTGTTAAAATGGAATAAATTACAGTTGTCATTAATGGGTAGAATATCTGTAATAAAAATGAATGTATTGCCGAGAATGATGTTTCTATTTCAAACAATACCTGTAATATCCTCTGATTTACCTTTTAAACAATGGCAAAAAGATATTTCTAAATTTGTTTGGCAGGGGAAAAAACCAAGAGTTAAATTTAAATTATTACAAGACGCCAAAGAAAGAGGAGGACTGGGATTACCAAATTTGAGACTTTATTTTGCTGCTTGTTGCTTAGTCTGGATAAAGGAATAGATTGTATTGAGGAACAAAAGATTATTGGATTTGGAGGGTCACAACCTGAAGTGGGGATGGCATGGATATCTATGGTATGATAAAGTAAAAGTGAATGTGGATTTTAATAATCATTTTATAAGACGTCCTTTGTTGAAAATATGGAATAAATACAAAACAAGGTTTTTTTTGAAAATACTACTATGTGTTTCAAGTCAAGAAGCATTTTATAGAAGAGAAATGGCTGGAAAAGAGAAATGGTTAACTTATCAAGAATTATTAGAAAATGTGCATGGAGAATATACAATGAAAGAGAGAGAACAACTAACAAAGGAAGGATATAGTTCTCAATGGTTTGCCTATTTACAACTGTTAGAAAGATACAAAATGGATAAGAAAATGTATGGGTTTGAAATAAATAAATCTGATTTTGAAATAGGTTTGTGTACAAATGATGAATGTATAATTGCAAAAATGTATAAATTTTTATTGAAAATGGACATGGAAGAAGAACAAGTAAAAGAGTGTATGGTCAAGTGGGCAAAAACTTTTGGTTATAATATACAAATGGATCAATGGGAAAATATGTGGAAAAAAGGTTTGAAATTTACATTATGCTATAATCTTAAAGAAATTTTTTATAAAATGATGTATCGTTGGTACATGACTCCAAAAAAGTTGTCAAAAATGTATAGTAATGTTTCTAATGTATGTTGGAAATGTAAACAACAAGAAGGATCTTTTTATCATATGTGGTGGTCGTGTAAACAGGCAAAATTATTTTGGGCACAGATAGGTAGGATGATGCAAAAAATCTTAAAGATAAATATTCAGTCAAAGCCAGAATTTTTTTTATTGGGTTTTATGGATAAACAAAAGGAAAAGAAATATGGAAGAATAATATTATATATGATTACGGCAGCAAGATTATTATATGCACAAAAGTGGAAAATGGAATTAATACCAACAACGGAAGAATGGCTATTGAAATTAATGGACTTAGTAGAGATGGACAAATTGACATGCCTTCTCAGAGAAAAAACGACAGATACATTTCTTAAGGAATGGAAGCCTCTTTTGGACTTTTTGTTGAAAGAAAAAAATGAAATGATGATAATGGGATTTGACGATTAATTAAGATAGACTATGGAAAAAAGTGAATTTTGTATGTTTTAGGGGACAGGTTTGATATATATTATATACTTATAGCTGATCCGTGACAAATCGGAAGTCAAGTTTTTCTTTTTATTTTTGTTGTATTGTTTTTGTTGTTTGATTTTGTTGTGTTTGTTTTATGAAAATTTGAATAATAAAAATTATTATAAAAAAAAAGACTGTATGTCATAATGACAATTTACCAAAATAAAAATAAAAAATAAATCCAACAACCCAGGAGGCAAAATCTAATACCAGCTAGAATGCCAGCAGTTTAAGGCTTCAAAGGTCAGGCAAAATGAAAAAGGGCCAATGGTGTGGCTCTCCTTTTCCAATAGAATTCCACAAGATTTGCATATCTTGTGGCAATCAATCCAGGTTTGCCAACAAGCGCACATTGAACAGGGTATTGTAGTCAATCATGACTTTCTGATGTGTAGATTTAGTCATGTACCGAACCCCCCAATGGAATTGCAATTTAAGGGACCCAGGCTTAACATCTGCAGCATGTAAGAACTAAATAAATTCTATAATCCCACGTATTGTGCTGGCTGACACCAATTTAGCCTCTGTGCATCCAAACTTCCATTTACAATTCAGGATTCCAGTGGGCCAGCCTTTTAGGATATTCTATACCATTTTCCACCACTAGCCCCCCCCCCCTGACAGTCAGCATTTCATGGCCACTGAGCATGATATGTCCACATTGGGCTGTTCTGGGAAAACCCCACCCCCTGCTTAAGGGTTTTGGATTCTGCAAACCTTGGGTTTTCCCTGAACCTGCTGTTATTTATTTATTTATATCCCGCCTTTCCTCCAAGGAGCTCGAGGTGGGGAATATGGTTCTCCTCCTCCACCTCCAGTTTATCCCCCCCACAACCCTGTTAGCTAAGTTAGGCTGAGAGATGGTTACTGGCCCAAGGTCACCCAGCAAGCTTCAAGGCTGAGTGGAGAGTTGAACCCTGGTCTCCCAGGTCCTAGTCCAACACTCTAACACCACTACACCACACTTCCTCTTGTACTTGGATGGTGCCTTCTGGCCACATATGGATCAGCATCTGGAGAATTGGTTCACTATTAGTATATATCAGTCAGGAGGAAACCAGGCTGTGCCCCCCCCCAGATGTTGTTAGACTAGCAGCTCCCATCGGTGCCAGTACAGATGGCCACTGGTCAGGGATGATGGGAGTTGTAGTCCAATGAAATATGGAAGGAGGGCCACATATGTCTCATCCCTACCATAAATGATGGCATCCATTGATATTGACTGGCTATATTGGGGGCGGAAAGTTGGTAGAGTTATGAATCAGGGAGAGACAGAGGACAAGGGCAAATACAGCTATTGGTGGGCATCTGTATCAGCATGGGAGGTAACAAGTCAGCAAGAGAAGCTCTGTTTGTATGCGAGATTGTAGAATGCAGTTAACGGCTTGCATAGCACAGAAGCCCAAGTGCCTTATGTTGCAATTTCCATGCATTTTGATGTATGGACAGATCTCTCTGCATCTTAAAACCAACTTTTATTTTAAACCAAAATTTTTATCCTTTAATTTTTTTGGATTTAAAAAAAAAGAAAATTAACTGAATTATATGAACCATCAGAGAGCAGCTAGCAAAATGTAACTTTACAGCAGCTGTATAACAGTTTGGTTTTAGGGAGATATGCAAGGTTCCCTTTCCCATTTTTACTGTTTTTTTCCTACCCCCATTTCCCCCCATCCCCATCCCAAGAATGGTGCCCTTTTCTTCCCCAGTCTGCTTACTTGAAGCTACAGTAGTGACCACAAGCCTCCTTCCCAATCTGGCGGCAGCCATGTTTTTTGTGGGAAGAAAGAAAGAAGGCACCAAGTATGGATTGCTAGATTTGCCCTTCCTAATTTTTTTTTAAAAATGGGAAATTTTAAAGTTAATAATTTAATAAGAGACCCAACAGCATTTCACAAAGCTAAGAAGATCCCTCCATTTTTGGATGCATTTATAGGGAAGAAAAAACCCACTGAAAGTATGTTATTTGAACGTAAAACACAGTTGGAAAACAGCAGAAATTTTGCCCAAGAAAAAAAAAGTAAACTGGTATATTGACTATTTTATTAACAAAAGTGTGCAAAATTTGGCTAGCTGGGGTTCCAGTTAGATCTCATAACCTTTGTTTGAAAACAGCTGCTTTGGTTGCCAGTTGTTCCTGGGCCCAATATAAGGTGCTCATGCTAATGTTTAAGGCCTGAAACGACTTAGGTTCCAGATTATCTGATACAGACCCTCTTGGGTGCTAACACCAGCAGGGGAAGCCCTTTTGGCTGTTCTGCCACCTTCAGTTCAGGTTGTGTGTGACCTGGGAGAGGATATTCTCTGCGGCAACCCCTAAATTGTGGAATTCCCTCCCCACAGATGTGTATCTGGTACCTTCACCTTGGAGTTTTCGGCCAAAGCTGAAAATGCACTTCTTTAGCCTAGCCTTTGACACCCGAGATGTATATTTTTAGAACCCACCCTACTCTTGTGACTGTTAATTTGTTTTGAACTGTTTTTAATGTTGTATTTTAAATTGTTGTAACCTGCCCTGGGACCTTTAGGGTGAAGGGTAGGAAATAAACTAATAATAATCCCAACGTGTTTCAACCTGTAGGTAGGGTGGGGCAAATAGGGGCACTGCCACCCCCACCCCCACAGCTGTGCTTCACCACCCCTGCCCCAGACATTTTTGGGGAAATTGCCATTTCAGTTTCTGACATGACAGACAATGATAGCTTCCATTTAAAGAATGATGACTTGTTTTAAGAACAGTAGCAATGTAAGAATAGGACCCTCTATAAATTTGGTGAATAAGGAGGGTGAGGGCATGACAAAAGCCTCATTAGAAAGAGCCCAAAAAAGGCTGCTCACTCAAGATTTTTCCTGACTGAGGGTGAATTTTTCATTATCACAATCACCCTATAATTGATTCTGAAAAATCAGTCTGTATAGTAACATGACCCTTTAAAAGTTAAATACTTTGTATTATGAGCTTCCATCCCTTGGACTTTCCTTTACTCTGCTTTTCAGTTTCCATTTCAGTTGTGCTCTACCCAGCCAGCAATAAAAAATGTGTTTGCTTGCCTACAGTAAGAAGTTATTCTGTTATTATTGGTAGAGCAGGATTGGATGCTTATTGCTAAAAGGTGAAATAAAGAGATAACTTAAAGTGATCTGAGAAAAAAATCTCACTATAGTCAAACATAGTGGCTATTTCTTCTTCTTTTTTGCCCCCCCAAATCCCACCTAGAAATATGGCTGCACCACCTAATTCATTTCATTAATATTTAGAACATTTGGGTTTCATAATTGTGGAATACTATTTGACTTATCTACCACCTTCTTAGTCTCCATGACGCATTACAGAACAAAAAGCCAAACATCCTACCCCTGTCTTTCAGCAACATTGAAAGCAGTTGTTTCCAAAACCATTTTGATACACCATTTTGAGTCAGAGGCAGCTGCTTCAAATGGGAAAATTAAGTGTAGCAGGCAGAATCTGTGGTTATGGAGAGCACAACATTGGGATTTCCTGCTTTGTGTCTTGGGCCATGTGACTTGGGCACATCCAAGCCTCTCTGCCTGGTATTTGTGCCATCTGAATGTTGTTAAATGTGGGATAGACTTCAGGGAGAGAAACCTAATGTACATTCTAACCAACATAGGTTTGACTTCCACATTATATACATTTCCAGTCTTACATGTGTATATACGCTGAGATAGAGCAGTCCTTAAACCTCAAAGACAGTCAGGAAAAATGATTCATTTTCAGAAGGTCTTATTTTTATTAAATAATTTCCATTCAGATTTTGTTGAATGGATATTCTCTGCAAACATTCCTTTGAAAGAAACACCACCAACACAGAGTTAGGGCAGCAGAATGCTACCCCAGAATCATCTTCTCCCGAAAAGGCTGGCAAATAGCAATACACAAGTATTTACATAAACAAACATGTCTGATCCCTGGGCAGGCCAGAATTCAAACATAATTTGGGCAGTTGAGAGAACTTTGCATTTCAGCATCTGGGTTCTAGACAAGAGGAACCTCTTGTCCCTTAGTTCAGTTTGTAAACAAAAACAAAAAACACCTGTAGAACCAGGTTAACTCTTTCTCAGCCAATGACCAAGCCTGGCTGCCTAAGGTTCAGTTGGTACCATTAGCACCACCCTCCCCATCTCAGAGGGGGAAGAGACAGAAAAATGGGTTTTAAGTCTCTCAGCCGCTGCTGTTGCAAGCTATGGCCCGAGGGCTTGCTAGGCTCTGTGATTCTTCAGGCTGAAGAAGAGGGTCAAGCTTCAGCCAAGAGTGCAAGAGCACTTGCTCCAGTGTTGGCCGTTCAGAAGCTTCTGGAGATAAGCACCATCGGATGAGATCTTGGCAGTCTGGAAAAGTTGAGGAGTCAATATTTTAAAAAGAATCCAGGAATCCTTGCTTCTGAAGCCATTCCCCTGCCCCACCCTAGTTAGGTCTTTCTACACAATAATCTAACTCAGGATTGCTGGGAGTACTCTGTGAAGAATGTACTATCTTGGGAAATCCAGAATTTCCTTTTTAAAGAAAGGTACACATATATAGACACACAGGCACTAGTCCTTAAGGCTATGGAAATAGGTGGGAAAGGTGTATGTAACTGCTGGTGCGACCTCAAAACTGAACAGAGATGGGGAACCTTGAGCAGCACTCCTGCCACATCTATATGACTGCTTTCTATAGATGTAATAAATAGTAATACTTATTTTTATCCTGCCTTTCAGGACGGAAATTCTTCTTAGGCAGCTTTTACAAGAAAAAGAGTATCATCATCTAAAAAGCCATCTCCCACAGGGCAGTTTATGGTGGGATGGCCCTGTGGTGGGAGGGCCAGATCCACATGGGCAGGGGAATGTATAGACTGGTTCTGATTTAGTTCACTATTAAATGTAAAACTAAATCTGCTCAATTAAAAAACAGAACCATGGACTGATCCCTACAGACGACCCAGGAAAACAGCAGAGAAGCACAAGCAGACGCTCACCAACAGAGACAGGGGTGTGGAACTCCACCCGTGCAGCCACAATCTCCTCGTCCCGTTCAAAGGGGATGTCACCACACACCATGTCATAGAGCAGGATCCCCAGTGACCAGATGGTTGCTGGGAGAGCACGGTACTGCTGGGATTCCACCCACTCTGGTGGGCTGTAAACATGTGTGCCTGAGAGGATGAGAGAAACCAACAGGTTACCAATCCACCACGTAATTTCCTTCACCTTAGTCTAAAATATATTTATTAAAAAAAGAAGAGTGCATTCAAAACAACTTAAAGACCACTTTTCTAGAAATCAAACACTATTCCATTCTTTTCCTGAAAGGAGATTTAGTCAAGCTGGCCTTCCTAGGCAATGCATCCCATAACTAAGGGATGGGGAACCTGTGGCCCTCCAGATGAGGATGGACTCCAGTTCCCATCAGCCCCTGCCAGTATGGCCATTGGTCAGGGATGATGGGAGCTGGAGTCCAGCAACATCCAAAGGACTACAGATTCCCCAGCCCTACCCGTACCTGCACAGCCCTGATTGAGAGGGCCCTGCTGTGGACGCCTGCAAGCTGAACCTCATGGAAGGCCTCCTGAGCAGAATTCCACATGGAGACGTTTATGTGGGAGCCAACTTGTTTTTATTTTTTAAACCCCATTTATTTTGGGTTTTAAAGAACATAGCCAATACCTCAAAGCAACCTCAAAAGCATACTGGAAGCTAGAGACACTGGGCCAGGACTGAAGTAATTAATATGCAGCACTGATAATAACTAGACAGCTGCCTTCTAGACCATAATGCCACCCATCTCCAAGGGGCATTTTAGCAGCATTTTAGCCCTGCTGCAACTTGGGAAGTCAGATGAAAAAACAATTGGGTCAAGGCTGCCAAGTCAACTTTGCTTCAGAGTGGGTATTTGAACCTGGGTTCCCCCATTTCCACACTGGCTCTCAGCAGTTCCACCTCCCCGCTGTCTACTTCTGGAACCAAGAGGCTTCACTTCCCTCCAAGACAGAGAAAACGCTCCACTGCCTTGATACTTACCGTCAAACTCTGTGTAGACGGAATCCCTCAGCAAGGCCCCAGAACCAAAGTCAATCAGCTTCAGGTTGCCAGTGCGCACGTCCACCAGGATATTCTCGTCCTTGATGTCCCGATGCACCACCCCCTTTTCGTGGCAGTGGCATACTGCTTCCACCACCTGGCGGAAGAACTGGCGGCAGAGCTTCTCAGGGAGAGGCCCCTGCTCAGTCACAAAGTCAAAGAGATCCTGACAGTGCTCAGGCCTCTCCAGCACCAGGAAGAAGCCTTCAGGAGCTTCGTACCAGTCCAAGAGCCGAATCACACCATGATGCCCAGTCCCTGAGCACACAAGCTTCATCAGTGCCACCTCCAGAGGCGCCACCGTCCCATTGGGCTGCAAAAGGAGGACAGAGAAGAACTTAGTACAAGAAGCTCAGGGAAGTGCCCGTATTTAAGGAGCAAAGGACAAGAGCTCAAAGGTAAAGAGTTGTCCAAGCTCTAGTCCACTCAGGGGTCTTTCTAGGACTAGTCTGAAAGAACTGATCTACACTATAATCTTAAACTGGTACAAATGCGTTAATGGCTTCTTCTGCAGCAGTCTCCTTCAACCTTGGGTCACCAGATTTTGTTGGACTATAACTCCCACCATCCCTGGCCATTTGCTAACTTGGCTGGGGATTATGGGAGCTATAGTTCAACACATCTGGGGACCCACGGTTGAAGAATGCTACTCTGCAGAATCCTGAGAGTTACACTAAGGATTCTTAGTTAAACATCCCTAGAGGCTAGGGATGGCGAATCTGCGGACCTGCAGATCTTGCTGGACTACACAACTCCCAGTCATATTGACTGGGGCTGATGAGAGTTGGAATCCAACAAGAGCTGAAGGATCACATCTTTCCCCTCCTCACCCTAGTCCTCTCCTCACAGAACTACAGTTCCCAGGGTTCCATGGGCTGAAGGCCTCCAACAGCTCCAGCCTCCCAGTTACCTGTCTCAATGGTACAATTTAGGGGCAGATAGCGCACTCTTTCCCACCCACAACCCCTTTCAAATCACACCCAATTATGCCTTTGGGCAGTGGCAGCTGGTGCTCCGTGTCAGTGGACCAGCGGAATTACTCCAGGTTTTAGTCTGAACTTTAAAGGAGCTGTCCAAGGTGCTTCCACTGCTCTACTGACATGGAGCCACCAGTCAGCACTGTTGTCTCTGGCCAACTCACGTCTTCTACATACTGGACAGCTACTGTTATAATGAGAAGAATCCATGTATAAAGGATGCATACCAAACAATATAAGCCAGTTAAAGACACAGACATAGGGCACACTCACTCGTCCCTCCTCCCCATGTACATACACGTGGAGGGGGTAGTGACAGTCTGCCTTCCCTCTGAGCGTCCTTACTGGTGTACTGGTTAGTGTTGGACTAGGACCTGGGAGACCAGGGTTCAAATCCCAACTCAGCCAGTCATCATTTGTCAGTCTGACCTACCTTGCAGGATTGTTGTGAGGATCAGCTAAGTTGCAACTCCCCCACCCCCTGGCAAATCTTAATGCTTCTCCTGCTCAAATTACTTTGGATGTGATTGGGCGGCAGGGGAGACAGACATATAAATGGGGTACACAAGGAAATGCTTTGCAAACAAACTCACCAGCTCTGCCCACTCTGCAACCTTGTTCCTGGCAACATGTTTGATTGCAACCTGTGAACAAAGACACAGATATAAGAGCCTAATTCACACCACCAGAGACTGAAGAAGGATCAGACCTAACTTTTCCATATACCAGGGGTGGAGAACCTTCGATATACATCAGTATGGCTAACCCTCTGGGTTTTAGCTTTTTTTTGGGGGGGGGGGGTTAGCGAGAGTTAACCCGTCCCTTCTCAATGGCACTCAGAGAAAATTGCCCTGTCCCCAGCAGCAATTAGGGTTGAAACAAGTGCTCTGAGCAAATAAAGGGTGTTTTTTTTGCAAATGTAACTGTTTAACAAAGGGCAAGCAGAGCAAGAAGGAGATGCTATGGACCAGACAGGGATGCCTCAGGAGCTGCATCCAGCCCACTATTCAGCAATTCCCCACCTCTGTCCTAGATTCTGAAGGCATCCAGTGATCTCACCACCCCTTCTATCCACTCCAATAAAGGTCAGTGTAGAGCACTTGTTTTAAATGTGTACATGTAAAATGTTCCTAGGTGTGCATGCATGCACATACCTGTAAAGACAACATAATCAAACCCAAACAAACCCAGAAAGCCGAACTAGTGAGAACCCTATTTTCATGTAGAGTGATATAAGCACGAACAGGGTCTCCAGATGCAAAGGAGAACTGTTGAGCTCCTCATCTTTAATAGCATTTCAGAATAGGGAATTGAAGCAGCTTCAGCTTTTATTACAACTGGAGGACAAGCAGCGTCTGCCAAAGTCTCCTCTTCCAAACAACTACGCAACACTAGAGTTCTACAGCCAAAGGTATGAAATAGCCGGCCCAATCCATGTCAGAGCCAGTTTCCTTCTTCTCTGAAGTTCTGGCAAAGCCATGTCACCTCCTACCTTGCTTTCCTTTCTTCAGGCTCTTCCCTTTCTGGCCTTCTCTTTTGGTCCTCACTCCTCCGGAGCATCCCTTGTTCCAACCCGCCTTTCTTGTGTCTTTTCCAAACCCTTCCTGGCCTGCTTGTCTCACTGCCCTTCGCTCACATCAGAGAAGCTCAGCCAACGGCAGTCACCCTCAGCTTTGTACTTCCACTTCCCCACCCCACACATACACACGTGGTGGCAAACTCACACATGCCACCTCATAAGATGCAAAACGGACGTACGGCAGCCGTTCCCATCCCGCTATCTTACCTGCAGCCCATCAGCAATCCTGTGGCCAGCATACACCATACCAAAGCCACCCTTGCCCAACAAGCTGCCTCGCTTATACAGAGCTTCAAAGGATTCTTTGTCTTTGCCTTTGCCTAAAAGAAGTAGAGTAGACTACAATGTTACATTGGCTGGATCCACACCAGGACATTACTGCTGTTCACCATGACTGCTGCTATCACGCCCACACTTCCAGTGATAATTTGGTGATGACACCCTGTTAACAACTGTTCTGGTTCCAGCAACAGTTCTGATCTTTCAAGCAGTGTTGCCATCAGGGCAGGACATTTGGGCAGGACTACAACTCCCATCATCCCCAACCATTGGTCATCCTATATGGGGTTGATGGGAGTTGTAGTCCAGCAACATCTGCAGGGCCACAGCTTCTCCAGCCTGGCAATAGGTTAAGCTTTCCCAATTTCTGCATCTCCTGGCCTGGCGGAAGGCTTACCTGTCTCCCTCCTGCCCATCACACAGCTGTTAAAGAGCTGTGCCATTTAAAAAAATACATGAGAGGATGTTGGCACCACTCCTAATGTCAGATCCAGCTTTTGGTTGTGTGCATGAATTTAGAACACATGGAATGCACAAACATGTCCCACACACATATCATGCTATTGAGCAAGTTACATTTCTCTAACCACAACTCACTTCCTACTTTGTGTGTACAGAAAAGTGCATCACACTTCAGTTTCATTAAATCCTAAAGCCACTGGAGTGAAGAGGTGGGGGAAGAAGGCTAACACAATGGGCAGCTAGTAGCCAAATTGTGTAAGGTTTTTACATTCTCACTTCTCATGCCCTACACACAGGAAGTCTGAGTCAATGGCAACACCACCCAGATCTTTGCAGCAGTGGGTGACTCACAGAAATGCCACCTGCTCTCCCGCCCTTCAGTGACTGGCTTCC
Organism: Rhineura floridana; assembly: GCF_030035675.1. NCBI lineage: Eukaryota > Metazoa > Chordata > Lepidosauria > Squamata > Rhineuridae > Rhineura > Rhineura floridana. The sequence goes on from NC_084482.1 coordinate 8,707,709, forward strand.
CCAGATTAGCAACTGGTGAAACTAGCTCAGAGCCGGGCTTCCTGGTTAAATGCCTCTTGGCCCAACTTTCGTACAAACAATATGGGGGAGGAAAGAGAGAAGGAATGTGGATTAAGATCCCTGGATGTGATGTTGCCAATTTCTTTTTTATGAATGGAGGTTCCTTGCCTTGAACAGCTGAAGTCAATGGGTGAAGCTTTCTCCAGAAAGGAGACGCAGCAATGGAGGAAGACTTCCCCAATGCTTTCTGCAAAGGTATTACAGGAATAGTCCTTGGGTTTGTGAGTGTGTGCGCATATACATATACACACACACAAGAAGGTGCCATTATAAAGCTCTTTTTGTAGCAGCCTACAACCTTCCACATTTGCCAATTGATAGCAGATTTTTTTAAAAAATCAAGAGCTGATCCTAAAAAAGAAAAAGTGTCACCTCCCCCACCCCAAACACACACCTGCATATGATAGCTGTACAGCAAGCAAGTGATGAGGGAGACTTCAGCTGTTGAATTTTTGCCCATTACACAGTGGTTAAAAGGCACAAGATTTCCATCAGGAAACAATTAGCAACTCAAAGGAGGGAACATTTAGTTCACAGCCACACTATACATTTAAATGGCATGGCTTCCCCCAAAGAATCCTGGGAACTGTTGTTTACCCCTCACAGAGCTACATTTCCAAGCACCCTTGACAAATTATAGTTCCCAGGACTCTTTGGAGAGAAGCCATGTGCTTTAAATGTATGGTGTGGATGTGACCTTAGTTGCTATTATTTAGCCTGAAGCAAAGACCATACCACAGATAGCAAAATAAAGGAGGTTTTCTTTTATTTTCATCAGATGACCCATTCCTTTGTTAGGCAGATGGGCAGGTTAATAGCCCAGGAAGCTTAGCTGATTATTCATCAATGGGAGGTAATGATCTGGAGATGGTTTCTGAGAATTCCTGTTTTGAATGAGATATCAGAGAAGGTGATAACCCTCCAGGGGGGAAGCCATGTGTGTGTCTGAGACAGTGTAAGAGAAAGAAAGAGCTGAAAGCTTCTTGCTGGAGATGGCAGGTGCAAGCAGATCTGCCTTGTCAATGTGCCTGTTCGCTCCACTCATGCTCTGCTTGTGTTTGTAAATAAAGCAAGCAGTGCAAAGATGCCCACAAACCTGTCATCTAGGAAACTAAACCGGTAACAACTGCATGCCCTGGAATGTCTCATTGCGGGGGGGGGGGCAGATGAGAGCACAGGGATGCTCAACACTGTTGTATTTTGAATGAACTTGCACATGTGCACTTTATTCAGCAGGAAGCAGCAGAGAGTCACACTACCTGCTTCCCCAAAACCTCTTCCAAGCATTTATACACACACTGCTTATCAGACCTCCCTAACTGTCCTGCTTATTAGTTGAGGAGTCTTTTGGCCTCCCCAGTTTGTTTGTTTTTTTCTGGGGGGGGGAGTACTCTAATCCCCGAGTACCAGATTTAAGGTAACAAGATGCAATAGGAAAACGGCTTCCTGTACCTAAAGCCCTTGTGCAAAAGGAGAGATTTTTAACAGGTACAGCAGCATTGTGGGGGCAAAAAAAGGATGCATCTGTGGAACATCAGTTACCTGTTGCTTGTTTTAATTTTTAATTTTTGCTTTTGTCTCTTTTTTTAAACTCACAAGAGCAAACAATTTGTAATACACCAGTATGACACAGATGTTAAAATCCAAAAGTCACCTTCACTATATACCCCTCCTAGCAAAGCCAGGTGGAGAAGAGGCCGATCAGAGATGCTAAGGACTGAAGTGACTACACCAAGGATCCTTCCGCTCTTAAAAAGGACTAGCAGCCCTGCTCCCAAACAACCACCTCCCATGCCATCCGGCTCACCCTCGTCTAAAAAGGGCATTGGGAGAGAGAAAACAGAATGGAGAAATTCAAAAAAGGAGGTGAGTAATAAATAGGGCGATCATCCACAGCAAAAGAAAACAGGGCTCTTTTGTTCCCAAAGCTGTTTCTAAAGGTATCTAATATTGCTGTTTTAGAAGAGGACAATTCAAACAGATGCAGCTGATCATGCAGATAACAGAGAGAAGCCACATCTTTGGGAGTCTCTCTAACTTCCTGTCTAACAAGAGTCCTGCAGCCACCCCCACCCCCCGTCGCAGCTGGTGACCCTCTTTAGGCATCTGTTACCCAAAATATGAATTGAGTGATCAGGTGTAGTTTTTTTAAAAAAATACTACTACAGCTACAACACCGGCCCTGCTGCTGTGCCTTTAGAAATACCCCAGCACTCAAAAATTTAGCGGCGGGGGAGATTTTCCTGATGTGCAAGGCAGAGCAAAGAAATAAAAGTGCTCCCACGATTAGGAGAATAATATTCTGTGTGTTTACAAAGCACAGGATCAGAAACTCTTCACACATGACGTTTTGCAGCACGCACTGCAAATATAAACAGACGTACTTCTAAAAATATAATAACGTGAGAATGTGACAAGCACGTGCCTCGTACGGCTACACTCGTTAGGAAGCCGAGACTGGTGGCAGGCAGCTGCTCCCCGCTGAGCGACTTCGGTGTGGCACACTCAGCGTTTGAGGCTGTGTTGCAACCCATGAAAAGCCCTGAGCAACACGAAAGGTTGAATAAAGAGTAACAAGCGGCAGAGAGGGGAGCCCACGCTGTTGTTATTATTGTTAATTTATAGGCCGCCCTTCACCAGAAGGTCCCAGGGCGGGTCATAACAGTACTTTTAAAGCAGTTTAAAACAAGTTACAACCACAATTAGAAAGGGTATCTATATACATAAATATTTACCTGCCGGAGTCCAAGCAACTTCACTCCGTTCTGGGACCATCGTCACCAGGGCTGTAGCGCGAGATCTCAATTCCGATGGAAAGCGAGGAAAGGGCAGGGCTCTTCAAACCCGGCTCACCGGAGCGCCCATGCTGGAAGATCGCATCCCAAGTACCCCGACCAGCCTCTTCGCCGCCGCTTCCCCAGCCAACCGGCGGCAAACTCCTTTCGACACCCAGCCCCCGACCTATCAGGTAGCTCAGCATATTTGCATCGCTCCGCCCACAACCAATGAAAGGCGGCTTTCCCACTATGCAAATCAGTTGACGAATATGGAGCGAGGAGGAAGTGGAGTGCGGAGGTGCGCGCGTGCGTGTCTCCCCCCCCTCCGCCCCACGAGCGTCCTGGAAAGATCTTGTGCAATGTTGTATTTTTGTTGTTTTAATTACGTTGTGGAAACCAAGTTGCGGTCGCCTTCCTTGCGCGTTCTCTTGGGTCACGGCAATGAAACCCAGTTGGCGCTGATTCAACGAGTGGTGACTGGCAGCCTCATCCTCCTGTTGGCCGTGAATTCTTGGTGGCATTTACTCCCACCAGCACCGGTGCGCACGGGATTGTATCGTGGAACAGGGTCAGGCTTCAGGCTTGTGGGATCTACTTTGTTTTTTTTATTAAAACCTCAAGATCTACCGATCAGAGCAGGTGCAATAGATATACTGCTAGAATTAAATAGGGTGCTCTGATAATGCCTAGGAATCTGTTTCTAGCACCAGAACTGAACTGAGCTCACGGTCCATTGGCACAAAAAACACCACTCTTGAAGCTGCGTGCACCCCATACATTTAAACCACATTAATCCCCCCCCAAAATCCAGTGAACTGTAGTTTACCCCTCACAGAGCTACTTCCCAACACCTTTAGCAAACTACAGTTCCCAGGATTTTGGGGGGGAAATAATGTGCCTTCCCCCCCCCATTTCAGCAGACTAGCTTAGGTGAGAAAAGCCATTTTGTTGCTGCCATTGCTAAACAATTGGGAGACTGAAATCCTTCCTGATCTACTGTCAGTCACCCAGAGGTCTCCAGTAGATCCCAATCTACCTTCTGTCAACTCCTGGTCTATGCCTGCAACACTTTGTATACTTACTTGGAAGTAAACTGCATTGGGACTTCTGTACTCACCATATACATTTAAAGCACCTCCCACAAGAATCATGGGAACTGTAAGTTTGTCCCTCACAGAGCTACCATTTCCAACACCCATAACAAACTACAATTCCCAGGATTCTTTTTTGGGGGGATATGCTTTTAAATGTGTATTCCTATGCATATTTAAGTTACCCCCCCCCCCCGCCACTCTTGAACATTGTGGGATTCACTTCTGAATAAACTTGAGTAAATTCAGGCTGAATTTATTATTTTAGAACAATGCCTGCATGACTAACTTGTCCTGGTATTTCCAATGAGGCTGTCACAATTAATTTACTGGCTGGAAATACTGTAAAGGATTGTATCCCACTCTGAGTATTCTTTTCTCCCTCCCTCTTTTTTTTCTTTCTTTCAAAAAATGCACCTGATGAAGTAGGTCTAGGAATCCTCCATGCTTCCACAAACACATTAAACTTTAAGGTGTCCCAAGTCTTTTTGTCATTTTACAAATGTGCATTTGGGGCTACAATTCAATGCATGTTTACCTGGACATGAGTCCCATTGGGAGACGGGTGCTGATCACCGATCCTGTTTGTGGGCTTTCCACAGGCATCTGGTTTGCTACTGGGAAACAGGGTGAAATAGGCCTTTGGCCTATTCCCACTGGGCTCTTAGAGCTGAAGCAGGTTGTAGGTATTTTGCTCCATATCAAATAAAACAGAAGACACAATCCATCAAGAGTCCAGTAGGAAAAGTAGTACCCATATACCCCAAATTCCCCTTTTACTAAAGACACTCTGTGCATTTCCTCCTAATTTTGACTTTTGAAGGAATTTTTGGGATGTCTTTTAAAAATGTTTTTAACACACTTGTATGCTGAGGAAGCCATTTTTTAGGTTTCAGTCTCCACATCTCTCATTTCTCCATCAGCCTTTCGCACCCCAGATGTTGCTGGTCTACAACTCCCATCAGCCCCAGCCCAAGTGGCCAATGGTCAGAACTGTAGCCCAGCACATCTGGGGACCCAAAAGTTGGGAAAGGCTGCAGATGTTAGGACTGTTATGCTTAATACTGCAATCCTAATGCAATTTACTTGGGAGTAAGTCCCAGTGAATTCAGTGACAGTTACTTCTGAGTAGACATGGCTGGGATTGCACCCTTACCAGAGAGTAAGCCTCACTGAACACAGTGAGATGACCTGGGTAAGCTACACATTTATGAGCTATAGTGAGATTCATTTTGAACAGTTAAGTACAGCGTACTGAAGAGGAAACCTGTGTGCCTCCAGATGTTGTTGGACTCCAACTTCCATCAGCCCCAGCCAGCATGGCTAGTGGTTAGGGATGATGGGAGCTGTAGTCCAGCAACATCTGGAAGGCAACAGATTCCCTATCCCTTTACTAGAGCCATTTTTTAAAAAATATAATTTTAATTAAAATAATCAATGCTTTTGTATAATCTGGCCAAACCCAGTTGGTTGCTGATTATTTCTTTGTTGTCTAAACACCAAATATCAGTGTGCTACTTCTATTCCATCCTGTTGTTTATCCAGTTAGTAAATGTTACTGAATGTGTCAAGATGAAATTCCTCAATAATAATAATTACAACCAGATCTACATTGAAATGAACTACTCTATTAAATATTGGATTTTTAACAGGGAAGCCTTTATGTCCAATTTTCTAGCACAACCTCCTTTAGATATCTGCACAGGTCAGACTTTTGCAAAATAAATTTACGGGGAGTTGGATCTAAACTAGGTTAGTTGTAGCACTGTATAATTGAAAGCAGTTTGAAAAGTTAATCATGACTAGTTCAACTGATTCCAGTGGGAAGTACAGCTAAGGCTGCAATCCAATATCTGTTTACTCAGAAGTAAGCTCCATTGGATTCAATGGAACTTACTCCCAGGTGAGTGCATATTGGATTGCAGCCGAAGACTGCAATCCTATACCGTTTCCTAGAAGCCCCATTGAACTCAGTGTGATTTACTTTTGAGTACACATGCATGGGATCATGCTGTTAGTCTGGATCCAATCCGGTGTGCTGAGATTTTGAGAATAACTGTTGGTAACGTATGGGAGGGGGAAGAGGTGACTGAGCAGAGCTCCTTGATGTGAAAATGGGGGCCTTATGAATACATGTGTCCCTTTATTCACCTGTGTGGTGTCGAGGGACTAAATAATATTGTGGCACCAGCTCTATTGCAGCATAAGATTTAATGGATTACAGTCCACTTCACCAGACGCACGATTGGAAGAGCATATTCACAATGGGAGTGAGAGTAGTGATAATTGAAGGAATAGTTGTTACATCAGGGAAATACTAAATGTAAACCACCCAGAGAGCTTCAGCTATGGGGCGGTATATAAATGTAATAAATAAATAAATAAATATTAGGATTCAGTTAGGAGTTGTGAGGAACTTGATGAAGCAATAGTCAAAATGTAAATGTACTGCCTTCAAGTTGATCACGACTTATGGCAACCCTACGGTTTTCATGGTAAGCGGTGTTCAGAGGGGGTTTACCATTGCCTTCTTCTGAGGCTGAGAGGCAGTGACTGGCCCAAGGTCACCCAGTGAGCTTCATGGCTGTATGGGGATTTGAACCCTGGTCTCCCAGGTCATAGTCCAACACTCTAACCACTACACCACACTGGCTCTTGAAGCAATAGTCAGAAGCAATAGTCAGATCCAGCTAATAAAGGAGCAAAGTATTTCAGAAGCAAATGCTGAGCTGTACTAAGCATGTGTGCTCACTAAGGGCTGGAAACGTGTCCTTCTGGTTTGACCACTTGCATGCTCCTGCTGCACAGGCAAGTCCTTCCATTCCAAAGAATCCAGTCAGACTGGCTTTGCATCAGGACCAACACAAAGAAGTGGATTCCTTTCCATGCCTTTTCCTCATGCCTTCCATCTCCCATCCCAGAAGCTTGGAAAGACATTACTAACCTTTGGTACTCATTGCTATAGGAATTATTTGCCCAGAAAATGTCAAATAAAGAGTTAGAGGCTATCATAACAAATCCTCCTCCTCCTCCTCCTCTGCTGTTGAAAGGAATGTAGGCTCCGTACCTCTAAGCTGAGATTTCACAGGCCTGACCTAGACTCCTGTTACCATAGCTTGGGGTTTCACCATGGGGATTTCCTCCTATTTCTTCCTAATGTGTTCCATCTTCAGCATTAAGCTGCAGGCATGCTCTGGCTTCCCTTCCAATGCTACTGGTCTCTTATTGTGTTTGCCTATTCATCTTGCAGAGCAAGCTTTTGGTCTCCCACCATGGCAACTTATAAATGTAACTCAAATCCAGACGTTATTATCTCAAAGTTGTGATGTTTACTCAAAGAAAGAACTGGACTTGCCTGTGATCACAGTTGTGTGCAGACAGTGGCCAGCTGGATAACAGAGCTCATGCATTACAGTAGGAGTGGGGCACCTTTTTCAACTCAAGGGCTGCATCCCATTCTGGGCAACCTTTTGGGGGTCACATGCCAATGGTGGGTAGGGTCATTTTACCTTTGTACAGTAGGTTAGTTTTTACCAACACTCACAAGCCCCTCTCTATCCTTCATCTAGGCAAGCAAAAAGGCATTTGCCACAAATCAAGGACACGTTCTAACCAGGTAAAAGCACCTGAGGATGCAAAGCTGGGCTAGTGAAGGCCATGGCCTGGGAAGAGGGAGAGACTCCTGGGGGCCAGATAGAGAAGCTTGGAGGGCCATATCTGGCCTCTGGCCTAGAGGTTCCTCATCCCTGCATTACAGATACAGACCTGGGCTTTGATTCAACACACCAGGGCTGTCAGGTAATTTTGCTTTTGAAAATATGAAATTCTGTATCCAAGGTAGTTCTAATTCTGCACAAAGAAAAGCCAGATTTTGTGATATATTTAAATTATGGCAATTAGAAATGGCATTGGGATAAGGTACTGTGAAGAGTAGAACATCAACTCTGCTACAACATACATGAGAGCAACTGTAATATATCAAACCAGAGCATGAGAAACCTGTGGCCCTCCAGATGTTGTTGGGCTGCAACTCCCTTCAGCCCATACAGCATGGTCAATGATTTTGGGAACTGTAGTCCAGCAACATCTGGAGGGCTTCAGATTTCCCATCCCTGCATTAAACATAGGAGCAACCCAAGGCTAGGGGACGCAGCCTGGCTCAGGTAGCAGGTTATGGTGTATTAAGAGGGGAAGCTGTAGCACCTCGGACAGCTCCTTGAAAATTCAGACTAAAGCCCAAAGTGGATTCCACTGCCCTACTGACATGGAGCCACCATTGCATCAGGGGATCCTCCATGAGAAAAATAAGCAATGGAAGGCCGTCTTTGTAAAACTGTTTACCCATCTGTACCCTTGCAACTCACAGCCTCAGGGGAGTGTTCGATATGTTCCAAAGTGCCAACTCAATTCATGTAAGGCAGGAGTGAAATGCAACAGGCCTAACCCATGCTTTGCAAGAACATGGAACACCTTCCATATAGAACATGTCTGAGAACCCTCTGCAAACTGCAGGAGATTCCATGGTAGACAAAGAAATACGGAAAAGTTTCCGGACAGGCTGAAAAACCACTAAGAGGCCAGGAAACCATTTCACCAGCCTGAGCGTAGCCAACCAACACATTTACTTTCTACATCAGTGATGGGAAGCATGTGGCCCTCCGGATGTTACTGGGGTTATAGTCCAACAACATGGGGGGATCCAAAGGTTGAAGAAGGCTGGTATACAGCATGTGTCCCTCCTCCCCTAGATGCCAGTGGCACATGGAAGGAATGCCAATGTAGGGACTTCCTACATCTGCTTCTCTCTTCTCAGGAACTGGAACAACCTTAGCATTGGAAGCCGAGCTGCACAACCCAGCTCTTCCAACATTACCAAAGCTGTTTCAGATGGACACATGCCATATGGGTGCTGTCCCTCAGAATATGTTGGAATGGGCCCTACCAGTAAGGGAAAAGAGTTGCAGTGCAAGCTCAGTTGTGACATCAGACTATGGACATTAGGAAGTGGGATGGGGAAGGCCAAGACAGCAGCAATTCTTGCCGATACATGGTTTAAAGGGACCTATGGCACCTTGTATTGTTCTAAACAGAGCAAGATGATTTACCATTTGATTGGCGAAGACCCTGCTGCATATAGAAAGCTGCCAATCTCTCTTTATCATAGCCATACCATCACGGAGGCCTGATCTACACATACAGCAGAATGAAGTGGTAAAACCTTAACAGACTGTACAACCATCTCCAGCTACAGGTCGGGCAGGGGGCTTGCCATTTTTTAATTCCTTCAAGTAAACAACGAGGACATGGGAGAAGGGTTCTATCTCTTAGCCTACTTCCTGCTATACTAGTTTTGTAGTTTACTTTTTTTTAATTACAGGAAAGCATTAAAAATGTGACAACTGTGCACCCTCCCCATGTGAAACTATCACCTCACCTCATTCTGCTGCATGCACAGACCAAGTCTAATATCCTCAACTTGTTTTAGCTCACATCTGGTTATGGCAGGAAAAATGTTGGTAGCTGCAAGTATCTGAAAGCAACAGAGCCAGCCTTGACTCTCAGTATGCTTTCCTGACCAAAACTGGGTCTGTTCCCTTTTAGACTTAGCCGTTCCTATGCCACTTCCTCTACCCTGACTGCTGTGTAGAGTACTTACAAAAGCTCCTCCTTTTAGCCATGGTTTGGCTATTTTAAATCTAGGGAAGCAGTTAATTGTCTAGCAACTACACTTCCCTCCAAAAGGTAGCAAATATGAGGGCTAGTTAGCCATGGGTTGGTGGATGCTCCTTCAGGGTTAGCGTTCTATGGAGCAAACGTGGAAACAATAGACCAGCTGCCTCTGGCAATCGCTTGTGGCACGGGACCTGGCTACTGTGAAGTATCTTTTCCACTTTCTGGAGACTGTGGCTTGTAGGATACACTAGACTCAGCAATGAAATATGTGCTACAAACTCAAGGTGTTTTTTCAAGGAAGTGAAGCCACCCTGGGCTCCTACTGGGAAGAACAGGATATAAATTTAATAAATAAAAAGAATAAGCCTGTGTGCCTGGTGTTTCTACATGCTTAATATGCCCTGATACCTATTAGCCAATCACCTAGTTGTGCGTGTGTGTACGTACGCGTGCACACACACACATCTAAGTAACTCTTTGCATTGGAAATAAGATTGAATGCCAATTTCTGACTGCTATGTGTCACTTAAAAACCTGTTCTTCCCTAGCGGTTATAGAGCACCAACAGTAACGGGGTTTGTGTGTCACAGAACCCTTTGGAGCCTTACCAGGCGAATAGCATTAGACGGTGGAGAGGTGACAAAAGGGCACGTGAGGAATGAAGCCTGGCTCAAAGGGCCGGTCACCCAGAGAGAGTTGTGTATTTGCACAACTTGTCTTTTCCCCTCCAATACAGAAGTCCTATATGCAGGGATGTGACATGGCCCTACTGCATGACTGCTGTCAGAAACTACCTTCACTCATGGAATGTATTAGACTTCTGCAAATGTCAATTTCATTTTTAAATAAGTTGCCAACCCTGGTGACAATGGAGATCTTGAAAGGTAAAAAGTGGATGCAGTATCAGGGGGCTCCTCCCTCCATTTTCTTCACAGCCCTTACATTTTCTAATAAGCCTGATTATTCAGCCCTTGCCCATCCTTTTTTGAAACCACTTATGAGAAGATATGGCTAAAAAAAATGGCCACCTCTGTGATGCACAGCATGTGCATGCTCTGTGTAATGGATTTCCAATATATCTGATTGCTTTACTAGATCAAACAAAGTCATATTTACATGATTTATTCTGCTTATATCAGTCTTGCAGAATTTGGCATTTCGGGTCAAGAGATTTTCATTGCTAATTGGCAGTAAACCAGCACATAGGGTGGGGCACAGGGCACATGTAAGTGTGGCCCTTTTAGCATTCAGTCCTAAACAGTTGAAAACCAGCAGCTGTTTACCACTGTTGTGGGGATCATGGAAGCTGAATGCAAGGCCCCATGGAGAAGCAAGGACAGGCTACACTATTCACCTCCAGCTACCAGTGAGGTTTGTAGGAACAAGAAAGCACATCAAAGAAACAGACTTGAACAGTTTGCTTTGTTCTCATAGTCTTCAAGTACATCCTCACCTGTTCCCACTTCATTTTTTCATTCTGTACAAGGGAGTTCATCACCTCTCTCACAGGTGAAACGTGAAGGGAGAAGGGAGAGAGAGGGAGGGAGGCGGGGAGAGGGAGAGAGGGAGAGAGAGAGAGAGAGAGAGAGAGAAGTAGAGTGCAGGAGATAAATTCTTCCCATACTTTATTTCAGGCACCAAATACCACTTTTAAACCAGTCTCCCATGGACCAGTTTTTCCTAAAGTAGTAGACTACCTACTTCCTTCTCCCCTGTTCAAAGCTGCCTCTTTGGAGCCTTAGAAAGCAATGTAATGGGGCAGGAGCTTTAGCAAATCCCACCCCTTCATGAATTTTGGGCACAGCAGAAAGATGCAGGAGTAGTTGAGCACACTGGTGCTGTGCCCTTGCACGAACAGAGAAGGCAGAAACATTTGTTCAGACCCAGGCTTTGAGAGTAAAAAAATGGCCACAATAGGTGAATTATAACCACAGCAGTAGTGAGGAAGACACCACACTTAGAAGAGGTAAGGATGCCAGACATCTTTCCTTTCTAGGAGTTATTTACCTTTAAGCCAACCTGCCAACAGTCTAGGCCCTCATGGGACAGGTGCCCCTCCCACCCTATTTGCATTGGCCCTAACCATGGGATTCGACATCTATTTTCGCCACAGGAGAGAGCTGGTACCTTCCCACCATTGCAGTTGCAGCCTCCAGCTTTTGACCTGTCAGAGTCCATTTTGTTGCCAACAGCTCCTCTCCATTCTGCAACTAAGGCCAGGCCCATTCCTGGGAGGTATTGACACTGAATGACAAGTGATGCCCCCCTGCTGCCAGGCACAGGGAGAATAGAAGAGTCAGCAGCAGGTGAGGCAAAGACAGGCCAACATGCACAGAACAGCTCCATGGAGACCAGTGAAGTGGGGCAAAAAAGTTAGGAGCCACGGGAGCAGTGGTACACTCTGGGGATGTCAGGAGCCACATGTGAACAAACGGGGACTGACACATGGGCAGGAAGCAAGAAAGAGAGGCTGTCGCACGGAGAAAGAAGAGACAGCAAGGGTGGTGGTGCTACTGCAGACAACCAAAAGCTGTTCCTCAGAGATGAAGGTGGAGTGATATTAACTGGCTGCTGGTTTAGGGCCCGCTCCACTGAAGTCCCTTCCATTAGAAGCCCAGGGCACTAGTGTAAAAAGAGTGCAGGCGAAAGAACAGTACACACACTGCTAACCCCATCTCCATGCCCGAACATGGTTACAGTCCCAGCTCCCAGGGTGAGAGAACTTGGCAGGCCCTACAGTCACACACTGCTTCCGCAGAAGCAGCTGAGCTTCTCTCCACTCCCCTAAATCCAACCTGAAGAGTCCCTTCCCGCATCTCCCCCCCCATATGCAAACTGTAACACACACACCCTCATTCCAAAGTGGGGAGGGCTCACTTAGGACCAGATCATTTTTTTTTAATAATGAAGGAACGGCTGATGAAGGGGGAAGCCCAGCATGCCCCAGTTTGTGTGTGTTCCAGCTCCTTGCAGAGGAGGTCCTGTCCTTCTCTTGCTTCTCCCCCAAACACACTGGAGGTTGGATGCAAAGAGCCAAAAAATGAGGGGCAAAAGGGCAGCCGAAGGAGCGTTGATCAGCAGAGGAGGAGGGGAGGGGTCCCAGGTATTGTCATCCTTCTTGCCAAAACATGCACCTAAGGGGTGTCAGGTGAGCACAGGCGCTGCGAGTTATCAACTTTTGTCTGAACCACTGTCTCTGTGCAGGGCACTCTTCTTCATGCTTTCCAAGTACTCCTGTTGTGACACTGCCAGCACCGAAGCCAAGATCTCGTCGTCATCCCAGTCGCTCAAGCCTGGCAGAAGACAAAGGAGGTTGAAGTAGTCATGGATGGGGTCACGCATTGCTATGCTCTCAACCTTGGCTATGCTCCTGCCTCCTTCCACTTCCCAAGCTACCCAGCCATCCTCAGTCTACTGTGCCGTAGTTCCATACCCAGCCCAGCCTTTACCACCATTGCAGCCTATGCTTGAAACTGGGCTGCAATATGGATGCTTTCACCTTAACACCCTCAAAAAGACTCCATAAGTACTGGCAAAACGAGATTTGAGAAACAATTCAAAGCTCCAAACATTCCAGTTTTCAGAATTAGCAGTTTCTGGATCTGGGCACTCAAAATTGTTCACACAAAATCCCCACCCCCACCTCTTCTAAACGTTGGAATTCAAAATGTGAATTTTACATAATTAAGAGAATTAAAAATCTTTTTTGCTCTACTCACAGGGCCCTATTATCCATGACTCCTTCTCACAAGGCTTATTTTCCTTCTCCACTCCCTCCCTCCATGTCCACAGCCTGAAGCCAGAGAGGAATTAGGCAATAAGACCATACGAGGCCATATGTGATCTCCTCCACTCAAGGAGGTCAGCCCACTCCTAAGAGATCGTGCAAGGGGTAGAGAAAATCTGAGAACCAATTGCCCAAGAAATGTTAAGTACAGTTTAACATTTTAAAGGCAAGTTTCTAGCCAACAAGATTATGAATAAAAACCCGAGTGTATATTGAAAACATCAAAATGGGAATAGATGGTGGTGGTGGGTTTTTTTGCAGCATTCAGGAAATCTTTACTCAACACAAGTTATCTATTGTTCATGTCCAAGACCACTCCTCTCCTGTCAACTTCCCCCACGGGCTGGCATTTTAATACTTGTTCAAGCTTAAAACGACCAATTTTGAACTTCTTCCCCCTCCAAATATACACTAGACTGTTATACAAATTGTGAGAAGTAACAAGTGGCCCAGCTGAAACCAGCTACTGAATGCAGGATTCTGTACTGGAAAACAGAAGGACATTCCAGTTATAGCACCAAAATGCGTGAAAAGAACATGAGATATAGTTTGGAATTATTAAAAGGCTGGAGCCAGATCTTCAAGATCCCCCTCACGTCCTGGTTGTTTGGCACAAGGAAGGGCACTTACCGAATGCTGTGGGTGACATCTGTTGCATGATTGCCCGGCACTCCAGGGCTGGATACAATGACACTAAGGGAGGGGTTGCTCGGCCACTGCCGGCAGAAAGCTGGCTGCTTGTACCTGGGTAGGTGTGGAGATTTATGGTGGAATAGTTAGTGATGCCAGGATATGCTCAGGCTAATTTACATGTCAGGGTTTAGAACCTGGTATTCATTATAAGAAATCACCTGCAAACTTCTAAGTTTGAATTGCCACAGCTTCCTTTCCAAGAATGTTAGGAGAAAAAATGGAGAGGAGCCATGCACTGAAAATTGACCTTTAGGAGATCTACATCCCTTTCATATATAAATAATGTTCAGGATGTTCCTTGAGAGAAACAAAAGTGCATAGTGTAGACAGGGCCGAAACAGAGATTCCTGAGAATCTCAGTTTTCTTTTTTTCTAAAGAAATTTTCAAGACCCAGAAGACCACATAATTCAGAGGCAGAACTCTTCAATTCTCTATCAGTATCCATCCTGCACCCCTGTAAGAGCTGTGTCGATTCTGTCTGGAATGCTAGCATGGAATTTCAACATCAGTTCAACATCTGCAAATCTATGCAATAAAATACTCGAAGGAATCACCGAGGCAGAGAGGTCCATCCTCAAAATAACAATGGCACTGCTTTGTCTCCTCTAGGCCCGAGTACGGACGCACCTATGTGAAGACTCAAATCCTTCTCTTATGTAACTGAAATATTAATGCAGCATTGCAAGTCATGGGTGTGTGTGCTACCAATCCTGTTCTGCTGCCCCACCTCTTTTCTGTTCTAATGAACCACCTCCCCATACTTTAAGATCTTCCCAGTCCAATGTCCACAGGGGATGAAATCTGTGGTGTATGGATAGGATCTCCCTCTGTCTGCTGTGATGCCTCAGCTGTAGAATAGCCTCCCCAGGGAGGCCTAGCTGACAAATTCACTTCCCAAGTTCAGTACCAAGGGAAAGCTCTCCTTGGCCTCTGGCTTTAAGGATTTTGCTTCCAGCCCTGCAGTCTCATTTACAGCACTGAGTCCATTTATAGCTTATGGCTTGGTCTTGTGGCTGGGGAAAAAAAAGCTTTACTTCTGCCTTCAACAGGATTGTTGAGTATTTTTATTTTATTGTTTTTTATTTTGAAATTATGGTTTGTCAGTGTGAACTTTCTCAGGCAACACCATTTCAAAGGCATGTGACAATTTTTAAAAGGATGAGTACAGCTAAGTATCTTGTCCTCTCTCCTCATACCCTACCCCAGCTGCAAACTCTTCCCCCCACCCTGACCCTCATCTCTGAAAAATGACAGAGAAGATGCAGATGTGGAGAGACATACCACAACGGGGCATTATGGCAACAGCACCTGTGACTCTTCATCCAAACTTAAACAGGAGGTACAGCCTCCATAGGACCGTGCTGTGTCAAAACAGAACAGCATTATGTTGTCTACAGTGTGACTTTATTCCTTGCAGCACAAGCAGTTTGGCTCCTGGATGAAAACGCAATGACAAACTGCATGATCTTGTCCTGTCACATGGACTACCAAAATGAGCACAGAGACACCCATGTACCTTTAGTATGCAGAAAGAATGTGCCCGACACTGGAAAATAGCTGTTTGGTCTGTATGTGTCCCAAGTAACAATCAGGTTTGTCTCCCTGCAGCATAGAGGCCACGGGCATCCAGCCCCTTCTGTCCCCACCAAAGAGGCATTATGCTCCCCGCTCTGACTCATGTGGCACTCACCAGGAGCGCATGGCGAGGGGGGCTTTGTAAGTGCTAGAGTTGTGGTGTTTCCAGGGGAAGGTGGTTTGGCAGCATTCAACTCATTGTGCAAGTCTGGGTGCTCTGGGGAAGACGCTGAACTGCGCTGGCGTGGTGACCGGCCACTCCATTCTTCCAAACCACTGGCTGCGGCTGCTGTGGCAGAGCTGCAGGTAGCGCTGGCTTTGCGAGGCTGTGGGGAGGAAAAAAGCAGGGATGCTGTTCAGGGCCACAGATCTTGCTCCCTCAGTTCCACTGAGCCAGTCCCAACTGGAGGGAAGAGGCCCACTGAAACACTACCTCAGTGATCCCCAAGATACCCAATTACACTCACTCCCCTCACTTGTGGAGGAAATCATCCAAACCTGTCTGGCCTGCTTTTCCTGGTCACGCAACCACTGCAAATAAGACTCCCTGGCAACCTGCTCCTCAATGGCCTCGTTGGTTGCTTCCCAGTCTGTTGCTCGCTTCTTATCTTCCAGCATTTGTTGCTCGATCCACGACTCCTCCGATGTCTTGATTGCATTTTTCATCAAGGACTGCTCTGCATACTACAATACATGGGAAGTTCAGCAAGGCCACAGAAGTCCCAGGCTCAAACCCACTACTCAAGTTTGTTTGCTGGATTTAAATAATGAAAGACCCAACATGCTTTGGACCTCAGTCCATCATCAGGGAGTTTCAAATACAGAAGAGCAGTCTTTTGTCACACTGTCTCCACTTTCCTTCTACTGTCAAAGAATGAAAATGACCGACAGTATAACAAAGGACTGGACCTTCTTCAACGTATTTCGGATCTTGGTCCCTCATCAAGAACCAAGGTCCGAAATGCGTAGGACATTTTACTTTTTCTCCTATCCCTTTGCTTCCTGCTCCCCCACCCTCCATTTGCCTGGGGTTTCCCCCTTTTTGCTTCACTAGTTTTAAACAGCAAAAGGAGACAACCCCTACCAGTCATAAAAACAAACATAATTGTAATTAAGAAAATTGGAACAGAATGAGAATGGCTCCTGTAGGAAGAGCACATATATTCACTTTTTCCCTAGCAGAGAGGAAGAGATGAGAGTAAATAATCCTAAATGTGGTTACGGCAGCCCTGGACAAATGGCTGCTTTGCCGGATCCAGAGGAAGAAACAGGAGATAGTTTCCTAGCAGCCAGTACATATGCTTCTCCAGCCCTTCAAGGTTGGCTTGGAAGTGGCTGGGGAGGGCATCCTAGAGCTGCTGTTTTCAACATGCTTCTTCACCCTGCTCTGCCAGAACAGCCAGATGGCCACATCTGAAGTGTGATGGTGGTAACATTGGGATTGGCAGGCCCAACACTCTGGACAGATTCTCCTATCTGTCAAGCCGGTGGGCTGGTTCTGTCCCAACCGATTCGCCAGATCAAGCAGCAGCAGCAGGAGCAGAAGCAGCAGCAGCAGTATCTAAGGGCTGGAGAGAGGGCATCATCCCTCCAGAGCCTTCATCAGGCCCCCTGTAATTAGAAGCAACCAGGAGTTGCAGATTGTCCAGCTGCCCCTATGAGGAGATGCCGCATCCTCCCAGGGACTAAAACGTCTGGTACTACCTGGCCCTGGGTTGCTAGGTTGCACAAAATGGAGGGGAAAGGTCCACACCATGGAGAGTCTGAAGGGTAGCAACTGAAACAGCCATAGTATCAGCATCTAAGGCCATGGTGGGAAACATCCAACCCACAAACCAGACCTTCCCATTTGGCTCCCAGGCCCATTTTGTCCAAGCCATGCCCACCTGCTCTACACATGACACCATATATGACATTGTGTGTGGGGCAGGTGAAGATGCAGCTGGTCTGAAAAGGGGTTTGCAGGCACTGCTAATCAGCTGGTTTGTTGGGGCTTGCATAGTGCTATACAAGCCCCAACGATCAGCGGAGGGAGGCTTGAGGAGAGGGCATTTGCCCTCATCATTATCCCTGCTCCCCCAAGCTTTCAGAAGTCACCATGGCCTTTTAAAAGAATATTGTTGTATTACACTTTAATTTTCATTTGTTGTCAGTTGCCTTGGAGGCAGTTGTCAGGCAGGATATAAATATTTGAAATAAATAGATATTTACTTGTCTTGGGTGTCTTTTTGAGAACAGAAAGGAGGAATATAATTATTTTATATATAAAAAAATAATGTAAGAGTACTCAGCTCACAATGCCGGTTACATCATCAGGCACAACTCTTAATAAACCTAATTTCTCCCTGCCCCCTCTTTATCCATCAAATCTCTCCTTGCCATGTCCCAACCTTTCAACTTCCAGAACCCTGCTCATTTAACTGACTGCCACTCTTCTAGCTTGTATCTTGTTATGAAGAAAGTTACAAGGAGCAAGGTCAGGAAGGGACACCGAACCCCAACCTCTTGCTCAGGCTAAAAAAGGCCTCCCTTCCCCAAAACGCACCCGGAAAAGACTCACCCCTGGCTTGAAGGAAGGCAGCCCCAATCCCACCCCAATGGTAGCCTTGTTGGGGTTCACCACGGAGTTGTAATGTATGTTGCGGTGATAGCTCACCCGGATGGGTTCATCCTCATTCTGATGGATGCCGTGGAAAGTGTTGATGGGCTCTGGAAGGGAGAGATGGCAGCTCAGTGGGAGGTTTAACATAATACCCTCCTCCACTTGCCCCAACGCTCTTGATGTAATCACCCAGTTTAATAGCAGCAGATAAGAGGCTAACACCCCCAGCCCAGGGTGGGCATGAGCAAGGGTTAGGAGACAAGGACTCACGCGTACCTGTGCCATACTGGTAAACCTCCACAGGTCTATTGTACATCTCTGCCATAGCCTGCATCTCAATGTGGTTGCCATGACAGTTGTTTTTCCGCTTCCGGTTAATGTAAGTGGTGAAATCTTCCGTCACGTAATTGGAGAAGTAATCAGCATTCTTCATCTGCAATATGAAAGGGCCTCAAGATTAGAGGGATGGAGAAAGACTCCCACACTGAGAAAGGAGGAGGATGGTGAGATAGGAGAGCTTTGCTAGGAAATGATCATAAGTACAAACCTATGTGAGAGCTGACCCTGCAGAGAGAAGGGGGGGGGTAGGCTTCATCAGAGCTGCTTTTCTCCAACAACATGGGAGCTGTTCTCTCTCTCTCTCTCTCTCTCTCTCTCTCTCTCTCACACACACACACACACACACACACACACACAAAAGCAGCAATTCCGGTAGAGCTGGGGTAATGCTTAAGAGTCCCCTCAGTGCTGATCCTACAAGGCCAAGGTCGACCAAACTGCTCTCAAGCAATTTATGAATGGTTCCCTGAACTGCAATTTTAAGAGAGGTTGCTTAATATATAAACATATTACATCATCTATATAAGACAGAGATTTGTCAATGACTCCTCCTTTCTCTCAGCATCTGGGAATGGGTGGGAGATGCGAAGAAAAATGCCAGTAGCTATAGTACCAGTTGCAGTGTTCCAAATGTGAGGATGAAAGGCAGGATGATATTTGGGTAGGATGCTTAGTGCTTGGAAGGAACAGTTGGAGAAGAGGGTAGAGTCAGGGACCTAAGCTGGTAAGAAGACTCTGCTCTTGATTGGCTGCCTATGTTCACAGATTACAGAATGCCTGGTAACCACAGTCCTGAAGGCCAGACTTAGAGGCCTTGGTAGAAGCCCACCCTCCTCTGGATTCCTATCCTCACTTACCAGGTAGTCCATACAGTGCTTCCTGACCACTTCGTGCATATCTTGGTCACCGTATACCTGGTCAGCTGGAAAGAAAAATGGGAGATCATCATCAACCCAACCCAACCATTACTTGCCCTACAGGTGGAAAGAAGAGATGGGGTAGAAATCTCAACAAACCCTTGCTTTCTTCAGATGGCCTGTGGACCCAGGTTGCAATATATAAGCATCTGCAGCCAAGTCAGGCCTCAGTCCCAGGTCAGCCTCTTATTCCCTCAGTACTCAATAACACTGGGATGGAACTTTGGTCCTCTTGACTTCCATGAACCTCCAACAGAGGCATGCTTGGCCTTCCTGTCCATGAAAGTTCTCTTCCCCCACAGTACAACAAACTGGGTGGACATGAGTGCTGAAGACAGAATAGAAGACTCCAGCCTTCCTCCCCCTCACCAACCCAAAGACAGTAATCAACATTTGGCTCGCAAACATCAGACACTTATTTGGCACCCTTAAACATTCTAACTGGGGTAAGCTTCTTTAGTATTTCTCACCAACCCAGATTTCTAACCCCCACAACTATGTTGGAGGCAGGGTTGATGAGAGCACCCTTCAGTCCTTTTGCTTAGAAAGGCTTTCTTTTGGTCCTCCTGTGTTGTGATTTTGCAGTCCTGTGCCATTCTTTTTGGGGATTGATTTATGGAATTTTGTTTGTATGCTACTGAACATTTTGTTGTTTTAATATGCTGTTTACTGCTTTGGGGTCTTTTGGCTGAAAAGCAGCACATAATTAATTATTATCCAGAATCAACTAAGACTCATATCACGTGTCATCCAGAGGGACCTGACTGATCACATATTTAGGGTCAGGAAAGAAAAACTTCCTCACAAAACAGATTTTGGTTAGTAGCTGAGGGTAGGGCTTGAGGTTACAGCATGTAATAATAATAATAATAATAAAATTTTATTTGTTAGTCGCCCATCTGTCTGACTTAACAGACACTCTGGGCGACTTACACAATATAAAACACAATTTAAAACATATTCATACAACAGTAAACCACCTGTTAGTAATAGCCTAACCCACCCCAGAAATCCCATAGGCCTGCCTGAATAACAAGGTCTTTAAGGCTCGACGAAAAGCCATCAGGGAGGACGCATGTCAAAGGTCAAAAGGAAGCAAGTTCCAGAGGGTGGGGGCCACGACCGAGAAGGCCCTCTCTCTGGTCCGTACCAGCCTAGCTGTTTTCACTGGTGGGACCGAGAGAAGGTCTTGTGAGGCTGATCTTGTTTGGCGGCATATTTGGTGATTTGGTGTAGTTTTAGTCTGTATGTAGCTTCTGCAAAACACCAACTCTTTGCTTGTAGAACACCGTTACCTGCATTATGAGGATCTGCTTTCATGCTGCAAAGTCATTTATTCCATCAGAAAAACCTTAACACTAATTAATCTGACAACCTGGTTTACAGCTGGAAAAGAAGTGGGCCTATTAGGAAATTAAGTCTTTTCTGCAGGCTTTTTTTCCTCCTCTGGTTTTGTGTTTGGTGCTACTTCTGCTCACAGTTCAGATTGGGGCAACAAAAGCTTTACCTTGAGTAATCTAACAATTACAACTGATCAAAACTGGGAGCCCTAGTTCCGTTATTAGTCAGCTAAGCCACAACAAGGCAGCAAATGAAACTGACCAGAGCCAGCGCTGAAACCCAGGGATGTGCTTAAAAGCAAGATCTTACAGATTTCTCACCATCACAGAATGTCTTTGCAGATGTGCAACTATTTCCAGGAGCAAGTGTAGAAACAGCAACCTGATGCCAGCTTTGGAAGCATCAGAGAAGCAAACATTATTGGAAAGTGGGTTACCTGGAAGGCAAAGTGGCTGAGAGAGGTCACGGCTATCAGCAATGACTTACAGAGAAGTGCCAAAATTCCTGGCTATTTTGAGTTGCCTATATGGCCTCCACTTCAAACTACTGCTGTAACTCAAAAAAAGTTGGATTCAATATGCGGTACCACAGGGACCCTGAAGCTTTACCATATTCAGACTCCCTCAGATTCAAGCGTCAATTCTCATTAAGGTGTAGCAAATTGAACTCAGATAGTCAGTTGGCTTGGCATGGTCCAAGCTTATCTATGACTCGGGCAGTCAGATCAAAAGAAAAAGAGAAGGAGCCAAGCTACACACTGACAACTGACTTCAGGGGCAGGGAGAAGAGGGGAGAACAGCCTCCTAGTGTTGGGAGGGAAAGTTCAGATAGCAGCTGGGGGAGGGGGTGGTTATGCACAAAATGACAGAGAAAACTTAATGAAAAAGCAAGGCATACAATCAAAGCAGTTTCTCTTTCAGCAGCACTTATGGCAAATATAGAGGATTCCAGTTAAGTCTAGGGAAACTGGTTTATGGAGCTCAGTGACCATGACATTCAAATTATTCTACTGAGCTACCTGCACCGCTGATTATCCCCTGTACCTCCCAGCCCAATCAACTGACACTGAAGGAGGTTGAGAGAAGAAGCTACCTTGAGATGCATGTCAGCAGTCCTTCTCTAGGAATGCTATTTTGGGCAGGCACACTCTTGATGTGGAATCAATAGTGGCAGGGACAGGTAAACCAGGCTCAGAGCTCTACCACTGAAAGGTGAGAGTCAAAGGGACATGCCAAGTAGGAAAGAGGAAGAGAGACCTGTGACAATCACAACAGACCACAAGGTCAAAAGACGGCAAATGAAAGAAAACCTGAATGAGGCAAGGGCACCACAGGGGAGACAAGTTGCTGCATGTCCATGCCAGAGAAGCTTCCAATTGTGGGACAAGCTGTGAGTACTGTATGCCCAGCCCCTAGATAAGCTCTATCAAGAATAGCCAGAAAGGGTAGGATGTCAGGTTCATACTGGGAGAGGTTGAGGAGGAGTTTGCATCTCCTGAACGACTGCCTATGCTCTTAAGCAAGGCCTGCTTCTCACCTCTAGACTCCCCAGGAACCAGATACATAAAAGGAATCTCACAAGCTAGGAGATGGATAGATGCATCTGCGTATAAAATATTTAGAAGCAAAGGGGAAAAGCTAGTGAACACATAAAAACCCTTTGATACATCATTACATAGCTCCCACAAAACAGGTAGCCACTGCCATATTCAGCTGAGGGGAAGGGGAAGCAACATTAAACACCACTACATTAATATCATGTCACTGCACACATACCAGGTTTCCCCTACTCTGCATTACTGGCCACTGCTGTCAGGGGTGAGAAAACTTGGTACACAACATGTTCTTACTGGGGTGGAGGAATGAACACAAAGGCAGGCTTTACAAACAGTTAGCCTTATTGGGCCAGTTACATGTTCAGGACATAAGAATGTTCTTCTCAAGTCACTCCTGCAACTGAACATTTCAAAACATAATATAAAAAGTGATGAAAAAGAGTATTCACTTTTAGGAGGCAGGCAGAGTTTGAAAGACTTTTTAAAAAATGCGTAGGTGCCAGCATGGCATAGTGGCCAAGACAGTTAGGAAGTCACAAATTTATTAAGTGGCCCAAGGCAAACAATGTGTTTCAGCTTCAGTCCCTCCACAAGCAATATGGAGGCAATAATTCCGGCATACCTTACAGCATCCTTTCCCAACCAGTGTGCCTCCAGATGTTGTTGGACCACAACTCCCATCAGCCTCAGCCAACATTGCCAATGGCTGAGGCTGATGGGAGTTGTGGTCCAACAACATCTGGAGGCACACCGGTTGGGAAAGGCTGCCTTACAGGTTTGTCATAAGAATGAAGTAGGTGAACTGAAATAAATGGTATATGAAATGACACTGCCAGCAAGGAATGGAAAAGACTTTCTCCTTGTTTCCTCCCAAGTAAGGCTGTTTTTACATTTTTCAGTGCGATGCAAAAGCAACTAATGGGAAATTAAAGTTGGGGAGAAGTTTTAGTACATGAGAGTAGAGGTCAGCAATCCACCTCCAAGTTTGCCTCCCTCCCTTTCACGGTCCTTGAAACATCTCCATAAGTTGTTGGACTCCATATCCCCCAACCCCAGCCAGAGTCTCCAATGGTCATTGTAGCCCACCAACTTCTGGAGAGAATATCTCCCTTGCCAACCTATAGCCAAAATGTTTGGTAACACAAGAAGGATGAACGTGGGAGAACAGGGAAACCTCCCTGTTTAGTGTGACCTGTTGATAAAACAAAGCTCCGAACCAGGAGTAGAGCAAGAAGGGAATGGAAGAGAGGGATCAAAGCTCCTAAGCCCAAGAGTAACAAATGTTTGTACACAACCAAGAGCCTCAGGATAAAGCCTCTGTTGCTCCTCCAAACACAGCAACTTCCTCAGCCCCCTGCTTCTTTTCTCTGCCCAAACACTTGCAGCAATTGTTTCTCCTCCCTCCTTGCCTGGCTTCTCTTCTCATGCCTGGTCTTTTTTCTGCCTTTTAAATTCCATCCATTGCACTTTCCCTCCTCACTCCAACGTCTGTCCACAGGCTCTGCCAGTACCAGCAGCACCACCACCTATGCTTCAGGAAAGGGAAAGGCTTTCTTGCACCCTTAGGACACACAAACATTAGGATCAGCTTCTTTCTATGCTGAACAGGAGCCACAAAGACTTCACAAACCATCCCTAAAACAAAGAGCAATATCCCAACTACTGGAAATTGGACTGAAGTCCTGGGAGTTCCAGTGTGGCGAGTGAAGTGGTGGCTATTACTGTATCATCAATTCTGGTGCCAGAGGTGAAAACTCCCTGCAGCAACCTCCCAGATGACAGGACAGGACCCACTGAAATGCTCTTGCGTAGCTCTCATTTGTTCCAGAGGGGCTCACAGAGAACTTCAGTGGATTATGTAGTCCAGCAGTCAAATCCATTTAGCTTAAATCTAGCTGCTTTTAATGATACCCCAAACCTGTCAACCAATGCAGCAGCTTCCCCTTGTCTCACAAAACGGCCACTTCTGATGGCACATGCTGGAACAGCAGTGGCCCATCTTCCCAGTTAAGAGAAACATTTTATAATATAAATCTAATAATGCAGTGGCGCAGCTGCTTACTGGGCCAGGGTATTGCCAACATGTCACCCTGCTGCTGAAAGAATTGCACTGGCTGCCCATTAGCTACTGAACCAAGTTCAAGGTTCTGGTTTTGGTGTACAAAGCCCTATACAGTTGGGACCAGGATACCTGAAAGATCATTTTACCTCTTATATACCCAGTCAATCACTGCACTTTGCAGGTGAGGGACTCCGGCAGATACCATCTTATCAGGAGGCCTGTTCCGCACAACACAGGAAGCGGACCTTTACTGTAGTGGCACCTACCCTTTGGAATTCCCTTCCCTTAAGACTGAAGACCTTCCTCTTTCAACAAGCTTTTTAAGCAGACACCTTATCCTAGTCTGCATCTGTGTTGGAACTGCTTTTTAAGATGTTTTAAAAACTTTTTTAAAAAATGTTTTGTTTTAATATATTTTAAAGTCTGCTTTTAAGATGTGTTAGAGTGTTTTTAGTGTTTTGTTTGCCACCCTGGGCTCCTTCTGGAAGGCAGATAGATTAGATAGACAGATTAGACAGACAGACACCTGCCTCAAGGCAGTATGGAATGAACAGACCAAAAAAAGGTGGCTTGCTTCATATGGCAACTTTTGCATGCACTAGTAAGAATAAGAAAAATGAGAGTGGCATGTGGGATAATGTAAGTGTGTGGACCCCCAGGGTCATCAATCAAACACCATCTTCTAAGCAACAGTGTGCCAATAATGTAACAGGGCTTCCTACAACAGTGGAAAGGGGTGAAGAGTATTAAAAAGGTAAAGGTGTCCCCGCACTTATAGTGCAAGTCGTTTCCGACTCTTAGGGTGACGTCTTGCGACGTTTACTAGGCAGACCGTATATATGGGGTGGGATTGCCAGTTCCGTCCCCGGCCTTTCTTTACCCCTCAGCACATGCCGGGTACTCATTTTACCGACTACGGATGGATGGAAGGCTGAGTGGACCTCGACCCCTTTTACTGGAGATTCAACTTCCTCCTTCCATTGGAATCAAACGGCCACGAGCAGAGCTTCGGCTGCATTAACCGCTGCTTACCACTCTGCACCATGGAGGAAGAGGTATTATTAGGCCCCTAATCAGGAATCCTGATGGCAGTTCCATATATTTACTTGACACCCTCTAAGGTTACCTTTCTATGCTCCCCAAAGCAACGGCAAGAAAGCAAGATCAACATGGGTCAACAGCTTTTTGGCGGGCCGCACACTGCATCATGGGAGCAGGTGACTCATCTCTAACCTCTATGTAAACAAGGATGTGGTTTCTGGTGTGGAGAAGTGAAGCCGGCAGTTCCAGCAAGTCACATGGGCATCGGCTTTTCTACGAAACTTGTGTTGTGGTCACCACTCCAAGCCCCATTTTTGTTGATGATCTGTGCACGTGCACACAAATGCCCTCAATAAGGACATGAACAGAAATGAAAGCCCCACTGCATAACATATTCCAAGAATTAGGGCCATGATAACATTTTAGCTGGTAGTTAGAGGTTACAGCTGCAACTTGCTTTATTCTATCTCCATTAAGGAAATTTTATGGTGTATATTTATTGTTTCTGTTTTCAATTACTGTACTTTCTATTTTTAATACTATACTCAGTTTTATTTTTGTAAGCCACTGCGGGAATATTTAATTATTAATTATTATTGCTGTAAACTGCCGAGAGAGCTTCGGCTATGTGTGTGTGTATATATATGTGTGTGTGTGTGTGTGTGTGTGTAAATAAATAATGGTAGAACTGGGAGCTATGGCTCCCAGCCTGAATTCCAAGTCAATCAATTGCTGTTCTTAGAACAAAGTTTTATTTATTTATTTATACCGCCCCATAGCCGAGCTCTCTGGGCGGTTTACAGTAACTTTTATATAGTCTGCTTCTTCAAACTCCAGAGGGAGGGTGAGGGTGACAGGACAGCTTTTTCTCCCTTTTTTAAAAGTGCAACATTTTAGGCCTCATGTCTGCATCTAAGAAAAGTATGTTAATAGCAAAACTTCTAAAGAGCAGAAACACAGAGATAAAAGCAGCCCCAATTCATTTCATTTATCAGCTCTTGCATGTCTTCTAAGAACACCTACTGAGGTTGTTCAAAAATTGACAGAAGGCATGTTCGAGGGGCAAAGTTTGTGAATGCATATAGATTAGGGATAAGTGAGACACTCCACCAAGCCCATTCACAAAGACAGGCAAAGTATGTTAACGGTATACAGTAGGGGCCCACTCATACGGCGGGTTATGTTGCGGACCCCCTCTGTAAAGCGAAAACCGCTGTAAAGCGGAACCCATTGAATAGAATGGCGCGTGATGCCCGAAAACCGCCGTAAAAGTGGAACAAGCGCCATATGAGTGGGGCTTTAGTCTAATTGTGTCTAACTGAGACCGCTGTATTAGAGAAGCGCTGTAAAGCGGGGCCCTACTAGAACGTCCCTCTGACCCAGGGGCTTGCCAGTAAATCAAACCGTGAGTGTTCTTGAACCTCCTGGATGACTTTGCCTCACTTATCTACAATCTCAAAACTGTTGAAATTCACAGAATTTCAGATGTATTGCCGCTGATTAATAGCTCACACAGAACTGTCAACAATAATCTTTAACCCTTGCTGCCCGAAGTTCAAATACACCACCTCTTCTGTCTTTTTATTGGGATGGAAGTGGGTCCTGAGGCCCTTCTTCAGATCCCTCCTCTGAGGAAGGCTTGGAGGGTGGCGATAAGGGAGACAGCCTTTTCAGTTGCGGCTCCTCATCTGTGGAATGCCCTTACCAGAGAGGTGTGCCTGCTGCCTTCACTGAACATCTTTTCAGTGCAAAGTAAATAGTTATCTTTTTTCATAGGCATCTGATAGACTAAGATACTACTGTTTGTTATCAGTGTGCTGCCAAAGCTTCCTGTGACTGAATGAGGGTTGTTGCTGTTTTATTGTTTTTTAATTGTATGATATATTCGTTTATGTTTTTAACAGTGTTGTAAGTCACTTGGAGCTACGGCCATACTACCCTGAACATGCCTGATCTCGGCTGATTTCGGAACCTAAGCAGGGTCAGGCCTGGTTAGTACTTGGATGGGAGACTGCCTGGGAATATCAGGTGCTATAGGCTTCCCTCATACCATGAAAACATTATGAATATATATTTAAAAAATTCATAGGGTCACCATAAGTCATAATCATCTTGAGGGCATATAACAACAACAACAAAGCCACTTGGAGAGCTTCAGGTAACAAGCAACTAACAAATCTAATAAATAATAATAATGTGTAAATGGCCCCTCCTTATGCTTCCACCTTTGCCAAGCTAAGCAGAGTGCCTGTAAGCCAATAAATCTTGATTAGCTAATTCAAGACACTTGGCATCTGCAACAGGCTTTGCAGTGTCACAGTGGGTCATTGCTCTGCCACAGAGACAAGCCCTTTGCTATTGGTCTAGCTAATCCGATGTCACAGCCAGTGATAATGAGCAATAGCAAGTCTGGGCAATTTTGCTTCATCAATCAGCCCAAGTTAAGTATATTTATGCCAAGGGATGTTGAAAGCTGGCTCAGATCAGTGAAGTGGTCTCTGAAAGTAGCCAGCTTCTGTTTGGGAGGTATCCCTAAAACCACTCCCTTCTGTGTCTGGTGTTCACAGGTGAGCGTAATTGCATATGCAGCCGAAAGAGAACCCTCCACACACAAGAGTGGCATCAGCAGGTTTGGGGAAACCTCATGGGTTTACATATTTTTCTCTTTTTTTAAAGAAAAATCCTGAAGTGTATTGGGGGGGGGGAACCCCACAAGCATGTTCTGTAGCCACAAAATGCTGACTAACTGTTGGTAGGAGACGGGGAGAATGGAAAACCAGGAAAAAGGGGAGAACAGAAAGAAGTGTCATGAACAGAAGCACTCCACTTTGAGACATTTTGTTGCAGGCCCCATAACCTTCTATCGCCAAAGAAGAATGATTTACTGCCAAGAGTTGAGCTGCATCTGAAGATGGAAATTGGTTGTAATATTCCCCTATAATATTTTTAAAAAATTATTTCCAGTATTTGAAGTGTGATAAGTGTATCTTTTAAAGAATGTGAGTGGGTGGGGTAAATCCCATCATCTGAACAGCAAGCTAAGTGCCATGGGCATATTTTTGCTGCCGCTACTTGGTGGCTTTACTGTTTTGTGATTTAATGACTACTTATACTGCCGACACAGAATTCTTTTTAGGGTATTGCACTGTATTTTAGTGTAGTGTATTTATTGTCATTGTCAAAAGTAAGTATTTATTCTTTATCCTGAGACATTTGGGTGAAGGGCAGATTATAAATATACTTAATGATTAAATAGATGACTGAACTAAAAGTGAACTACTATAGGTAAGGAATAAGTTTGATGTTGTTGCTCATTTCAAAATGCCCAGCTACTATCAAACATTCCAAAACAAAACGTATTGGGAGAATACCAATTATAATTAGAAGAGTGAAGAGGTGGGCTGTTATAGTCACAACAAAGGAGACGGCAAGGTATCTTTGGATACACAAAGGTAAGTTACGGGGTTGCTAACAAGATGAAGGACACTGCAAAAGCCAACCAAAAAGGGAAAGCAGTGGCAAAGGCTGCGTGTCAGTGGGTTAGAAATTAGATGAGTTGGTGGACAAATCCAGGACAGAGCACTGCAGCAACAGGTTGCATTAATTCCTTTCCTAAAAAACCAACCCTCCCTGAATGATTTTCAAAACCACTTCAAGGACGGAATTGCATTCTGTGAAAATGTTTTCCAGAATCCTCAGTTTATCTAAGTCCCCCCCCCCCTCCGCAAATGTCCCATGTTGGATAATCAAGCTCTACACACATTCAGTAGGCCGAGCTTGCTATACAGATCAGTGTCATTCCTCATACAGGCAGGAATCAAAGCTCAGTGGCAGAACACACACATACTGTGTGGATGGTCCAAGATTCAATCTATGACATATCTAGTCAAAGGGTTTCAGGCAGCAGAGCTGGGAAAGACCTCTGTCTAAGGAACTAGAAGAACTGGCAGCGTAGAGAATTCTGGGCTAGATGTGCTAAAGGTCCAACTCCAGCAGCTTCATATTATCTATATATGCACTGTGGGTACCCAATGAAACTGTATCATCAGGGAAGGAGCAGTGCAGTGCAGGGCTGTGGAGTCGGAGTCTGAATCAACTTTGGGTGGAGTTGGTAGAAATGTACTGACTCCGACCTCAAAATAAAATTAATATTTTAATTTTAATATTAATTTATTAATATTAACACATTAATATAAATTTGCCATTTATGACTGGGTCAAGAAGAGTGTGGGCCTTTTTGCCTGGGCTGCGCTGCAGCTTTTCCATCCGGAGGCCTCCCGCTTGCCGGTCCATTTGCCCCGCTTTTGCCGCTGGTGGAGGACGCAGTTCTGGAGCTTTGGGGGCAGTGAGAGGCAGTGAGAGGCGTTTTCTGCCGGTCTGGACTGCATGGTTGTCGTCCCTTTCCGCAGCATTGAGCGGCGCCAAGTGGGGAGGCGTCTTGCGCCGTGTGGTTCCGGGCACCGCCCCTTGGGTGCTGCCAGATGGGGAGAAGGACTCCCCGCTTCCTGCTTCCTGTTTTCCATCCTGTGCGGCTGTCGGCGAATTGACGAACGAAGCGGGGGCTCTCTATTCTCTAGTGCTGGACTCTCCAACACTGCTCTTGTGGAGACCTGCAGGACTGGGCGTCGAGACGACTGGTTGGTGTCTGTTGAGTTGTTCTTCCGCTCGAGATCTATGTGCAGGAGCGATAGTTGGACTTGCAGCGTTTGCCGACTTCCGTTTGTGTCTTTTTTCGCCTTATCCGGTGGACGAGGACAGCGGTTAGGCTATTTTCAACGGAGTGAGAAGTTGCTGATTGTAATGCTGCCCGTTGTGAGGAAGTCGTTTCATCATACTTTCCCAGCGACGAGGTTCTGCTAGAGAGCTCTGTAGTGGCTCTTGCTTTGTGTGGGGTGGCGGGGTGTGTATGCTGTGAGTGTGTGTGGTGGGGATTTGCATCATGTGCCTGGGAGAGAGGAGCCAAAGCCGACTGGGAGGATTTGAGGGGCCCCCAATTAGGATAGTGACGGGTAGAGGGAGATATGACGTTATGCGGAAGACTTGCCAGGTGAGGGGAACTCGGCCCAGGCAGTTAACGGCTGTGCCGTGTTCCGGTCTTTCACACATCCACAGGTTTGTTGGTTGCCCTATCAGCCAGCTCTCTGATCTCCGGATGCTGCTTTAAATGCCAGATCGGTACATAACAAGACCTCCCTCATCCACGATTTAATTGTGGATGAGGCAGCTGATTTGGCATGTATAACTGAGACCTGGGTGGGTGAGCAGGGAGGAGTTAGTCTCTCCCAGCTGTGCCCACCGGGGTACACGGTTCAGCATCACGGTAGATCTGAGGGCCGGGGAGGGGGTTGCTGTGGTCTATAGGAGTTCCATCTCTCTCTCCAAGAACCATGTCCATGTAACCACTGGTCTGGAGTGTTTGCATCTTATGCTGGGTCAGGGGGACAGACTGGGGATTCTGTTGGTGTACCGCCCACCCCGCTGCCCAACAGACTCCCTAACTGAGCTGGCAGAGGTGGTCTCGGATGTTCTGCTGAGATCCCCTAGACTGTTGATGCTGGGGGATGTCAACATTCATGCCGAGGCCGTCTTATCTGGGGCGGCTCAGGACTTCATGGTCTCCATGACAACCATGGGGCTGTCCCAATGCGCTACTGGCCCAACGCATGTGGCAGGACATACTCTAGACCTGATTTTTGTGACTGGACATGGAGATGGTGATCTGCATGTAGGGAATCTTACATCAATCCCTTTGTCATGGAGAGATCACCGCTTGTTGAAGTTTAGACTTACAGCGGCTTTTCCCCTCTGCAAGGGTGGGGGACCTATTAAGATGGTTCGCCCCCAGAGACTAATGAATCCGGATGGTTTTCAAAAGGCTCTGGGGAGTTTTCCGGCTGATAGGGCTGGCGCTCCTGTCGAAACCCTGGTCGAATTGTGGAATACAGAAATGACCCGGGCAGCTGACATGATCGCTCCTGCGCGCCCTCTCCTATGTAGAGCTCATACAGCTCCTTGGTATACTCCAGAGCTGAGAGCGATGAAACAGTATAGGAGACGGCTTGAGTGCAGATGGAGGTGGACTCCTGATGGATGCAACTATGCTCTGGTAAGTGCCTATACCAAGTTGCATTTTGGAGCAGTACAGGCTGCAAAAAAACAATATTTTGTTGCCACTATTAAATCTTCTATCTGCCGTCCGGCGGAGCTTTTTCAAATTGTCAGAGGACTATTACATTCTAACCCTAGGGACATGATAGAATCATCCGAAGCACGCTGTAATGAATTTGCTAGGCACTTCCAGGATAAAGTCTCTTGCATCCGTCAGGACTTGGACTCCAATGTTTTAGCAGTTGAATCAAATGAGGTATCCGGAGCACAGCCTGGTCGTGATTTATTGGATGAGTTTCAATTGGTGCAGCTTGAGGACGTTGACAAGGTGCTTGGACGGGTGCGAGCAACCACTTCTGTGTTGGATCCTTGCCCTTCTTGGCTAATAAAAGCTAGCAGAGATAGCACCGCCAGTTGGGCCAGGGAAGTGATTAATGCCTCACTGCGTGAGGGAGTGGTCCCTGGCTGCCTGAAGGCGGCAGTAGTGAGACCACTTTTGAAGAAATCTTCCCTGGACCCAGAAAACCTTAACAATTACAGGCCAGTAGCAAACGTTCCATTCTTGGGCAAGGTCCTCGAAAGAGTGGTTGCGGACCAGCTCCAGACACTCTTGGATGAGACCGATTATCTGGATCCATTTCAATCGGGTTTCAGGCCCGGTTTTGGCACGAAGACAGCCTTGGTCGCCCTGTATGATGACCTTTGTCGGGAGAAAGACAGAGGGAGTGTAACTCTGTTGGTTCTCCTTGACCTCTCAGCGGCTTTCAATACCATCGACCATGGTATTCTTCTGGGGAGACTTGTGGACTTGGGAGTTGGAGGTACTGCTTGGCAGTGGTTCTGCTCCTACCTGGCGGGTCGTCTCCAGAAGGTAGTGCTTGGGGAGCATCGCTCGGAACCCTGGGCTCTCCAATATGGAGTTCTGTCCCCCATGCTCTTTAACATCTATATGAAGCCGCTGGGTGCGGTCATCAGGAGTTTTGGAGTGCGTTGCCACCAGTATGCTGATGACACGCAGCTCTACTTCTCCTTTTCGTCTTGTTCAGGTGAGGCTGTCAAGGTGCTGAACCGATGCCTGGCTGTGATAATGGACTGGATGAGAGCGAATAAATTGAAGCTCAATCCAGACAAGACTGAGACGCTGTTAATAGGTGGTTCTTCTGACCAGATGGTGGATGTTCAACCTATTCTGGATGGGGTTGCACTCCCCCTGAAGGAGCAGGTTCGTAGCTTGGGAGTTCTTTTAGAACCATCCCTGTCACTGGAGGCCCAGGTAGCCTCGGTGGCACAGAGTGCTTTCTACCAGCTTCGGATGGTGGCCCAGCTACGCCCCTATCTGGACAGGGAAAACCTTGCTTCGGTTGTTCATGCTCTGGTAACCTCTCAATTGGACTACTGCAATGCACTCTACGTGGGGCTGCCCTTGAAGACAGTTTGGGAACTACAGCTCGTGCAGAATGCAGCGGCCAGACTGATAACTGGGACAAGGCAGTCCGAACATATAACACCGATTCTGGCCCACTTGCACTGGTTGCCTATATGTTTCCGGGCTCGATTCAAGGTGCTGGTTTTAACCTATAAAGCCTTGCACGGCACGGGGCCACAATACCTGATGGAACGTCTCTCCCGATACGAACCTACCCGTACACTCTGTTCAACATCGAAGACCCTCCTCCGGGTGCCTACTCAGAGAGAAGCCCGGAAGGTGACAACAAGAAAAAGGGCCTTCTCAGTGGTGGCCCCCGAACTATGGAATATTCTTCCTGATGAGGTACGCCTGGCGCCAACACTACTATCTTTTCGGCGCCAGGTAAAGACTTTCCTCTTCTTCCAGGCATTTTAATTTTAGTTTTAGTTTTTTAGCTTTTTAGTATTTAGTATTTTAGCTTTTAATATTTAATATGCATTTGTATGTGTATACATATGCTTTAATTTTGATATCATTAATGTATGTTTAAGTGCTTGATATGTGGTTTTAATTGTATATCAGATGTTTTACTTGTTGTGAACCGCCCAGAGAGCTTCAGCTATGGGGCGGTATATAAATTGAATTAATAAATAAATAATAAATAAATGAAGGCGTCAGAGTTGAAGTCAGACAGTAGAAAAATTAATATACACTTGCCATTTATTTATTTATTTTTATTTATTTGTTAGATTTTTATACCGCCCCACTAGCATAGCTCTCTGGGTGGTGTACAACAGAAGGTATATACAATAAAATCACATAAATCAGTACAAAAACATATATATAAAAATCCACAAATCTAAAACCAAATTGAACATATTAAACTAAAATGCCTGAGCAAAGAGAAAGGTTTTAACTTGGCGCCAAAAAGATAGCAATGTCGGCGCCAAGCGCACCTCAACGGCAAGACTATTCCACAATTCGGGGGCCACCACTGAGAAGGCCCTAGTTCTTGTACCCATCCTCCGAGCCTCTCTATGAGTCGGAACTCGGAGGAGGGCCTTCGATGTTGAACGTAGTGTACCGGCAGGTTCATATCGGGAGAGACGTTCCAGGAGGTATTGTGGTCCCACGCCGTATAAGGCTTTATAGGTTAAAACCAACACTTTGAATCTGGCCCGGAAGCATATAGGTAGCCAGTGCAAACGGGCCAGAACAGGTGTTATATGTTCGGACCGCCTGGTCCTCGTTATCAGCCTGGCCGCCGTGTTTTGCACAAGCTGTAGTTTCCGAACCGTCTTCAAAGGCAGCCCTACGTAGAGCGCATTGCACTAATCCAATTGAGAGGTTATCAGAGCATGGACAACTGAGGTGAGGTCTTCCCTGTCCAGATAGGGACGTAGCTGGGCTACCAACCGAAGTTGGTAGAACGCATTCCGTGCCACCGAGGCTACTTGAGCCTCGAGTGACAGGGAAGGATCTAAGAGTACTCCCAGACTACGAACCCGCTCCTTCAGGGGGAGTGTAACCCCGTCCAGAACAGGGTGCATATCCACCATTTGATCAGAGAAATCACCCACCAACAGCATCTCAGTCTTGTCTGGATTTAGCCTCAGTTTATTAGCTCTCATCCAGTCCATTATCGCAGCCAGGCAACGGTTCAGCACATTGACAGCCTCACCTGAAGAAGATGAAAAGGAGAAATAGAGCTGCATGTCATCAGCGTACTGATGGCAGCGCACTCCAAAACTCCTGATGACCGCACTCAGCGGCTTCATGTAGATGTTAAAAAGCATGGGGGACAGAACTGACCCCTGCGGGACTCCACATTGGAGAGCCCAAGGTGTCGAGCAATGTTCCCCAAGCACTACCTTCTGGAGACGACCCGCCAGGTAGGAGCGGAACCACTGCCAAGCAGTGCCCCCAACTCCCAACTCCACGAGCCTCTCCAGAAGGATACCATGGTCGATGGCATCAAAAGCCGCATTTATGAAGGAGTCGGAGTTGGACAGTAGAAAAATAGAGTAGGAGTCAAAGGTTTGACATACCGACTCCACAGCCCTGGTGCAGTGGCACAAGTTTAGTTAAGCTGCCAAGTCGTGCCCACTTTTAACATGCCTACTTTTCACATGCCTACTTTTCACTGGATGCCAGGACTGGACACCCATCCTCCCTTCTCTTCTGAACAGGAAAGGCACAAAGTGCTTCTTTCTGTGAGCAAGCATGGAGTTGGGCTAATTAGGTGCTGTTTCCTCCACTGATGGGAGGCCATGCCCACACAAGTTTGTGTCCTTGAGTCTCCTTCTGCTCTTTTACATGTGGCAACTGTTTCGTGTTATGCCACAAGCTCTTGGCAGGCATTTGATGAGTGGTGCCCATGGCACTTTCACAAAATTCTAAATGTGCCCACTGGTCCAAAATAGTTGGCAACCCTGCTGTAGTGCGTGTATCCACTGGCTGCAAACATGTCCATATAATCCCAAGCACATTCAAATGGCTACAAGAGAAGTATCCAATTGCCTCCATGTCTATTAATCTCAAAACAGCAACACCATTCTTTAAGCAAGTCTCCCCAGGGTGGTGCTATTACGTGTGCACACAACCACGAATCCTGTCTTTTTCTTTAGCTCTTTTCTACTAGTTTCTAGGATTTTATACAGCAATGTTATGACTTAGGCAGAGTGAGATAGTGAGGACAGGCAGTGGCAGCAGTTATAGAAAAACTTGAAAATGCACTAGCCATTTCTGTGAAACCATGTAGAAACAAAGCTTAAGCGTTAACCACATTTTCTACCTTTTTCACACAGCAAAACTTCAAAAATGCCTTTCCTCCACCCCCAACCTTTACAAGCCTATTCCTACCATCTGCATTTCCCTTCTTCATTTGATTTCAAAGTTACAAATTTTGCAACCCACAGCTAAGAGTTATGTCCAGTCCAGCAGATTTCCATCAGCTTGCCTAAGGCAGTGGTTTTCAAAACCATGTTCCAAGGAACAGTGGGGTTCCTCAGAAGCATATCAGTAGTTCCTTGGTGAGAAGATGAGTAGTGGTGGACATGCTCTGTAAGACAGCTTGGTCATCATCACCAGTCCTCCGAAACTGTGGATAAATATTATGTGTGTTCTAGGCACACTCCTAGTTGACACAGAGTGACAGAAGTGAGCTTGTGCTTTAATGCCCACAATCCTCAGCAACATCAAGGGGTTCTTAGCAGATGAAATGATCTGCTAAGGAGGTGTTTGGAAGGTAGGACATTTACAAGATCACTGGCCTACTGCCTTCCCACCCCAGACTCTGTTATTCTAAAAAAAGCATTGCCACCTATGAAACAAATCCATTTATTAAGTCAACAGTAAGGAAGAAAAAAGTATAGAGAGGTTATGGGGGCTGTGACAGTCTCTACCTTCGCCAACCCTTGATTTTTTTAAGAGAAAAGAGATATTGGGGCAACTTTACCTGGCACTATGCACAGCAGTCTGAAAAGCACCCTGCTTTCAAAGTTTCGGCACCATAGCCCAGAGCTTCTTTGACCCTGGACTGTTTTATATATACTCTACCAGGGCAAGAATACTTTCGACTTGCAGAATCTTTTTTACTAAAACCCTGGTGCAAAAGATATGCTCTTAAAATTTGATGATTCTGAGCCTATGACCCCCAGGAATTTGTTCTGAGTACACAAAGTGCATTGAGCTCACAGTCAATCTAGGTAAAAATCCACTCCTGGGTACCTCTTCCCAAGCTTTCTTCATTTCAATAGAAATGAATGTGTGTGTCATTTTATTAATTCCTTGTTAAAAATTTAGTCAGAAATCCCTACTGATCTACTTCAAATTGCTCAGAGATCAACCAGTAGCTCCTAAACTTCTTCTGACTACTCTTGCACTATAAATGGGCTAAGAGCAACTTTAGGTATTGCTCAAGATCTTGATGATGCACAGTGGATTTTTCTGTCACATTTTTTCTTGATCAACTAACTCCCAAGCTATACTACTATCTGGTTTTGACAGCCCCTGCACATTTCAAAAGGGGTTTCCCATGTTGGATTGGGGGTGGGGAGCTGCTTGAAAAAAACAATTTTAAACTATCTTGGGCACATGGAACTCATTCTGTGGTTCTTTGCATCCTGGCCATTATTGAAGCCCACTCGGTGACCTTGGGTCAGTCACTATCCGCCTAGCTAACCTCACAGGGTTGCTGTGAGGATAACATGGAGAGGGGGAGAAAGCAAGTATGCCACCTTGAGCTCCTTGGAGGAAAGGTGGGATATAAATGTAATAATAAAATATAGTCAGCAGCTCTGGAATTCTATGCTAAAACCTTCCAAACTGGACAAATATAGAATTCTAAAAGTTCCACGCTATATTAGTAATTTGTGTTTGCAAGGAGTTTAATAGAATTTGATAAGTCAATAATAAGATTTTCTTATTGTTAACAAAATGCTATAAAAAAATCAGTCATGCTTTCCACTTGCCCTGCTTCACCCACAGCTTTTGTGGCCCCAGTGGCATGTTTTCCTGTGTGTGCAGTGTTCATTCTTAAACTAATCATGTTTCTCTTCCTCCTGTAGCGAAGGAGAAAGACCCATTCCAGAGGGGGTTAATGAAACCGAATGGCAACAAGGAAACTCACAATTTTTTAGCAGCTGTCCCAGGACAGGCCTTTGAAAAGAGAAATCAAAGGAAAATTAGGGTTTGGGCCCATGATCCCCCTTGTCAATATGTCTCAGGATCATTTCCAGGGCAAGAGGCTGGAAGTGATTTGCATGTGTCAGAGAAAAGTAGGTCTGTGACCCTGGAGTGAGAGTCCAATCCAGCATGGAACTGGGCCCTTCCTGGGTTGGAAACGGGGGAGTGTTGAGTTTTATCCCAGGTGAAAGCTGAGGTCTGAGCCACAGGCAATATTTTTATATGGAGGGTTTCTCCCAGTTTGATGTCCTCTGATATTAACTGCTTGCTGTAGTCTTGTATTTTATTAGAGGTGGGCCAGGGAAATGTGTATGTGTGGACAGAGATCGGTGGGTGGGATGAGAATAGGATTGCCATCCCCATGAGAGTAGGTAGGGGGAGGTATGGAGGTGAGCAAAGGTACACAAGGGGGAGGAGGAGGGCTAATTACATCAAAGCTCTTGCTATCTCCCTTGCTAGGAGACCAATCCACACTGTGTCTGGTTTTGAGGGATTGTTCACCGGGATGTTGCTAGTATATCCACTCAGCCAGCTTACACTACAACCTCCCTAGCTGTGCAGAGGGGGCTGTCTTGGTAGCTCCATCACCTTCAAAAGTGCAGGGAATGGAGGCCTGGGAGAGGGTTTTCTCTATGACAAACCCTAAATTGTGGGATTCCCTCTCCACAGAGATGCATTTAGCATCCTCATTGTACAGCTTTTTCCGTATGCCATAGATGCACCTCTTTATCCTGGCCTTTGACCGTTTTGTTTTGTGGGACCCACCTCTTTTGTTGAATCTATACTGCTCTGTTCCAGTTGAAATGTCTTTGTTTTATAGTTGTAACGGGTTTACCTATTTTTATAATTATGCATTATATTGTTGTAACCTGTCCTGGGACGTTACTTGGTGAAGGTAAGAAATTTTATATAAAAGAAATGAAGGTGCTTTTGTAATGGTTTTCGTTAGGGCTGGAAAAAAATTCATATTACTTAGTGCCAAATCAAATTTCAGCAGCTGACACTTTGCCAGACTAAAAAATTCAAGAATTGTGAGACTTTATTCTCCACTGTTCTGGGGCAACTGAGAGCCAGATTTCCTTCTAGTCCTTAACTTCTTTTGTTATTCTTTAAATAAAGCATTTAAAATGGAATTCCAGACACCAAGTTTTAACACAACAAGGGGCCTGTTGAGATCTTCAGTAAAACAGCATCTTGCATGAGTTGGGGGGTGTTGTTAATGGTATCTTCCTCCCACCTCATTTCCTTATCAGCTTTCCTCTTACAATTGATTTTCCTGTCATTTACAAATGAACACCTTAAGCCACTCTCCTTTTGAAAAACAAAGTGAGGTATCCAATCAAGTTGAGAGGGCCTCCGACTACCAATCAACTTATAGATGCAGTCATGAAACATTTTATACATAGTTGCATCAAATGGAGGGAATCTGAAAGCCCATGGGAAGAATGGCCCCACCCTGACAATCAGTAGGGGGGAATCTGCACTTATTTTGATAGAAACTGAAACTATTGGTCAGAGGTAACTTTGAACACTAGCTCTTTGAAAGAAGAATTCCCAGTGATCCTTCCCATGCGTAACTGCAAAATGGCATTAGCCTCTTATACAGGGCAGGAAAGTAAGAAAGTAAGAGAGATGTAATAGTGATTTTTTATTTTTAAAAACATTTATAAAGTGCTGAATATCATGGCAGCTAAGTTACAGCCAAGATAACCTTACTGTGAGTTATCTCACACACCCCCAACATAAGCAGCATAATGCCAACAGGCAGCCTTCCACCTCACTACAGGCAATTTGGGTGAGGATACAGGTGGGCTTTTACTAACAATGAAACCCCCTCTGAATACTGCTTACCATGAAAAGCCTATTCATAGGGTCGTCATAAGTCGGGATCGACTTGAAGGTAGTCCATTATATTATATCTGGTGCTACTGGACAAGCATTGGTTATAGCAAGTGTGGGGAACCACTGGCTCTCTAGATGATGCTGAACTACAAGTCCCATCAGCCCCAGTGGCCTGTCAGATGCCTTTGGGAAGCCTGCAAACAGGATAAAAGCAAAAGCCCTCTCCAGCTGTTCTTGCCCTGTGACTGGCATTCAGAGTGATGCTGCCTCTGAACCTGGAGGCAGAATATGGTCATCATGACCAGCAGCCACCAATAGTCTTATCCTCCATGAAATCAGGTTTTCTTGGCACACAAATGTTTTCTTAAAGTGCAGAGTAAGATCTCCAATCCTTAGTGTACCTCAACACTTGTTTCAGACAAGTTTACTTCAATAAACCACACAGCAGCCCTGTGAAATAAGCCGGGGTGTGTGGGAATGTTTGTCTAAGGGCCAACACCATTAGGTTACCTTGCTCTGTCACAAACACAAAGGGTTGCATCCAAAGCTCCATGAGCAAAACTCCGCTTGCACAACAGGACTTCCCTTTCCTCTCCTCCTACCGCCCTGTGTGCTCCCCCAAATCTGCTCTAGCGAGTCCCCCAGCCCTCCAGAGCTCATTGTGAGGTTGTGTAGGGACTACAGGGAAGAGGAGGGGAGGAAAAAGTTCTATTCCACAAGCAGAAATCTCTTGCACTAGCAGCACAGGAATGTTGGATACTGCCCAAAGGCACCAGCTAGAACACACAAGAGCAGTACATCTCCCTCAACAGTGTAAGCCATCTGAAGGACTAACTTGCCCTGAGGAGGAGAGGAAAGCAAGAGCTTGATGAGCTGCCACCATCCAGCTCCCAGAGGTGGCCCCTCCCTCCTCCAACTGTCACCACAGGGGCTTCTGCAGATCCATCTTACCCTGAGGGAAGCAAAGAAAAAGCAGTTACAGCTTCTTCTAGACAGTTGTTTTTTTTAAAACTTTATTTAAAAAAAAGCTTATTGGTGTAATAATCTTATGAAAACTGCTTTGTGAGGTGCATCTGAAAAGTGATATATAAATACAGTAAATAAATGAACAGCCACAGTGAATTCACAACTAGCGAGCTTGAGTATGGGCCTTTGCGGATCAAACTCCTAAACACTCTGCACTCTAGACCTCCCCAGCTCTCATTCTGTAGCAGCAAGTCAACTTTCCCTTTTCATTTAATCTCATGTCCAAAGAAAGGACAAGAGAAACCACAGAACCTGTTGTGAAGACTCTTCCTCTAATGGGATGTTCCTTTTAGAGAGGAAAAAAAGACTAGTGCAAGAGTAGGGTGGAAATGACGGCAAAACTGTCAATGGAAACAGTCAAGCTAAATTTTGTACCAAGGGAATGAAGGTATGGATACAAGAATATGACAGGAGGACCCATCTGGTTACTCATTTCCAGTCTGTGCAGCAAGAATACTCTTTGTCACCTCTAGCAGCACATTGGTGCCAACTTTGAGACTGTCCACCACAAGAGAGACTTGGCTGCCACATATAGAAATACACAAGGGTCAAGCCTGTCTTGAAATTAAGCCTCTGTTCTGGAAGGTCTGTAGTAACTGCTGGTGGATATATATTTAAGAGGCACTCTCCATTTTTACTAAACCTTTGTGAGCCCTTGGTGATCCCTAGGCCAGGAGTTAAATTTTATGCAATCTTGGTGCACCAATGTAGGGCTTGGCATTTCAAGGGTCTTGGTAGGTTTTAGATTTGCATTCCCAGAGAACTGCAGAGAAGAGCTTGAACTCATTTGGGCAAAGTCTATCAAAACCT
This sequence comes from Rhineura floridana, assembly GCF_030035675.1. Taxonomy (NCBI): domain Eukaryota; kingdom Metazoa; phylum Chordata; class Lepidosauria; order Squamata; family Rhineuridae; genus Rhineura; species Rhineura floridana. Next base: position 8,749,103 of record NC_084482.1, read on the forward strand.
TACAAGCCAGACTGCGGTGAGGAAGACTTCAAGTACGCAGGGACTGCAAGGTGCTGAGCCCCACATAGTTTTTTGTTTATCCTCTATGATTATAAAGATGTAAGTCTCAACATTTTTCTCCTTTCATTTCCCACATGTCTGAATGCAAACCAAGCACGTTTACATGTATTATCAATTAATTTTCATAATTTATTCTGGCAGCAAATATAGGCTTCCTTTGCCTAGAGCAGCCTTTCCCAACCGGTGTGCCTCCAGATGTTGTTGGACCACAACTCCCATCAGCCTCAGCCATTGGCAATGCTTAGGTTTTTTTCTGTCACATGGTTCTGAACTTAGCCAAGGCTAACACTGTAATGCCATTTGTGATCAAATTCTGCTCTTGGAAACAGCTGCACCAATCAGACAACTGTATGTAATTTTACTTAAAATTATGGAATTTAGCCTGACTTGCATTATCTAGACTTTTCATGAAACACAGAGTATTTTGTCAAGGATTGGACTGATCAATAATGGACCTTCTCTACTGCAGTGCCCCTTAAATATCAGACAGGCGCCATTTCTGTTATCTTTTTGGCACCTACTGAAGGCCGCCTCCTTTCAGTGAGCCTTTTAAGTACAGACCTTATCCCCTTATCATCTGTTATGGAATTGCTTTTTAAGGTGTTTTTAAATATTTTTTTGAAAAGATTTTTTCAGATGTTTAATTTTTAAAATGCTTTTAAGATGTATTTGAGATGTTTTAAGATGTATTTAGTGTTTTCTTTGTTTGCTGCCCTGGGCTCCTTCTGGGAAGAAGAGCATGATAGAAGTTTAATAAATAATAATGATGATGATGATTGTTGGAACTCCCTCAATTTATTTATTTAAAGCATGTATATACTGCTTAATATTTTTTTAAAATCATCAAATGGTGAATGCACATTCCACAAAGAACAGAAGCCAACTGTGACTCCCTGATGAGAGTGCTGGTGTGATATGTTTGTAGCCACATCACTGTCACATTCACACTTTTAGATATACACTTAAAACAACCTAGGCTGCAATTCTATGCCCTCTTACATGGGGCAAGTCCCACTGCACTCAATTAGACATGTATAGGATTGCACCGCACATTTCATTTATTCTTATATTTTGTTCTGCTCTTCAACCAGAAAGCTCCCAAGGCACAGACACAAAACTCTGATGTGCAAAATGGCTGAAGAACATGGAAGTTCCAGCTCTGAAGTAGTGCCATTTGGGTTGCCAAGTCTTTAGCAGACACTATCATTGCTTTGAATGTTTAACAATGAACCTTGCCAAAAACTAAAGCCAAGATTCTCAGAAAGCCAACTGCTGCATCAGAATCCAGAATCTTTGTTAGTGTAGGCTGCTGATATGTTGAATATGAACAGTACAGAGCACTTGGGGAGTAAACAGCCTGCCTAGAGCACAGAGATAAAGAAAGAGGGAAAGTAGTACATTAAGACACTAACTCTAGCCACCCACTAAGTTTTGGTCAGAACAAAGTCCTAAAAGGTATACTCTAGCTCTACAGTCAGGTACATAAATTCACAGCAAGTCCAAAACAGAATTCCATGGGATAGGCTGCATGTACACAAACATCAGTGAAGAGCACTAGGCACTTGTGTAGTTTATTTAAGTAAGCATGCCCTACAAAGGAAGAGTACAGATAAGTAGCACAGAACTGCAGGGATGGCGTCAGGAAGGCTAAAGCTGAGAATGAGCTGAGGTTAGTGAGGGATGCCAAAAGCAACAAAAAAAGCTTTCTTCAGGTACATCCACAGTAAGACAGAGAAAAGAAATGGTGGTACAACTACCCAATGAGGATGACAAAATGATAACAGATGACAAAGAAAGGACTCAATTCCTACTTCTCCCAAAAGAGGGTCTATGACCCTTCTGGGAAGTGTGAAGTTGAAGGGGCAGGATTGCAGCTTCAGACTGATAGACAAATGGTTAAGGAAAACCTAATCACTTTGAATGAGCTCAAATCTCCAAGGTCCGATAAACTGCATCCTAGAGTATTGAACTGGCTGAAGAACTCTCAAAACCACTGTCTATTATCATTGCAAAATCGTGGAGAACGAGTGAACTGCCGGATGACTGGAGGGGGGCTAATGTTGTCCCTACCTTCAGAAAGGAGGAACCTGGGAACTACAGACCAGTCAGCCTGACATTGATCTCTGGGGAAATTCTGTAGCAGATTATAAAGCAGTCAATCTGTAAGCATCTTGAAAACAATGCATTGATTACTAGAAGCCAAAAACAAATCCTGCCAATCTAATCTTATTTCACTGTTTGATCGGGTATCCTCTCTGGTAGACTGTGGGAATGCTGTGGACACAATACATCTCAACTTCAGCAAAGCTTTTGACAAAGTGCCCCATGATATTTTGATTAGCAAGCTATCTAAATGTGGGCTGGATGAACAACTATCAGGTGGATCCACAGTTGGCTACAGAATTGTACTCAAAGTGTGTTTATCAATGGTTCCTTCTCAAACTGGGGGGAGGTAACGAGTGGAGTACCACAGGGCTCAGTCCTGGGCTCAGTGTTCTTCAACATTTTTATTAATGACTTGGATGAGGAGGTGCAGGGAATGCTTATCAAATATGCAGATACAGAATTGGGAGGGATAGCTAGTAACTTGGAGGACAAACAAAATTCAAAGGGATTTTGATAGGCTGGAGCTTTGGGCTGAAAACAACAGGATGAAATTTAACAAGGTTAAGAGTGAACTTCTATATCTAGGAAAAAGAAACCAAATGCACAGTTATAAGATGCAATACTATGTGCAAGAAGAATCTTGGGATTGTTGTTGATCACAAGCTGAGTATGAGCCAAGAGTGTGATGTGGCTGCAAAAAAGGCAAATGCTATTTTAGACTGCATTAACAGAAGTATAGTTTCCAAACTGCGTGAAGTATTGGTTCCCCTCTATTCTGCACTGGTTAGGGCTCATCGTGAGTGCTGCATCCAGTTCTGGATACCACACTTTAAGAAGGATTCAGACAAACTGGAACAAGTTCAGAGGAGCGCAATTAGGATGATCAGGGGACTGGAAACAAAGCCCTATGAGGAGAGACTAAAAGAACTGGGCATGTTTAGCCTTGAGAAGAGAAGGCAGAGGGGAGATATGATAGCACTATTCAAGTACTTGAAAGGCTGTCACACAGAGGAGGGCCAGGATCTCTTCTTGATTGTCTCAAACTGCAGGACATGGAATAATGGGCTCAAGTTACAGGAAGCCAGATTTCAACTGAACATCAGGAAAACTTTCTGTTAGAGCAGTACAATAATGGAAGCAATTACCTAGGGAGGTGATAGGCTCTCCAACGCTGGAGGCCTTCAAGAGGCAGCGGGACAGCCACCTGTCGGGTATGCTTTAATTTGGATTCCTGAATTGAGCAGGGGGTCAGACTCGATGGCCTTATAAGGTGCCTTCCAACGCTACAATTATATGATTCTACTCCTATACTATTCACATACACTTCAAGGAATCCTTAATATGGGGATAGCCAACATGGTGCCCTCCAGATGTTTTGGACTACAATACCCATCAGCCCCGACCATATATATATATATATGGCTAAACAGCACAGGGATTAAGCCATTACTCTGCTTTGATGGTCAAGTCCCATCCTCTCTTCTACTCCCCTCTAAATGTGAGAAGCAAAGGAGTGAGAAAATAAGTCCCTGAAAACGAAGTGCAATGTAGGCACTATGAAAGGAAGTTATGTACAATCTGAAATCCAACTGGATATTTTTTTTTTGGCCCAAGTCCCTTTCAGCAAAAGTACTCACAATAATTTCATTGTGATGCTATCAGGGCCACATCACATTAAAATGTTCCTGAGATGCCCAAAAGGCAAAAAGTAAAAGAAAGGATGGATTAGAGAGCAAATAATTAGTCAGTACTAGTTAAGGGAAGGTAGGATACAGGTTTATGGGGAGAAAGAGTAGTTCTCATATGTTATCAAGTCTCTCCTCCTAGTCTCCTGAAACCCATCCCAATGCCTTTACTTTAAAAGCCAATGCATTTGCCCTTTAAGACTTAAAAAGTAACGTTTCCAATCTCTGGATTCACGTGGTGGTGATGAAATGCCTTGTGCTACCATTTTACTACAGTAAATTTGTTATTACTAGTTAATATACATTTGAAGGAGTCGGAATCGGAGTCGGACAGTAGAAAAATAGAGGAGTCGGAGTCGAAGGTCTGGCGTACCGACTCCACAGCCCTGGTCACAACAGCAATAATGATGCATTTTCCATGGTAATGCCCTGGCCTTCTCTCCCCCCCCTCCCCGAATTTGGCCATGCACACCACTAACAGTCAGATGCCAGGTGTAAATCTGGGTGTTTGTTTAAGCCTTTGGCCATTAGCGCTACCATTATCAGATGATGTTTTATTATATTTAAACTTTGGTATGTGAGACTGTTTTGTTGATTTTATTGGGACCTGTCCAGAGATCCTAGGATGCAGGGCAGCATACAAATAACCTATATAACATAAATTATTGGTTGTGATAATGTTGTGACCCATCCAGAGATTATATCATATAGGGTGGGATACAAATAGACTAAAATAAAAAATTTAAAAATCCTAGCAGTGACAAGATACACCAAAAATAATGTATGCAAAAATATTATGAAAACAGACAGTAAGCAAATGTAACAATTTAAATAATATCTGTAGTAATATCAAGGAACTGCAGGGCTGGAGTGGGAGCACAGAAGAGAACTGGGCTTGGAAGGGTCTGCTGGGCAGTTTAGAGTCCAGTAGGGCCCCACTCATATGGCGAGTTACGTTTCAGACTCCCGCCGAAAAGCGGAACTCCGTCGATAAAATGGCACCCGAAAAATGCTGTAAAAGCGGAACAAGCGCCGTATGAGTGGGGCCTTACTCTAAATACTCTAATTGAAAGCTGCCGTATTAGCAGGCCACCAAAAGAGGGGCCCTACTGTATACGGAAAACTCAAGACCCCTGAAAGCAAAAGACTGTAACTCACAGTTGTGATTTAGAGGCAGAGACCACAGGGCTGCAATTGTGATACAGCCCTTGTCCTCAAAAACAATTCAGTTAAAGTACTAACAAACTTTGACACTAGCTCTCACAAAGAGGGATCAGAGTGAATGAGCAAAAGGTATGTACTGTTGAACAGTTTGAGAGTGTACTCCCAATGTAAAGTTGCATCCACCCCATCCCAGAGTACCTCTGTCCATTACAGAAGGGGTGACCATTTTCTATGACAGGCAATGAACAGAGTACAAATAGTGAGGGCTTGCAAAGAATTAAAGAGGAAACTCTGCAGGATACTCCTAGTGGCTTTCCTAACCTGGTGTTCTGCATCGTGTAAAATGTACTCCTGCACACAAATAATACCATGTGTAATCCCACCAAGGGAACAGAAGAGTAGAAAAAAGGGGAGGCCAAGAGAGAGGGGAAACCAGAACTGAAAGTATGGCTTTGACAAGATTACAGACTACAAACACAAAACACAAACTAGTAACACAAAAGAGATGACATCTGGTGGGACAGAAAACATAATGAGTACAGGCAAGTATCACGGAATTGCAGGGATGCTGTCAGGAAGGCTAAAGCTGAGAATGAGCTGAGGCTAGCGAGGGATGCTACAAGCAACAAAAAAGCTTTCTTCAGGTATGTCCATAGTGAAAGACAGGGAAAACAAATGGTGGCACAGCTACTCAACGAGGATGGCAAAATGATAACAGATGACAAAGAAAAGGCAGAAGTGCTCAATTCCTACTTTGGCTCAGTCTTCTCCCAAAAAAGGGTTTATGACCTTCCCGGGAAACATGAAGTAGAAGGGGCAGGATTGGAGCTAGAGATTGATAGACAAATGATCAAGGAATACCTAATCACTTTGAATGAGTTCAAATCGGCAGGGCCTGATAAACTGCATCCCACAGTATTGAAGGAACTGGCTGAAGAACTCTCAGAACTACTGTCTATTATCTTTGTGAAATCACAGAGGACTGGGGAAGTGCCGGATGACTGGAGGAGAGCTAATGTTGTTCCTATCTTCAAAAAGGGCAAGAAGGAGGAACCGGGGAACTACAGACCAGTCAGCCTAACATCAATCCTTGGAAAAATTCTGGAGCAGATTATAAACCAGTCAATCTGCAAGCACCTTGAAAGCAATGCAGTGATTACTGGGAGCCAACATGGATTTATGAAGAACATATCCTGCCAAACTAATTCTATCTCATCTTTTGACCAGGTAACCCCCCTTGTAGACTGTGGGAATGCTGTGGACATAACATACCTCGACTTCCGCAAAGCTTTTGACAAAGTGCCCCAAGATATTCTGATTAGCAAGCTAGCTAAATGTGGGCTGGATGGAACAACTATTAGGTGGATCCACAGTTGGCTCCAGAATCGTACTCAAAGAGTGCTTATCAATGGTTCCTTCTCAAACTGGGTAGAAGTAATGAGTGGGGTACCACAGGGCTCGGTCCTGGGCTCAGTGCTCTTCAACATTTTTATTAACGACTTGGATGAGGTACAGAGCATGCTTATCAAATTTGCAGATGATACAAAATTGGGGGGCATAGCTAATACCATGGAAGACAGAAACAAAATTCAAAGGGACCTTGATAGGCTGGAGCATTGGGCTGAAAACAACAGAATGAAATTCAACAGGGATAAGTGCAAAGTTCTGCACTTAGGAAAAAGAAACCAAATGCACAGTTATAAGATGGGGGATACTTGGCTCAGCAATACGACATGTGAGAAGGATCTTGGAATTGTCGTTGATCACAAGCTGAATATGAGCCAACAGTGCGATGTGACTGCAAAAAAGGCAAATGCTATATTAGGCTGCATTAACAGAAGTATAATTTCCAAGTTGCGTGAAGTATTCGTTTCCCTCTATTCAGCACTGGTTAGGCCTCATCTTGAATACTGCATCCAGTTCTGGTCACCGCACTTCAAGAAGGATGCAGACAAACTGGAACAGGTTCAGCGGAGTGCAACAAGGATGATCAGGGGACTGGAAACAAAGCCCTATGAGGAGAGACTGAAAGAACTGGGCATGTTTAGCCTGAAGAAGAGAAGACTGAGGGGAGATATGATAGCACTCTTCACGTACATGAAAGGTTGTCACATAGAGGAGGGCTGGGATCTCTTCTCTATTGTCCCAGAGTGCAGGACATGGAATAATGGGCTCAAGTTGCAGGAAGCCAGATTTCGACTGGACATCAGGAAAAACTTCCCAACTGTTAGAGCCATACGACAATGGAATCAATTACCTAGAGAGGTAGTGGGCTCTCAGACACTGGAGGCATTCAAGAGGCAGCTGGACAGCCATCTGTCGGGAATGCTTTGATTTGGATTCCTGCATTGCGCAGGGGGTTGGACTTGATGGCCTTATAGGCCCCTTCCAACTCTACTATTCTATGATTCTATGGGCTCTGAGGCTTCCTCGAAGCCTGCTGTCCTTAGCACAGTGAGGATCTGATCACACTATAGACCAATATGGGGTAGGCGGACAATGAAAGTAGTGGTTTTACAATACTGACTTTGTGGAGTCCATTTAACACAGCAGGTGGGATGAGGACAGTGGCTTACTCGGGCTAGGCCTAAAATGCTTGGAAGCATTTTAATGTGGCTCTTGCCAACTCCCAGCACTACCACCTACCAATCCCTCCTTCTTTAGAAACCTAAAAATAAGCATTGGGAGGCTAAACTTACTAAAAGATGCAACTGTAGCACAAAGGAGTAAGACATCTTTTAAGCCTGATTGTTTCCTGCAATTCTGCACATGTGGGGTTCTGATAGCATTTTGGTATGTAGCTCAGGGAGGATAGGTCTATGAATTGCTATTAGTTATAATAACAACTATTTGGAACCTTCACGTTCAGATTTAGGGTTATGTCCAGTGTAGTTCTACATGAACACTCCGTCAATGCAAGAATTTCCTGCTTGTTAACGAGCATTCTACCCCTCCCCTCCCCTCCCTCCAGGTGCCCAACAAATCTGTTCTAGCAGTTCCCCCAACCCACTGGAACAGATCTGGGGACAGTGCAGGGGGAAAGTCCTGTTGCGCAAGTGGAAATCCTTACACTGACAGAACATGTTAGTTGAATAACACCCACAGGATACCTCTGAATACCTGATGCAGATGATAGTCAACAGGGGAGCACCATTGCTTCCTTGCCTTACTCGAGGGCGTTTCTTGAAGCATCTTGCTACTCACTGCTAGAAATGGGATGTTGGACTGGAGTTTTGGTCTAAACATAGCAGTATGCACTTAAAATCTTGAGAATCTGTGGGTTTCTTTTTTAAAGCACGAAGTTAGTTCTCGGGGTCCTGGAGAGGCATTTGAAAATGTCATTTGCACCTTGCATGGCTACCTCTTTCTACACGTCAAAGCCCTGTTTTCCTAGCCACTTATTCAGGGATCCCATGGGTTCAAACAACCCTGACCCTCACATTTCAAGCAGTACAATATTAAATTTCACTGCTCAAAAAAGATAAGCAGCCCCCTGATTACATTGCTACTCAGATGAGTAGTGTTAGCAGCTCAGTGGAAAAAAATGCAATTAAAATCTAGCAATTTGTAATCCCTAAATGCTCATACATAAAACTGAGAGCTCAGAGGGAAGTGAGGATCAGACCCCTTGTGGTTGGATGGGAAGGAATAAGCTGAAGCTGAACCCTGACAAAACCGAGGTACTGTTCGTGGGAGACAAGGGAAGGTTAGGGGATTTGGACCTGATGCTCAATGGGGTACAATTGCCCCTGAGAGACCAGGTCCACAGCCTGGGGGTCATTCTTGACTCCCAACTGTCCATGGAAGCTCAGGTTTCGGCTGTGAGCCAGGCAGCACTGTATCAACTCCATCTGATACGGAGGCTGCGCCCCTGCCTTCCAAATCATCTGCTCCCATCGGTGGTACATGCCCTGGTCTCCTCTCGCCTAGACTACTGTAATGCGCTCTACGTGGGGCTACCCTTGAAAACAGTCCAGAAGCTGCAACTGGTACAGAACGCGGCGGCACGCCTGATTAAAGGCAGCCACTGGTGAGATCACATCACTCCTGTGCTAAAAGAGTTGCACTGGTTACCAGTTGCTTGCCGGGCCCAATTCAAGGTGTTGGTTTTGACCTTTAAATCCCTACATGATTTTGGCCCAGTCTATCTGAAGGAGCACCTCCAGCATCATCAGCTATGCCACCCAACAAGATCAGCCTCAAAAGACCTTCTCTCCATCCCAATCAGTCAAAACAGCCAGACTGGTGAGGACTAGGGAGAGGGCTTTTCAATTGTGGCCCCCACCCTGTGGAACTCCCTCCCAAATGATCTCCGCCATGCTCCTTCTATGACAAGCTTCTGCCAGGCCTTGAAGACCTGGCTCTTCAGGCAAGCTTTTGGGGTGGGCTAGATTTTATTATCATTGTTTTCAGATTTTTAATGTCTAATGTATTTGTATGGCTATTTTGTACGTCGCCCAAAGTGGCTGGATAACCAGCCAGATGGGAGACTAATAAACTCAAATAAATAAATAAATAGTTGAGGTTACTCTACATCCTATTAGTTTCCCTACATACCCCGCACTTATTTCTCTTCTCCTGCTACAAACTGCCCCAAATTCTAACAAACCTCACCTATCAGTTAAGAATAAATCATGCTGACTGTGCAAGCTTATGGAAATTAAGCATATCTGCCTCTGCAATACCGTTTTTGTTGTTGTTTTTAGAGCATAATACACTTGAGGTCAAAATGCACAATTGTGGATATTCCAGACACAGAGTATCAATGGCTCTGCTTTTACAACAGACACCCTCAGGTTTCAACCCAATCAGAGCTGTCATCTGCAGCCTCCGGTTCTGGGCTCCCTGCTTCATTGAGCCTGTTTTGTACTTATTCAGGTTCCAATGAGCCTCAGGGCTTCCTCCTTCCTACCATACTAGATGGAATTTGGCTGGGGAACCCCACAGCTCCACTTGCCAGGCAGTGTGTGAAAAAATGGTGGGGAGGTCGATACAGAGGAGAGTGAAGATACAATTAAAAACATGACCTGTAACCAGAGTTGAACTTAATTGTGTTCTCCTAAAGTCAGGCCTCCGTTTCAGCATATTAAACCAAAGTATGTGTTTCGGCATATTATGCTTCTACTGGTCACAGGGAGGAACAAGGAGCCACTACTCAAGACACAAACTTAATAGCTTACTTGAGATTTCATCAGGTACTGCCCATGTGCTTTTAAGGACACCTTTACATCCTTAAGGGCAAAAAGCTTACCTAAAAATAAATGAAAAAAGGCAGATTCTTTGCATGATGCACTGAAAGAAATGCAGGGCAAATACATAGCTATCCCCATGAAGTCACAGGGGGCCATTTTGCCTCAGACTGTATTAGCACAATTCAGACGGTCCAAGAAGTGAGCACAGACTGTTAGCTCACAAGAGTGTGCTAAAAAGGCAAACTTGTATAGTGGAGAGTAGCTATCTAAGCTGAATTATGGCTTAATATGAACAAGGAAGTGTATTGGTGTCTAGTGAGAAAATTGGTGCCACTTCACTCCTCTCCTGCTGATGGGCTACTAAGAGCTACGTTTGGCTTAGCGTTACATCAAAACACAGGCATATGGCTTATCTCCCTCAAACAAACTGCGAGAACAGTAAGTCAAGAACAATCTTGGTTTCAGCTTGTGGTTTGTTTGGAGTAAGACAAACCATGATCCCAGGTTCAGATGTAATGCTAAGCCAACCCATAGCTTAGTTCACAGTAGCAGTGCAACAGCAATAGTGGGGGAGGAGTGAAGTGGCTACCATTTTCTCAATGTACACCAGCACACTTGCTCATTCATGCTGAGTCATAGTTTAGAGTTACATGGGAGCCAGGCCATTCAGTGTTTGTCGGAGACCTTGGGACGGAAGGAGAAATAAATGGGCAGGCACTGTTTATGCAGATATGGATGTGGAAATTATGTAGAATGAACAGGATGACCTCAGGCCCTGGAGTTGAGGAAACAAAGTTCAGTAGGACAAAGTGCAAGGTGACACACTCAAGGGACTAAGGGCAAGTCTCCATCAGGGGGCAGAAGAGGAAGACAGATACAATGGGACCTTTGTCATTCATAAGGCAACCAAGACTGGCAGCAGTGGGATGGCTGCATATAGCGGCAAATCCAATTCTCAGGTGCATTAGACAAGGTATTTCTAGTAGAGATAAAGCAATATTTACTCACTGTTTATGATAGGGATTGGTTTATGCATCATCATCCAGTTTTGGTCACTTCTATTCACAAATGAACTCATTCAAATCAGACCAAGTGGAAGGAACCACAGCTAGAATGACTGCAGAAACACAGTACTACTTTCACGTGACAAGCATGACCTCTTAGCTCAGTAAACTGGATGACAGGTCATCATGTTGATGCCTGCTAGACAGCAGAGCTCCCACCCACCCTCTCATCCTATGTTGGTGCAGGGCCAGAATGGATTCGCTCACTGTGTTTGGGATCTGAACAATTTTTTCTTTTTTTGGACTGTGACTATCCAGGAAAAAAAATAGGGTCATGATGGAAAGCTTGCTTAACATCACCACGGTGTGCAACAACAGTGAACAAGGAAGACCGCTGTTGGGAGTGATTACAAAAAGGATAGAAAGATGAAACAGCAAGTGCCATGTTGTTATTTAAAAAACCTATGATATGCCCACATTTGGCATACTGCAATCAAGAGATGGACTGATTCCATAAAGGAAGCCACAGATCTGAACTTACAAGATCTGAACAGGGTGGTTTATAACAGATGCTGTTGGAGGTCACTGATTCATAGGGTTGCCATAAGTCGTAATTGAATTGAAGGCACATATTAAAATTGTCTGGTCAGTCCATATACAAGAAAGTGTTATACAGCCACCACTGCAGCCTGCGGGGCCTCCTCCTCTGCCACCACCTTCTCTGCCACCACCTCCTCTGGCGACACTGTAACAGCCTGTGCAGCTTCCTCTGGCACTGCCACTGCCTCCTCCAGTATCACTTACATTGCAGCCAGTGCAACTTCCTCCAGTATTGCTGCCGAGTAGCCCACTCACTCGCCTAGCAGTCTTTGCTGCCTCGCCCCCGGTGTCATGCCACACGACATCATGAGGGCTCACATTTTTATTAAATAGGAAGAAAATCTGGCAATGGGTATTAGCCAAGATGCCCTTAAAAAGGATAAGAAATTAATGGAGGATAGATCTATTTATAGTGAATTACCCTTGATAACTAAAAATGGAAGGATGTTCTGGGCTCAGCTTGAGCAATTCTGGCAGGCCACTGCTGGCAAGTGACACTAGATTATATGGACCTTTCCTATGGCTCAGTAAAGCAATTCTGAGCAATTCTGAGCAATTCCTTCAACTCGGAAGGCACCTGAATACCAGTCACTGGGGGGCACAAGTCTGGAGAGTGCTACTGTGTTCATGTCCTGCTTGTAGGCTTCCCAGAGGCATTTGGTCAGTCACTGTGATAACAAGATGCTGAACTAGATGGGTCTTAGGCATGACACAGCAAATGTTTCCTATGTTCTGGCATGGGTTCTGCTTACTCCAGATGAGATGAGGTTGGGCGTAGATGCGTAGCCAGTGAATGGGCAGTGATATGCAGCAATATTGGTGCACATGGATTACTCTGCCAAGGAGAAGACATCAGACTAGATCCATTCCAGCACTGTGCTTCTATAGATAATGCTAACTCAACTGTGGCAAAAACACACTGGCTTCACTGTGAATGTAGGCTGACAGAGAGTAGCAATATCCAAACACTAATGTCATAGAGATCTTAAAAGTAGGTGCTAAATGCTTTGAGGAAACAGACTGGCAACTCCTCCCAATTATGGGTGTGTATCACATACAATTTTTTGTTATAGCACATTTTTGTCTGTTTTACACAACTCTACCACCATGCATTCCCAACACATACAATTTTGTCAAACTTCAGTGGATTAAAAGCCAGCTCCTGGCCATTTATCGTAACCCCACATCTCTTAAAAATGCCGTGTCACCAGACAATTTGCAGAGTCATGTTTTCTCCAAGAGCTGCCATCTGCTGAGTCAGTAAAGCAGGGTGTGTTAACACAAACCTTCTATGCCCGAGGAATGGGGTGCTTTATCTGTAGGTGGCAGTCAGAGATGGAAAAAAGGTAAGCTGTAAATCTTATGCTGCCCCCTGCAGGGCACAGTTGAGAACCATTACCTACTTAGAAAGCAAATACTGCATGAACATTCTTTTCGAAGAGCTTGCAGTGGAAACAAGCTAGCCAAGAGTTTAAAACTCAGTAAAAGCGATACAGAAAAGATACACCTTTAAATGAGATCAAGGCCAGGAGGCAAAATCGCTGCCTTGGCTCACACAAACAGTGAAATTCTTGATTATTCCCTCATCTTTCATGCCCCATTCACAAGCCACTTTGGAAACTACTGCCTCATTCAAAAGCCATTTGCCAGGAGGCAAGAGGGCAGTGGGGTATAAGAGAGAGAAAAGGTGTGCTTCACTTCCTCTGCAAGTCTAGACCTAGGCAAAAAACCTATATAGGCAGCAGAGGAGACCCTAGAATGATCCAAGCATATTAAATAACAGAATGCAACTCAGTATGATTATATTCAGCCAGAAAACACAGATGTTTCTGAACTCCCAAAGTTGGATTTCTGGAAGGTGAAATTCTAGACCTCTTGGTCCAATTATGAGAATGCACTGCAAATTTAGCTGTTTCTGAAGAAAAAGATGCTTCATGGATTCCTCCAAGAGAGAATCCGTCATCATGGAGGACAGACGTGGAATAGCTGTGATGAGATATCACAACTCACTTAAGGTTCAGGAAGGCACTATGAGAGAAAGGTCTGCAAATATCAATAAGTTTTAATTTACACAAAAGAACATGCATAAGCTCTCCCCTCTGTGACAGGAAGATCTTGCAATTTGCTAATCACCAATCTCTCTGGGAAGACAGTCATTAAGCACTTTTCAAATGTGAATCTTTCTCATCTAGGCTCCCACTTCATGGTGAAAAGGCAATAATTGCCCTTTGGTTTCTAGGGATGTGTAGCTTGCACCTTCACAACGGTTAAGAATGCTTCAGTTTCTAGATGACTCAGGCTCCCTTTAGACACAACGTTAGCAGCAGAGAAACTTCTTTCACAGGTTCATCCACAGTGCTACAGAAAAATGTGGGAAGTGCCAATCACACAGAACCTTAATACCCCAAATTATCCTAGCTGGGCAATGTGGATACTTGATAAGGACCTGCACAGTTGCCCTGCCTATGTACAGTACAATATTTTTGTATAGGTCTAAAGTAGTAGAGGTGGTGAAGGTTTGGACAGGGCAATTGTCCCATCATCCCTAACCACTGGCCTTGTTGACTGGAGCTAATGGGAGTTGGAATCCAACAACATCTGGAAGGCCACAGGTTCTCCCCCCCCAATTCCTGCTTTAAACACTATAGTAGCATAGCAGGACAAACACATGGGACATGGGCTCCCATAGTAGTGCTGTAATATCTAAAGTTCACCCCTGTGGATGCCTACTACTAATGTTCAAGGACTGACTGCCCTTAAGATCAAATCCCCCAGGTCACATTGGTAAGAGCCTTGGGAGGAAGTGGGGAGATCACCTTTCTTCTACAACATGCAGCTTGGCTCACTTGCATGAATCACCTGGCTTTTTTTGTTGTGTGTGTACTTTGTGAGATAATCCACAGCTCAAGAGTAGAGTGCATGCTTTGACGGTAAAGGTTCCAGGTTCAGTCTCTGCCATCTCCTATTATAAAGGAAGTCAGGCAACAGGAGCTGTGAATGACTGCAGCCGGAGACTTTGAGAGCTGACTTGGTAGAGTAGGCAATGCTCGGTTATGCAAACCAAACCACTGGCGTGACAGTAGAGTAGATGGGTTGGGGGCAGGTGCTGCGGGTGTATGGTTCTGCCTTGCAGCACAGAACTGGATTAACGGCCATTTGATTCCTTCTGACACGACGATTATAAAACAAAAACAAATATTAACTGCATGAAGATGCAGCTGGTGTGGAATGCAACAGCCAACATGTCTCAAGCACACGTTACATCAGCATCTGTTAAGTCTGAATTTTCCAGGCGAGAGTGGCCCTCCAGATGCTGTTGGACTTCAACTCCCATCATCGCTGGCCAAGCTGGCTGGAGCAACATGTGGAAGGATACATGTTCCCCACCACTGTTCTAGGAAGAATTTAAAAGAGGTTGGTTTTGACTAATACCACCACAAAGAGTTTGAGATAGACTGGAAAGCACCTTCATACATAAGAAAATTTGGAGGGTGGCATAGAAAAAACCATTCTCAGAAGATGCTCCCAAGCTTTGCAACCTATAAATGCAGTCTTCTCCAACATGGTGACCTCCAGATGCTTTGGACTCAAGTCCCATCAGCCCACTCAGCACAGCAAATGATGGAAGTTGTAGTTGTAGTCTAAAATGTCTGGAGGGCACCATGTTAGTAAAAGCTGCTATAAATGGTTATCAAAGTTTCAGCCTGTTTGTTTTAGGAGCAATGTTTTTAACTGGTGGGAAGAGGCAGAGAGATACAGTGAAAAATAAACAATTAATGCATGTGTGATATATCTTAATGGGTATTTTAAAAGAGTTAAAAAATCTATTATTCAGGCAATACCTTTATTAGGCCAACCATAATATCACAAAACAGCGAGCTAGCTTTTTGAGTTTTCCAGAACTTTTCAGCTGTCTAGATGATAAAGGGGGGAGGGGGAGGTTGGCTGCTGGTAAACTTTTTTTCTCCCTCCCCCTTGGTTTGCTTACCATCAAGACAGCTGAAGAGTTCTGGAACTCAAATTGGGACTTCATCGGCATTGATGGATGACCTGTATAGGGAGAAGGATGGGGGAGTGCAACTCTGTTACTATTACACGATCTCCCAGCAGCTTTTGATATCACTGACCATGGTATCCTTCTGGATCAACTGTATGGGATAGGAATCAGAGGCACTGTACTACTGTGGCTCCATTCCTACCTGCGTGGTCAAGGCCAAACAGTAGCATTGGGGAAGTGTTCTTCAACTCCCTTGCAACTGTGCTCTGGGGTTCAGCAGGGCACTATTTTTGTCTCCAATGCTATTTAACATTTATACGAGTGTTTTGGAGCATGGTGCCATCAGTACACCGATAGCACACTCTGTTTCTCCATAACAGCTGAATCAGGAGAGGCTGTGCCAGCTCTGAAACAGTGTTAATGCAGTGGTGAACTGGATGAGGGCCAAGAAACAGAGTTTGAATCCTGGGAAGACAGAGACTGTGTGGGTAGGTGGTTCCTATGCCCAGAAGATAGGCCAGTGGCCTGTTCTAGATGGGGCTGCACTTCCTCTGAAGCAGCAGGTATGTAACTAGGGGTTACTCCTGGATACACCTTTGTCATTAAGAGGCTCAACTGATCTCAGTGGCTAGGAGTGCCTTTTATCAGTTTCATCTGGTACGCCAGCTACAGTCGTATGCTGATCAGGATCACTTGGCCACTGTAGAGCATGCACTGGTAACCTCTAGACTGGATTGCTGCAATGTCTGGAAGCACCTGAGGGTGCAAAATGCAGCAACTAGTTTGCTCATGGTGGCAGACAGCCAAAAGCATGTGCACCCCTGCTAAAACATCTGCCCTGGCTGCCCATAACCTACTGGAGCAAGTTCAAGGCTCTTGTATTGATATGCAAAGTCCTGATCAACTTGGGCCCAGGATACCTTAAGGACCTCCTGAGCCATGACATCCCAGCCTGATCACTGAGATCATCCAGAGGAAAGCTGTTAGTTGCCCTTATGTTACAGAGGCCCAACTGGCCTCAACCAGAAGTCGGGTATTTAGTAACACTGGTCCCATGCTATGGAACACTCTTCAAGCAAAAATTAAGCAGGCACCCTCACTTTTGACTTTCAGGCATCTCTTGAAGACTTTTTTGTGCCAACAGGCCTATGCAGCTGTTTAAAATGTTTTTTTGAGTAGCCAGCCATTTTAATGATTGTTCTGTATTGCTTTTAAATGTTGTTGTACTCCACCCTGACATTTTGCAAGAGGGCAGTATATAAATACTTTTATAAATACAAAGCTTATTCATTTTCGATTCACCTAATAAAGGTATTGCCCCAATATGGATTTTGGATTTTTTCCAAATGGGCCAAGACAGCTATCTTTACTTTTTGTTTAAAATACTTATTTTGTTTAAAATAGCAAAGGAGGATAGGGTGGAACAGAAATGTTCAGTTGCAAGAACATTTCTTCTCCCCACCCCCACTAAACACAGCTCCAACTACCTCAAAGTAAAAGCCTTGCTATATGCTTCTGAAAGATCCTCACCGCTGGGTCTACAGCTAGTCTCCTAGGTCAGGAGGATCCACAAGTGGGGAACAGACACAGAGGATGCCTCTCCTCCAACAACCCTAGCTGGAAAACTTGGCGCAAAGATAGAAAAGGGCATTTGTGATTAATCTTAGAGACTGCAATGGGTCAAGAAAGTGGCTAAGCTGGAGCCATTTACTGATGGGGAACAGAGGTTGATAGATAGTAAACTCAGCCAAATTCATGTCATGTACATAATCAAGATGAAATCAGAATCCAAATTCACCGTTCTATCAACTCAATCAGTGTCTCGTCCTAGACAACCTTTGATCAAAAGATGTCCTACTCTTAGTTCAACTGTATTGTGATTATGCTGATATGTATTAAGGACCAGTCTTTTTTATTATGTCCCATAACCTGCAAACACATTGATGATGCTATCTATATTTTAAAAAACATGAGGGGCAGTACTCTGATTATTTGACATATTTCTCTTTCCTATTTGTGACAAGCCCCAACCTCTTCTAGGTATAGATGAGGTTTTACTAAGAAAACTCAGATCATAAGTAGCAAAGTGGTCAGCGCACTCACCACCGCTATCTAAGAGGAAACGTCTTTTTCAGCCTACTTCTTGTAAGGGAGACTGGATCAGCACCCTTTCTAGAAAATGCATTACAGCTGTGGGGAAGGGGCTGAAGTATTTCCACTTTACCAGAGGGTAGTGCCCAGAACTGGAAATTTCAGATTTCTACAAAATTCAGAGTTGTGCTATGAGTTCCAAGAGAGCTGCTCCAGAAACCATTTCAGAATAATCTTAGAAACAGGATTTTTTTTTTTTGGAGATCCCCTTTTTTTTGTAAGAATGTACCATCTAGGTATATGGCAATTTACACAGGCAAAACAACACATTCCTGCCTGGCTGAGTTTATCATTTGACATTTCAAGTGGCAGGGAGGGTAAAGAAAGAAACAAAGGCGGCAGGCGAAGAATGTAGCTGCATGTACTTAGGGTTAGTTTCTGAAGGGGGAGAGAATTAAAAATTTAAGCCAACAGCTCTACAGAAAAGATGGTTCTCACAGAGGGATATGCAAGAAGGGGCATCACAAGTATTTTGGGAAGGTGTTCCAGGCATCAGGGGCAGCAAGAGAACACAAGTGGCTTTGTTGAAGGGAGCAAGAAACCTCTAGGAAATTGAGGGAGATAGGAATAATAGGACTGAAGGGCATGGGCAGGAGCCTAGTGTCCAAGGAGAGTGGCAAATGATTTTGGTGGCAGAAATCTGGGTAGAGGTGAGAAGAATAAGCTAGAAGACCAGAGAGAATGAAGTTGCAAGACCCAATAAGGAAGGTGACCAGAGAAGGTACTAGAGTTTTAGGAAAGAGGATGGGGATTGAGATGTAGGGTGTAATTTTCACAATGCTGCCCAGGCAAATGTGATATGGCTGGATGACTGAATGAATATGGGGTAAGCTAATGCATCTTGCCTAACATTCTCTCAAGCGACAGTGCACGATCAATAAGAGAATCGCTTGGGAAGAAAGATGAGAAGCTCAGTTTTGAGCATATTGAGTTTGTGAGAGATATAGAACAAAGCAGAAATATCAGACACACAGGACTGGAAGGAAGGGGAAAGCTCTTGAGGTGGAGAGGTAGACCGAGATGTCATGTTTTAAATCAACCTTCCTCAACCTGGACCTCTAAATGTTGTGGTCAGGAATAATGGGAGTTGTAATCCCAAACATCTGGAGGGCACCAGGTTAGGAAAGGCCACTTTAAAATGGTACTTTTGAAAAACACTTTATTTCAACTTGTTTATCTATAAAAAACATTTTCTGCTGGTGAAGAGCGACCTTTAACTCAAAATGTATTGGAACCATTGTTTCTCTAATTAATTCAGTCTTAGACCTTACATCAGTCTCTCCGTGGCGCAGAGTGGTAAGTGGTGGTAATGCAGCTGAAGCTCTGCTCACGGCCAGAGTTCGATTCCAACGGAAGGAGGAAGTTGAATCTCTGGTAAAAGGGGTCGAGGTCCACTCAGCCTTCCATCCATCCGTGGTCGGTAAAATGAGTACCCGGCATATGCTGGGGGGTAAAGAAAGGCCGGGGACGGAACTGGCAATCCCACTCCATATATACGGTCTGCCTAGTAAATGTCGCAAGACGTCACCCTAAGAATCGGAAACGACTCGTACTGTAAGTGCGGGGACACCTTTACCTTTACCTTTTAGACCTTACATCAGGTTGTATCCAACCAAGTCATACTTGAGAGTAGACCCACTGAACCAAGACCATTAATTTCAATGGGTTGAATCCAACGCTGTTCATGCACGAGTGGAACAGACTTCCACTCGTGCAAAGGGACTCCAAAGTCCTCTCCCTTCAGTCCTCCACCCCCACCTCAACATCTGCTCCAGAAGGTGGGAAACTCTCCAGAACAGATTTTGGAGGTGTACTGGGGAAGCAGAGGACAGTGAAATCCCATTGCGCAAGTGAACTTCTTCATTGGATCTACTCTGACTGTGACTTAGGTGGCCACAACCCTAGTTTTTATTTTCACTAAGGGGAACACAACCTATTGTGCTATTCATATACTCTTAAGCAAAGCCACTTTCTCCTCCTTGCCCAGTATTCATAAACTAGTACACAAAGTAGCATAAAGATGATAATGACACAATTAACTCTGCCCTACCACTCTAAATGTTGAGAGTTTTGGGACATGCAAGTTCTAAAAAAATTTTTATTCTTTACAAAACTCAGGAGCCACCATCACTTTCTAGAAATCAGACTGGAAGGTGGCATGGGGATTTGAACATGCTAGAGAGAGGAGCAGTCCTGTTCCCATTGATGCATTTTGGTGTCCAAGTTCCACTACCTTTCTCTAGCTAGTAGGCCACTTCTACCTCCGTCTGAGAAGATTGTAAACTGCAATGAAAGAGGAATGAACTAGGGGAAAAGGAGAGTAAAGGGTGTCAGCAACCAGGCCCAACAAATGGTGGCATCCTTGGGAGGTGGAGGCTACTTCCCACCTTCAGCAACCAAGGTGCCAGTCAGACCCCATGCCTATTGGGCACTGGGATTTGTCTTCCCACTGCAGGTATCCCAGTACTAGTCATCAAGTAGTAAACACTATGGTAAAGTCAATGATCAAATCTAAATAATGGAATCTAGTGTCAGGTGTTAAACACTATACCAAGTATTCTGCAAATATGCAATCTTAACATTTGCAGGACTTTGAGCAGAATTGAGGGTGGGGAATTGTTTCAGCTCTAGTGCCGCCTGCTGTCCAATCTCTAAAAGGAAGACCCGTCAGCAGGCAGGACTTACCCACAGCCCGGAACAAGCAGGCCCCATCTTCCTTCATCTGTTTTATGATGAACCCTTTCTTCTCTCTCAGCGCCTTCTCGAACCTGTGTTCCTGCTGGTGACAGGAGGGGCAGATGTCAGCAAGTTAGACAGCATCCCCATCTCCCAAGCTAGAGAGTGTGACATATTCTACTCTTTCTCTAGTACCACATGCGCAACAATCCAAAAATGGGGTACCAGCCTGAAAATCCACAACTGGAATAAGGAAGGGATTTCCCCATGCATGGTTCCACTGCCCCCTAGCGGCTGATCCACACAAAGAAATGACCATAATTATAGCTCCTGGGCTTATCAATGGAGACACCAAGTGATCTCAACATTGAACCAACTGAGGTAGTTTTAATATGGGATTATAATGGCCTTCCATGGCCACAACAGCAATAGGAAAGGGTTCATCAGCTTCTGAGGGGTCATATAGTACAAAGCAAGTATTCAGCTCTCATGATTAGAAATAGACATTTGGTAATGGGTCCATAATATGTGCAAATGCCCAGTGCTCGAAGAGTAGCACTTCCATACCATGCTTGGCTACATAAATGCCCCTTCTACATTTTCCTACGCAGACATCCCACACACCTATTCTCCAGTCTCAGTGCTCTTTACCAAAAGTGCATCAACTCCAACAATAATGAAAAGGCATTATTTTATCTCGTGCCAGTTTTGTTATTGTTTGCTTTGAAAACTTACAAAAAATCAATTTTAAAAATCCCAATGAGGACTAGAAAGGTCCTCTTTATGTAACATTTGTGCAAGGTGCACAAATAAAATTTGAAAGTTTTGAAATTGTTTTTGAGGAAGGAACCTGTGCTGGGCTGTAATAAATCTTAATGAAATGGAAATGGACTGCCTTCAAGTTGATCCCATAATAGCCAGCACTTTTTCTTTTGAGAACTAGATTCTCCTGTTTCCATTCTATTAGGTCAGATGAAACTGTATGAACAGCATGCAAGCAGCTGCATTTAGCCAGGAGGTAATTTCTACTTCAAACACACTAGGCAACAACAACTTAAGTCAATGGGCTTGCTCCACTGAATCTTAGAACACTTAATTTTGACCTCCTTCATCAGCTCAGGATTTGTCAGAACTTCCAAAGAAAAGCACACAGAACTCCTCGCCCTTGCGTTTATAGTTTAAATTACTGTGCTGCCATCTTCTGGCAACAGAGAAGACAGACAAGTTCATGGGTTGCCAGGTTTTCCTCCCAAAGTTCCCTTTTTTAGCAATACCTATCCTTCCCTGCCCCCATTTTTACAATTTCTACACTCAAACTGAACAACTAACTGGGGTAAAGAGAACCATCCATTTGTATACTTGGCGCTATGGAAAAGGACTAGAAGTATGTGCCGGATGATGTTTCACTTCCTGGCACTAGAAGCCCGGTTTGTATCCTTCCAAACTTTTTGTGGTCAATATATTTGGTCCTTAGGATCACTTGACAACATCCAACAGGCCAAATTGTAAGGAAGCAAAACGGCCAACATAGCTCCCTATGAACTTCACAGACAGGACTATTGTAAGAATTTACCAAGGTAAACGTAAAGCAGGCAACTATTTTCATCCCCATATAACAATGGAGGACTGAGGCTAGGAGTGTTTTGCCTAAGGCCACTTAGTGGCTTTATGGGAAAGGCTAGATTTGAAGGGAAAGCTTCCAAACTCACAGCTAAGGCTGCAATCCAATATACACTTACCTGGGAGAAAGTCCCATTGAACCCAATGGAGCTTACTTCTGAGTAGACATGTACTGGATTGCAGCCTTATTCTATTAACGCCTACACTAGCAGCCCAGGTCACACCACCACCATTCTCTCTCCTTCTCTCTCTCCTTCTCTCCCCCTCCCTCCCCCCTCTCCCCTCCCCCCTCTCCCTCCCCCTCTCCCTCTCCCCCTCCCCCCCTCTCCTTCTCTCTCCCCCTCTCCCCCTCTCCCCCCCTCTCCCCCTCTCTCCCCCTCTCCTTCTCTCTCCCCCTCTCCTTCTCTCTCCCCCTCTCCTTCTCTCTCCCCCTCTCCTTCTCTCTCCCCCTCTCCTTCTCTCTCCCCCTCTCCTTCTCTCTCCCCCTCTCATTCACACACACACACACACACACACACACACACACACACACACAACTATGCAAATGATAATGAGCTGAGTTATTGCCTGTTTTATAAAACATATCTCAGGGCAAAATTGTCCTGTAGAAATAGGCAGACATGTTCAGAATGCTCCCATACCAGTAATACATCCTTTGTATCTTTGTACATGTTTTGGCTCATTTTTCACAACTACCACTCTTGAAATTTTCACAATGACACTTCATATCACATGTTACTGCCTTGAAAACTACAGTGCTGTGAAAAAGTATTTGCCCCCTGTCTGATTTTCTGCATGGTTGAATATTTTTGGCACTGAATGTTATCAGATCGTGGACCAGAACCTAATATTAGAGAAAAGGGAACACAACATTTTGATACTCATTTCATTTATTTATTAAAGAAAGTTAAGCAACACCCAATGCCCCCATGTGAAAAAGTAACTGCCCCCTAGTTAACTCAACCCAATGGAAGGGATGATTAGGGCCAGAAGTTTGAATACCTTGGTAAACAATCAGATGTGATTTGGGCCAGCCCTACCCAACATAAATCTGACTAACTTTGGCCCTTGCCATCAGACTGAAGTTGCCAGCACACAGGTTCCAAAGCCACATCATGCCACAATCCAAAGAAATTCCTGAACACCCCCCGGAAAACAGTTGTTGATGCATATCACTCTGGGAAGGATTGCAAAGCCATTTCTAAGGCTCTGGGGCTCCACCGAACCACAGAGCCATACTGACCAAATGGAGAAAGTTTGGGACAGTAGTGAATCTTCCCAGAAGTGGCCGTCCTGCCAAAATCCCTCCAAGAGCAAAGCATAAAATCATCCAGGAAGTCATGAAGAACACTAGAACAACATCCAGGGATTTGCAGGCTTCTCTCACCTCAGCTAAGGTCAGTGTTCATGACTCCACCATCAGAAAGACACTGTGCAAACATAGGATTCATGGCAGAATAGCAAGGCAGAAACAACTGCTCACTAAGAACATGAATGCTCATCTAGAGAGTTTGCCAAAAAGCACCTGGATGATCCTCAAGAGTTGTGGAACAATGTTCTATGGGCAGATGAGTCAAAGATGGGACTTTCTGGGAGACATGGGCCCCGTTATGTTTGGCGAAAACCAAACACTACATTCCACATGAAAAACCTCATACCAACAGTCAAGCATGGTGATGGCAGTGTCATGGTCTGGGAATGCTTTGCTGCATCAGGACCTGGATGACTTGCCATCATTGAAGGAACCATGAATTCTGCTTTGTATCAGAGAATTCTACAGGAAAATGTCAGGCCATCCGTCTGTCAGCTGAAGCTGAAGCACAGCTAGGTCATGCAGCAAGACAATGATCTGAAGCACACAAGTAAGTCTACATCAGAATGGTTGAAGCACAAGAAATTAAAAGTTTTGGAATGGCCTAGTCAAAGTCCAGACTTAAATCACATTGAGATGATGTGGAAGGACCTGAAAGGAGCAGTTCATGGTAGAAAACCCACAAATGTCACTGAGTTAAAGCTATTCTGCATGGAGGAGTGGGCCAAAATTCCACCACAGAGCTGCGAGAGACTGATCAAAAACTACATGAAGCGTTTGGTTGCAGTCATTAATGCTAAAGGTGGCATAAGCAGGTTTTGAGTCTAAGGGGGCAATTACTTTTTCACACGGGGCATTGAGTGTTGCTTAACTTTGTTTAATAAATAAATACAGTAGGGCCCCACTCATATGGCGGGTTACGTTCCAGACCCCCGCCTAAAAGCAGAACTCCATCAATAAAATGGCGCCTCACGCCCAAAAAACACCGAATAAGTGGAACAAGCGCTGTATGAGTGGGGCCTTACTCTAACTGAAAGCCGCTGTATTAGCAGAACGCTGAAAAGTGGGCTGCCGAAAAGTGGGGCCCTACTGTATCAAAATTTTGTGTTGTTTGTTCACTCAGGTTCCCTTTTCTCTAATATTAGGTTTTGGTTCAACATCTGGTATCATTCAGTGGCAAAAATATGCAACCACACAGAAAATAAGATGGGGGCAAATACTTTTTCACGCCACTGTATGTTGAAACATAAGCAGAACATTGTAATGTTATTTATATAAATAAATAAATAAATAAATGCACGCACAAATTACCCTGGGATCATATATAATTTAAAATTGAACAGATACATAGACCTTAGAGTTTTTACAAATTGGAGTCGGCATTTCACAACAGCTATACAGAGAAATGTTGCTGCTTTCAGACAGGGTACTGAAAGATGCAGTTCAACAGGTTGCACACAGCATGCTGATTTTGTTTTGTTACTCCAGCCCCTGAAAAATGCCAAATTTAGTGACCTAAACTAGAACATGCTTTTCAAAAGGAAAAGGAAAATAAACCTCATTCATGAACAGAATTTCTCTTTCCTCACAACTATGAGGGCAAAAGGTTTCCCCTCCCAAAGTTCAGGTTCTTTGTATTGTATTAAAGAAGATATTCTGAACTTGGTGGTATGGACCACAGTGCTATTCCCACCCCCTGTCTAGGACACTGTTGGCCTTGGAAAAACTTTTGCAGACAACTGCTAGTGTACATGGATAACTTAATGCTGATATTCTTGCTATTTTGCAGACAGGCAGACTAGTACATATCCTGGAGAATAGAAAGGCATTCTACTACTAAAACGTAGTAGCAGAGGGTGCTGGTTGCTGTGCAAAAGTGACAAGATCCCAGTCTGGAGTGGTTATAATCCATGGACAAAGCAGGAACACAATGATCCTGATATGATCCACTTTATTTGTTTGAAACCTACTTAGGAGGTCTGGCAACATAAGGATATGCAGAAAGCGTGGTAGTGGTGACTTACAGTGCATTTCAATCATCTCAAGTATGGGAGCCGTAAGCCCTTGCTGCAATACGCAGAAATAGATACAGACCCATTTTTTGACAATGGATTGCTCCAAGAGAGAAGACATTTACTCCATACTGGTGTGTTGCTACTGGCTCCTGCCAGTACAGGGACTATTTTAGACCTCTCCATTCTGACTTTCACAATAGCATCTGCTCATTCACACCACACAGAGTGCATTTCTATTCTTTCCACCCCCATGATCTGAATGAGGCACCACTTATTTACAGAATCAGTCAACAGCTGCTCCAGATTTCTTAGTAAGCAGGTGCAACACTCTTCTTTCATTGACCAACTGAAATAATATGAACACCACACACACATAGTCCCACCGTCAGAAATGTAGTGAAAAAAGAACTCTTCAATTTCGTCCATAAAAGATTCTGGACCACAACAAACTTTTTTTCTGTCCTAGCCTTCAACAGTTCCTTTTCACTCTTCCCCATACTTTTTAAAATGTCTCTTCCCATTCTACCTTTGCCATGGCTGATTTACTTCAGGTGTATTTTCCACCGTTAAAGGGGTACAGTGTTAGATTTTCTGCTGGGACCTATAGAATTTTAGACTTCTGGATTCTTGGCCCTCACCTATAGATGATTTACTCCAGTGTTTTACTTGTGCATTAATCACTCACAACAGTCCCACATAGCTTCAACACACTAAGAAACCAGATTGACAATCCCATCCACTTCAGAGTCTCTGTATATCCAGTTACAGTTTCCAGGCCTGTGCCTACTACATGTGTTAAGGATATACAGCTACCGTCACAGCTGTGGAACACTGGCAAAACTCACCAACTGCATAGTTCAAGATTGGATTTCAGAATAACATTTTGCCAGTCTGTCATTGAGTTCTATAGAGAACATCTTTGTCCAGATTCTGCCCGAACAATTTCAAGTATCCTGTAAGCTATCCTCCATCTGGTATTTGAAAGGAGAAAAATGCATCCTAAGATATGAATGTACTAAAGGCCAATCTAGATGCAATGTTCATCATGTTGTTTGGCCTTATGTGTTTCTTTAAAGAAACATAGCAGGTAGAGGGGACCAACCCAGGCCAGTACTGGACCATCCATACCTGCTAGTAGCAGATGTGGGGGCTTTCCCATTGCAATTTGTTTTTTTTAAAAAAACAAGGCCAAACCATGCACACAGCTTTGCCCCTGAATTCAGAAGACAGGTGCAATGCAAGGAATTCAGTGACTGCCATGGAATTTTCCTTGCCTTGGAGGCTTCACAGAATCTGACCATCTTCAGGAAAAAAGAGGTATGGCTACGCCATGTTACGTATTTCCTATACAGAAAGCACTTTCATGTAGGAGAAACTATAAAACCCATTATCACATGCACATATAGTGCATGGTGAAAATAATGTATATGTGCATATGCTTGTGTCTAAGGCTACATTCATACACTGTGCCAAACCATGGTTTAGTGGGGCATAAATTAGCCTAGCCTCCTCCCTGGCTCATGCTCCCCTCTCCTTCTGTGTAGCCAGGAGGTGGTGTTCACAAACAGAATTTAAAGGAAAGCAAAAGAGCTTTCAGGTGCATTCGAAATAGGGATCACAATTTAACAACAACTAGGATTAGCTTCAATAAGCCAGCTTCATAACCTATGGTTTAAAATTGACTTGTCTTGAAACTGACCTAGTCAGTGTTCAAATACAACTACAAGCTTCATTTAAAGGAAAAGCTTCCTCCAAGCTGCTGGGGGGGAGTAATCAAGCCTGGAAGGAGTCCAGGCCCTTCACATCACATGGCTAAATTATGGTTCACTGTGATATGCAGACACAGAAAACATCAACTGGCCGATAAAGCACACATGTGTGCAGGTACCATTTGTGATTATCCTATAAACTCAGGTATTTCCCATCTAGAAAGCATGTAATATGTGAGCAATCCTACAAGGTAGCAAGTCCTCATTTGTGTTAAATCAGATGGCATCATTAGTAACTGTGGGTTGGGTTACAGTACTGCTACTAATTCAAATGAACACTTCAGTACCAGCCACGTGCTAGGCAATTTACAAATGAGGTGCAATCCCTGCCAAAATGGCTTCCAATTTACTTCATAACAATCATCATGGGTCAACATGGCCTTGTTTGAAAAAAGTCCAACAACCCCCCATCATACAAGAAGTGCTCTACACATAAGGATCCAGGATCCAGTTAATATAATTGCTTCATGTGCTGTGCACATCTACAAGTTCACCTTCAGAACCCTGTGCAGAGTCACATCTCTAAAGACAAAGAAACTCTGTGCCTCTTTAGCTATGGATCTTCTGGTGATGGACACACAAGAACAAGAGAGTTGGGACAACCAGGTGACTTCTTTCTACACAGAGCTGCACAGTGTTAAGCAGAATTCTGCGGAAGATTGTAACTAGCTGGTCACCTGTAGCAATTAAAAGTCATCCCAAGCAACAGGCAGGGACACCTGACATAAGTCACTTCGGTCCTGTATGTCATGATCGACAAATATGAGACATGACCTTTTCTGTTGCAGCACCCAAGTTGTGGAACTCCCTTCCTAGAGTGGTTCAATTGGCTCCTTCCTTTCTAAAGCTTCAAACAAGCTGTTAAGACCATTTCAATCTGCTTTAAGTTGGGTGGGGAAGCAGGTCTCTTTTTACAGTTTATCAAGTTCCAATTAATATTTTGCTCTCAGCTTTGTTGGTGGTGTGGGTTTTTTAAAATGTGTTTTACTGCAAGCCATATTGGAAGTCCTTTTTAAGGCTGAAAAGCATGATATCCTTTATCAATCATAATTTTACAAATAAATAGATATGCACAGGCAGAATGGCGAGCAAAAGACCTTGTTAGCCTTGTAACTGTTGGGGAGTTCTTTGCAAAACTAGCTCCACATCAGAAGGAAAGCTTCAGGGTAAATTAGCATTTCCTCAGGGGAATTTCTGAAGCCTAGCGCTGCCCAAGGCTATCACTGCTTGGTGGATGAACACACACACACTGAAATTCCTCCATGTCTGTGGAGATACTGAATTCCAATGGCTCAGAATAAGTTCCATACAGACTACTGGAGCTGCATTGCTGGTATCCTACTTCCCAGACACAAAGAAGCCAGGAATACTCGCACACCTGAAATATGTTTGGCCTTTTTTTACCGTCTCCCTGGAAGATGCTTTCTGCTGAGCCTGGGCAGGCTGCAATAACAGAGAGTGTAACAAACACCTGATGGGCTGTAGTACGTGGCCTGGAGGACCATGCATAGAAGACCATGCAGGCCTGCTTCTGAGATCATCGCCTTTCATGTGCCCCATCACAACTGTTGGCTGACCAAGGACATCTTAGGAGCAATGTGTAAGCAGTATGTTAAAACAAGCAAGAGCACTGCCGAGCCATTCACAGCGGCTGTCCTCTTAACAAGAAACATCCTTGCCTGGGGAGTTAAAGGCATTTTTCATTTATCACTCAACATGTGTGAATCCATCATGACATATCATGCATCACAAAACAAATGTTTCCAACCCCCTGAAGCAACCTCAAACAAAATACTCCAAATGAGGCAGTGTATATAGACTGAAGACATCAAGTAATATTCCACCCCAGACTTGCCTTTTTATAGG
The DNA here is from genome assembly GCF_030035675.1 of Rhineura floridana. NCBI lineage: Eukaryota > Metazoa > Chordata > Lepidosauria > Squamata > Rhineuridae > Rhineura > Rhineura floridana. Next base: position 8,778,320 of record NC_084482.1, read on the forward strand.
CCTGTCCTGAAACCACATTGTCTCCCCCATCCAATATTTATTTTATTTAAATAAATAAATAAAATTTATACACCACGTAACTGTAATAAAACCTCAAAGAGGTTTACAAGACATTGCATCCTATTAACATGCATCGTAAGGAAATATGGAAATTAGGACTGCTTGTCAACATAAAACATGGGGGTGGGGGTGCCCAATTGACCCAGCTCATTATTTAATTGAATCACACTGCTATATAGGTGCCTCTTTACTGAATATTTGGAATAAATTTTGATTTGACGTTTTTCATACAGTTTAGTTGCTCTGAGTTTTTGGGGAAGGCAACATAAACATTTACCAACAAAACAGAAAATATTTGGCTTCTTCAGAACAAAAACTTTGCAGCTATCCTAGGCAATATGCTTGCTGTCCAGTATTTAAAGACAAGACATTCTCCCCACACACACACACACACACACACACACACACACACACACACACAAATATTCAGGCCAAATTCACAGTGCTACAATTTAAAACAGCTGCCTTTTTTCCTCTATAGCAGTGGGAAATGGTTTTTCAGGTTCTTTATTGCTGCATCTGGCAGAACCTTAAGCTAAATTCCAAACCATCAAGAATTCTGTTTCAGCCATTCAACATCTGGATTTCACATCACTTCCAAAAAAAAAAAAAAGTGAAGCACTTGTTGATGGTGTTAGCTATTCCAAGTCTGGCTACCTCTCACTTGCCACGTAAATATCCGACTGATCTCGAACTCTGTTTCTAGGTTGGATTGCCAGTCAAAAGTACATTTAGAAGACACTGAACAGGCAGCCAAGAATATGTCTCAAAAATCCTCTGCATCACACAGGGGTTTTGCAGCAGATATACAGATGAAGAAAGTGTTTCCTGAGGATAAAAAATGTTTGCTCAAGAGGAGGAGTGGGGAACCTGTGACCCTCCAGATGTTGTTGGACTCCTATCAGCCCCAGTCAGCAAGGCCAGTGATCTGGGATGATGGGAACTGTAGTCGAACATCATCTGCAGGGATCACAAGTTAGCCATCCCTGCTCTAGAGCCATCACAGTAGTAACTCTCAAGCTAGCTTCCAAAAGCATTTTGTGGAATGGGGATTCTCTTGTGCTTAGATACTTAAGATTCATCTGAAGTATTTCTCTCCTTTGGTCACTCCTCACAAGTCTGGGATCATGATCTTGTGGGACACAGCAGTAGGTCAATAAGAGGACAGATCTGCTTCCAAATGGACCAAGGAGGCTTTTTGCCTAGAACAGTTTAACAGGACGGGACGACCAAACAATTTATACGCCACTGGGCAGAACACCCAATATTATACATCAGCAAATGGCAGCACACTACAGATAAGGCCAAACCTAAGCCATACTTTAGTAGTGAGACCTAACTAGAAACACTATAGGGGAGCTCTACTAACCCATGATCTCTGGTTGCAAGACTGGAACGAGGCCTGTGCCCGAGACACTAGAAAGCAGTTGTCAATCAGAAGAAACAGTGGCTTGGGGTAGATTGGCTGACTCCATGTAAGCCAATTTCATATATTTGCACATAGAGTAGGAAGATTTTTTCCCCAATATGTGAATTTGCTCAATTTTGCTACTTCTCAAAATGCAGACTGTTCCCCTATACGTATTTCCACATTTCTTTAGAAACAAAGAACTTAATCATAGTGAAGCACAGAGGGGCATCAACCCCACAGCATGCCACTACTTTTGTTGCCTCCTAAAATGGTCCCTAATCACACCTACACTGCCATGCCATCCCTTTCCAACTAAGCCAATCCATTTTCTTTACAGAAGCAAGTTTCTCTCAGGCAACGACCTTCATTTTCACTGGCTGAAGATTTGTTTGGAGTTACAGGAAAGAAAATGTCATTTCTATATACACAGGGGGACCGGACCATGCACCATTCCTGACCTCAGATATCACCACTACCAAGATGGTGGGTGGTTCTCTTCTCTCACTGCAAAATGTTAAGGTACAGATTCAAGTTCCCAATGCATTACAACAGAGACCCATTCCTTATTTCCCTCTTGGATCCCATGCTGGAAACATTTTCTCTATAGGGATTTTATTTCCTTTATCCTTTGCTCAAAGAGGAAATTCCCATCTCTCTCGTCACCCCAAAATAACTTCATATTCTATAAGGGGATGATGTACAATGTTATTTTCTTTGAAATGAAGTTATTAAAACTTTCCTTCATCAGCTCTTCAGATGAACAAAAGAATCCTTCCCTTCAAACCCATTTCCTCCGTTTCTCTCAGCTTTCTCAGTGCCCCCCCATTACTATAAAATCTCCTTGCAATCACCAGAACAGGCCTTTCCTCCTTTCAGCCAGAAGGTAGCCCTTCCTCCATCTATTATACAGCAAGGCACCTACAGCACCATATAAAAGGGATTTTGTTGAGACAAGCCTCACATTTTAACATGTGACCAGCCAAAACAGTGAATTTGCACACATTTTCCTTTTACACAGGATACCAAAATTTAAACATTACTAACAAGATGGTTCAATTCTTTGCAAAAGAAAAGACCTTCAGATTCTGTTTTTGCTCATTCCCCTACAGTTACTTAGAATAAACCCAGCAAAAGTGATTCCTCCAGGAACCCCCGAGAATGCTCCAAGTGCACCCTTACCTTGAACCTGTAAGTTGGCATGTTATGTTTTGTGGTGTAACCACGGGTGTTAATTGTGCACCTAAAAGCATGAAGTGAGTTAAGTGACAAACGCGTGTTTCACACGGGTGAACTCATCAGGAACCCCCTGATGGGCGAGTTGCCTCTACGTAATGCACGAATGGGCATCTTTAGCTACACGGTGCTAAGTAAGCGAACTCTGTTTTACGCCATCACCGCCCTTCACAGAACAAAAATCCCAGGAACAAAGACATCAAAAAGAATTTAAGCTATATAGGCCTCTCCCTCCCACCCACCCCACCCTACCCTACCCTACCCTACAACTCATGGTCTCGCCGCCCTCTCCCCACCCCCACGAGGTACCTGCTCCACGGTGGCCGGATCCATGCTCTCGATGCGGGCCGCCGCCGTCTCGTATTCGTCCTCACTGTTGTAGCCGGCGCCGGCCTCATCTTGCTCGGGACTGTTGCCTCCCCCTCCGCCAGGCCCCGCCGCTCCCAGGCCCCCGCCAGGCCCCCCCTGCCGCCGCCTCTTACTGTGGCCAGGGCCGGAGCAGCAGCCGCCACCGACCCCGCCCCGCGCCTCGGCCACTCCGGAGTCCAGCAGGCCGAGGCCGGGCCCGTCGCCACCGGCTCCGACCCCGGGATTGGGCGGCGGAGGGGACCCAGCGGGGGGCAGACCCCAGCGGGGTGGCGGCGGAGGAGGCGAGGCCCGGGGTCGGGCGCCACCGCGTCCTGAGTGTGGGTCACCGGGGCCGACTCCTCCTCCGACGCCTCCGCCGGTGCCTCGCGGGTGCGAGTCAGCGCCAGAGCAGCCTCGGGGGTCTGGGCCTCCAACGCCGCCGGGACCCCCTGGGCCACCCGGGCCTCCTCCCCGAGAGCCAGGCTGGTCCCTGTCTCCGTCCCCTGCTGCCGGGCAAGCCTTCTTCTTGGGCAAGATAGTCATGGCAAGAGCGGGTGGGAGCAAGAGGATGGGAGGAAGAGGCCGGCGACCTCTCAGGGAGCGCGGGGTGAGGTGGGTGGGTGCAAGTACCCGGATGAAGAGGACAAGGAATGAGTTACCCAAATGAACAAGGGACGATAGGTTTGTAGAGTACCCGTATGTAAGGACTAATATGGGTCAGGTTCCGAGGTGGAGGGGGGAAGAGATGAAGCAGAAGGAGGGAGAAATAAATGAAAAAAGTATCTGAAAAAGAGAGAGGGACGAAGGGTAAATACCGGGACGAAGAGGGCTAAGGGGGCAAGCAGATTACCCGGATGAAGAGGGCTAAGTAGTAGGCAGGTTACCCGGATGAAGAGGGCTAAGGGGAAAACGGAGTAAGGGCAACTATGTGGGCGCAGGGCTTAAAGGGGATGGTAAAACACTCTTTATAGAAAAGGGTACAAGGGGAAGGCGGCGACAAGTGCCCGGATGACAGGGTCAATCACGGTGTATCGCTTTCCCCAAAACCACCACTCAGCAGGGAAACGGAAGAGAGCGAATCAATCAATCCCGAGGAGGCGCCGGAGAAGAAAGCAGTTATCCTGAGCAGCCCAAGTCGACCAAATCTGACTCTTCCCTCTCTTGTCTTTCGGGTCTTTCGTGGTATCCTGACAGCGGCAGCTACTACGGCCCGGCCTAGTGTCAACATCAACACAGCCGGCCTCTGACCTCGGCGAGCTCGACTTCCGTTTCCACGCCCCCTTGCAACAGGTGAGGCGGTCCATAGGTAGACCATAGCAACCGCGGCGCTTTCAATGGCTAACCGGCACGTGACCACACAGTCATTGGCTGGGGTGACGGGCGTCCTTCATTGAGTGGCTAGTGTCACTGTCAGTTTGTGGTGTCCCGCCTCTCCAATTTTCCTCCTCCCCTCCCTTCTGTAACAACTTAGGAGGAAGGCGGGAGTATTAGCTCCTTTAGCAGCAGATATCATTCCGATAGGATAGTGAAAGTAGTTACCATTTTTTAATTCGTTGACAGAAACAGAACTGAGTCGTGATTGGCTGAGAATGGCCGGTTATTTCTGATTGGTTGTGAGCATTCCCAGGCGAGGAAATTGATAGTTCCTGCAGCTGGATAGCATGTCGAATCTCTTATATCTGATTGGCTGGTACGTGCTCCTGGTTGTGCTGTTTCCAGTACTAAGAAAGCGTGTTATGTGAGCGGTGAGCAAAATATTTTTGCGAATTCTTGGCGTTTCAAATGTTCAAAGCGTTTCCAATGCAATATATTAGTATAATCCCTATAACTGCCCTAACTGCTGCTGTTATAATTATTAAATTTTCTTTAAGTAGAATTACTTATGTATTTATTTTAAAAAAATTTCTCTGGCCCTTTGTGCTCTAAAAAGCCTTATTTAACTTATGAACTTCTTTCGGAATTATTATATGGGGGAAAATCTGTAACATTTTTTGAGCTCGTAAGATACAATAAATAAGTACCTCATCTTATAGCTCACATAACGCTCTCTGTGATGCTGTTGATGGCCACCGGCTTTAAGGGAGATAGACAAATTCATGGAGGAAATGGTTACTAGAAGTACGACTAATGATAGTAAAATGGAACAGGCAGTGTTCCTCTGAACAAGAGTTTCTGAGGGGAGTATGGCAGGGGAGGACTATTTCCTTCACGCCCTTCTTAGTGCTTCCTGGAGGCATCTGGCCAGACAGTTTTGGGAACAGTATGCTGGTGTAGCTGAAACTTTGGTCTTCTGATCTAACATTATTCTCTCTCACTCACACACACTTTACAATACACATGTGCACACTTTGGTTGATCATCACTAAAGAACTGAGAAGCTTTCTTTTGTTGAATAAGGGTGCAAATCCTATATGCATTTGCTGTGAATCCTCACCTCATTTCCACACCTTTATGTTAAGTCATGTAAATATACCATCAGCCTTCAGTTCTGGCTCTTGGATACCTGTGTTATAAGTTCCTTGGTGTGATGTGGCAGGCAGCCTTGCCATACTTAGTTTGATTTAAATTAGATTGCTAAGATTCCATATTGTTAATGAGATTTATAGAAGACAATGGGCTAATTTGTGCTAGGATTCAGAGGACACCTCCAAAACATTGAGATAGTCAAGAATTCACAAGGATTATATTTCTCTGCACATGCCGATTGCTTGTCAAAGGGAGTGCTCCTTTCCAAAAGGCTACAAATATTCAAATATTTGTTAACATTGTACTATCTCAAAAAATATATTGGGTTGTATTCATGACTAATTTAGGTCCCTTTAATTTTATTGGACCTGCTTTGAGTAAAAGTTGGTTGAACACCACCCTTTATTTTTACTTATTTTTAAAGCTTCTGTTGTTGGGTTTTTTTAATCATATGCTAATTTCCCCCAAACAGCTGGTATAGCACAGTGGGGAGGAGAGCCTGGCTGGGAGTCCAGAGTCTGTGAGTGCAAATCCCCGCTGGTGTCTCCTGGGTGTAAACTGCCAGCTGATGATCTCCCCCACAGTGAGTGGTTCAGGGTTTACATGCCCTGCCACCTGTGCAGCCATGGGCAAGCTGTATAGTCCTAAGGAGCCCAGTTGCCCGGCAGTTGCGGACAAGGAAGGGGATGGCTTGTGCAGCTGTGGCAAGCTGAGCAGGCCCTAGCTAACTGGGGAGGACTAGCCTCAGAGGGAGATGTGATGTTCCTGCTTATATTGTAAATATGGTAAGTGCTGTTTATATGGAAGACATATGGTAAATGGAGTGAAAGAGGAGGGGGAGTACATGAGCAGTAGAATGCTGGATGATTGGCTGAGCATTTGAATGGCTGGGAGTATAAATGGAAGAATGACAGTTGAATCGGGGAGGTGGTGAATTGAGAGGTGGAGAGAGAGGTTGAGGTGTTGTTGTTGAGAGTGAGTCGGAGTTCTGAGGCAATTAGTAAGAAGTCAAGTACCTAACAGAATATAGATGAAACCATACGCTTGTGAAACATTCCTTCAGTAATCTTGTTATTTCTAATATTAAATAAATACTTATTTGGTTTACCAAAGGCCTGATCCTTGGCTGGGGGAATATACAGACCAGAAGGGAGGGCAAGGTAATTACCAAGGCTGAACAGAAACTGTATCTAATGGTGGCAGCGGTAAAGGGAGAAATTGTAACAAGTCAAGTATCCAGAGCAACCCAGAGTTGTGTGCTTTAAATATAAAGATACAAGGGGGTTGGGAACAGCATAGGCACACAGTCACAAAGTAACAAGCTATAGAGAGACTTAGGCAAAGTCTCTGGGAGTTTTGGTTACAGAAAGTGACTGGTGGTGCTGCCTAGCAGTGGGATTTGTTGAAATCTGTGCTAGAGCTGTAAAGGGTAAGAATAAACCTGATGTTCCTGTCTGCTGGTAGCCACAAAGAGAGCTTCACAGGTGGTGCTGGGGAACGACGTCACAGGAGACAATGGTAAACCCTCTCTGAATACTGCTTACCATGAAAACCCTATTCATAGGGTAGCCATAAGTCGGGATTGACTTGAAGGCAGTCCATTTCCTTTCCAATTTTCCCCAGTCCTGAACTCATTACCAATCTATAAATTTTACCCATTTTTGTTTCTTCATATCAGTGTAATCCCCAGCAAAGCCCGTTTATTAATAGGGCCCAAGCCTTACCCAAGCCATGCTTTCAATATTCAGTTTTACTTAAAAGGAACTGTGGCCCATTTTTTCCCCTTTCCCACTTGGCTAGAAAACTATTCATGCAATATGTCTTATAATAACATGCAAGTGATTTTTTAACAAACATGGAACTAGTAGGCCCAGGCCTCTCAAATTATTACATCCATCCCCAATCTGCCCCTCCCCAACCTAGAATAAGAATACAGCATATGACTTCTGTTTCAGCTCTCATCCAAGTTTGTTTATTGGCACAAAACTACAGCAGCATCCGCCTTCTTCAAGCAGCAGTTCTCTCCTGCACTTCTCCCTCAGTGATGATACCCCCATACCCCTCCTAGACCCCCAAATACCCTAGACTTTCTCCCTCTTCACACACACATTTTCCACACAAATTTCTCCTCACTCCAGGTCAGTTTTTTTCTCCACAATTGTATACAAACAGGAACCTGAGTTGAAGTGACTTGACCAAGGTCGCACATGAGTCGACACAACACATTTATACACAGTGTGGGAACTAAGCATGTCTTCATTTTCAACCCTACCATCTTTCTCTGCCACTCTAAATCAGAGCTCCAACTTGTCATGGTGAGGGGTTAAGTCCGGCCTAATTTCTGCCATCAATAGAACAAAGTGGTAAAGCTTTTCCTGGACTGCACCTGATTTGAAGATGGCTTTGTTTTGTTTGCATATTTGAATGTTTCCTTACCATAACAAAAAAAATCTGTGTGTGGTGCAGAAAGTTAGCATGTCAAGTGTCAAGAAGCCTAATCTTCTTTCTCCCTGACATGCTACTTTTCTACATTCAGGGAGGCCTTCTTTCATGGAGGAGTCTTCAAACTTCATCCCCTGTGTAGCATGACACTGTACAGTCCAAACAAAGCTTTACCACTTGATTTTGGTGCAGTGTTATCAGACATGCAAGAATTCTCATACAGACATGAGAATCAGGCCTCCATTTGAGGGAGAATACTCTTTGCTCTCTTGTATGAAACCATATGGAGTTGCTCAATGCAGCACTAACTGAACAGAAGCAGTTCCTAGAATGGCCATCAAATCTCACACAAGAGCTTTGAGTAGGAGGATGGGTCCTCCCGCTGCCCCACTTTGCTCCTGTTGTCCTCATCAGGAGCAATAGAGAGCTCTAATTGTCTATCAGCTCCTACCCTTTCTCCCAAGTAGCAACATCCATAGTAGCAGAATGAAGGGAAGTGGCTTCCTTCCTTCGCAGTTTGTCTAAGTGGATCATGGGTAGTGCCTTTTCAATTGGAAAAGGCGAAGATTCCCCCCCCTCTTTTGCCAGAGGCAGATTAAATGATGATGGTGAAGGACATTTCTTGTGCCTCTCTAGCTGCAGCCTGAGAAGGGCTGAAAGTGGAGGGTATGATTGAAGTCTGCACCACCCCTTCCCTGCATGTGATTTTTTTATTTAGGTTTTTTTTTTTTTCAGGCTTTGAGATGAAGATTTATAATTGCTAAACATGATTCTGTTAAGGCTAGGCCTGTGTTAGTGACCAAACTGATATGTGAGAATGGTGGCTGATGTGCAAAGCCAAAATGGAAATGGACTGCCTTCAAGTCGATCCCGACTTATGGTGACCCTATGAATAAGGAATTCATGGTAAGCGGTATTCAGAGGGGGTTTACCATTGCTCCCCAGCTGGCTAGGGCCTGTTCAGCTTGCCACAGCTGCACAAACCAGCCCCTTCCTTGTCTGCAACTGCCAGCTGGGGGGCAACTGGGCTCCTTGGGACTATGCAGCTTGCCCACAGCTGCACAGGTGGCAGGGCATGTAACCCCTGAGCTACTCACTGTGGGGTGATCTTTAGCTGGCCCTTTACACCCAGGAGACACGAGCAGGGATTTGAACTCACAGACTCTGGACTGCCAGCCAGGCTTTCCTCCCCACTGTGCTATACCAGAGCCAATAGTGATGCAATTGTGCACATTATTTATTTATTTGGCCATATACCCAGCTCATAAGTTATGCCAGGTTTCCTTTGCACAACAGAACTGCTGAAAAAGGGGGCAGTGGACACAGTGAAAAAGAAATCGGACATATCCACAAATATTAGCTATGGCTATCATTGGCCAGATGTGGCCTTAAAAAGGGGAAACTGTTTAAAGCAGCCTTGTCCAACCTTTGGGCCACAGATGTTGCTGGACTACAGTTCCCATAATTCCTGACCATTGGCCATGCTGGCTGGGGCTGATGGGAGTTGCAGTCTAGCAACATCTGGGAACCCAAAGGTTGGACAAGGCTGGTTTAAAGCTTTCCTTCCTGATCACCTGGAGGTGATTCTGAATCACCACAGGTGAGAAGGTGTTTACAAGCCTAAATGCAGGCAAAATATGAGTAATGTACATGTGCTTGAGCCAGTCACAGAAGGAGTTCACCACATCATGAACTGTGAATGGATCCACCGACCCACTGCACCTTCTAAACATGCCAATCTATTTGTGTGAATTGGCCTCTTAAGCCTCCCCTGATCTGGAAAAGTATGGATGTCATTTCCCTTGGTGTAATTAAGTTACAACAATGGCAGGGGGCTGGGGGAAGAGATAAAGAGATGATGGCATCTTTTAAGGTTTCCAAGGCAGTGAGCCCAGGGAATAACATTCTCCCCGTGCAGAAATTTTAAAAAGGCATCACTGACCAAGAACTTTCAGGGCTGGTTCAAGGTTGGTGTCAGAACCTGAAAACCTAATGGTCATCCCCTGAATTAAATGTGGAGCACAATCTACTGGGAAGCTTCTGGTGCAACCAAGACTCATTGAGATGAACAGGAGCTGTACATGAACATTAGGAAGAGCCCTGTGCTCCAGGTTTTACAGGCTCTTGGGCAAGATGCCTTCATTGGGCTCCCTTCCTTAAGTGCCTGGTCCTCACCAGTGTGACTACTAGTGCTTGTCACTGCTCACATGCTTGGAAGAGAGCAGGTGAACAAGCATAGATATCAAGGAGGAAGAGGAGCAGGGCCACAGGGTGGCAGTAGGTCCCCTACTGTAGAGTGGGCCTCAGAAGCTGCCCACTTATGCCAACCCTACACTTACTGGAGTAAATCAAGGGTCTTGCTCAGGGATAGGAAAGCCTTCCAGATATTGTTGCTCAGTATGGCCAACAATCAGAGAGATGTAGTCCAGCAACATCTGGAGGACACCAGGTTTTCCATCTCTGGCCTAGTTAGTCCAACATACTGTTTCCAACAGCAGGCAACCTGATATTTTTGGAACTTCACAAGACAAGTATGAAGCCAAAAGCCTCACAGTATCCTTGCCTCTCAACATGGACCTTCTCGTTTGCCATCACAGCTAATAGCCGTTTATGCACTAATATTCTCCAGGAATTTGCTTAATCCATCTAAAATGCCACTTAAGCTAGTGGCCATCACCACATCTTGTGGCAGCAAATTCCAGTAGTTAATCTGGCCTTGTGTGGAGAAAATGGAATAGTATCTTTCCTCACTCTCCATATCTTTCATAATGTTTAAACCTCAGTTATGCCTCACTCTCCCATAGGAATAGCTCACCATTATCTACACTGACTGGCAATGTCTCTCCAAGGTTTCAGAAAGGCATCACGCTCAGCCCTATTTGGAGATGGCCGGGATTGAACCTGGGACCTTCTGCATGCAAAGCAAATGGAGGAACTTCCCACTGGCTTGTATCCCAAGATTTAGTTCTATCTCCCATTCCGCTATACAGCTGGTATAGCACAGTGTGGAGGACAGCCTGGCTGGGAATCCAGAGTCTGTGAGTTCAAATCCTGTGCAGCTGTGGGCAAGCTGCAGAGTCCCAAGGAGCCCAGTTGCCCCCCAGCTGGCAGGCTTGTGCAGCTGTGGCAAGCTGAGCAGGCCCTAGCCAGCTGGGGAGGACTAACCTCAAAGGGAGGCAAAGGTAAACCCCCTCTGAATACCGCTTACCATAAGTCGGGATCGACTTGAAGGCAGTCCATTTCCATTTCCCCCCCACTCAGCTCCCCTTAGAGCATCCCCCATTGTTTCTCAGGGAATACATGAAAAATTGCAGTGACTACATCTGTAACAAAGGGTGCTCCCAGATAACCTGATTATTGTGTACTCGTCCTGATTTGTCTGTGGGGAGGTTTGATGACGTGGCATCAGAGCACGTGTTATCTCACATTTTCCAGTGTATTTTCCTCTCATATCAAAAAGCCAAACGTTTTTGTGAAGTGGGTTTGTTGCACAAGACCTCCCAATCAACTGTAATTGTGCAACCTGAATTTGCCATTATGTGACTGAATCCCACCCCAAAGCAGCAACAGTCTGGAAGCGCCCTGGGGGGGGGAAATGCATCTTGTGATTTTTTTTTCTAGTCACAAAAGTGCCTGCGGCAGTGTTCCATGTGTGCCCCAGCTTAAAACATTAGCAGTACTCACATAAGAATGACACTTGTGTGCACAATTATTTACAGGAGTTAACCAAGAGTAGTCCATGCAATTGTCGTACTTGTAGTCTGCACTGGCTCTAAATGGCACTCACAATCCACATCTTGAGCAGTTTGGCACTTCGGCCCATCATACATTGGGAAACATGGAAGAAAGAGAAGGCAACCAGACGTTCTTTTGGTGAGGGGAGGAAAAAGCGTCCATGTCACCTAGGCCTCCATAGAGAACCCCAGTCACATGGACATGGACACATACCTCCAAGGCTAGGATTGCCACCTTTTCTCCTGAAAGACCATCTGCACCCTTAACAGATTTTTACTGGGGAGACACCAGGTGAAGATTTTCCCCACATAAATATGTGGTGGTACTGAAACATCACCCATTACAGTCTTGCCTATTAATGCCACAGAACATTTGTCAGACAAAGATGTAGCAACTCTGCCTGGGACAGAACCAAAAAAATCTGTTATGTAATGTATTCCATTGAGTAATTTGTGAGCACAACTGGGATGGAAGGCCCATAGACCCCCCTTTTTTTTTACCAACCTCTGGGAATACTGTGATCAGTTTCATGAGGTTGGAGGGTTGTTGTTAAGCCTTGAGGAAGTTAAGACATTGAGGCGCTGTCCTCTGTGCTGTACTTAGCAGGGAAAATAAAGTGGCACTTATGTTCAGGAGAAGGGAAATAGTTGCGTTCTGCACCAAACCCGTCCACATTGTGTCTTTCAGGTATCCCAGTTTGGGCGTTGGGGAAGGGGGAGCACACAACTGTAAAGTACAGATTAATTTTCCAGCAAGAATTTTGTATCACACTCCTGGGAGTCAAGAGTAAAATCTAGTGTTTAGGGACACATTCAAGATGGTTCCGGAAGTAAAACAGTGGCAAACAGCCAGAATGAATGCATCCTCAGATCTCTGTTTTTTAAAAAGAAGAATCTAGCTGGAGTGGAGATTTCTTTCCCAGTTCTGCAATTGAAAGCCAGCCAGACCAACAGCCTGATCCTATGCAAAATTACTTGGGAATAAGTTGCACTTTGTTCAGGTTGCACTTTATTCAGTGGGGCTTGCTCCCAGCTAAGTGTGCACAGGAGTAATTTAACGGGGGCCCTTGGATGTATTTCTCCATTTTTTGCCGTACAGAAATGCACAATGGAACATTCTCTCCAACTAAAGGATCCTTATTCTGGCTCTTCTTGCTTCCTGTCTATACCATGGTGCCTTTGCAGCAGCCCTTAAATCCCCTTAGGAGATATTTCCACCTCCTCTAGTGCCACTAATTCATTGCCCCCTGCAGACACTATGATTCCATTCAAAGTGCATTATAGTTAATTGATTAGCACTAAAGTGCCCTGAAGTAACTTGCTGGTAACTTCTTTAACTATCCAACAGGTGGAGATATTGCTTTGCTTAATTGTTGCAAGGAAACAACAATGTGGCTAAAAGAACCAAAGCCCTGGTGAGAAAGTAGATGAGGGTTGGGGGGGGGGAAGAGAGAGGATGGCCCTAGTATGCTCTATGTTCAGCATAGGCCTGTCCAAGGGTACTAGGTTTCAACACCCACTTAGATCCCACTAGTTTGCCAGCGCTGGGGACTAAGCTGAGGGATTTGGTCCCATGCATCATCACTCATGTTTACTGCTACTTTTCCCCAACAAGGCCTCCATTTTAATCCATCGGACCTTACTTCCCTCCTTCTCCCTAAGTGGTCACTGAATTCACTGGTGGGGCCGAGTCCTGGCTACCCCAGGCCATGCTTACTCCCCACCCCTAGCCAGGAGAGAGAATCCAAGACACTCAGCAAAAAAATAAAAATAAATCAAGACAAAGAGGGACAGCAGATCAAAAGAGAAAAAGGCTGTTCCTGTTGAGAGAATAACCTTTTCTGGACGCTGAGAGCTAGCCAATTTGATACATGCGATGGGACTTGTTGCTTGCCCGATACCTAGAACGGTATCCGTTATTCCACCAAAGTTCCTTTTCTGCTTTCTGCCAAGGTCAGTCCCTTCTCCGGTTAATGAATGCTGTGAGGTTTATAGGATCAAGAGTCAAGTCTCTCTCTTCATAGTAACTCTAAAAAAAGTCCGGAGAACTGCAGACCATCATCCTGCTCTGCAGGTTTGGTTCAGTTCTTCACAGCATATCTTCAGTCAGGGTAGGTGGGTGGGTAAGGTGGGGATGGGGACACAGCTACCCATGCCATGTGATGCTTTGTAGCCGTAGATTCAGGAATCCCACTCTTGGAGGTATTATACACATGCACAGTCTTAATGCTACACAGTGGGGTGCAGGCGTGTGTGTATGGGGGCGTGATGCATGAGATTCCCATGAGGTGTAGTGTTTTGGTGCAATAGACTCTTTTCTTTTAAAGTGCAGTTTCCATGTTACAGAACAGGTACTGAGGATGGAGAGAAAGAAGGCAGAGAGAAAGAGAGAGAGACAGAGGCTTTATAAGGCTCCATCCATCCCAGAAATGGCTCAGCCGGGAGAGGCAGATGGAAAAACTGATTGGAAGCTTAGT